>NC_136972.1:22798360-23398360 GCF_032717465.1 Coenobita brevimanus
TAAAAAGACGAGCAAGAAGCCTCGGACAAGGTCTGACCAAAAGATGACCAAGGACCGGAAAAAAGGACATGGTAATAGCAACATGGAATGTAAGAGGTGCGAATGATGAGGTGAGAGAGAGATTATCCAGGTGCTTGAGGGTGCGAAAGTTGATGTACAGTACGAGTATGTGGAGTAACTGAAACAAAATGAAGAGGTGAGAGTGTGAGAGAATGGAACTATGGATGGGGTATATGTGCAGGAGTAGGTGAGAATGAGGTGACAAAAGAAGGAGTGTGTATAATTGTGAGTAAAATATGGAAGAAGAACATAAGACAGTATGGATCAGTTGGGTCAAGGATTGTGTGGGTAAGATTGAAAGTTGGAATACAAATGTGGGCGATTGTGTGCATGTATGCGCCAACACAAGATCGTGCAAGCAGAGTGGGAGAAGAGTTCTGGACAGATGTGGAAGTGTGCATGGAAAAGTTTGGAAGGAATGAGAGAGTGTTTTTGATCGGTGATATGAATGGTAAAGTAGGGAATGTGAAGGTGGATGGAATAGTTGGTGAGTGGGGTGTGCCCTGCTGAGATGGATGAGAATGGCAGTGCGTTAGTGGACATTTGTGCTGGGAGGGGTTGGTGATAGCCAATACCCTCTTCAGGCACAAAATGATCCACAGGTATACATGGCGAGTGATGAGAAGAGTAGGTGGTGAACTGAATGAAAGGAAGGCAATGATTGATTATGTGTGTGTGGATGAAAGGATGCGAAGATGTGTAATGGATGCAAGAGCTTATAGAGGTTGGAGGAGTGGACTTTCTGACCACTACTTGGTGGTGGCCAGAATAAAGATCCAAATAAGATGGAGAAATAGAAGAAAGGAAGGATGGGAAGAAGGAGTATTTGCAAGGAGAGTGGAAAGGTTACAAGAGAATGAGAAAAAGGCAAAATATAAGAGAGAAGTGGAGGAATGATTGGGCAACTATGAATTGGAGCAGATGGGGGACGTGGAAGGTGTGTGCAGGATATTCACAGAAGAAATATATGCAGCATGTGATGTGGTGTGTGGGATGAAGAGAAGACGGAAGGGAGTGCAAGGAACAGCATGGTGGAATGAAGAGGTGAGACAGGCTGTGGCACAAAAAAAGAAAGTATACAATGAATGGATGAGAAATAGGGGTGTGGAAGAAGTTGAGAGGCGGAAGAGAGAGTTATATGTAGAAAGAAAGAGGTGAAAAGATTAGTAAGAGAGAGTAAGAAGAGAGTGAATGAGGAATTTGGAAGGAATTTGAGTGTAAAGTGGAGGGACTGTAGGAAAATGTTCTGGAAAGAGATGAAGAGAGTAAGACAGGGGGGAAGTGAAGTTAGAAGGGGAGTGAAAGATAAAAATGGTAGATTACTAGTGGAGAAGGGAGAAAAAGTGAGCAGATGGAGAGAACAATTTAAGGAATTGTTGAACATAGAGGATGGAAGTAATGCGAGTATAAGTGGCTGGGGAATGGCTAGGAGAAGACAGGAGGTGAGAAGACAGAAAGAAATCAGTAGGATAGAACTTGTGCAAGCAATGAAGAAAGTTAAATTGGGGAAAGCCCCAGGAATTGATGGAGTGTGTGGTGAAATGCTGAAGCATGGGGCAGAGATAGTAGTAGAATTGATGTGGAAGATGTGCAGATTGGCCTGGGAGGAAGGTTGAGTCCCGGAAGATTGGAAGTCAGGTATAATTATTCCCTTGTACAAAGGAAAAGGGGAAAAAGAAGTGTGTGGTAATCATAGGGGCATTTGTCTTCTTAGTATAATAGGAAAAGTGTATGGTAGGATACTTATTGACAGAATTAGAGAAAGAACAGAGGAATTAGTTGGAGAAGAACAGGGAGGCTTTAGGAAGGGAAGAGGTTGTGTAGATCAGATATTCATTCTTAGATCTTTAGTGGAAAAGTTTCTAGAGAAGGGAAGGAAGTTGTATGCGGTTTTCATGGATTTGGAGAAAGCATATGATAGGGTCGATAGACATGGATTGTGGAAAGTATTAAGGATATATGGAGTAGATGGGAAGTTGTTGAATGCTGAGAAGAGTATTTATGATGGTGCTAAGGCTGCAGTGCGTGTGGATGATGAACTGAGTGAATTTTTCTCTTTGAAGGTTGAGTTGAAACAGGGATGTGTCATGTCTCCATGGCTATTTAATCTGTACATGGATGGGGTAATAAAATAGGTACAAGGTAGGGTAGTGGATGTTGGAGTGGCCTTGGTGAGAGAGGGTAGTGTTTGGAAACTCCCTGTACTGTTGTTTGCAGATGATACTGTGTTGTTGAGTGACGACGAAGGGGAGCTGCAAGGCTTGGTGGATGAGTTTGGGAGAGTGTGTAAGAAACGGACTCTAAAGGTGAATGAAGGGAAGAGTAAAGTGATGGTCTTTGAGAGAGATGAAGTCATTGAATGTACAGTCATAAGAAAAATTATCTTTACCCCCAATTATGTTCGATGCAAAACGAACGTTAGCTGGGCTATGTGGGCGGATCCTTGCTGTTCGCCCCTCCCCTATCCAGTGTTGCCATATCACAATCCCATTACAAGAGTTGAAATAATGAGTAAGAATGAACCATATGGCGGGGGTTATAGGACGTGTTTGCGTTACCCTGAGGGCCCCGCCGGGGATTAATAATGAAACTCGGCAAGTTTATTATTTTCCTACTATTCAACACTTATTATCTATAGAATACAACAAATAAATTATTCTGAAGTGTATTAAATAGGCATTGACTGTTTTTTAATGATAGTGTAGCAGGAATGCACGAGTTCATTTGTTTGCTTTAGATGGGTCGTTGAATGCTTCAGGTGCATACTTAAGCTAGTGGCATCCATGCGTCCACGTCTAGAGGCTGTTTTGGAAGCAGGGGGTGGGTATACAAAATATTAAAGCTATGAGACTGAACACGTATTATTATTTTCCTTCTACTCAACATTTATTATATATAGAAAGCAATACATACCGGTATCATTATTACACTGAAATTTACTAATTTGACTTGTATCGGTTGAAATACTATCATACGTCTGGCATGGGTGCACATACTCATTGCCCGTCTGCATGTGTATTGCCGATCTACACCATTCTGTTATATTTTTATTTAATGAATTCGGTGCCCGATAATTAAACGTATTGTATCTATGCACAGAGGCCAAGCGATCCAATTAGCTTTTTTTTACCTCTAGCACAAATTCTAATAACTGTGTCTCACATAACCGACATTGACGGGTTTGTAGTACAAACTTTCCTGTCCCATCATTCCACAACACTTCGTTGTTGTGTCATAGTGCATAGCTCTGAAGGGTAGCGATAGTTTTTCTTATGACTGTACAGCGAAGTTGGATGGTGAGGAGTTGGAAAATGTGAGTACGTTTAAGTACTTGGGTAGTGTGATGAGTAAGGATGGAGGTTCGGAGGGTGATGTGCTTGAAAGGGTACAGCAGGGAAGAAAGGTTGCTGGTTCCTTGAAAGCAGTGATAAGAAACAGGGAAGTGAGCATGGAAGTGAAAAAGTTACTACATGACAGTATTGTGATACCAGCTCTAACGTATGGAAGTGAAGCTTGGACGTTGTTGGAAGGACACAAGTCAAGAGAGACAGCAGTGGAAATGAGTTATTTATGAGGAGCCTGTCGGGTCACATGGAGAGACAGGCTGACAAATAAGGATATAAGGGAGCGTTGTGGTGTGGATGTGGATGTGATAGGAAGCGTTATGAGGAATACACTGAGGTGGTTTGGCCATGTGGAGAGGATGGAGGGTGAAAGACTGACGAAGAGAGTGTATGTGAGTGAGGTGGAGGGGGGGAGTGGGAGGGGGAGGCTGAGGATGAGATGGAGGGTTGGGGTCGAGAGGTATATGAGAGAGGGGGGTGTGAGTTGGGAGCAGGGCAGTGAAATGGCGGGGGACAGGGCGACGTGGAGGCGATTTGTTTGTGGCCACCCCGAGCGGGATTCAGGCGTCTGGCAATAGATAGATAGATAGATAGATCTGTTCATATTAATTTGTAGTGTATTACTGTAACTGCCAGATGAGTTTATTTAGCATAATGAAAATACAGTTCTCCCGATTAGGAAACCGTAAATTGTAATTATGTAGGCATATTGAATAACAGACTGACACTCTCCAGACACCGTTGTTGATTCATGAAGTAAACTGTAGTTTTATCCCTGCTACTGACCGACAGTTTTATTTAGCTTAGGATTGAACACGCCTCACCTGTGACACTGATATTTCTACTTACTGCATTATATAAATTATACTGACGCTGTAGAAGACAGAGCGGGTGATATTTTTTGCAGGACTGAGTCAAGCTCGTAGTGACCTGTCTTCTTTCCTTATTTTATCACATCTGCGTGTGTGTGTGTGTGTGTGTGTGTGTGTGTGTGTGTGTGTGTGTGTGTTTGAAGCCGTGAAGCAAAGGACTGAATTACCTCTCGAACAAGGGAGGCGGTGGTAGTTCATGTGGAAGGAGGGAGATGGAGGGGAGGAGGTTTGAAGGTGTGTCCGAACACCAGACCATTCATGGTTTCCTGGCCACGGCATTGACCGGCCCTGGATACTTTCTTTGGATTGCGATTGTACATACTGATTTCTGCAAGGTAAGTGAACCCACGGTAATAAATGGAAAAACTGGAGAAGACAAAAGACATATGAACATAAAATGAAGGGATACTTGTCATATGCTAGTTGGCCCATGCTAGGCAACTCCTACAAGTGTGGCTGAACTACTAGAAGAAAACTAAGATAGCAAAGAAGAAGGTGCTGGAGCCTTCATTTGCTAAACAAATAATGGCACCAGAAGTACCATTGATTGCATCAACATCATTTTTCCCAGCAATTGCCAGTTAAGAGGTAGATGTAGTACAACATCCTTGTTTGTCAGATGTTCACTGTCCAGCTGTTGTTGAGCTCATGAGTTGACACAAAAGAAAAACTTCAGAGATTGATACTGAGTGATTAGCTGCTACTATGAAAGGAAAGGTCTTGGATAGAGTGTCTTAAACGAGATAAAAAAAATAATAATAATAATAATTATCATAATCATAATAATAAAGATAATACAAAAAATTTTCATTTTACCACAGAATATTATGATTACAGTAATCTAATAGACATCAATATTATTACTGGAGCTTCTCAGCTAGCACAAGATTGATGAAATATCTAAAGCTTTCATGGGTACAGCGGCAGAAACTGTTGTTCTAGCTGAGTAACCCCGGTCTGTCTGACCAAGCAGACCCATCAACCCCAGGCAAGCAACCTCCCCTGCAGGGCTGTCCCATGCATTAAACCAATGTTCCCTTTGGTAAAATAGCTTTTCACCACAGCAAAGCGAGGGGAAGAGTATAGAGGTTTGGTTCCCAGATGGACGTCGCATTTGTGTCACTCCTTTCATTTAACAGGGACATCATAGTAGGCTACACAGTTGGTTATATGGTTACCACCCAGCGTTGTAAATGGTTTCCTGGGTTATGAGAAATCCTTAGGCTTGTCAGTCAGTGTAGAGTTACCTGAAGTGGAAAGAGGAGTAACAAAAAGTTACAGGATGGAAGGAAAAAGAAGGAAAGGAGGATAGTCACACACACAAACAAAAGAGTAAAGATGAATGAAGTAGTAGCAGCACCACATCAAGTGAATGGATGATGGTCGCCACCACCGACCACTAGGTAGATAAAGCAGGTTTTTCAATTACACAACATACGAACATGGTAAATGGAAACAAAAAGCCGATTGCAAACCGCAGTTTGAAAAATATGTGAATTAAAGAAAAATCAGTTGTTGTTGAGCAACCCCGGTCTCTCTGGTCAAGCAGACCCATCAACTGCTGGCAAGCAACTGCCTCTGCAGGACCGTCCCTGCAGTGAGTAGATGTTCAGTTGTGGCAGACAGCGCCTCGCCACAGTATGGCAGGAGGAAGAGTGTGTAGGTTTTGTTCCCAAATAGATGCCGTATCTGCTTTTCTCCACGAATAATAAAAAAAAAATTAACAAAGGAACTACAGTAGATTCCATATCACCCCTTGATTTTGCTATATAATTATCACTCAGCGTTGTAAATATTTACCTTGATTACAGGAAGTCATTCGGCATGTCATTCAGGGTAAATCCATCTGAAGTGAAAAGAAAATGAATAAAAAGTGAGAGGAAGAGTGGGAAAAGTAGGAGGAGGAGGGCAAACATACTTAAAGAATCATAAGGTGAAGGGAGAAGTAAGCAACACTACAACAAGTGATTGGATGATGGTTGCCACCACCTACCACTAGAGAAATGAGTATATGTAGTGTATAAGTGGGCAGTGGAGCTGCCCGGCTATACAAACGTACCTAGAGTTCCTCCCTGTCCCCCAAGAGGGGGATGGTGGACTGCAGAGGAAGGGCTGCCAGTCTCCAATCCACTGCATAAGCCTGTGGCTCGTGTGGTGGCAAGCAGCTATACTATTTTTACTCTAATTTGACTCGGATTTTCGTCCTTTTCCAGCTTTCTTCACATACTTCAGTGGTAGAAAAAGAGAGTACAGTAGTGCAACTCTAAGCACTTCTTTGTGACTAGCATCATATTCTAATGCTAATCTGTTGTTACAAGTGGTAATCTATTATTACAACTGGAGATGGAGAGACGACAATTTTGGCCAAGTTAGAGTAAAACGGGTATAGTACCGTACTACCACTATTAGTACCATGCTTGTCTACTCGTACTTGCAGGCGATTTTATTCGCATTAGGAGATACCTTTTGAGGTGTGAAGGCTATCTTACATAAAACGTTCATTAACTTATCCGCATCTAGATAACCCTCACTAAAAATGATGAAAATAATAATGTCAGTATCAAGAAAATTATACATAACAGGCATCCTCGAACTGAAGGTGGTAAAGCATCAACATTGCTCTTTGCTGTATCATGTATTACCTTGTATTTCTGTACATATATAATAAAACATATGTAGAAACTACGAGTTGTGTTAACATCGAACCGTGAAAGCTCCCCAACTTGCGTGGGATTCGAACCCATCTCGCTACTGCATGTCTAAAAGGTGATTGGCCGCCATATGATGACTTTTTTTCCACTCTTGAGATCCCTCTGCAGTGGCGAGATGGGTTCGAGCCCCACGCAAGAAATGAAGCTTTTACGATTCGATGTTATCATAGCTTGTCGTTTCTGCATAATCTCACTACTCTCTCCACATAGCAATTGGTCGGCGTGTGTGGATGCCATTAGAAGGAAAAACGTCATCAAATGGCGGCCACCCGCCTTTTATACCAACAGTGGTGAGATGGGTTCGAGCCCCACACCAATCAGAGTACTTTCACGGCTTTATTTAGATTGGTTTTAACGTGATCGAATTTAACTTCGAAGTTTACAAGCCTAAATTCCCTGATACTTTTTTTTTACAATGTAACTTAAACAGCATGTTTGAAGGTGCTCTCTCTCTCTCTCTCTCTCTCTCTCTCTCACGCCGGGCTGTATCTCTAGCGCATCAATTAGCCTATGGCTGATACTTCCAGGGGAAACACGCATTGTTCTACTCAAGGATAAAGCAGTCAACATCAAAGTGCACCTTTTGTAATTTCCTTGAATACCAAAAGATGGCAGCAACGAATGAAGATGATACATGGTACATTACTGCATAACCCAGTATCTGAGATGCAGGCCTAAGACCATAAAGTGTTTTATTAAAGCAACCGAGTGAAGCGAGAGAGCAAATTTTACTGTCGGTAAATGGACATAAAATTACAATTAGCAGCTCAGCTGGCCCTGCCTGACCGTCACGCTTTTCAGAGGCTAGTAACTTTTTGCCTAATAACACAAGAGCATTTTTTTTTTTTTTTTTTTGTCTCACTAGATACTTGGTTGATCATTTCAATTTTGTATTCATGATTCACAAAACCATTTTCGCACCAAAACACACTGTGCACTTTCCAATAATACGAATAGAAAAGTTTTTCAAATGTTTTGCGTTTTTCGCTTAAGAACATTAATTCAAATTATTGTGGAATAATTCATTGCACGTTTTTCGTGTTTACCTGTGTTAGCTGTTCTGAAGCTCCGTTTTTTTCAGCAGCTAGTCAATTAAGGAAAAACAATCACAAAAGCTCGCTCGCTTGTTATGCGCGAAAACGCGCTTCCTCCTGGTAAGTTTGTTGTCATTGCCACCAGTCGATATTATTCCGCTGTGGAAAGGCGTCTGCTAGTAGTGGGTTGGGATTAACTTCCATTTATCCCTTCACATAGATAGGTCTCCCCGGCTGTGCACAGAAGCTTCAGGAGAGCGGAGGAATGGAAATTAAGAAGTCCTCGTTTTGAAGGAGTTCTATATACAAAAATTTTCCACCTTAGCTATGTATCTTTGAAGTAAAGCATCGTTTCATAAACTGTTTCTGAGTGTAATAACACAATTCTGTATCTACAGTGTTTTGTTTTTCCTTCTATTATAATTTGTTTTCACATTGTTGATACCTGCAGTCTACAATTTTCAGCATGTGGGAGACCTTCGTAGTGAAGGAGTGAATGGCCACCTCTAAGGTCACCAGTTCCAAAACTGAACTGTCCCTTACACAGAATAGAGTCGTGTTGGGATCGCAAAAGTACTACACTGCTTATCTTCGGGCTAAACGGATAGAGAGACTCATTATTTTCTACTATCGTCCTCAAAATAGGAGCCGAAAGGTAGGGCAGAATTGCACAAGTTCATTAAAATATTGTGGGTGTATTATTAATGAAGAAAGTAGGAATAACGGCTGAAAATGTGCACAAGCTCTGTCCTCTCTTGAAACACACACACACACACACACACACACACACACACACACACACACACACACACACACACACACACACACACCAAACATAAAGGGCCATGGAGCAGCTTTCATATTGCCCCTCCCCTAAACATTAAATGCTCGAAATACAACCTGATGTTAAAAGGTAGTGAGAAATGTTTGGATGTTCTAAATTAAATGTATATTATCAGTTAGAAAGACCCATTGAATTTTAATATTCACATTAACATTAAATTCCAGAAAGTGTTAGTTTTATTTTTTACTTTTATTTTATTGATTGGTGTTGAATTTATTTACTTATTTAGTTACTTTTCCTTTTTGCTGCAAGATATCTGCATCCTCCTTTCAGTAATGTGATATAACCCTGTAGTTCTTGTACTGACAGTGTATCAAATTCAGTATAGAAGAAATGTATGGTAGACAAGAAAAGCATAAATCCTGGCCTTTGGTTTCTTCTTTCTTGCATTAAAAATATAGAAACACATCCACTTGCGAGTTATGGGCTACTAGAAAGTTAGAAAGTTGACAATTTCTCTAGTGTTTGCACATCTCGTTGGAAATATACATCATGTGAAAATAGCCTTGACATCAGTGTATATCAAGCATTTGCTGAACTATGTTGTGCTTTCATTTTGCAGTAAATAAGGAAAGTACGATACTGAGGACGGTCCATGTCTTCAAAGTGCTAAAAAATTCTCTTGTTATTTTCCTTATTTCAAGTCAAATCGAAGTACTGCACTGATCAGCTACTGTAGTACCAGATATTGTCAGAACAATTTTCACACCACACTTAGCTACTTCTACGTGATTTCTGCTGACAGTGCGAAAAAGAAAAACATCAGTGTCAGTATTTTCAACTTCCTTCTAACCCAAAACTCACACTTGGCTAGGGAAATCGCATGAGTGTAGCCAGAATAAAAAAAAAAAAAGTGTCTGTAGGCGCCATCTCATTGAAATGTTTAGCAACAAATATACAGTGTGTCCATTTGTTAAATTCCTATAGACATATGGGTAAAGCCACTATGTCCTGGTGTTATGGGTCAGCCTGGTATGACTGGATAAATCCACTATATCCTGGTGTTATGGTTCAGGCTGGTATGACTGGATAAAGCCACTATATCCTGGTGTTAAGGGTCATTTCCACCCACTGCCTGATATGAACTTAAACATGAGCACAAGTATTAAGCTGACTTCACCTAAGTTTGAAACTATGCAGCTGATCAATGAAACAATGAAGCCCTGGGAAGATTTGAGTTTGAGTATGTTCAACCCATATTATGTGTATAGCCCAGCACCTACTGTCTTTA
Organism: Coenobita brevimanus; assembly: GCF_032717465.1. Classification (NCBI taxonomy): domain Eukaryota; kingdom Metazoa; phylum Arthropoda; class Malacostraca; order Decapoda; family Coenobitidae; genus Coenobita; species Coenobita brevimanus. The sequence continues at coordinate 22,808,457 of NC_136972.1, forward strand.
TAATCGTCTGCATTGTAGTTGCAGTACTGCTGTTCGCAATGCACAGAATGCATGCAAGAATTGCTAATTTGGAGTCATTATTTAGTGGGGGGAGAGTTAACATCCAAGTTAACCACCCTGAATGAAGTGTATATATTTTGTATATAGTATTAATTATATATAAAAAAAAAATACAAAGAAGAATGACCCATGTATGGCATACCAGTACCATTATCTTTAAATGAAATATTAATAACTCTTACCATAATCTTAATTTTAAACTATTTTTTTTCTTGCATGTATGCATTTCACTACAATAACCCAAGTACATACTGTATTACAGTTAAATAATTTACTTTAATGCATTTATTCAAATATGTATACAACTTGTTTAAAATGTAATATTACTGAATAATCACTATTTACTATAAATATTATATGTATACAATATTCATACAGTTATGTTACTTTTACAATATTATGTATTTCACTTAATTAGCTTATAAGTTCATTATAATGTGTATATAATATGTATTAATATGTTAGGACTATTAACTGTCGATGGTACGCCATTTTCGCGTGACCGAGCAATGTATTGTAGTTACAAATCATAATAGATAGATAGATAAATAGATAGATAGACAGCTCTATGCGAGCCTGGCAATGGGAAATGAGCTTGCAAATTACACTGAGGAAAGCTGACGACAGTGGCCAGTAAGGAGATGATGCAGTTAGTTGTCAGCATTCCACCGGTGAACAAAGCCCTAGTGACCATACACACACATACACACATACTCACACACAGGCTTCTTAAACTTTCCATCCACAAGGAACACACGTGATACGTCTCCTGTTTCACCAGAATTTAGGAAAGAGAGGGCAGAAGGAGACAGGCCATAGAACAGGCAGGGAGTGGCAAGAAAGGCTTAGCAACTTGAGAGAGAGAGAGAGCGAGACAGGGAGACAGGGACTCTGCTCAACTCACTCGTGAGTGAGAGACTTGTTAATATTTCCAAGACAAATAAAAATAGTCCCATACTATTCTTTACCTCTCCTGTCACTACATGACAAATGGGAAAGAAGATCATCCACTTACAAAGCTACTCAAATATAACAACCGCTCGCCCACAAGTCTAATATATATATAACTCAACTACAAGTAACCACAAAGGAACTACAAAGTCTTTTATGACATATCATATCACTTCACATGGATCCCTGTATCTGGGGTCAGAGAAAGGGGGGAGCTGTAAACCTTTCACATAACACGCTCAGGTGAGACCACATCTGCTTCAGTACTCGCAGTAGGAAACGCAGGAACAGAGAACAACCATGATAATATCGGTAACGCATTGGAGGAGGTTCGAAATTGATCTCGTCTGACCTGCAGGCTATTGCAGTTGCCAATCATGACTGAAGGGACGAGTTTTCTTCACATTCCCCGTGAAGCTAGTATATTCACCCTAGCCAGCATTGCATCGTGAACAGACAGCAGAACCTCATTATTCAACGCGGGAGTATCATCGGCCTACGGGACGCCGGCCACAGAGTTCGGGATATCCCCCGCCTCCTTGGACTTTCCCCAACTACAGTAGCGAAATTGGTCAGAAGGTGCAATGAATCTGGAGACCTGAGGGACGCGGGTAATTTCGCCTATGAATGTCTATAAGTGCTTATTTTAATTTATTAACTGAATACCATTAACAGCTACCTATTAACATTATATAATACGATTAAAATAATGTGTTCATATAAGGCATTTTATCTCGCCTTGTTTCATAGTGATTTAAGAAATCCATGAATTAATGGATCGGTGCCTGCATGAAGTCCAACTAACCTATCCATCCTCTGTGGGAAAGTATGAAATTTATTATGATAAGCTATCCATTGTGATGACCTCTAACGTACTGAAACTTCACATAACTGCATTTTCTATTCAGTACTGATCCCAGTCACATTATAGGATTTAGGTCCTGTCTGTTTCATTCAAGCAGACTGGTCTATGCTTCAGACTTGCAGTAAATAAGTATGCCGTTGCTAAGAAGTGGTATTCCTAATAGTAGTCTTTTTGTTTTTTGTGGGAAAAATGTCTTTCTGGTGGAAGCTGCATGCGAAGCATATCGTTTTTATGATCACAGAGAGGAGGCCCCGTTCCCGAGTAACAACTGCTGAACAAGACGCGAGTATTAGACAGGCAGCCGAAGAAGCCCCACTGACAACTGCAGTGGCCATTCGGGAGCAGTTGCACCTACAGGTGTCTGTAGATACCGAGTGGAGGTGTCTGCATGAGGCAGGGCTTCATCACAGAGTTCCTGCCCGGAATGAAACCTTCACTGGCCAACATCGCTCTGGTCGACTAGCGTTTGCTGAAGCAAATGTAGACAACGACCTTGATTATTGGTCGAGGGTTGTTTTCTCCGATGAGAAAACTTTTTGTTCCCATATTCATGGACGTCGCCATGTGTGGAGCCGAAACAACACAAGGTAATGTTTTACCAGCACTAGATATCCTTGCGGATTGACCCGCTTCCAGTGCTATTTGGGCAATGGTAGATGTTACTTTTATGAAATATATGGCTGAAATGTTGTAGTACTCTCACCTTTTCGATTTGCCACTCATTTGAGATGAGAGAGAGAGAGAGAGAGGGTCCGACCTGGCGCTGATACACGGTGGCATGACGACATCGGGAAATAGTATTAATATTATAGATGGTGTAGTGCCCTTTGGGGTAAGCAAAATAGGCAAATCACCCAAATATAGCTGGTGTATATTTATGTAGGAATTCATTGTTACGTTTCTGTTCTGATTTGTACGTTTGAATTCCATCCTTATGTTAGGTCATTATCAGTATGTTTGCATGCTTCTCTGTTGTTAAACACTGATTACACTTTATGATGTATAACTATTACGCAAAGGTATTATGTCACCTTGTGAAACATAGTCTACTATAATTTGTAAGTTATTCTTGACGTTTCATAGGACTTGCATCCCTTTTGGCCCTATGTTTGGGTTCTTAGTTCTCGAACATCCCTTTGTCTGTATATATTAATAGTAATAATAGTGAAGATAATAATAATAATAATGATAACAATAATAATAATAATAATAATAATAATAATGATTATTAATAATTAATAATAATAATACGTCGTATATTATTATCCGTATTCAGATATGACCGTCACAACATTTCCGAAGAGGCACGGAGCGGACACGTCAGCTGCAATGTGTGGGGCTACATGTCAGTCCACTGAGTTGGTGACATAATAAGAATTGAAGGAAGGTTTACGGCGAAGTACACCGATATTCTGCAAAACTTCCTTCCTTCCCTCCAAAGTAGGAAATTTCCATTTCCACCCGGCCCAATAGTTTTTGTGCAAGATCGTTTCCCGATTCATACAGCCAGGGTAGAGAGGGAATGGTTCAACCAGCAGGAATATTTCGAGCTTCTGGAGTTGCCTAGCAAGGGATGCGATTGCAATCCCACTGAACATCTTTGGGCCAACGTGGTTAGCTGTTGGGAGCCCGGCAGAGAGCGAACTCCGGAGCAGCTGATGCAACACACGAGGGAGCAGTGGGAGGTTTTCCGTGGCAAGCCAGAGCTCATTCGCAGCCTCGTTACCAGCATGCCTGACCGAGGTAATTGAAAAGGAGGGAGGGTTGACACATTACTGAGTGTATACACATCACTCATAGTATATCGGGGATACTGTAGGTGCAGTATTCTTCTATTTAATAATCTGGCAATGGATTGTCTTATGCCTCCTAAATGAGAAATCTAATGTAGTTAGTTACAATACATGAAGAATTTAGTCTTCATGCCTTATAACTGTGTTTGCCGTTGTTACAAATGGTTCAAGGTAATTTAACCGAGAAAAGGTTTGTGTAGGGCGTTACCTTTCATTAGAAAGTTAAAATATATCCCGTATGATAGTGATGTTAATATTATTACTTACCCAAATATTACAAGGTTGTTATACGACAAACCATGGGTAAATCAATATAGTCATAATTAAAACCATAATCAGCAAGGTTGCCATCCACAGGTCTGTCTCATCAGTGTCCATTCATTTATTAATTTCATGGGTAACGCTTTCTGGGTATAACTTACACAAATCAGGTGTTGTAGGATGTTAATAGATAGATAGGTAGATAGATCTAGGTAGATATTATATTGACCACAGCAATATTCACTTTACATAAGATAATTAAACATTAAATATGACATAGGTTTCTCATTTCTATCCAATGCATTACCGATATTATGAACGTTGTTCTCTGTTCCTGCGTTTCCTACTGCGAGTACTGAAGCAGATGTGGTCTCACCTGAGCGTGTTATGTGAAAGACTTACAGCTCCCCCCTTTCTCTGACCCCAGATACAGGGATCCATGTGAAGTGATATGATATGAACGACACGTCATCACAAAACTGCGGAGTTCAAATGTGTTTTATAATGGCAAAGATTTAGTATATTTTATATCATAGAGCATTGAGATTAAACAAAAATCGGGCTGAACTAATAATTTCTGATTCGAAGCATTAACCTACAAAGATCACTTCATGCGCCACTATATCGAGGTTACTCCATCTCACACACGTGGACTGTTTCGAGGTAAAGATTCACAGTGGTGCCACATCTCCTAAAACGTGCGAGCCCCTGTAACACCCGGAAGTGCTGGCGAGTGTACTGTACAGTACAACGTAGAACTAAACTTAGTGTAAAGTATTCTGAGTTTTCCGGCCTAAATATCCACTATTTGTTTCCACTGTTATGTGTACTTTTGGTCTGCTGTGCATATGCAAGTGTGCTTTCGTCATCACCATCACCATCAATACATTGTCAGCATCCTCACTGCAATCATCATCATCATCATCATCATCATCGTCATTGCTAGCACGAGCCAAGCATCAGCAAGGTTTTTATTATTTAAAAAATTCGTTCATTATTTTCTTTCTCGAAATTTTGATATCAGATATGTATTTATAAAGACCCAGAAAGTTCCTATTGTCATTAGCTTTGTCGACACGTTTTCCCCCTTGCACACACACACACACACACACACACACACACACATACAGGACGTTTAAGTACCTTATTTCCAACAATTTATATCATCAGTGGAATGTGTTATTTCATTTATTTTGGGGGAATATTTTCAGCACGAGGAGAAACTGACTCCCACGCGTGCTCCTGCGTGTGTGTGTGTGTGTGTGGTCATGAAGCTAGGTGGATGTGTGTGTGTGTGTGTGTGTGTGTGTGTGTGTGTGTGTGTGTGTGTGTGTGCATTTTTGTGCGTTTGTGTGTGTATGTGTGTGTATGTGTGAGCGCGTTTTTGTGTGTCTGCGTGTGCATGTGTGTTCTTACCTAATTGTATCTTTACAGGAATGAGTCAAGCTCGTACTGTCCCGTGTCTTAAACCATATTTATCGTACATATCCTTAAATTTCCGAATTGTTTTGGCACACACTATTTCATTCGGTAGTGCATTCCATTGATCAATTGCTCTGTTTGGGAAACTGAATTTCCTTACGTCTTTATCACCTCTCTTCTTATGCAGTTTTTTGCAGTGTCCTCTTGCTGATGCTTCTCCATATGTTAAGTAATCATTTATGTCTATTTTCTCCTTTCCTGATATGCACTTACATAGCATTATCATGTCACCTCTTTTCCTTCTCTCCTGTAGTGTTGGTAGATTCAGTTTATTTAGTCTTTCTTCGTAGCTTAGATTCCTTAAGCTTGGTATCCATCTTGTAGCGGCCCTTTGAACTTTTTCAATCTTGTCTATATGCTTTTTGAGATGAGGACTCCAGATTACTGATGCATATTCCAGGGTTGGTCTAATGAATGATGTTATTATCCTTCTTAGCATGTCTTCATTTATGTATGTGAATGCTATTCTCATATTTGCAAGCAGTGTATACATGTTCCGTACCTTCTCGCTGATGTGGTCAGCCGGAGATAGTCTATTATTGATAATCACACCTAGGTCTTTCTCTCTTTCTGATGTGTATAGGGTTTTATTTCCTAACTTATAATCCCAATCAGGTCTTTTTCCACTTTTACCAAACTTGATTACATGACACTTGTCCACATTGCATTCCATTTGCCATGTACTACTCCATTCATGAAGTTTATTTAATTCTTCTTGTAGCTCCCTACAAGTGTCTGTGCCAGTAATTCTCTTTTGTATTTTTGCATCATCTGCAAACATATTCAGATAGCTCTCATTTCCAGTGTTACTGTTTATATCATTTATATACACTAAAAACATGATTGGTGCCAGCACCGAACCCTGTGGTACTCCACTAGTCACTTCTTTCCATGATGGGTAGTTTCCTCTTAGTACTGTCCTCATTTCTCTTTTTATGAGAAAGTCTTGCATCCAACAAAACAGTTTGCCTCGAATTCCTCCTTGATGGTACAGTTTCCATAAAAGTCTTTGGTGTGGTACTGTGTCAAAATCTTTCTTGAAATCTAAATAGATACTGTCCACCCATCCTTCCCTTTCCTGTACTGTGTTTGTTACTCTGTCATAGTAGCTCAACAGATTAGTAACACATGATTTTCCTTTTCTGAAACCAAACTCTTTCTGTTATCATACTGTGTTCTTCTAGATGATTTACCCAAGCTTTTCTTGTAAGTTTTTCTAATACCTTGCTCACAACACTGGTCAGTGATACTGGTCGGTAGTTGAGAGGATTTTGTCTATTTCCTTTCTTGAATAAGGGGACTATATTTGCTTTTTTCCAAATATCAGGTAGTTTCCCTTGACTCAAGGATTTCTTAAAAATTAAAAATAATGGTTTACTTAACTCCTTTGCACATTCTTGTAATACCCAACATGAAATTTCATCAGGACCACTTGCTTTTCCTCTGTCTAATCTACTTAGCTCCTCCTGTATTACTTTTTCTGCTATTTGTATATCTGGTAGTATGTGTGGACATGCGTGTTCCACATAGTCCCTCTCAAAATTTTTTTCTTCTGTAAAAACTAACTGGAAATTCTTATTTAGTGCTTCACAAATATCTTTCTCTTGTGTATAAGTGATTCCCTCGTCCGTAATGGATTGTATTATATCTTTTACTTTGGTTTTGCTTCTGATATAGCTGTAAAACAGCTTTGGTTGATCACTACTTTTATTTATTATATCCTCCTCAAACTGTTTTTGGGCTTCCGTCCTTATTCTTGTATAGTCGTTTCTTGCCTGTTTGTAATTATTATACGCCCTTTCACTATTGTGTCTTCTGTATCTATTCCACAACAAATCTCTTCTTTCTTTTGATTTTTTACATTCTGTATTGAACCATTTCTGTATTTTCTTATCTGCTTCTTTGTGCTGTGGGATGTACTTCTGGACTCCTATTTCATAAAATTCACAAAATTTTTTATATACAGCATTTAAATCTTGTCCTCTAAGCTCATTTTCCCAATCAACTTCTAAGAAATACTTCTTTAGGTCTTGATAATTTCCTTTTTATAGTTTAGGCTCTTTTTGTAACTGTCATTGCTGTTTACTATGTCATATGCTATCCTGAAGTTATAATTTAGTACTGCATGATCGCTTTTGCCGAGTGGAGGGTGATATATTAAACTGTCAATGTCAATCTCTTGCCTAGTAAATATTAGATCTAGCACTGAAGGTACATCAAGTCCTCTTTTTCTGGTGGTTTCCCTCACATGTTGCGTTAAGAAAAACTCTTGTACGAGATCCAGGAGCTTTTGGTCCCAACAGCTTTCTTGGCTATTTATATCTAGAGTATTCCAATTTATATTTGTATTGAAGTCCCCAGTTAGTATAATTCTTTCCGATTTCTCTTCCATTTTATGTAGCAATGATCTTATACTCTGAATTGTACTCTCTGCCAGGTCCTCATATTCGTCTTTCCCATGTGTTTGATCTGGGTGGCATGTACAAATTGGCTACAATTACTTTACCTTCAGATGTGTCAATCTCTACTGCAATCAGTTTTACTTGTGATGGTATATCTAGGTTTATTTCCTTGACTTTTAGATTTTTCTTAGTTAATATTATAATTACTCCTCCTTTTTTTAAATTTCTGTCTCTTCTCCATATATTGTATTCCTCTAAGTTTAGTATGTCATTGGATATCCTTGGTGTTAATTTTGTCTCAGTTAGGCATATTATTTGTGGTTCATTTTCTCTGACATAATCATTCATCTCTAGTAATTTAGATACCATTCCATCCACATTTGAGTACATCAACTTTATCATCTTGTTTATATACTTGTCATGACATGGTTCTACTACCTTCCTCCTTTTTCTTCCATCCTGTTTGTGTACCAGTTTCGTACCTGCAATCCTATTACTTTGTAAAAAAATTTCTTCTCCTCTTCTGATCTTCCCTCATTTTTTGTTTTTGCTTCCTCCCTTTTCTCTTTCAGTAATTCCAGTTCCTCTTGTGTTAGGGATCTTTTATCCATACATTTTTGAACTCCTCTTTTTCCATAAGATTCTTTGCATTTTTTAGTATCTCTTCCACAGTGTTTACGCTCTGGAAAGTCACCTTTAGAGGTCTTGTCTTGCTTTTCTCGTATTTCCCTAACCTTTTGTGTTCCTCTATGTCTTTACTACAGATTTCCTCTGATACTTCTTTCAGTAAGCTCATTACATTTGCCATCTCCTTTTTGTCTCTAGTGATCTTGTTTTTAACCTCTTCCTCTTCTATACCAGTGATTACTATTGATTTATTTATCTCTACTGAATCTTTGACTAACTTTGGATTGTTCTGGATTATTCTTTTCACTTCCTTTTTAATGCTTTTTTCCTCCACCCTTGTTTCTAAGTCTTTCTTTACTTCCACCATTTCAGCATACGTGGTTTCTACATCATTTTTGTAGCTTTGCACAGCTTCATTCACCTGTGTTATCTTCTCCTCAATATCACTGCTCTGGTCCATAAGACTGCTTGCTTGCCTAATTGTCTCTGTGTTATTTTTGAACTCTTCCATAATACTCTCGTGATTGACTACTGTACTTGTCATTTCACTCACTTTCTTCCTAAGCGTACTCAGTTCCACTGTTAGTTCACTGATGGTTGTGTCTTTCTTATTGGCCTCCCTTCCTAGTTTTTCTATCTCTTCCTTTTGCAAGTGCATTTGCTTCTTTATTTCATCAATTTCATTTTTGAAAGCCATTTCTAGTTTGTGTACACGTTCAACCAGTCTATTGTGAGTCTCCACTTCAACCAGTTCTTGGTAGAAATCATCATTTTGCTTTTTACTTTTATCCCTTTTCTTTTCCAAATTTGTTTTACTGAAGTATGTATCCATTTTGTAATACTAAATGAACAGCGTATGTACTTACAGAGTATATACACTTTCCCCGTGTTGCTGTAGTCTAAACAAACCCAGCTGACTCAGCGCATCGTGGTTCTTTGTTCAGTTTGAACCGGTCTTATTTAAACTTATTATTTCTTTTCCTTTTAATAATGAAAAATCATTTAGTCTAACCTGGTACAGAGCTTGACTCATTCAAAGACACTAATTTAGGTAATGCCACTGGCCGTGTTGGCCTGGTACGGAGCGCCGATGACGAACGTCTACCTCCGATGACTCCCTGTGTGTGTGTGTGTGTGTGTGCTCGCGGTTGTGTGTGTTTGTGTCAGTGTTCCATTTTACCTGTGACTGGCTTGTAATCAATAACAGACATGCGCGTGGAGCTACATGTTATTTCACATTTACCTCCGGATACACACATGGCGAGGCGGCGACACTGCATTCCTGATAAAGAAATGGTGCAAGAAATACGTCGGAATTTCGATATCACCAAAAAAAAAAAAAAAAAACAAGCAATAGAGCACAAAAGGAGTTGCTGTAATTTGGCTGCCTTGTGTCATGTCATACTTGCCTTGAGAACAGGGTGATAAGAGATGATAAGGGACTATCTGTAAAGTACTATCATCTTAAGAGAAAGAGAGAGGAGATGAAGATAGTATGGAGAAGAGAGGTAAGAGGAGGAAAGAAGAGAGGAGGAGGAAGTAATGATGAATGTTTGGGGAGGAAATGAGACATGATGTGAAAGCAGAAAGAGGAGAAAAGGGAGGGGTGAAAGGAAAAAAATTAATAAAAAGAAATGGAGATATGAGGGGATGCGAGGAGAAACATGGTAAGGGGAACAGAGCAGTAGATGATGTGATATATAAAAGAAATGAAAAAGTGAGAGAGGAGAGCCAAGATTAGGAAACGAGTATGGATTATCTTAGTTGGGGGGGGGGGAGGAAAGAGGAAGTGGGGGAAAGTACAAATGGCGGGGGACAGGGAGTGGGGGTTGATAAGGGAGAGTAGGGGTGAGAGGAGGGGAAGGGATGGGAGAGAGGCAAGAGGGAAGAAAGTGAGAGATGTAATTGGAGTGGAAGTGCAAGGCTGGAGAGAGAGAGAGAGAGAGAGAGAGAGAGACAGACAGACAGACAGACAGACAGACAGAGGATGGTGGAGGGAAGACGTGTGTGAGCAGATGGGGAGGGGAGGGAAGGGGTAAGGACGGCAGTGAAACAGGAGAGATACGAAGCTTAAAATACTTAACGTATAGTCATTGACCATCTCATCACCCTGTTCTCAAGGCAAGCATGACATGACACACGCCAGCTAAATTACAGCAACTCTTTTTGTGTTCTCTTGCTTCATCTGGATTTTTTGATGATATCTAAATTTCGACGTAATTCTTGCACCATTTCTTTATCGGGATTTCAGTGACACCGCCTCGGAATGTGTGTATCAGGTGGAGGGAGTGAAATACGTTGTTACTGCACACCTGCTTAAAGTTGATAACAAGTGAGTCACAGGTAGGATGGAAAACACACACACACACACACACACACACACACACACACACACACACACACACACACACTCAAATCCACCCAGCTCCATGACACATACACACCCAAATCCGCCCAGCTCCATGACACACACACACACACACACACACACACACACACACACACACACACACACACACACACACACACACACACACACAGGCGCATATACAAACACGCATGCGCCAATACACACACAAACACAGCAACACACACAAAAACACACGCACATGTACAAACACACACACACACACACACACACACACACACACACACACAGTAAACTGTGGCACCAGTCGAGCAAGGCAGTACTCCCAAGGTGGATGGAAAGCTGATGACATGGGGAGTTGGAGCTCCCGTTTCATCAGCCCTCGAGACTAGTCCCTTTGCTGAACTTTTTCAGTGTTTCAGTACCACAGATAGTAGGCCAGCATGCTTTCCAATACAAGTTTCTCAAACTGTCAGCACCATACTACATGCACAGTACACAATACATTTTCTCTTCAAAATTAAACAAGAAAAATGGCGTTATTCAAACAAGCCTCGGAGTCCCAAGGAGGGGGAGACCACAAATGTCCCCACCATCCGTCCCCCATTCGGTGACGACTTAACGAGCTGCCTGGAACCACTGTCTGACTTACTTTTTCATTTCTGCAACATTCGCGGCCTTGCCTCTAACTTTCGTTCTGTTGAGCACCACTTCTCCTCCTCTAAACCTCACCTTCTCTTCCTAACTGAGATTCAGCAACTGATTGCAAACCCCATTCTGTATCCTCCTACTTTCTGTATACTCATTTCAAAGCCGAAGGTGGCTGTTGTGTATATGAACACAACGACTTATCTTCTCATGTTCATAAACTTGAATCTTCTGAATACTCGACTCTCTGGCTTTGACTTTCCTGTCACACTCTGACTAAATATATCTGCGTTGTTTACTTATCCCCTAATTCTACTGACTACGAAATCTCCATTCTAGGGCTGCGTTCACACCAAGCGATTCGATTCGATTCAATTCATGGAGAATCAATAGATTCGATTCATTTTGAATCAGCGCCGTTCATACCGACAGACTCAAACTGTCAGAATCAGCAGGGAGTAGTATCAAAGGCGTACAGGGAAAATACCTTTTTCCACATAAGACACCCAGACAGCCTGGCGCCTGACCGTTACTGAGGTTATCTCTCGCATTTGAAATATACGTGAGTTGCCAAATGCGGCTATTTCTTTTGTACTGAATAGAAACAATCTGTATTGATTAAAAACTTAACTCACCTGTGCATTTAATTTCTGCAGCAATATCCTTACATAAAGCCGCTATGGCATCCCTGTCCCGATGCTTAGGATCACTAGCATCATAAATAGCACGTCGCTCTCTCATTAAATTTATCAGGACGTCCGGTAGCATGGTGCTCACTCTTCCACTGAATCGCCGTGACTGATGAAAAAATGGACCCTCGCGCATCAGTGATTCTGAATCGCCTTGAATCGCCATGATTTGAATTGAATTGATTCGCTTGGTGTGAACAGTTCCTATAGGAATTAACATGTCGCATCAAGACGAATCATGAATCGATATGATTCTCCATGAATTGAATCGAATCGAATTGCTTGGTGTGAACGCAGCCTAGGAGATTTCAATGTTCACCACCACCTTTGGCTCTCCTCTCCTTTCACTGATCCACCAGGTGAACAAGCCTACATCCTTTATAATCGTAATGACCTATAGCAGCTTGTACAGCATCCTACCCATATCCCTGACCACCTTGGAGAGAGCTCCAACATACTTGACCTCTTCCTTACAACTAATCCTTCTACTTGTACTGTTAATTTTTCCTCTCCATTTGGCTCCTCCGATCACAACCTTATTACCTTAACCTATCCTTTCGCTCCAGTGTGGCCTATGGACCCTCCAAAGAAACGATGATTTTGGCACTTCGGAGCTGCAGATTGGGAGGCCCACAGGCAGTACTTCTTTGATTTTCCATGGAATGATTATTGCTTCCATGGCCGGGAGCCATCTGAGTGTGCCTTGCGCATTACAGAGGTTATTCTCTCAGGCATGGAAGTATACATTCCCTTCTCATATCCTTTATCTAATGCAAGAAAGCCTTGGTCACGCTTGTTCTAATGCTGTCCACAACAAGGAGCAGGGGTGTAAAAGGTACCAGAGCCAACCCACCCCTGAATCACATCTTTTTTATGTTTCTGCCCGGAATCGTGCTAAGTCTGTTCTTCGCTCTGCTAAAATTAATTTCATCCGTACTAAATGCTCTCAACTCTACGTCTCGAATTCTTCCCACTCCCTCTGGCACCTTGGCAAAAACTTTTCTAACAACTTTACCTCATCATCCTTCCCTCCTCTTTTCTACTCTTATGGCTTTGTAGCTATTTCTTCTACTGATAAAGCAGATCTCTTTGCTCAGACATTCTCCTCCAATTCCACCTGAGACGATTCCGGTGCTGTTCGTCCATCACGTCCCCCCTCTGACTTCCTCATGGCTGACATTAAAATTTCTTCAGCTGATGTAGTTTCTACCATCTCTGGCCTCAGTACTAACGAGGCATATGGGCCTGATGGAGTCCCTCCTGTTGTTCTCAAGAACTTTGCTTCTGTACTTACACCCTGCCTAAGTAAACTCTTTCGCCTTTGACTATCAACTTGCATCTTTCCTTCTTGCTGGAAGTTTGCTCTCATTTACCCAGTCACAAAGAAGGGTGTCCATTCCCAACCCTCTCAGGGCCGTTATTTCTTCGGGGCTAGGGGGGCTGTACCCTTCCCCCCATGTTTTCTATATATTAATGTCAAAACTTCAACTAAGACTGAGGGTTCAGTGACAACTCATGAAACTGATTAAGTCTGCAAGTAAAATATGATACTATATGTCGAATATTATCATAAATCTTGCTGACACAACTATTTGAGATGCACCGTGGTAGTGTAATGATGTTTTTCAATGTTTACGTTGTGTGGCATTGCTGTTCTCGTCATTCACAAAGCGTTGTTGATAACTCTTTGTTGTCTCCTGGCCTATGAGTGTATTTTCTCTATACTGTGCTTATAATTTTGTTTTTGTGTTTTGTTATTGTAACTGTATCTCCAGACTGAGAAACTTACTTGAGGAGCACAATGACCCACAACCGGCCACACAATGTATCTGAGTGTTCATTTTAGGAGACTTGACAGTCTTAATCTGAAGGCGGTTCTGAACGAATTATTGACACGACGTAGAGAAAAAAAGAAATTTTTGCTCCTGTTTGGCATATTGAATATATGTTTACATATTGTGCATATCATATGTTGGAATCTGTATATTTTAACATGCAAATGTGTATGTGTGTGTGTGTGTGTGTGTGTGTGTGTGTGTGTCAAATAGATGTTATGGAAGATGAGTGACTTCTAATATAAAAGAAAATAACATTGGGTTTATAAGGCTGGACTTGAAAATAAAAAGGAAGAAAAGCCTGGAGTGGTTTTGTTGAAAATTCAAACAGTTCTATGCGTGTTTGATCGAATATTTCTAATTTTGAACTAAACTGATCATAAGCTAAATAATAAGAGTACTTAGATACTTATTATTATACATCACTTCCAACAGAATAAAAGCAGGATGGTACATTTCTACTTGAACCCTATGGCAGTTACGTAGGAACATTCTTGATAAGGGTGCAGCATATGACAACAAAATGTAAAATAAACAAATTGTTAAACTTAGTCACTGTTTAAGTTGAAAGTTCAGATTGGCAGAAAGTGAAGAAGCCTTGTCTTTAAACATCACTAAACATATGTGCCTCATTAAGCATCAACTTTTAGGTAGTATCTAACTGGAAAATATCAGATGGCCTATAAAGTTAAGCGTTTCAGTTGAATTTTAAGTTTGTAGTATGGAGGCTTATACATTTGTCCAGCCGTCCCCCCCCAAAAAAAAATAATAAATAAATAAATAAAACTGTCGAAAATTACGGACCTGCCTCTAACTATCGTCCAACTGCTTTAACCCCTTAACCAGGGCATCACTTTCATGACGCTCGGGCGCAATGGATCATACCGCGGGGTGTCACTTTTGTGATTCTGTGTCATTTTGAATTATCCCGGGCTTACAAGTGGTGGCTTGTATCATCTATCATTACTGCCAATGTCCAACACTAGTCAGCACTCCAAATCTCATCTGGTTGACAATTTAGCCATTTTTCCTCGTTCCTGACTCCCCTCCCTACCTCCCCTCCATTACCCTGTCCTCTCACCTCCCCAGCCGCGCTGCGCTAAAGCAAATTTCCCCAGAATTATCCACTGATTTCATCCATTGAAATATGCCCTATGCCCTATTCTTATACAAAATAATATATACCAAAAAGAAATAAGGTAAGTGATAGTGCTATACACTTTGATTTGGCTAATTATCACCTGACAACACCTCACGTGCACTCGTTCGCTAATTTCCCACGGAAATTTCCCCTTTGAAATATGCCGTATAATCTATTCCCGTAAAAAAAATTTATATAAGAAAGGAAGGGAGAAGCCAAAGTGACATTTACATTCACCTGGAACTACCTACTTTTTTCTGTATTTTCGAGATTTCCTACTAATCATTTTTTAGCATGTACTGCTACTGTCCACCAATAGTCCACACTCCTAATCTCATCTGTACTCCCATCCATTGTTGACAATTTAGCCATTTTCCCCCGTTCTTGACTCCCCTCCCTACCTCCCCTCCAGTACCCTCTCACCCCTCCCTACCTCACCTTTTCCCTTTCCTATCGCCTGCCCTGCCACGCTGTGCTAAGCAAATCTCCCCCAGATTTTTCCACAGATTTCATCCATTGAAATAAGCCCTATGCCCTATTCTTATACAAAATAATGTATAAGGTAAGTGATAGTGGTATACACCAGGAATTGGCTAATTATCACCTGAAAACACCTCACATGCATTAATTTGCTAAATTCCCACGGTAATTTTCCCTTTGAATTATGCCTTGTAATCTATTTCTGTAATAAAAATATATATCAGAAAGAAAGGGAGAAGCCTAAGTGACATTTACATTCACCTGGAACTACCTATTTCTTTATGTATTGCCGAGATTTCCCATCAATAATTTCTTAGCATGTAAGTTAGCAGCGGTCAGCCCCATTGTCACTGTCAACCCTTGCCTTCTCAGATAAGCCGTGCCATTTAGTTCCTTGTCCTCCTCTGTGGTCAAAGCATGTCGCACTCGCGCCCCACCATTTCTGCCGCTTCTGCACCCATTGCAAAGGGCCCCATGACCTCTACACCCAGAAAAACTCGTGGGGGAAGCAGGAAAGGACTAAGCGACTCTGCAGTGGAACGTGAACTAGCCGAATTATCAATGATAATGATGGATAGTGACTATGACCCTTCGGGGGATTCGTGTGATGAGCCGGGTGAGGAAATCGTGCCAGAAACTACTAGTACGAGTGCTTCAGTGTCCCAAGTTATCCCTAGCTCCAAGGGAAAGGAGCCATTAGTGCAGCAAGGGAAGGAATTTGGGAAGGGAATGAAAAGGCAGCGGGTTAGCCCCGGAACAATGGCCCCGCATGACCCAGCCCGCCATGAGTCCCGAGGTGAATCACCTCCCCATTCCCCAAGCCCACTTCACTCATTTTTTCCTCTTCTTCTGCTGAATTTTCTTCAGAGTCTTTGTCGTCGGAGTCACCACCAGCATCAACAGTGAAGGCAGGCCATAGAGGAAGAGGTAAATCCCTGACCCGTAAAAGAAGAGTTGCTAGTAGAGTAAGGGCTACTAGTGCTGTACGGCAACCCAGGGTCAGTGCGAGTGACCTTGAACCAGATAAATCTGCCTCACAGCCACCCTCCACCCTCACCCACCTTACACCGCCACGACAGGGAATCCTGGATGCCTTCGCGTGGACGGAAGGGTCCGATTTTGTCCCTGAACATCTCCATTTCGACGAGAGTTCCTCAGGAATACAGCCTGCCTTCACTCTTGACGAGGATGCTGAGTGTGTGGACTTCCTTTGGCCTTCCTCGATGACGAAGTCATGCAGCACATATGTGATGAGACCAACAGGTATGAATCACAACGTGCTGCAAGTGGTACAGGTGCAGCCAAGATGCAACAGTGGTCCATGCTGGGAGTGCAGGAGCTGTATGTGTTCTTTGCCCTCATGCTTCTCATGCCACACTCAAAGAAGCATGAGTCGGAAGAATACTGGTCCATGGACCCCTTACTACCCTCACCCACCTTCAATAAGTACATGGCCCCGGAACATCATGGGAAAACTGCACTTTGCCGACAATGATGTACCTTCCCAAACTGACCCACTCTGGAAGATCCGGGAGATTCTGAGCAGAATGAAGGATAAGTTTATGACATTCTTCCACCTGTTTCAGAAGGTTGTCATTGACGAATCCTTAATTTTGTTCAGAGGACGTCTTAGGTTTGTGCAGTACATTCCAAGCAAACGCCATCACTTTGGAATCAAGTTCTTTGTACTGTGCGACTGTAAGATGGGGTACATCCTTGACTTCGTCATTTATTCAGCCAGCACTGTCGATCTTGATAAAACACACACACCCTGGCTTCTCAGGCTGTGTAGTGAAAGTGCTCCTTGAAAGGTATTTTGGTGGGAATCATGTGCTGTATACAGACAACTATTATACAGCACCGAAACTTGTCAAATACCTTTCAGAGCACGGCATCGGCTCCTACGGCACTGTCAAGAGAAATCGTGCCCACTTCCCTAAATTCCCAGAGGCAGGAACCTCACAGCAAGGAGACGTGCACCTACGCAAGTCTTAGAAGATGCTTGCAATACGGTGGCATGACAAGAGGGTCGTGCACATGCTCACCACCGTACACAAGGGGGAAATGACAGACAGTGGGAAGGTCGACCGTAGGACAGGCGAACCTGTGAGGAAACATGATGCTGTCTTAGACTACAATATCAACATGCGGCTGGTGGGCAAGTCCGACATGATGATTGGAGAGATCGACTGCCTCAGGAGGAATACTAGGTGGTACAGGAAAGTTTTTCTGCATCTCATAGACATGACGATGCTGAACGCCTTCATCCTGTACAAGATGAAGGTCAAGCCACCCAAGTCCTTCTCCCTGAGGTTGCTCGCCAGGACTTGTGTTCAGCAGCTGCTTGAAAGATATGGTAGGGTGACAGCAGCAACTCCAAGGCGCCATGCAGTAACACTTCCCGACAGATTTGAGCAGAGGGCGTACATGGATCGGCACAGACTGGTGCAAATGCCTGCCACAACCAAGAGGAAGGCTGCGATCCGCAGGTGCCAGGTGTGTGCACATACCACCCGACGCACACCTGAGCACAAACGCACCTCTTGGCAGTGCGCTGAGTGCCAGGTTCCCCCCTCTGTGTTACCTGCTTCTTTGATTACCACAGCCAGAAGCAGTTCTAAAAGTGCAAGTGGGAAGTGAAAATAATGTGTTAATAATGTGTAAATAGCAAGTGAAAGCAATGGATGTACAGTACATATGATTAAACAGTGTAATATAGTTTTATGTTACTGCAAGTGACAGTGAATAACATAGTGTAAGTAAAATAGAAGTGTAAATATTGAAAATACAATAGAAAATGTAAATAGAAATGTAAATAATTAGTATTATAAGAATATGAATACAAATACTTGAGGTTATAACAGTGAAAGTGAATCCGTGGCTCTCTACGTATTTTACTGAATGAAAAATTGAATGACTTCAGTGACAATAAACTAATACTACTGAAGGAAACTTATGGATAAAGACTGTAGATATATATATGTGTTATATAGTACTAGAAATATAAAGTGTGAGGGGTTTTATGAATAACAAATGACAGAATCCCAACAGCGAACTAGCGCAAGTGGGAAGGTCATACGCGCTCGTAATTTTCATTGCTTTCACAGTGGTTTTTTTTGGAGTATGGATCCCAAACTACTTGATAATCATAGAATAGTGTTTCTAGTGATAATATCTGGCTGTGGTAATCATATTACGGGTTGTCGGGAAGTGTAAAGTGGAGACTTCGTTACCCAACTTCAGAGGTCTCCACAAGTCCTACGGTAATCGACGAAGGCTCAACAAACACCCAGGAGAAAGCTGAAGGTATGTGCCATAGGCATATGTAATTTTAATATTCTAGGACTAATAACTGACTTTTGGCAAATATTTTTTGAGAGTCTGTCGGAGCCCAAATATGCCCGCGGGACACGCAAAACATAGCAAAACAAGCCCGCGATGTAAGGGTTAACATCCTGTGTCTCAAATGTTTTCGAGTCAATTCTTAACGGAAAAATTTTAAAGCATCTTTCCTATCACAACCTTCTTTCTGCTCATTAGTATGGGTTCCGTCAGTGACGCTCCACTGGCCATCTGCTCACCCACTTTTCAGACTCCTTGTCATCCTCCTTTCGGGACTTGGCGAAAGTTTTGCCATTACACTTGACATCTCAAAGGCTTTCGATCGAGTCTGGCAAAAATCTTTACTACCCTCTTACGGTTTCTATCCTTCTATTTGTGCCTTCATCTATAGCAGGGGTTCATAACCTGGGGTCCATGGACCCCTTGGGGGTCCATGGATGAGCTTCAGGGGGTCCGTGAAGGTCAGAATAATTCAGAACAATTTCTTGATGCCATTTGGCATCATTAACAGACAAAAAAAAAAAAAAAAAAAATCGAGGAGTCTTGAAGAATTCTGGTGTTCAGTTACACTAACCTACCTTCATCTGGCAAAGAGAGCTATGGGTGCTGTGATTCCGTTTGCTACTACATACCTTTGTTAGTCAGGGTTTTCAGCGCTTATTTCTATCAAAACGAAAAGCAGAAATCAACTGGATGTCAACGATGACATGTGTGTTTCCTTGTCAAAGACCACTACACAAATTCATCTTCTTATTGAAGCCAAACAACAACCCTGTCACTGAAATGAACTTTTGAGCAGAATTAAAGTTTTGCTTTGTTCAATTTGCACAAGTTGGATGTATTTCGTTTTTTTCATCGAGTGGCCACTAGCTTTTCTATGAAAGAGTGGGAAACAATTCTTTGTAAAGACAGTTTTATACTTTGCGTATGTCATACACTGCGTGAGGTAGTTTTCAATAAAATACATTCATTGCATGCAAAATCCTGTTTGTGCTTATGTGCATTTTTGTATGGAAGGGTTTCATAGCTTTCACTAGATTCGCGAAGGGGTCCGTGACTCAAAAAAGGTTAAGAACCACTGATCTATACTTCCTTTCTGGTCGTTCTATAGCCGCTGTTGTAGACAGCCATTGTTCTTCTAGATTTATCAACAGTGGTGTTCCTCAGGGCTCTGTCCTATCACCAACTCTTCCATTTATTCATATATGACCTTCTAAGCTGTGTATCTAACCGTACCCACTCGTATGCTGATGATTCCACACTTCACCTTTCCATTCGGTTCCCGCAACGTCCATCTTAGCAGTTACTTCAATAATCAAGGGATGAGGCTATGGCACACCTAATGTCTGATTTGGCTCATGTCTCTGACTAGGGTAAAAATAATCTTATTGTTTTTAATGCATCAAAGACTCAGTTCTTACACCCATCAACCCAACAAAATCTTCCACACGAGTATCCACTAATGTTTAACAATATCCAGCTCAATCCTGCATCATCCTTGATCATGCCTGGGGTTTCACTCACTCAGGACTTGTCTTGGAAAGATCTTATTGCATCTCTTGTAAAATCTGCTTCCAAGAGATTAGGTGTGTTAGGCTGACTCCGTTCCTTCATTACCCCTGCACAGTTGTTGACTTTATACATGGGTATTATTTACCCCTGTGTAGAGTACAACTCTCATGTGTGGGGAGGCTCCCCACATACAGCTCTTCTTAATAGGATGGAGTCAAAGGCTTTTCGTCTCATTAACTCTCATCCTCATACTGGCTCCTTTCAACCTCTGTCTCTTCGTTGCACTGTTGCATCTTTATCTCTTTTCTATGGTTACTTCAATGGTCACTACCCCTCTGAACTGTTTGCTTGCATCCCTCAATCTCCACGACGGGCGCGTAGCACCCGTCTAGCAACAAACTGTCATCCCTTTTCTGACCACTCTTTAATGCAAGAGTTAATCGTTACTCCCAGTCCTTCATGTATGCAACAGTTCAGCTCTGGAACTGTCTCCCTCTGTTTGTATTTCCTACTTCCTGTGATCTCCAGTCTTTCAAACGCATTGTGTCCAGGAATCTCGAAACGAACAGATCTTGAATTTGGCTCTTTTTTTTTTTATTTTTTTTTTCTCGCTAGGAACGGTTTGCGGGCTCTTAGCCTTTGGTTCCTTCTTCCTTGCATAACACACACACACACACACACACACACACACACACACACACACACACACACACACACACTGAAACAAAATTAACACCAAGGATATCAAATGATATACTAAACTTAGAGGAATATAATATATGGAGAAGAGATAGGAACTTAAAAAAAGGAGGAAGAATTCTAATATTAACTAAGAAAAATCTAAAAGTCAAAGAAATAGAACTAGATATTCCCTCACAAGTAGAACTGATTGCAGTAGAGATCAACACATCTGAAGGGAAAGTAATTGTAGCCAATTTGTACATGCCACCCAGATCAAACACATGGGAAAGAGACGAATATGAGGACGTGGCAGAGAGTACAATTCAGAGTTTAAGAGCATTACTACATAAAATGGAAGAGAAATCGGAAAGAATTATACTAACTGGAGATTTTAATACAAATATAAATTGGAATACTCTAGATATAATAAGCCAAGAAAGCTGTTGGGACCAAAAGCTCCTGGATCTCGTGCAAGAGTTGTTCCTAAAGCAACATGTGAGGGAAACCACCAGAAAAAGAGGACTCGATGTATCTTCAATGCTAGATCTCATATTTACTAGGCAAGAAAATGATATTGACAGTTTAATATATCACCCTCCACTCAGCAAAAGCGACCATGCAGTACTAAATTGCAACTTCAGGATAGCATATGACATAGTTAACAGCAATGAAAGTTACAAAAAGAGCCTAAGCTATAAAAAGGGAAATTATCAAGACCTAAAGAAGTATTTCTTGGAAACTGATTGGGAAAATGAGCTTAGAGGACAAGATTTAAATGCTGTATATAAAAAATTCTGTGAATTTTATGAAATAGGAGTCCAGAAGTATATCCCATAGCACAAAGAAGCAGAAAAGAAAAGAAAGAAATGGTACAATACAGAATGTAAAAAATCAAAAGAAAGAAGAGATTTGTTGTGGAATAGATACAGAAGACACAATAGTGAAAGGGCATATAATAATTACAAACAGGCAAGAAACAATTATACAAGAATAAGGAGGGAAGCCCAAAAACAGTTTCAGGAGGATATCATAAATAAAAGTAGTGATCAACCGAAGCTATTTTACAGCTACATCAGAAGCAAAACCAAAGTAAAAGATAAAATACAATCCATTACGGACGAGGGAATCACCTATACACAAGAGAAAGATATTTGTGAAGCACTAAATAAGAATTTCCAATCAGTTTTTACAGAAGAAAAAATTTTTGAGAGGGACTATGTGGAACAAGCATGCCCACACATACTACCAGATATACAAATATCAGAAAAAGTAATACAGGAGTTAAGTAAATTAGACAGAGGAAAAGCAAATGGTCCTGATGAAATTTCATGTTGGGTGCTACGAGAATGTGCAATGGAGTTAAGTAAACCATTATTTTTAATTTTCAAAAAATTCTTGAGTCAAGGTAAACTACCTGATATTTGGAAGAAAGCAAATATTGTCCCCTTACTCAAGAAAGGGAATAGACAAAATCCACTCAACTACCGGCCAGTATCACTGACCAGTGTTGTAAGCAAGGTATTAGAAAAGCTTATAAGAAAAGCTTGGGTAAATCATCTAGAAGAACACAATATGATAACAGAAAGGCAATTTGGTTTCAGAAAAGGAAAATCATGTGTTACTAATCTGTTGAGCTACTACGACAGAGTAACAGACACAATACAGGAAAGAGAAGGATGGGTGGACAGTATCTATTTAGATTTCAAGAAAGCTTTTGACACAGTACCACACCAAAGACTTTTATGGAAACTGTACCATCAAGGAGGAATTCGAGTCAAACTGTTTTGTTGGATGCAAGATTTTCTCAAAAAAAGAGAAATGAGAACAGTACTAAGGGGAAACTACTCATTATGGAAAGAAGTGACTAGTGGAGTACCGCAGGGCTCAGTGCTGGCACCAATCATGTTTTAGTGTATGTAAACGATATAGATAGCAACACTGGAAATGAAATCTATCTAAATATGTTTGCAGATGATGCAAAAATACAAAGGAGAATTACTAACACAGACTCTTGTAAAGAGCTACAAGATGAATTAAATAAACTTCATGAATGGAGTAATACATGGCAAATGGAATTCAATGTGGACAAGTGTCATGTAATCAAGTTTGGTAAATTGAAAAAGACCTGATTGGGATTATACATTAGGAAACAAAACCCTACACATAT
Organism: Coenobita brevimanus; assembly: GCF_032717465.1. Classification (NCBI taxonomy): domain Eukaryota; kingdom Metazoa; phylum Arthropoda; class Malacostraca; order Decapoda; family Coenobitidae; genus Coenobita; species Coenobita brevimanus. Next base: position 22,831,761 of record NC_136972.1, read on the forward strand.
CAGAAAGAGAGAAGGACCTAGGTGTGATTATCAATAACAGACTATCTCCGGCTGACCACATCAGTGAGAAGGTACAGAACATGTATACACTGCTTGCAAATATGAGAATAACATTCAAATACATTTTTTTTTTTTTTTTAAATAACAGAACGGAGGAAGGAAAAACAAATGGGGGAAAAAAAAATAATCCATACACCAGACTACTGGTGTCCTCCATTCATAAAATATCTGTAACAGTTAGACTTGAACAGTTGTGGGTTGAAATTTGGAGGAAAACAACTCTGGGGAAGCGAGTTCCAGAGAGATGCAGTTCGGGGAATGAAAGAATTCTGATAGGCAGAAGTTCTGCAATATGGTTGAGTGACATTCCAGACATGAGCGCTACCAGATGCCCGTGTAGCACGAGGGAAGGCATGGAGAGGCGGCACCATGGACGCAACCTCGTCTGAGCACTTGCCAAAAAAATATCTGTAAAATAATGCAAGGGAGGCAACATTCCTTCTTACTTGCAGGGGAGGTAGTTTATATGTAATGGCAGGGTTGTTAATGATTCTAACAGCTTTATTCTGAATTTTGTCTAGTTGTCTCAATGCAACCTCTCCACAACCATTCCACAAGGGTGAGCAATATTCAAGCTGAGAGCGCACATGACTCTTATAAATTATAGCTAACTGCTCATTGGTGAAGAAGTTATGGACTCTGTACAATAATCCAAGTTTCTTTGAGGCGGCCTTAGCAAGTGATCTGACATGAGAGGTCCAGCTGAGGGCACTGTTAAGTGAGACACTAAGAATTTCAATACTTTTGGAGATGGGAATATTAGTAGCACTGAAGGTAATGTACGAATCTGGCAATATCTGTCTATTAGTAAACTGTATATATTTAGTTTTACTAGCATTAAAAGAGACAAGGTTGTTTTGTCCCCATTCACTGATTGTAGCTAGATCTTGATTTATGGAGATGGCTGTACTGAGTTGAGAGGTAGAGATATTAGACTTTATAAATGGATGTCTGAGTGTGAATGAACTATGTAGTGTTGAGTCATCTGCATATGAGTGAACGGGATTGTGAGTGACAGATAAGATATCATTAATATGAACCAGAAATAGGGTTGGCGCCAGAACTGATCCCTGTGGCAAGCCAGCGTTAATTGAGTGGAAATTCGAATATACATCATCTACTTTTAAATGAAGGCATGCTAAGAAGGATAATAACATCATTCATCAGACCAACCCTGGCGTATGCATCAGTAGTCTGGAGTCCTCATATCAAAACACACGTAGACAAGATTGAAAAAGTTCAAAGGGCCGCTACAAGATGGATACCAAGCTTAAGGAATCTAAGCTACGAAGAAAGACTAAATAAACTGAATCTACCAACACTACAGGAGAGAAGGAAAAGATGTGACATGATAATTCTATATAAATGCATATCAGGGAAGGAGAAAATAGCCATAAATGATTACTTAACCTATGGGGAAGCATCAGCAAGAGGACACTGGAAAAAACTGCATAAGAAGAGAGGTGATAAAGACGTAAGGAAATTCAGTTTCCCAAACAGAGCAATTGATCAGTGGAATGCACTACCGAATGAAATAGTGTGCCAAAACAATTCAAAAATTTAAGGATATGTACGATAAATATGGTTTAAGGCACGGGACAGTACGAGCTTGACTCATTCCTGTAAAGATACAATTAGGTAAAAACAATTAGGTATGAACGAGCAGAACGTTAGTTTCTCAACGTGCTGAAAATATACCTATAAAATAAATGAAATAACTCATTACACTGATGATATAAATTGTTGGAAATAATGTACTTCAGCGTCCTCCGTCCTGTATGTTTTGTGTGTGTGTGTGTGTGTGTGTGTGTGTGTGTGTGTGTGTGTGTGTGTGTGAAAGAGATATAACGTGTCGACAAAGCTAATGACAATAGGAACTTACTGGATCTTTATAAATACATATCTGATATCAAAATTTCGAGAAAGAAAATAATGACCCAGTGTTTAAAATAATAACAACACTGCTGCTGTTTGGCTCCTGCTGCTAGCAGTGATGATGATGATGATGATGATGATGATGATAATGATGAAAATGATTGCAATGAGGATGCTGACAATGTGTTGACGGTGATGGTGATGATGAAAACACACTTGCATATGCACAGCAGACCAAAAGTACACATAACAATGGAAACGAGCAGTGGATATTTAGGCTGGAAAACTCAGAATACTTTACACTAAGTTTAGTTCTACGTTGTACATCTGGTGTTATTGTCCAGGTGGCATTTTTTATCATATCAGGCTGACCCATAACACCAGGACAAAGTGGCTTTTTCCAGTCATACCAGGCTGAATAACACCAGGACATAGTGGCTTTATTCAGTCATACCAGGCTGACATATAACACCACGACATAGTGGTTTTATCCACATGTCTATAGGAATGAGACCATAGAATACACTGTATACTTGTTACTTAATATCATATTGCAATGGCGTCTACAGACACTTTTTTATTCTGGCTTCTTCCATGCGAGTTCACTGACCAGTAGCGAGTTTTGGGCTACAAGGAAGTTGGAAATACTGACACTGATTATTTTTTCGTACTGTCAGCATAAATCACGAAATTGCAGGTAAGTATGGTGTGTAATATACCTCTGGCAATATCTGGTACTTGATGATCAGTGCTGTACTCCGATTTAGCTTGAAATAAGGAAAATAATAAGAGAATTTTTTAAACCTGTGAGGAGATGGACGGTCTTCAACATCCTACTTTCCTTATTTACGGCACAATGGAAACATAACATTGTTCAGCAAGTACGTGATATACGGTAATGTCAAGGCAATTTTCACACCATGTTTATTTCCGAGACGTGCTAACACTAGGAAAATTGTTAATGTCGATATTTCCAACTTTCTTGTAGCCCATAACTCGCAACTGTGTGCCACTCCTTTCCCGTTCCCCAGTTAGGTTAAATCCAGAGATCTTGAATGGTGAATAACGGAGGTTTATTTAGAGGAGAACTGTGCAGGTCCAACCCGCTTGGGGTTAAGCTCCCAGCTGCCCGTGGGCAGAGAGTGATGGCAAAGCCGGCTGGTGCTTGCGTTGCAATTTATTAAATTAGCTGATACCTGCACTCTTGATTATGTAAACAGGTTTAAGACACTATGAATGTATGGTTATACAGTATGGTTAGAGTTATATAGTATGGTTACAATAATACAGTAGTCATAGTACCATAATATGGTGACAATACTCCCCCGTTTAATGAAAATGGTGTCTCCTGACACAATGAGGCATTATAATACAGTGGGTTCATTTATATAACTTATAAACTATTGAGGGGGGGGGAGTTTTACTAGGGAGATAAGTACTTGGTGTGATAATGATGATAAGGTAGAGTTATTCAACAGAAGATGCAGGAAGGAAAAGGGATATAGTATATACAATACATGGCCATGTGAATTAAGTAAGAAATCTAGTAATATGCATATTGAATAATAATATGTATGCAGTATATATATATATATATATATATATATATATATATATATATATATATATATATATATATATATATATATGAGATACTTTAAGTCCATTGTGCATAGATATAATAGTAAAGGAATACATGGAATATCAATTGTGGAGCACACTAGTATTGTCTGGATGAAGTCCATTATATGTAGAGATGTTGTCCTTTTCTTTTCGTTATGTCTTCTCTTGTCTCTCTCTTATTATTTGTTTGTTTGTTTCAATAATGTCACAAGTGAGTATTGGTCCTCGATATTATATCCCTTTTGATGCTGTTCAAATTATTTTCTATTTGTTTTTCTATGCTACTAGTGTGATAAATGTCTGTGCCCTTGTTCTTTTCTATTGTTCTTTTCTCACTGTATCTCATTAAGTATTTCAGTGTAGTCAGTGTACTTTTTCTCTTGTTTTAATTTTTTTTTTTTTTTTTTTTACCGGTTTTCTGTCCACAGATGCTATCTGATTTCTTTTGCACTGTTAGTCGTCATATGTGAGGACACTAAGTACGGCCAGCTTCTACCTCCTGTGGAGGCCGCACTATTCCTGCTGCTATTCTGATTTCGTGCGGTCTGCGTATTGACACATCAGTGCACTGCACATGTGGTGAGAATGAAAGCAGTGAAAGAGAAAACCACTAGGGGAAATACAGTTACCAGATGTACCCTTGAACGGCTTAAGGTCAAGGAAAACTGATCCATAACGAAGTCACTTTCATTAAGAAATGTTAACATACGCAAGTTGGCAGAGGTGATGGAAAGATTATCAAAAGGTACGGTGGACGTCATGCTGATGGGTTGAAAGATGTCGTACGTGTGATTGCGTACTGCCTGGTGGAAACGAGCGGCATAGGTGACGACAGACTCAGATTTATCTGTACAATAGTCAGGTTCCTTATTGAGACCACTAGCAGGCACTGAACGAACAGAAGAACCAGGACACATGATAGTAACAGAGATGGGGACAGTGACGAAGAAATATTGGACGTGGTTCAGATGAGCGTGATGCACTGGAATTTCAGGAGCCTGAACAAAGGAACAGGCAGAATGTACAGAATGGCTGCGAATCAAGACAGACTCGCAGGATGCAGCGCTAGGGAAAATAGCCAGAAGGTGAGCAGCACAAAGACGAGACGTAGGGGTAAGGAAAGAACATCTGGCGAGCTCACTGGAGGAGCAATGGAAAGATGATCATGGGACAGGAGGATATACTCCGAGAGAACAGAGGCTTGTAATAAGGAGTTATTGAACCAGAAAGGAAAAGGAATACTTTGGAAGAGGTTGAAAGTGATGGTAGGAGGAAGAGGAATATGAACCACGACCTCCTTAGCGAGGAAGGTGGCCTCAAGTACTGGATAGTAGAATTCTAGAGAGGAGAATGATAGCACTGAAGACAAGTCAAATGTGGAGCAAGCCCAATCTAATACAGAACGAAGAACAGAGATAGGTACTAAGTCCGCACTGACACGACCATCGGTAGCATCGACTGGAATACGAACTAAGGTAGAGACTAGCGAGAGAAGTCAATGTTAACATAGAGGAACTCAGAAACGATGTTAATTTTAGAAATTTGCTTCTTCAGAGTTCCTGTGAAGTTGTTAAGAGTGTAAGTTACTTCATTTAGGTGGGCTGTGATCTTCTGCAACATAGTGTGTTGTACCTTTATTACTGGTCTTTGAGACTCAAGGGCATTTGCCAAGTGAGCTAGGTCTGACTTGAAACCAGAGAGGTCACGAGCTGTTGCACCTCCAGAAAAGCCACTCAGAATTTCACCTCCAAAGTCAAAGAGACCTCGTTTCACACGTGAACGACCTACAGATGTCTGACTGGAAAATGTCTCATTGAGTTGAGAGAACCTGTCTTTAATATACTCCACTTGCCAAACAATTTGTAGATTAAGAGGGTACCAAAACTGATCTGGGTTGTGTTTACCCACAGTTGTTGATAGTTGGGTCTGGATTTCGTCCAACTGGCGTGCAAAGTGAAGCAGGGCGATGGTTACGTCGGCCAGGGGCTCAAGATCGTAGCTCAGGGAGACTACATCCTCAGTCACCATTACCTCGCCTCCTGAGCCGACCAAGGCCTCGGGGACGTACTCCGCCATCGTCCTCACCCAAGTCGGACCCTATGAGGGTCAGCACTGCCAGACCTAATGTCTGACTTGGCTTGTATCTCTGACTGGGATAAAAATAATCTTGTTGTTTTTAATGCATCAAAGACAGTTCTTACACCTATCAACCCGACAAAATCTTCCACGGTAGTACCCACTAATGTTTAATAATATTCAGCTTAATCCTGCATCATCCATGAACTTGCTTGGCATTTCAGTTACTCGGGACTTGTCTTGGAAAGATCATATTACATCTCTTGTAAAATCTGCTTCCACGAGATTGGGTGTGCTAGACCGACTCCGTTCCTTCTTTACCCCTGCACAGTTGTTGACTTTATACACAAGTTTTATCCGCCCCTGTGTAGAGTACAACTCTCGTGTGTGGGGAGGCTCCCCACATACAGCTCTTCTCAATAGGGTGGAGTCAGAGGCTTTTTTTGTCCCATTAACTCTCCTCCTCTTACCGGCTCCCTTCAACCTCTGTCTTTCCACTGCACTGTTGCATCTTTATCTCTTTTCTATTGCTACTTCAGTGGTCACTGCTCCTCTGAACTGTTTTCTTGCATCCCTTCACCTTTACGAGGGGTGCGTAGTACCCGTCTAGCAGCAAACACTCATCCCTTTTCTGTCCAACTCTCTAATGCAAGAGTTAACCATTACCCCCAGTCCATTTATGCAACAGGTCAACTCTGGAACTGTCTTCCTCTGTCTGTATTTCCTGCTAGGTATGATCTCCAGTCCAGGCATCTTGAAATGATCGGATCTTGAATTTGGCTCTCTCTTGTATTTTGTTTTTCTCTTGGAAGGAACAGTATTGTGTGCTCGTGGCCTATGGTTCCTTCTTCCTAGCATAGAAAAAAAAAACAAGATCTCCAATGTTGATACTGATAGGCAAGGCAGACTTATGCTGGCGTTGCAACATGCTCTCCTGAAATGAAGCCAGATTTGCTTTTACATACTGATGGATTTTCTGGAAATTTGACATTTTCACCTTCACATCGTCATCCATATTATAGATGGGATCAGACCTTGAGGACAAGATGGAATAGGGGAGATCTTTATCGAACCCATATAAGACGAAGAAGGGCTATTGGCCAATGGATGCAATGATGGAACTATTTATAGAGGCTGCAGTCTTGGGTATCCATTCATCCCAGGACGCACTATGTGATCCTAGATGTCTTAGACACTCCAAAACTTTTAGGTTATGGCACTCTACAAGGCCATTTGAAGCTGGATGGTTTGGGACAACATTGCATTTGTTGATTTTGTACTGTTTACAAATTTCATCTAGGAGACTTGTTAAACTTTGTGCCATTATCTGTAATAACTGTACTTGGTGTAGTAAATGGGCAAATTACCTGGTCTATGAAGGCGCGCGCCACACTCTTCGTGATCTTATATGAGAGGGGCACCAGAACACAGTAGCATGAGAAGTGGTCCACTGCTACAAGTAAATACTCAGTGCCAGATCCTGTAAGAGGTAATTTAAGGTCAATAGAGATAGTTTCCCATGGGCGTGATGGAATTGGGTATTGTAAGAGCGAAGCAGGTGACCCGGTTGATCCTTTGTGGCAGCTACAAGAAATACAAGAGTCACAGTGTACGTTAATATTTCGACACGTAGTTGGCCAATAGTATCCGAGACGTGATTGTCTCAAACATCGATCTTTACTCGGATGAGATGCGTGAGGAGTGTCATGGACGATTTGAAGTACCGTAGGTATTAGGTCAGTAGGGACAACGAGTTGGTGTACTTCCCTATTGGGTAATTCCTTTCCTATAAGTAATGTTTTCCTGTATAAGATACCATCCCTTAGAACTCATCACTTGGCACTGGCAGAGTAGGTAAGGTCGAATTATCTCCCGATTCTAGGAAATAAATTACCTTGGACCATACAGGGTCCTTGCACTGGCAATTTTGAACAACCTCGGATGTTAATGTGGTGTTATTAGTTTTGTTTGGTTGGAATGATGTTACTGCCGCTGCTACATGGCGTGAAAGGGCGTCTGCGAGTACATTCGATTTCCCTGGCACATAATGAAAAGTTGGATTGAAGTCCTGTATGGTGACTGACCATCTAGCTAGCCTACCTGTAAGGTTCCATCCCTTAAACAAATCACACAGAGAGACATGGTCTGTCTGAATATGCACTGGGTAACCATATACTATATCTCTGAAATGTTTCAGGGACCAGACCACTGCTAGGGCTTCCAAATCATTAACACTGTAATTACGTTCAGCGGGGTTGAGGGAGCGACTAGCATATGCTATAACACGCTTCCTTGATGCCCGATCTAGTTGCATCAAAACCACGCCAAGTCCTGCGCCTGACGCATCTGTGCACAGAAGAAAGGGTTTTGTATAATCAGGGAAAGCTAAAACTGGGGCATTTACAAGGGCGAATTTCAGTGTTTCGAAGGCTTGTGACTGATCTTTAGACCACACGAAAGGTGCATTTTTCTTTAGTAACTGAGTCAGAGGAGTGGCGATCTGTGCATACCCTTTGATAAATCGTCAGTAGTAACCATTCAACCCCAGAAAACTCTTTACATCATCTGTACTTGTAGGTTCTGGGAAGTTGATGACCACTTATCTTCAGTGGTATGAATATCTTCCACATCAACTACATGCCCTAGGAATTTGATTTTCTGTCTTAGGAAGTCACATTTACTGAGGTTAGTCTTCAAACCAGCCATCTGAAGGAGCTCAAGTACGTGTTGAAGCTTAGCAAAATGTTCAGGGATGAATTTGCTCACCACAATTATGTCATCTAAGTAAGCAAAAAAAGAGTTGCCAATCATGCCACTGAAGACTGAATGGATGAGTCTTATGAATACTGAAAGGACATTCCTTAATCCGAAAGGAAGCAGCTTAAAGTGAAAATGTCCAGAAGGGATGCTAAAGACTGTTACAGTGCGAGATGACTCTTCCATTTCTACCTGCCAGTAGCCACTGAATAGGTCTAGCTAGGTATGTAAAGGCCACGTTGTTCCCACATAGTGACTCTAACAAATCTGTTAAGACTGACAATGGAAAACGATCGGGTACAGTGACAGAGTTTACTTTACGATAGTCCACTAGTGGTCTAAATTGGCCGCCCTTCTTTGGACCTAGGAAAAGTGGGCTATTCCATGGACTGACAGAGGGTTCAATAATGTCCTGATCTAACATGTTTTGTACTATCTCGTCCGTCTCATTTCTTAAGCTGTGAGGCAGTCGATATGCTGGTACGTAGATTGGCTGAGTACCTGGCACTAAGCCTATGTGATGCTTAACCAAATTTGTCCTTCCCATAGGTTCTCCAGGTAAGGCTACAAGATCTCGATAAGACTGCAGTAGATTGACTAATTGATCTTTATGCTGTAGGAAATCATCAGAAGATACACTTGAGAGTAGGTTAGGTGAAAAAGTCCTTTAGAGTTGATGGCATACACCCCAGATGGCTCATCATCATCATCATCTTTATGAGGCATGGAGAATGGTATATCCTGGCACACCCTTATGGCATGGGTAAACAAGGAAGTCCCCAATCTTTATACCACTTTTAAGCTTCAGTGGAGCATTAGTGACATTTAGCAAGTACAAGTACAGGTAACACAATCTATCTTCCAACACGGTGTACAATGCCAACTCATAAGTCAATCCATTCACGCAAAACGTCTCAGGTAGTGCTCGTACATCCACTCCTACTTTTGCACCCACAAAAGGAACAGAGACTTTGGTAAACTCATGCAGTAACAAAATTGTGCACTGATTTGTTACTGCACGTCTCGTCTCTGCACATTGTAGAACATAATTCAAACTATGTGAGGTAGGTAAATGAGACGTGTCTGAGTCGGCTATTGTGTCACTGTTAGAGGGATTGTCATGATCCACTATTGAATGCTTAGAGGATGTAGAGGGTGTATCATTAGATGTAAGTGAATTTACTTCTTTACTCTCAGGTAGTGGTGGATTTACCTCTTTAATCTCAGGTAATGGTGGAATTGCATCTTTACTCTCAGGTAGTGGTGGATTTACCTCTTTACTCTCAGATAATGATGGAATTACATCTTTACTTTCAGGTAGTGGTGGGGTCATGTGAGACTGAATGACTGAGTTTATTTGGGAGAGTACAGGACGTAGGTATTCCATGCTAGATACTGGGAACCCTTAAATGTCTATACTACCACAAGCAGGTAATAGGGCAATAGATTGCTGAGCCATGGTACTGTATGTAAGCCAATAAGGTTATCTGCTAGATATCTGAGATCATTAATTTTGTTACATGAAATTCAGCGGTAAAAGGTTATAAGGCTTCATCAAGTTGTACCTCTAAAGTGACTCTTTCCTTGACTTTAAACTCTGAGCCATCCACGCTGCATAGGCTAATGTCAGGTGGTTTGAGGATCCCGACCTTTTTACTTGTTCCCCTAATGCTGTTTAGAGAGGTATCAGAGATCAGATATACCATAGATCCTGTGTGCAAGAAAAATGAGGTTTGTTCCCCTTCGCTCTATCCTAAAATAACTAAGCCTAGAGAAGTTATAGGCCCTACCTGGCGAATGGGGAATTAATCTTCTGTTGTTAAATTACATTCCTCTGATACGGGCGTATCTTTTTAGTTGTTACATTACATTCTTCCAATATGGGTGCTCCTCTTCCCCCAGCTGGCGGCTCTTAAGGTAACGACACTCCTCAGTAGAGTGAGTTGTACTGTTCTTGGGATATTTGCATGTAGGATGACACGATCATGAAGGTGTGTTCTGTCGCCCTCGTGAGTGTTTGCAGTGACACCTGGATTCTCGATGACCAGCATAACTGCAGTGCCAGCACACAATCGAGGATTGTTTGCCCGGTCACACATTGGACTGTTCACGACTGCTGGCTGGTGATCTGTACTGTGAGTGGGAACAGTTAGTGTTAGGTTTCGCCCTAGTAGTCGGTCGCGAACGTGAGTAATCAGATGAAGTGGCGGAAGTGTGAAATACTTTAGCAGTTCCATCCACGGAGTGAGAGGCTGAGGTGCGAGTACTGGCCTGACGAGGTTTGATCCCAGTCTTTTTTGTATCGTCTTTGAGATGTTAGCAATTTTGTCTCCTCGATTAAAACCAATCTGTAGGGCTATCTCCCACTGACTGTCATCTAACCAGTTCATAAACCTAAGGTAATCCACCAAATCTCCAAAATCGTCTAGTGTATGCATAAGCTGTCCATCAACATCAGTAACCCATTGAGTGTCTTGCAACAACTGGCGCATCTCGGAGCTTGTAGCTTTCATCGCAGTTGCTGCCTCAAACATTTTTGCATCTTTAATTGATATTTTCATATCCTCCTCCATTTGCTTGAGGAGATTAGTTAAACCAATGAGAGACATGGCATTGGAATGTTTACAACAAAGCTGTATTACTTGCTGGCGGAATGCATCAAATGTTTGACAATCATCAAAATGCCCCACACGAATCGCAGCTCCTATGTGCGATTTGCCCTGGTGTAACCGGCCTCTAAGGTAAGAGACTTTCAGGGTTCAGCTGTGATTTGCCTATTATAAATATCTGTTTTGACCTTTCTGAGGAAGTCGTAGATAGAAATAGAGCCATCCTTGTATTTTGGGCTACTTGTATTTGAAGCTACTTGACTATGAGGTGTCCCTCCCAGGCAGGGGAGACGAAACGGTGGGGGAGAATGGCGTGACAAGTGAAGTTGACCAATGAGATGTGACCTGGAGCATCCAATGATCACCACCAAAGTGATGATGATGCAGAGATCACTGATAGGTTGGCCATGGACCCAAGGATAGGAGGTGAGGTGGTGGTGGGGGGGGTTGGTAGTTGCCAGGTGTGGCAGTGGGGGCTGGCTGGTGGGCGAGCATTTGCTTGACCAGCAAAGTGAGAGGTGATGTTGAGAGGGCGGCAGTTGGGGTGTGGTAGGGTGGTGAATTATTATAATTTCCTAAAAGAAGAGGGGTGTGAGAACTGTAACTTGACAGTGAGTGGCTTACTGACTGCTTGCAGGTGCTGGTAATGATGGGGGCTGAAGCCCAGTGTCGGTTTAAACTTCGGTGAAGTACAGTAGGAAGATCTTACCCAGAAAGGTAGACGACACAAACACAAGGCAGGTCAACATCGAGGCATACGGCAGGTGTGTAGACTAGAACACAAGAGAAGTTTGGTTCTGTCACTGAGAGAATACTGTACAGAGGCGATGAAAAGGAGATCCAATCCCACCGCTGCCACCAATTTGTGCCACTCCTCTCTTGTTCCCCAGTTAGGTTAATGCCAGAGGTCTTGAATGGTGAATAACGGAGGTTTATTTAGAGGAGAACTGTACAGGTCCACCCGAATTGTGTCAAGTCCCGAACTGGCCGAGGGCAGAGAGCGAAGGTAAAGCCGGCTGGTGCTTGCATTGCAAAATTTATGAAATTAGCTGATACATTACCTGCACTTTTGATCACGTACACTGGTTTATGACCCTCTGAATGTATGATTATATAGAATGGTTAGAGTTATATAGTATAGTTATAATAATACGGTAGTCACAATAACATAGTATGGTTACAAGTGGATGCATTTCTATATTTTTTTAAATGCAAGAATGAAGGAACCAAAGGCCAGGAATTCGCAAGAAGGAGTCAATTATGGTTTACTTCTCTACCATACATTTCGATACAGTCTGTCAGTACAAGAACTGCAGGGTTACATCATATTACTGAAAAGAAGAATCAGATGTCTTGCAGCAAAAAGGAAAACTAACTAAATAAGTAAATAAATACATATTAGTCATTAAAAATGAAGGATATAATGAAAACACTTTCTGAATTTCAATAATAAAATGAATGTTAAAAATCACTGGGTCTCTCTTACTGACAATGTACATTTAATTTAGAACACCCAAACATTTCTCACTATCTTTTAAAATCAGGTTGTGGTTCCAGCATTTAATAAGGAGGGGCAAGATGAAAGCTACTGTAATATCCTGTGCGGTTGGTGTGTGTGTGTGTGTGTGTGTGTGTGTGTGTGTGTGTGTGTGTGTTAAGAGAGGACAGAGCTTGTGCACTTTTTCAGCCGTTATTCCTTCTTTCTTCATTAATAATACACCCACAGTATTTTACAAGAACTTGTGCAATTCTGCTCTACCTTTCGGCTACTGTTTTGAGGATGATAGTAAAAAATAATCAGTCTCTCAATCCGTTTAGCCAGAAGATATGCAGTGTAGTATTGTTACTATCCCAACGCGATTCTATTCCGTGTAAGACATTTCAGTTTTGGAACTGATGAAGTTAGAGGTGGCCATTCACTCTTTCACTATAAAGGTATCCCACATATGGAAATTTGTAGGTTGCAGGTATCAAGAACACTAAAACAAGTCATTATAGAAGGAAAAACAAAACACTGTAGATACAGAATTGTGTTATTACACTCAGAAGCAAAATTTTTGAAGCGATGCTTTGCTTCGATGATACAAAGCTAAGTTGAAACTTTTTGTATATAGAACTCCTTCAAAACGAAAACTTTTTAATTTCCATTCTTCCACCCTCCAGCCGACTCAGTGCAGAGCCGGGGAGACCATTCAAAGGGAAGGGATGGGTTAATCCTAACCCACTACTAGCAGACGCCTTTCCACAGCTGAATAATATCGACTGGTGGCAAAGACAACAAAATTACCAGTAGGGAGCGCGTCTTCGAGCATAACAAGCGAGCGAGCTTTTGTGATTGTTTTTCCTTAATTGACTTTGCTGACGACATAAACGCAGCTTGAGAACAGCTAACACATGTGAACACGAAAAACGTACGATGAATTAGTCCACGATAATTTGAATTAATGCTGTCTTAACACAAGTGAAACATGCAAAATCTTTGAAAAACACTTTCTTGCTCGTATTCTTGGAAAGTGCACAGTGTTTTGGTGCGATAATGGTTTTGTAAATCATGAAATACAAAATTGGAATTATCGACTTAGTATCTAGAGATAGACAAAAAAAAATGTCCTTGTTTTATTATGCAAAAAGTTACTAGCCTCTGAAATGCGTGACGGCCAGGTAGGGTCGGCTGGGCTGCTGATTGTAATTTTATTCTCTATACCGACAGTAAACTTTGCTCACTCGCATCACTCAGTTGTTTGTAATAAAACGCTTTATGGTCTTAGGCCTGCATGTCAGATATTGGGTTCTGCAGTAATGTACCATGTATAATCTTCATTCATAGCTGCCCACCTTTTGGTATTCAGAGAAATTACAAAACGTGTGCTTTGATGTTGACTGCTTTATCCTTGAGCAGAAAAATGCGTATTTCCCCTGGAAGTATCAGCCCTAGAATATTTGATGTGCTCTAGGTACAGCTCGGCATGAGAGAGAGAGAGAGAGAGAGAGAGAGAGAGAGAGAGAGAGAGAAAGCAACTGCAAACATGCTAACTCTTTAAGTTATATTGTTAAAAAAAAAAAAAGTATCAGCGAATTTAGTCACGTAGACTTCGAAGTTAAATTCAGTCACGTTTAAACTAAACTAAATGAAGCCGTGAAAGCACTCTCATTTGTGGGGGGCTCGAACCCATCTCACCACTGCGGTCCATAAGGTGGGTGGCCACCATTTGATAACGTTTTTCCTTCTAATGGGATCCACACACCCCAGCTGATTGCTATGTGGAAAGGGTAGTGAGCTAATGTAGAAACAAGCTGTGATAACATCGAATCGCGAAACCATCCTTACTTGTGCGGGGCTCGAACTCATCTCGCCACTGCAGAAGGATCTGAAAAGTGGGAAAAATGTCGTCAAATGGTGGTTACTCTCCTTTTAGACCTACAACAGCGAGATGGGTTCGAATCCCACGCAAGTTAGGGAGCTATCACGGTTCGATGTTAACACAACTTGTCGTTTCTACATATAATTTATTATATATGTACAGAAATACAAGATAATACATGATACAGCAAAGAGCAATGCTGAAGTTTTACCATCTTCAGTTCGAGGATTCCTATTATGTATAATTTTCTTGATACTGTCTTTGTTTTTACCATTATTTTTAAGAGGATGTTGTGAGCGAATTTTCCACCAAAATTTCAATTTCATTTTTTTGTGCCTAAGTGCTTCGTTTGTGACTGTACCACATACTTAGATGTATATTACTGTCATAGATCAATTATATGCAGGTGTTCTGGCCCTTTTTCTCATCAAGCCGTACGCGATCGGGAAGAAAAAGATATGAAATTGGTCTTTTGCTTCACTTTTTTTTTAAATTTAGGTTCTTTATTTACCATTCAGTACAAGCCCCAGCACCCTGGGGAACACTGTCCCTGAAGGCCAAGCAGGGATGGGTGCATGAGGAAAACAAAATCGGTATCATAGGGCATGGAAGGTATAGAAGTAATTATCATTACAAGCACGATAATGAACAAAGACATACAATGATACATACATGGTACAAAGTTATCACAGTAATTATCATTACATGTTTTAAAATGAGTGAAATGGTACATAGATACACACGTATGTACATACATATGCAGCTTGAAAGGCACATATGCACACATACATATACATATATATCTATACATATATGTATATATTCACGCACATGTAGCCATAGACATACTGCATGAACAAGATAGGAACGCATGTATAGAGATATGGGTATGTGTACAGGCGTGCATGCATATACAGTACATATGCAATATGCACGTATATATGATATATTCATATATACAGTACATAGACAGGGAGACATATATACTGTATACATATACACCCTAAGTAGATACATATACATAGTCACGGTAGGTAGATACCATAGATAGAAAAAAAAAACACGATATGCATTAGAAAATTACCTCGACTAAAAATCCCAGCACTAGGACAATACAAGCACATGAACCTAATGTGTGCGTGAATACACACACACACACACACACACACACACACACACACACACACACCAAAATGTCCGATCATTGTCCCAGTGCCAGGGCATTACAGTGAAAGGATGTCGGGGTGAAGGGTGAGAATGTCTTCCAGTACATCAAGATGTGTGATGAAGTAGGTACACAAAGCAGAAAACAAGAGTCTCGGGAGTCTGAAGGGGACAATAACTGGGCAGTTAACGATATGATGGGATAATGCACCATCCATTGGATTGTGACAGAATTTGCATGGCCTGTTGGCGGTCGGTCGTCCGGTGATTTCCCTCTGGGGAGCGATACCTCAGGCAAACGTGGGCGACGGCCACATCACAGCAGCGAGTGTGGCTGGGGTGCTTGCCATTGGTGTGTCTCACGCCACGGTGGGTGTCATAGTGCTGGATGGTGACACTAGTGGGACGTTCAACATCGGTACGCAGGGCTAGGTCTTCCGTGGACTCATCGAGAAGGATGTGATCGGTAGAGAGGTGCCTGCAGTCCTAACGGACCCAGGTTCAAGTCCCCACTGGGGCAGGGAACAGTTTAAGGATTTAAATTTCATAAAAAGCAGACTTTACCAATCTACCAGAAGACCCGCAGACATGTAAAAGTACCCCCACTAATACCAATACACCAGTCCTGAATGAGACAGCCATAGCATGTATTCATTATAGACTGTGGGTGTTAGCACCGAAATGGTGACATGTGGAGGTGTGTGGTATGTAGGACTACTGGGCCTTAGTAGCAGGCTGTGAAGCCTATGCCCAGAGTCAAACACATTAAAAAAAAAAAAAAAAAATTGCTGTGCACACAGAGAGGCGGATGGCAGCCAGGGGTAGCTTACAGGCAGCTTGGGCCAGGCGATCTGCCTGGTCGTGGCAGATGTGACCAACATGGGCTGGGATTCAAATAAAAGAAACGGTGAGACCAAGAGCATGAGCCTGATGAAGGCGAGAGTAGAGGGAGGCGAAGAGAAGGGAGGGGCATCGGGGGGCAAGAGCAGCTTGGGAATCGCTGTTGATTAGACCTGGTAGGTGATGAGAGAGAAGGAAGTCAAGGGCAGAGCGTATAGCAGATAGTTCACACTGGATACTGCTGGCCCAGTTGGGAAGATGGTGGGATGTGGAGAAGACGGGGGAAGCAGAGTTAGTAAAGACAATGCAAGAAGCTCCCGCCTGGCCGTTAGTGACAACAGAACCGTCAGTGTAGACGTGAATAGGGGTGGAAGGGTAGGTGCAGGCTACGGAGTTAAGGGTTTCAGTGAAGGAGAGCTGTGAGGGGATTGGTAAACGGTCAGAAGCAGTGGCAGAAGGTGTGTAGTGCACAGTAGGTGTTGTACGTGTCCAGGTAGGGAGCAAAGGGTCAGTAGGGATGGGAGTGACAAGATCAGCACGGATGTTGGCGGGATCATGGCCAGAAAGTTGAAGAGGACACTTGAGTGCTACACGAATTCGTTTTAGCCAGGATACCAGGCCTGGCACATGAGTATGCCAGATCCCCTCTAGGTGAGTGGAATCTAAGAGAACGTCAACCAGTCAGGAGGAAAAGGATGAAGCAGGAGACGGAAATGTGGTCAGACACTGTGTGGCAAAGCAGACTCCAAGCATATGAATGCAATCGGTGATGGGACACAGATTGGATTCTTGGAGCATGTTAACTACTCTGGCAGAACTGGGGCAGCGAAGAATGAGGCGCATTGCATGATTTTGTACCACTTCAAGTTGTCGGAGTTGTGCTGGGGGACAAGGGAGAGAGGGATAGCATGATAATCAAGAAGGGAGTGAATATATAACAGGTAAAATGATCGAGCGGCGGGGATGCTAACCCCATGCGAGTCACAAGTGAGTGTGCTAAGGAGTTTAAGTCTGTGGTGAAGGGGGATGCAGATAGTGAAGACATACTGGGAGGGGTTAAAGAGGGAAGAGAGGAGAATTCCGAGATATGTATAATCCTGCACCACCTCAAGATGAGAGCCGAGTAGGGTTATGGTTGTGCAAGCAAGCCTATGAATGAGGGATCGTGTAAACAGTTTGGTTTTGGCAGTGTTGATAATCAACCCACAAGCAGACGCAGCCTGGCCGAACTTAACTAGGAGACGTTGAAGAGTGACAGGAGAAGGGGAGTGAATGCAGACATCATCAGCATAGGTTAGGATCAGAGAGGAGTCTATTCATGAGAAGATTGATGAGAAAGGGGCTAAGTACCCCACCCAGAGGTGTGCCAAGATTGGAGGGTCGGTAATCACTAATCTCCCCACAAAACAGAACCCGAGAGTGATGATGGGACAGGTAGCTTTCAAGCCAGCAGACCAGGTGGCCAGATACACCCAGAAGGGCAACTTCGTTAAGGTTGACGTCACGGTTTGTGACGTCGAATGCAGCTTTGAGATACAGGAGGAGGTTGTGAAGTGAGTGAGTAATTCTGCAAGGCTATGTTATGTGCTTCAGCCTCGGAGAAAACCAAAAATATTAGGAGAGAGCTGGTCCTGAAGAAGATCGCGGAGCCTTGCTAAAAGAATTCTCTCGAGGACTTTGCAGATGCAGGAAGTCAGGGAAATGGGACAGAAATCAGAGGGATTAGGCTTAGGGATGGGGATGATGGTGCTACGGGTCCAGTCTGCTGGGAGACTACTTTCAGAAAGACTCAGGTTGAACAGTGAGAGTAGGGGATTGCCAGGGACTTGAACGATGAGTTTGAGTGTGGTGTAGGTGATCCCGTCATCACCCGGGTCAGTAGCTGTGCCTTGCAATAGCGCAAGGTGCAACTCCTTACCGGTGATGGGGTGATCATCAAGGGGAGAGGGAGTGGAGCGAGCCTCTGCAATACGTGCTAGCCTGTTTCCGCTAGCAGCCAAGAGGCGAGACTTGATGGGGGGTGGCAGGGATGTCAGCTGAGATTGGGTGGACCATTTGTCAACTTGGTTGTTGGTATATTCCACAGGATTGTGGTAGAAAGGAAGTTACGGGGACTCGCATGACTGAACAACTCTATTAACCCACCGCATCCCGGCAAATTTTTCACCAATGACCCCCCCCCTCACAGTCCCGGCATTTTTTTGAAAAGTTTTTTTTTTGGGTAAAACCTCCGCTCTTTATGAGAAACATCGAAAATTCAGAGAGAAAGTGCTCAGTTGAATTTAGAAATACAATAGAAGTAACAGTACCTTCACCTAGGTTCCGTGTTCTCTCAGGCCAGGCTCCAGAGAAAATATTTTCTATGGGAGGGGTAACTATTTCAAACCATTCATAGTTAGCCAAATATTTAATTATTTGGTACGAATTTAAATGTAGTACAATAATATAGGCAATATAAGCATTGTTCACTCACCAAACACATCAACATGTGGCACCTTCTTTTACAATGTTACCGCCTCATCACTTCTGCTTCTTTCTTCCTCTGGCTTGTTTGTTCCTCTGTCCTTCACCTCAGGAATCACTTTTGCCTTGAATTTCGTCATTGGAGAGACCGTGGTAAGACATGTCTTTACTGGCCAGGTCAATGCTAACAGGTGAGTTGCCGAGAAAATGGCGTGTGGGGGGGGAATGGGGGTAAAGAGAAGCCAGGCATTATCTCTGCCTGGCGTTGGGTAGAGGAAGGTCTCCCACATGTGCATACCAAAAATCACTCATGAAACTTTAAAAATTTGCAAATGACGGACTTTGCAATTGCAAAACATATGGACACGTTGTCGGGTGTCACTGTGACAAAATGAGGCAACGTATCCATATGTTGATGGGATGCCTCGGGTTAACAAGCCGCCAACCCTTAGATTGAGGAGTGTGTGTGGTAATATGCTGGAGAAAGTCATGCCAATACTCTTGGCGAACACTGTGTTTAAGGTCACGGGAGGACCTGGCTGCAGTGAGATAGGAGTGGAGGTTGTCAGCGGTGCGGTCAGTGCTGTACACTGCCGCTGCTCACTTCACTTGCTCCTCACTATCATGTAGATGGTAACCCCTTACCCACTCCCCAGTCTGGCGAGCAGAGGGTTTCGTATGATTGACTTGCAGCATATAATGATCATAGAAGGTTTGTACTTCAGTAACTAGGGAGGTGTAAAGTTCAGATTATGTGGTGAACAAATGACTGGCAAACCAGGTGGTGAGCATGTCCTTGAAAGTGGATTGCAGTGGAATAGGGATATTAATCTTTTTCCTGACACGGCAATGCTGGGAGTGTAGTATGGGAATGGAATATGGGGCAGGGATGGCATTGTGGTAGTCATTGTCAACAGTGACAGCATGTTGTACCACGTTGCTACCAGGGACGAGATCAAGATAGCCTCCCCCAACATGAGTGGGATGAGGAGTGGGGAATGGATGCAGATGATGATAATTGGCAAAGTCATGAAGACGATGACCAGCAGGAGAAGCATGGGAACCGCCAAATGATGGATGAGAGGCATTAAAATCGCTCAGGTAAGATAGGTGAGGAGTAGTGAGTAGGTAAAGTGGTGGGGTCATCCCCAGTTGGACTAAGATAGACGTTACATAATATACAAAAAGGCATCGTTGGCAGTGAGGCGAAATAAATGAAAGAGGGAGAAGTGAGATGAGGCAGGTGATTTGGTAATGATGGTGTGAGGAATAGAGTGAAGAATGTATGTAACCAGGCCTTGTCCAGAATGGGTATGATAGCAGTGGTATCCCTGAAGCCTGGGTGGGAGTCTGTGGCGACAAGAGTGAGGGAAAGCCTCCTGAAGGCAGATAACAGCAGGGTGATGAGATGAAGCATAATGAGAAAGGTCAATCAGGCGGTGGTGGATGCTCCGTATGTTCCAAGATATCATTTTATATTGTCTAGGTTTGGGAGCCATTAGGACTGGGGGGGAGACAGATAATTGTCGTGAGAGAGTTGGGGAATGGATGGTTGGGGAAGTGGAGGAAAAGAGAAGGAAAGTGGGTGGGGAGGCACGAGAGAGGGAGGTCCCATATGTGCAGTCGCCAGGAGAGAGGGAGGTAGGGGGAGGGAGGGGGAAGGGAGAGGGTGGCAGAGAGGCGAGGATGTATGGGGTAAAGGAGTGGGTAAGGGAGTACAGACAGAGGAGGCTTGTGTGAGAGGGTGAGGCTGGGACACAGGTGGAGGGACAAGGCTGGGTGGTGGTGAGACAGGAGGGAGGGAAGGAACAGGGATAACAGCAGGGGTGGTAGTTACATGGGAGTTGGTCTGTGGGAGCTGGGAGGTAGGCAGACAAGAAATATTAAGTTGAGAGAGTACATACAAAAGGAGACTGAGTAGTTCTTCGTACTGTTGTTGCAGTAGTTGAAGTTGATGGTCTGATGGGTGGGGCAGGGGGTGAGGGGGGAGGGGGGAGCAGCTTGTTGCGGGACACGGGGAGGGGCAGGAGCTAAGGGGGAGGGGGCATGATGTAGACCCAGCGGTGGGAGGGTGTATCGGCTGATGATCGGGAGCATGGGTGGTGGTGGGGGCAGGAGCAGGGACAGGGCGGGCAATCCAGGTGCCAAGCAGTGATGCCCACACACCCACACTGGGGGCGCTGGAACTGTGGTGAATGTAGGAGACGAGGGTGGGCAGCCATTGGGTCAGTGGGGGCTGGCAGCACAGGTGGTAGGGGCAGTTCTGGGAACTCAGATGAGTGGGGGTCAGGTGCATGGGGACTGGGAAAGTGAATGGTGGTGGAGTGCCTGACAGGGCAGGTTGTAGTTGAATGGGGGCCACTGCACAGACCACACTGTTCTGCAGACCGGCAGTAGCGTGAGATGTGGCCTGACTCATAACAGCGATAACACAAGGGCTGTGATGGTTTGGCCTCTACAAATGTACAGGGGAGAAGGAGTAGCTCATAGCGGTATTCAGGAGAGAGGGAGCCCTCTCCCTCCCATACAACAATGGCACGGTTGATGGGTTCTCCCAAAGCATTGTACAGGTGACATGCTCGCTTGACACAAGATATGTTGTGTAGAATTGTAACAGGGCAGTCAGTTGCCAGGTGTTTCACAAGATATTCCAGCAATTTCTTCCTTCTAATTAGGGCATCATGGAGTACAAATTTGATGGCCAAAAGCCCCTCAGTTGCTAGGGTCTGGATGAGTTCTGTGTAATTCCTGTGTACGTAGATGTTAGGAGGTGCAGGAGACGTAAAGTGAACAGCTTCGGAGTGTCGAGTGATGAGGGAGTGAGTGGATGCACGCTGGCACCAGACACCTCGTACAGCAGGTGTGCTTGTGCAGGGGAAAGCCAAGCGCACATATTGGTCTCGTGGTATGACAGGAGGGAGCCGGAGCCGGGAAGGGGAGTATGGGGCCACAGGGAAGTGCTGGTGGTTAGGGCAGAGACAGGGTCATCAGGGCTGGAGGGGTGTGAATTTATGGTGGAGGGTCGTTCTGGGTGGTTGGCATTTGGCGCCTGGATTGTGAGGTTGGTGACCGCCAGTTCAGCACACTCCCCTGTTGGGAAGCGTGAGGCACTATCATCATCATCTCCACTAGCACTATCAAGCCTGATGCGTTTAATTGTTCCAGTAGTAGGTTCGTTGGATGTAGCAGGAGCTCTGACAGCCGAGGCTGAAGTATGGGGCGGCGTTAGTGTCTGGCGGGGAGTGTGTGTGACTGCGTACAACAGTCAGGGGGGCAGCACTGGGTGTAGCAGCAGTTTGTGTTGTGCTACTGGGGAGTCTGGCACCCCGTTTTGATCTGGGTTTGCACTTCTCCGTACCCATAACACTGACCTTGCCGGGTATTAATGTTATTAACACTGCACAACGAGTAGGAAGGATTGCCCAGAATGCCACACAAATGCCCGGGGCAGGGGGCACACACGTCCGCACACCACCGAGGCAGGGCTAGGACTGTCGCTTCAGCTACTTTTCTTTTACAGTAGTTACCCCTATGACATTTTCCTTGACATGTGGATCAGAAAAATTTTGTAAACAAACTTCAAACCCAGTTACTCACCCGATCTAGTGCCGGTAGGGTAAAATGCCGGTTGGGGGGATATTGTTTTCGTTTTTACTGATATTTTTGTGATTATAACTATGCTGAGGATTACCGAAGTTTCCAAGATGAGACTGGATTACCTACAGCATGGCTCCAGGGCAAGGAGGGTAAATTTTTACTTTTACTCCCGCAGGCCATTTTTGCATGGAATTTTCATTTTCCTAGTATTTTCAGTGTAATTCATTTTAATTTGACCTTCATTTCTGTGGGAAATCACTCGTTTTTGAGTTACACCCCCCCCATCCCCAATGTTTCACTGTTGAACAGGAGGTTCTGGCAGGTTGGATTACGCAAAGACGAGTGATTTCCGACAGAAATGAAGGTCAAATTCAAATGAATTACACTGGAAATACTAGGAAAATGAAAATTCCATGCTAAAGCCTAACCTTGCTGAAATAAACCTAACCTAACCATACTTAAACCGGTAAATTTTTACAAGTGGACAATACACCCCCTAGGTAGTGCAATATATTTTTCTGGCAGTTTTTGATGCGATATCGAATGTTTCTGACCTTCATTTTCGTCGGAAATGCCTCATTTCCCCTCTTTTCCAATCATGAACTTTGATTGGACAAGTAGGTGAAATCAAGCATTTTCCCAAAAAAGTGAAGTAAAAAACAACTCAAATCGCATCAAAAACCACAGAAAAATATAATTATAAGCTTCTTATCGACCTCGTGTTTCCTAATTGGGGGGCTCCGCCCCCAGACCCCTCCAGCCTGGCCGTGTTTCCTAATTGGGGGGCTCCGCCCCCCAGACCCCCCTGACATTAACCTAACCTAACCTATCCTAGGGGAATGCTTACCTAGAGATACGATGGTCCAAGACGAGAGTCGTCCATTTCTTGGTTTTTGCTTATTTTTTGTACCGACCACGTCCGTACCACAGATGTTTGTCCTTTCTTAAGTTAAACGGTTCCTGACAGTCTGGGCAATAAACTTCCGAAGGTAATACACCGTGCCTTATAAGAAACTCAATAGCCTCCTCAGGTTCAGAGTGGAAAATCTTAAAATAATACCACCATACCTACCTAACCTAACTCTACCTACCTACTCTAACCAGACCTAACCTAAATCAACAAGAAAATATAAGAATGAGGTAAAACAATTGTACTTACTACCTAGCCTGACTCGTCATCCGATTCGTCACTTTCAGGGGTGGGGGGTGGCTGAAGGACACGATATCCTCCTGGCGGGTAAAGTCGGGCAGCTTGGACAAAAAAGTGGTGCAGTACTTCTTTCTCTGGGTGGACATTCAGGAATAGGTACCTTGGTAGGTATTGGTAGAGGAATTTTGCCCTACTTCCAGGTCTTTTTATCCACTCTTTCAGATCGCGCCACAATCTTTCTATTTTTTGGGTACGATTACTTGAATCACAAGGATCTACAAAGTTTTCACTGTAGTTCACTGAGAAATGTTTGTAACCTAGTTTGTCCAGTTCACAGTAAGCCTTCCAAGAGTCACTAATGATTGTTGTGCCAGGGAGAATGTACTGCTGGATCAATGGGATGAGTGTTCCCTTATCTCTCTTTTCGGGACCAGTAGGTCCATAGAGTGGAAGAATAAAAAGTTTCTCCGACTCACGCTCCACTCCTCCGAACAACCAAACTTGAGATAACCGTCGCCCTCGCCCGTACTTTGAACGTACTATAATTTCATCGATCTCGACGGTAATGTTAGGGCCACCTATTGCACTTTGTGATGTTACCCAGTTGTCTGTTACCTCACTGCAAAATGATCTCCAGTCAACCGAAGTTTTTCTGTTAATAGGAAGGCAGTTAATAACTGTCTTGTGGTCCCAGTGTTTGCTAAGCCAGTGATTTGCAAATAATACAACTTTCCACACCGGCAAATGCACGTCGGCCAAGAATGTCCCGTGCAAGTCTGACACAGTAAACCCACACTCGCGTCATTTCTTGGTCTTATTCAAATAAAAAGTATGCCTGCACGGCCAGATCTTGTCTTTTTCTCTAAAAACTTAGTCTGTATTATGTTCTGGGAACTTTAGAACTGTAGATCTAAATACTTCATCGTCTTTCAAGAACGATATGGCGCTATCTTCGTTTTCATAAAACGTAGCGAAAGCTTTCATGTAATTTAACTCGCACCAATGACTTACTTCAGAGGACTGACGAAGTTTCAAAATTTGAAATTCGAGGGGAAATGAAAAGGATGCACTTGATTGGCTATTGTCTATTGAATGTGATTGGTTGAAGTGGATTTACATGCGCAGTTCCACCCACGCAGCGATAACGCACGTACTAACACACACCCTACCCTTGCTAACGCACGCACTAACACACGTAATATCCTAGCCTCCACTCCGTTAACATGTCCGCCCGCCTCTGTCAGGTACATTAGTTAGTGGTTAATTAAACTAGTAAAATGAAATTTGCGACGGGTAGGACACACTCTGCGTTGCTAAGTATCATATTCAAAGTAAGATAATGGAAGAAAATGTGCCCGGTGCCGTACGGGAGTAATTATACAATAATACCGCAAGGAGCTTGAAGAAGGCCGCCATAGTAGCAGGGGCTGGAAGTACAGTGGCGTAGTTTATAGGCTTGTTTAGGTAAATTAATGAATACCGTGGAATGCACTCTCGTCTGTTTTTTTTTTTTTTCATAGCAGAACGTTTAATAGGCATGAAGGTGAGAAAAACTTAGTATACTGTATATCTTGGTGGGATGATGCCATGTCAGGTGGTAGGTGTACTACCTGATCCCACAGGTGACTTATAAATAACATAAAACAAACTAGTTTTTCATTTTTTTTTTTTTGCATAGAAGAATGTTTGATAGGCATGGAGGTGTGAAAAACTTGGTATATATCTTTGTGGTGATGATGGAGTGTCTTGTGGTATTTTTGCCACTACCTGAGTCTCCAGGTGACTTGAAATGTAAATAACATGATACAGACTAGTTTTTGTAGTTTTTTTTTTTCTTTTTTTTTTGCACAGAAGAACGTTTGATGGGCAGAAAGGTGAGAAAAACTTGGTACAGTATATATGTGGTTCTAGTGCCACTGTACCAGAGTTACAGTACCGCCAAGAATTCCAACTTTCAAAGTGCGGACCTGGAGTGTTGGCGTCTTTGCCGTGGGTCTACCCCCCAGAGGCTGTCATAGAGAAGAGGAGGACAGCATGGGGGCCAAACGACTGCAAACCCCCACCGCCCCTCACGGGTCCCGAGAACCTGGGAGTGGCTTTGGTTGCCCAGGCAAGTACCACATTTCTCAGCACAAAACATACAAAAACGCCGATTTTTCTACACCGAGAAATGACTCACCAGTGGTCATTTCTCGACGACTTCTTCTAGCCGAGGACATTGAGAGCAATCCTGGACCCACCAGCAAATACATATGTCCAACAAGCTCAAGGAGCCTCTGTGGTACAGTGGTAGAGTGTGCGTTTTCGTACATGAGTGAACCAGGGTTGGCGCCCCGCCAGGGTAATAAACTTTTGGGAGTGTTCACCCGCCATATACTGCATTGGCTGACACAAGGGGTGCTGTGGTTGAACCAGTATCACTTACTATAAAGGATGCTTGCACCCAGTCGGCTTGTGCAGGCCGATTACACTTGGTTCACAGACTACTCACACATCCAGAGGCACTCCAACACTACAATTACACTTACAAGCACTTCTCACCCTACATACAATCTCTACTAGACAGCCTGAGCCACTTGGTAGAGATACATTGGCTGTATAGTCCCGACTTCGGTAGGGATAGGCCGGTCCTGCAATGGATACTAAAATGGCTGATGATGATGATGATGAACAAGCTCAAAACCTATCACGCTGAGCCGACAGACAAAGGGTTCAGCTCAGTGCAATTCTTGCAAGAACTGGACCCATTACACCTGCACAACACTTGCATCCAGAAAACATTACACAAACACCTGGACCTGCTGCTTATGCTCCTTCCCCCCACCCACCAACCCCCCACTAACCCTTCTCCTACTTCCTCCACACCTCCTCAGCCTAACCCACCGATCCTTCCCATACCATCCAATCCCCCAACCCCTCCTATTCCACCCCATCCTAATCCACCCCAGCCCTGACCTCCATCACAACCTTTTCCTACCCCTTCTTCTCCACCCACACCACCACCTTCTCCCCCCCCCCGTGCTGCAGCAGCCAACACAACATAAACATCCTTCAATTAAACATAGGTGGCATAAACACCAAAAAATAAGAACTCACACACTTTATCAAACAACAAAACATACACATTGCCATCTTACAAGAAACAAAACTATATAGAACACAAAAACACCAACATTTCATAATTTCACCACCATTCGACAAGACTGGGCCGACGGTGGTGGTGGTGGATTCATCACCCTGGTACACAGATCCATCAACTTTTCAGATACCAGTGCACACACTAAGTCACTTCTCCCTCCACATGACACCACAACAGAAATGCAATAAATTGAAATACGCACTGTTAACAAGTCACACATAACAATTGCTAACACATACATTCCCTCCCCCCCCCATCATCCCCCACAGTACCTCACAATTACTATCCACAGATACACCACATCACTAACATACCCAACATCATCCGGGGTGGTGATTTCAACGCCAAGGCGTCGGCCTGGCATGTCAGCAACCCTGACACAGACAGAAGGCTGGTACTGCAATCCCAAACAGACCATCTTTTCATACTGAATAATCTCCATCAACATATCCATATCCCACACCAAGCCCTCTTCCTCCCATCATCCCCAGACATCACCTTTTGCTCCCCAGACCTCGCCCCCACAACATCCTGGAGAGTGGTCAAAACCCTTGGATCTGATCGCCACCCAGTCATCATCACTACCAAAACCAGAATCACCACAGACACACGTGCACTAATTATAAAAGAGTCAACTGGGAGGCCTTCACAACTGAAACAGAACATTTCCAAACATTAAACAATACATTCATCACAAACATCAACACCGCTGTGCACACTTTCAATACTATCTGTCTATCTATCTAACTATAACCCGACGCCCTAATCCCGCAAAGGGTGGCCGCAGACAAAAGGCCTTCAAGTCGCTCTGTCAACAACCATTTGACTACCCTCCCCCCAACTCACTCCCCCTTCCATCATACTCCACCTCATCCTCGGTCTTCCCCTCCCTCTCCCTCCCTCCACATCACCTACATACACCCTCAAGTCTTTCATTCTCCATTCTCTCCACATGTCCAAACCACCTCAGTGTATTTTTCCTAATCTTCTCAACCACATCCACCCCACAACGTTCCTTCACTTCTTCATTCGTCAACCTGTCCCTCCATGTCACTCCACATGCTCCTCTCAAATAACTCATTTCCACTGCTTGACTTGTTCCCCTCTAGCAAGGTTCATGCCTCGCTTCCATACGTCAGGGTAGGGATCACAATACTTTCATGCAGTGACTTCTTAACTTCCATATTCACCTCCCTATTTCTCATCACAGCTTTCAGTGAACCAACAGCCTTCCTTCCCTGCTGTACCCTTTCAAGCACTTCATCCCCGAAAGTTCCATCCTTACTCATCACACTACCCAAGTACTTGAATGCACTCACATTCTCCATATCCTCACCATCCAACCTCACTGTGCATTCTATGAGTTCATTCCTCTCAAACACCATAACTTTACTCTTGTTTACATTAACTTTAAGATTCCTCTTCTTACACACTGTCCCAAATTCATTCACCAAACCTTGCAACTCCCATTCATCTTCATTCAGCAATACTGTATCATCAGCAAACAGCAACACCGGAATCTTACACAACTCACCCTCATTCATTAGAGCCACTCCCACATCCACCCCTACATTGCACCTTCTTTACAACCCCATCCATGAATACATATAAACAACCATGGAGACATCACACAACCCGTTTCAGTCCCACACTGAGATCAAAGAACTCACTCAGCACACCATCCACTCGCACCGTAGCTCTAGCTCCTTCGTACATACTCTTCACAGCACTCAATAATTTCCCCTCCACGCCATATATTCTTAATACCTTCCACATATCTTGCCTATTTATTCTGTCATAAGCTTTCTCCAAGTCCATGAAGGCAGCATACACTTTCTTTCCCTTCTCTAGATACTTCTCCACTAAACATCTTAGAACAAATATCTGATCCACACACCCTTTTCCCTTCCTAAATCCCCCTTGTTCTTCTCTAACTAACTCCTCTGTTATATGCCTAACCCTATCAATGAGTGTTCTACCATATATTATTCCAGTCACACTAAGAAGGAAAATACCTCTATAATTACCACATACTTCTCTCTCCCCTTTTCCTTTGTATAAGGGAACAATTATATCTGATTTCCAGTCCTCTGGAACCCTTCCCTCTTCCCAGGCTAATCTACACAACTTCCATATCCACTCCATTACAATCTCATCCCCATACTTCAGCATTTCATCACACAATCTATCAATTCCTGGGGTCTTTCCCATCTTGATCTTCTTTATTGCATCCACTACTTCCGCACTACTGATCTCTTCCTCCCTCCTCTCATCTTTTCTTCTCCAAGCCATTCCCCAACCACTTATACTCGCACTGTCCTCACTCTCTACATTCAACAAATCCTCAAAGTGCTCCTTCAATACAATTATACAAAACGCAGACAAAAGACATATCCCTAGAGGCAACAGAAAGAAACACAACCCCAACTTCACACCAGCAATTCAAGGCCTCATCAATCAGTGGGACACACTACAACACTCCCCAACACCCCATACACAAGACACCGTACAACTAATACAAGAACTCAACACTCAGATAAACAATAAAATATCAGAACAGCAAACACTAAACTGGAATAATTTTCTGCAACACTTGACCATATGACAAACACCAGGAAACTCTACAAAACACTAAACAGCATCACACTCTCCAAAAGCAACACTACACAATCACACGCTGCCATCACAACAGACACCATACCTTCAAACAAACAACAAGCAAACACCCAGATTTAGAACTTTTCACTTAGAACCAGACGAAGCACATCATTAGCAACCTTAGTACTCATCTGCCTGTGGACCATACAACATAAGTAACATTCACCTTTACACCTTGGGCCACAAGGCATACAAGCACTCACCAACATATCAAACTACAGCTACTCACACAACTTAATACCCAACATCTGGAAGCATGGCATTATCATCACTATCCCCAAACCCAACAAAGACCTCACGTAACCTTCCTCATACCGCCCCATCACACTCCTCTGCACCCCCTCTAAAGTCACTGAACGACTAGCACTACAATTAATTACACCTCACACCCCCCTAACCCCATCACAACATGGCCTTAGGCCACTACACTCCACAAACACTCTTCATACAGACCTTACACAGAGAGGTTTTGATGGCATAAATTCAGCTAAGCCACCACACAGAACACTGCTAGTGACACTAGACATTAGCACAGTTTTTGATGCCATCCCCCGCCACGACCTCACAAACAAAATATTCAACACAAACATGCATAATAACAAAAAATGGATGGCAAACTACTTCGAAGGCAGATGTGCATATGTAACATTTGCTGGTCAGTCTTCGAACATCAGAAACTTCACAGATGGCGTCCCCCAAGGATCTGTTTTGTCCCCTACACGCTTTAACCTATACATGCACTACATACCCACACTCCACACACCACAGATACACATAGCTTCCTAAGCAGATGACATAACACTTACATGTACACACCAAGATGCAAACACAGCTGCACACAGCCTCCAACCTTACCTTAAGACACTACACGAATGGTTCATCACAAACAGGCTCAAAATAACCTCAGCCAAATCTACAGTGACCCTTCTCACAAACTGGACAGCAGAACACAGTTACATTCCACACCCTACCATAAACAACACTCCCCTACCACACACATACACAAACACACACCGAAAATCCTTGTTGTAACATACATCAATGTCATTTAAACAACACATCACAAACATTAAATATAAAATAACACCAAGTCTCAATGCCTTGAGGGCACTTGCCCATACAACATTTGGACACAACAAAGAAAACACCATCACAGTATACAAAAATATAAATGTTCAGTGATGAATTATGCAAGCCCTGCTTGGGCACCTAACCTCACTAAAACACACTACAACACCCTACAGACCATAAAGAACAAGGCCCTAAAAATAATCACAGGTTGGACAGCTACTACACCCACAGGCTACCTACACCAAGAAACCAAAGTCCTCAAAGTCATGAATCATCTAGACATGAAAGGCACCCAAATTCTCGCTGCAGTCTCCACAAACCCACAACATCCACTACACTACGTGGCAGCAAATCCACACACACCAAGGAACATCAAAACAACACCCAGCACGCGATATCATACACAAATACTGTCATCTGTCTCCCTTCGCCCGCCTCAGACCAGCTTCCAGAACAGGGGCGTCATTTGAGGGGGGGGAGGGGGGCAGTGAGGGGAGCTCGTCCCTCCCCCCCCCCAAGTTTTCTGAGGGGGCCTCCAAATCAACTACAATTAATGAAAAAAATATATAAGGTTAACACCGTGAAATTAAAAATAATTTGTGTGTAGCCTCAATTCATTTTGAGTGAATTATATCGTGTGTGTGTGTGTGTGTGTGTGTGTGTGTGTGTGTGTGTGTGTGTGTGTTTAGTAATCACAATAATTACTACAGTAGGTATATTAGAGGATGTCACTGTAAATATGTTATTAGCCTGCTGTTCAGTTAACTTCAGTATCGAGCTGCCTATTTTATTGAATTCTGGCGATCATTAAAAGCTTTTATTCATCTTAAGAAATGCGTGCATGTAGGTAGGAGTCTTAAGGGTTCATTTAAATCAGTGATTCCCATGTGAGCGTTGCTTTACCGGTTGAAGACCTTGAAGCTCTACAGGCATGATCACCCTATAACATAAAAACATATAGGCCTATATATATATATATATATATATATATATATATATATATATATATATATATTGTTACGGAACAGAGAAAGATAATGTACACTTTAAGTGAGAATACTAAAAAATCACTACTGTCCCGTAAAGTTCCAGGTTCAAAACAAAAGAGTTAGGTAAAATTACAAGTTAAAGTTTAATGCTTAAACTAACAACAAAACATTCAGAACTCATAAGGATAATGTAATGGCAAATAAACAGGTTAAATATATGGTTAACTGCAATAGCCTCTATTAACACGAAATTAGCAAGAGTAAATTTATCTAAGTCAGCCCTGATGAAATGAGATACCAGATAATACTCAGTGAATGCCAGATAAATTATTACAGATACAAACTATTATCAAAAATGACTGACATAAAGATCCATACATGAATTACAAAAACTTCACTAGGCCTACAAATTAAACTTATGCTATACAGTACAAGAAAAAATGCAATAACAGTTATACTCAAATTACACACAGCTGCTAGATGGTTGGAGACTTCTTGAGCACTCACAATAATAATATCTGTACAGGGGAGGACAGAGATGTAAACAAAATGAGGAGCAGATCTAAGTGGCCATGATGCAGAGACTGAGCTCATTATATAGGAGCCAGGAGAGCTTGATACAACTTGTAATAAGGACGCGCAAATGAAGCCATGGGGACATAGAGTTGACAATCCCGCTCTGGACAACAGAGAGAACGACTTACTCTACTATAACGGTAGAAGGGGGGGACTGAGGCAGAACACGCTCGTGATCAAACATGCAGCAACTGTGCGTTAAAATTACACAAAGGATGATGAAATCATAGGCTATGTAACACCTCCCCACAAAGAAAAAGAAATTTACAAAGGAAATTTCTTATTACTCTAAAACAATCTGTCTAAAGTCTAGATAAGCAATCTGCAATAACATTTTCTTTCCCATTGACATGTTGTATGTCTAATGAATACTCCTGAAGAAGTAGACTCCATCTTGTCAATCTCTGATTTTTATCTTTAAACTTACTAAGGAATTTCAGTGGGTTATGATCGGTATAAATGACTATGGGGTCAAAACCAGAACACAAATAAAATGAAAAATGCTGTAAACCCAAAATCAAGGCCAAAAGCTCTTTCTCAATAGTTGAGTAGTTCTTTTGAGGTGGAGTGAACTTCTTACTGTAATAAGATACAGGATGTTCAATACCCTGATCATCCTCTTGCAGCAAAACATAACGAATGGAAGACCTTTATCCCAGTCTTTCTGATGTTCCAAACAGTATTTCTTGAGCATCGATTTGAGTGTTTGATGATATCTCTCCAACACTCCTTGGGTCTGGGGATGGTAAGCTGAAGACGTGATCTGGGTGATGCCCAACTCTTTCAGAGACTGCTTCAAACCTTTGACATGAAATTACTCCCCCGGTCTGACTGTACCTCCTTAGGCAGACCAAACTTTGTGAAGAACCCCAGCATTTCCTTAACCACGTTCTTTGCTGAGATGTTTCTAAGTGGAATGGCTTCAGGATAACGAGTAGCCATGTCAATCATGGTCAACACATAAGAAAATCCTGAAGAAGTCTTAGGAAGAGGGCCCACAATATCCACCAACACACGGGTGAAAGGTACCTCAAAAGGAGGAATGGGAACTAGAGGTGCAACCTTTTCGGTCTGATTACACTTCCCCACAACTTGACAGGTGTGACAAGACTTACAATACCAGGAAACATCCCTGAAGATGCCTGGCCAGTAGAAGTGTTTCAAAATGCGTGCCACAGTCTTCCTCACTCCAAGGTGTCCTGCCAAACTGGAATCATGAGCCACTCGAATGATATCCTGCCTACAAACACGAGGGATGACAACTTGATGTACAACCTCCCATTCACAGTCGGCTGATGCTGTTGGGGGTCTCCACTTCCTCATAAGTACTCCTGACTTTACATAATAACAAGTAGAAGCACCGGCTGACTCTTCTTCACTGTAAGCAGAGTTAGCTAGACCTTTCAACTCAGGGTCAGCAACCTGCAACTCAACCAACTCTTGACGAGACAAATTATCAACACTACGGGGTACTGCCTCATCTGGTGAGTGGTCCAAATTAGCAAGAAAAGTGTCAGCTAGGATAACATCATCATCATCATTATCCTCTAAATCACCAGTAACTTTAGACTTAGCCCTAGTGACAGCACATGCAGGGAACACATCAGGGACATCACAATCCTGGGACGCAGCCACTGGCTCACTAGACAACTGAGGAGCTGGACACACTTGACTTCCACCAATATCATTTCCAAGTAAGAAAGTTACACCTGACATTGGGAGTGTCTCAACCAACCCAACCATAACAGAACCATTAACAAAACCAGACTCTAAATTCACTCTGCACAGAGGAACAGAGAAGTAATTATTCCCTACACCTTGTAAGATTACAGTTTCATCAGAGGAATTAAAATTAGAGCCTAGAACACTGGTCAGCATAAGGGATTGGCAAGCACCTGTATCACGATATATTTTAACTGATTTCCTGTCAGTACTGTCCAGAGGACTGACAAAACCATCAGACAGGAAATTAGCACATGAACTCTTGAGAGTGTCACCCACGTTACTGCTCAAAAGAGGAGCTCCATCATGAGAATTTAAGTTACCCCTCAAAGCAGGTTCAGTTAACTCAGTTAAAGAATTCTGGGAACTCTCAAGAGTGGACACTAGACCAATTGACTGAATATTTAAAGACTCCTTTTTGTTCACATCACGCTGTCTCCTGAAACATCTCTCCGTAGTATGACCAAGCTTACTACAATAAGTACATTTACTTTTCTGAAATCTAGAGGTGAAGCTGGTATTTACTTCCTGAGAAACATCATCATTCTTATTCTTTTTCCTGTTACCTGTACTCTGAGTAGAGGCAACGTACTGACTCTCAGCTTTCCTTTTTTCTCTAGAATATCTCTTGTGAGTGAGAACATACTCATCAGCTAAAACTGCAGCATCAGACAAATTATCTATTCTTTTCTCATCAAGATATAGGCTTACATCTTTATAAATACACCTTTTGAAATCCTCCAGCAAAATCATCTGCTTAAATTTACCAAAATCAGAATCCACATTCTTAGAATTTAACCACTGCTCTAACAAATCTTCTTTGATTCTTGCATACTCAACATGGGATTGCTTATCTTGCTTGTAAGTTGTCCTAAATTTTACTCTATAAGCTTCAGGAACAAGCTCATAGGCCTTAAGAATCAAGCTCTTTACTACATCATAATTATCAGACTGATCCTGAGGCAAAGATGCATAAGTTACTTGAGCTTTACCGGTGAGAACAGTTTGAAGGAGTACTGGCCAATACTCCTTAGGCCAATTAAAACCTGTAGCTACCCTCTCAAACAACTGAAAATACTTTGTTAAATCAGATTCATTAAAAGGAGGGACAAGTTTAACATTTTTAGCCACATCAAAATCATCAGAGCTAGATGATCCAGTTCCACATTGTTTCATGCGATACTCATGGTCTGCCTGAATCCTAGCAAGTTCAACTTGTGCGTGAAACTCAGCCTCCTTAGCACGGGCCTCCTGCAGGGCTAGCTGTAACTTAGCTAATTCAATCTGCGTTTGCTCATTTGGAGGAGTTACATTAAACAAGCTTTCATTAATCATGTCAACAATTTGATCTTTAGAATGATGAGAGCGAACAGCAATTCCCAATTATTGAGCAACAAGCTTAAGTTCATTCTTTGTTCTGTTTTCGATATCACACACTGTTTGCACATTTGACAAAAAATCCTTGGCTTCATCAAGTGTAGAAATAGTAGCCATCATGAATATATCACAGTCACAAAATATCAAACAATATCCTTATGATAATATCCTGAATATCCTGATATGAGGTCGCCAAATTTATGTTACGGAACAGAGAAAGATAATGTACACTTTAAGTGAGAATACTAAAAAATCACTACTGTCCCGTAAAGTTCCAGGTCCAAAACAAAAGAGTTAGGTAAAATTACAAGTTAAAGTTTAATGCTTAAACTAACAACAAAACATTCAGAACTCATAAGGATAATGTAATGGCAAATAAACAGGTTAAATATATGGTTAACTGCAATAGCCTCTATTAACACGAAATTAACAAGAGTAAATTTATCTAAGTCAGCCCTGATGAAATGAGATACCAGATAATACTCAGTGAATGCCAGATAAATTATTACAGATACAAACTATTATCAAAAATGACTGACATAAAGATCCATACATGAATTACAAAAACTTCACTAGGCCTACAAATTAAACTTATGCTATACAGAACAAGAAAAAATGCAATAACAGTTATACTCAAATTACACACAGCTGCTAGATGGTTGGAGACTTCTTGAGCACTCACAATAATAATATCTGTACAGGGGAGGACAGAGATGTAAACAAAATGAGGAGCAGATCTAAGTGGCCATGATGCAGAGACTGAGCTCATTATATAGGAGCCAGGAGAGCTTGATACAACTTGTAATAAGGACGCGCAAATGAAGCCATGGGGACATAGAGTTGACAATCCCGCTCTGGACAACAGAGAGAACGACTTACTCTACTATAACGGTAGAAGGGGGGGACTGAGGCAGAACACGCTCGTGATCAAACATGCAGCAACTGTGCGGTAAAATTACACAAAGGATGATGAAATCATAGGCTATGTAACAATATATATATATAAATATATATATATATATATATATATATATATATATATATATATATATATATATATATATATTGTTACATAGCCTATGATTTCATCATCCTTTGTATAATTCTAACGTACAGTGTGCTGCATGTTTGATCACGATTCGCCTCGTGGCTTCCATAGTGACCAAACTTCCGTGTTCTGCCTCACTCCCCCCTTCTCCTCCCTTATAGTAAAGTCGTTCTTTCTGTTGTTCAGAGCAGGAGTGTCAACTCTTTGTCCCCTATGGCTTCATTTGCGCGTCCTTCTTACAAGTTGTATCAAGCTCTGCCGGCCCCTATATAATGAGCTCAGTCTCTGCGTTATTGCCACTTAGATCTACTCCACATTTTGTTCACATCTCTGTCCTCCCCTGTACAGTTGTTATTATTTTTGTGAGTGCTCAGGAAGTCTCCAACCATCTAGCTGCTGTGTAATTTGAGTATAAGTGTTATTACATTTTTTTTTCTTGTACTGTATAGCATAAGGTGTTAATTCGTAGGCCTAGTGAGGTTTTTGTGATTCATGTGTTTTAGGTGTCAGCCAGTATTAATAATATTTTGTATCTGTAAT
The DNA here is from genome assembly GCF_032717465.1 of Coenobita brevimanus. Classification (NCBI taxonomy): domain Eukaryota; kingdom Metazoa; phylum Arthropoda; class Malacostraca; order Decapoda; family Coenobitidae; genus Coenobita; species Coenobita brevimanus. The sequence goes on from NC_136972.1 coordinate 22,868,457, forward strand.
AATATATCTTGCATTAACTGAGCATTATCCGGTTTTCTCATTTTATCAGGGCTGACTTAGATAAATTTACTCTTGCTAATTTCGTGTTAATAGAGGCTATTGCAGTTAACTATATATTTAACCTATTTTTTGCCATTACATTATCCTTATGAGTCCTGAATGTTTCGTTGTTAGTTTGAGCATTAAACTTTAACTTGTAATTTTACCTAACTCTTTTGTTTTGAACCTGGAACTTTGTGGGACAGTAGTGATTTTGGTGTTCCCACTTGAAGTGTTCATTATCTATCTCTGTTCCGTAACATAAATTTGGCGACCTCTTATCAGGATATTCAGGATATTATCATAAGGATATTGCTTGATATTCTGTGACTGTGATTTATTCATGATGTCTACTATTACTACTCTTGATGAAGCCCAAGATTTTTTGTCAAATGTGCAAACAGTGTGTGATGTAGAAAACAGAACAAAGAATGAACTTAAGCTTGTTGCTCAACAATTGGGAATTGCTGTTCGCTCTCGTCATTCTAAAGATCAAATTGTTGACATGATTAATGAAAGCTTGTTTAATGTAACTCCTCCAAATGAGCAAACGCAGATTGAAATAGCTAAGTTACAGCTAGCCCTGCAGGAGGCTCGTGCTAAGGAGGCTGAGATTCAGGCACGTTCTAAGGAGGCACAGGCACAAATTGAAATTGCTAGGATTCAGGCATACCATGAGTATCGCATGAAACAAGGTGGAACGGGATCATCTAGCTCTGATGATTTTGATGTGGCTAAAAATGTTAAACTTGTCCCTCCTTTTAATGAATCTGATTTAACAATGTATTTTCAGTTGTTTGAGAGGGTAGCTACAGGTTTTAATTGGCCCAAAAAGTATTGGCCAGTACTCCTTCAAACTGTTCTCACCGGTAAAGCTCAAGTAACTTATGCATCTTTGCCTCAGGATCAATCTGATAATTATGATGTAGTTAAGAGCTTGATTCTTAAGGCCTATGAGCTTGTTGCTGAAGCCTATAGAGTAAAATTTAGGACAACTTATAAGCAAGATAAGCAATCCCATGTTGAGTATGAAAAAATCAAAGAAGATCTGTTAGAGCAGTGGTTAAATTCTAAGAATGTAAATTCTGATTTTGATAAATTTAAGCAGATGATTTTGCTGGAGGACTTCAAAAGGTGTATTAATAAAGATGTAAGCCTACATCTTGATGAGAAAAGAATAGATAATTTGTCTGATGCTGCAGTTTTAGCTGATGAATATGTTCTTACTCACAAGACATATTCTAAAGAAAAAAGGAAAGCTGAGAGTAAGTACGTTGCCTCTACTCAGAGTACAGGTAACAGGAAAGAGAATAAAGATGATGTTTCTCAGGAAGTAAATACCAGCTTCACCTCTACATTTCAGAAAAGTAAATGTACTTAATGTAGTAAGCTTGGTCATACTACGGAGAAATGTTTCAGGAGACAGCGTGATGTGAACAAAAAGGAGCCTTTAAATATTCAGTCAATTGGTCTAGTGTCCACCCTTGAGAGTTCCCAGAATTCTTTAACCGAGTTAACTGAACCTGCTTTGAGGAGTAAATTAAATTCTCATGATAAAGCTCCTCTTTTGAGCAGTAACATGGGTGACACTCTCAAGAGTTCATGTGCTAATTTCCCGTCTGATGGTTTTGTCAGTCCTCTGGACAGTAATGACAGGAAATCAGTTAAAATATATCGTGATACAGGTGCTTGCCAATCCCTTATGCTGACCAGTGTTCTAGGCTCTAATGTTAATTCCTCTGATGAAACTGTAATCTTACAAGATGTAGGGAATAATTACTTCTCTGTCCCTCTGTGCAGAGTGAATTTAGAGTCTGGTTTTGTTAATGGTTCCGTTATGGTTGGGTTGGTTGAGACACTCCCAATATCAGGTGTAACTTTCTTACTTGGAAATGATATTGGTGGAAGTCAAGTGTGTCCAGCTCCTCAGTTGTCTAGTGAAACAGTGACTGCGACCCAGGATTGTGATATCCCTGATGTGTTCTCTGCATGTGCTCTCACAAGGGCTAAGTCTAAAGTTACTGGTGACTTAGAGGATAATGATGATGATGATGTTATCCTAGCTGACACTTTTCTTGCTAATTTGGACCACTCACCAGATGAGGCAGTACCCCGTAGTGTTGATAATTTGTCTCGTCAAGAGTTGGTTGAGTTGCAGGTTGCTGACCCTGAGTTGAAAGGTCTAGCTAACTCTGCTTGCAGTGAGGAAGAGTCAGCTGGTGCTTCTACTTGTTATTATATAAAGTCAGGAGTACTTATGAGGAAGTGGAGACCCCCAACAGCATCAGCCAACTGTGAATGGGAGGTTGTACATCAAGTTGTCATCCCTCGTGTTTGTAGGCAGGATATCATTAGAGTGGCTCATGATTCCAGTTTGGCAGGACACCTTGGAGTGAGGAAGACTGTGGCACGCATTTTGAAACACTTCTACTGGCCAGGTATCTTCAGAGATGTTTCCTGGTATTGTAAGTCTTGTCACACCTGTTAAGTTGTGGGGAAGTGTAATCAGACCGAAAAGGTTGCACCTCTAGTTCCCATTCCTCCTTTTGAGGCGCCATTCACCCGTGTGTTGGTGGATATTGTGGGCCCTCTTCCTAAGACTTCTTCAGGATTTTCTTATGTGTTGACCCTGATTGATATGGCTACTCGTTATCCTGAAGCCATTCCACTTAGAAATATCTCAGCAAAGAACGTGGTTAAGGAAATGCTAGGGTTCTTCACAAAGTTTGGTCTGCCCAAGGAGGTACAGTCAGATCGGGGAAGTAATTTCATGTCAAATGTTTTCAAGCAGTCTCTGAAAGAGTTGGGCATCACCCAGATCACGTCTTCAGCTTACCATCCCCAGACCCAAGGAGCATTGGAGAGATATCATCAAACACTCAAATCGATGCTCAGGAAATACTGTTTGGAACATCAGAAAGACTGGGATAAAGGTCTTCCATTCGTTGTATTTGCCGCAAGAGAATCTCCAAATGAATCGCTGGGCTTCTCACCCTTTGAACTACTGTTTGGCCATGAAGTAAGAGGACCCCTCAAGCTACTCAAGGAATGCTGGCTGTCGGAGGAAGATGACGTCAACCTGCTGGAGTATGTGATGAAGTTCAAAGAACGGCTGTCCACTGCTTTACAGCTGGCGAGAGAGAATTTAGGAGCTGCTCAGGAGAAGATGAAGACTTGGTATGATAAGAATTCCAGGTTACGCCACTTTCAGTCAGGAGATCAGGTTTTGATTCTGCTACCGGTGCATGGGCAACCTCTTCAAGCCAAGTTTAGTGGTCCTTATTTTGTGGAGAAGAAACTCAGTGATGTCAACTATGTCATCGCCACACCAGATCGTAGAAATAACAAGCAACTTTGTCACATCAACATGCTGAAGTTATATCACAGGCGGGACGAAAATAACCCAGTCTGCACTGTAGCTGTTCCACCCGAGTCTGCAAGTGAAGTTCTCCCATGCAGCATGAGCCTGAGTGATAGTTTGGGGAAGAATCCTGATATCATGAATGATCTCCAGACTAAGCTTTCTCATCTAGCTCCCGAGGAAAGGCAGGAGTTTTCGGCATTACTGCAGGAGTACCCGCAAGTGTTCCGTGCCACTCCAGGAAGAACCACTGTGTTGATGCATGATGTCGATGTTGGAGACGCAAAGCCAATTAAATTGCCTCCTTACCATGTGAACCCAGTGAAAGTTCCTCTCATCGAGAAGGAGCTTGGCTACCTGTTGGACCACAAGATGATTGAGCCCTGTCAGAGCAAGTGGAGTTCTCCTGTTACTCTAGTCCCTAAGCCAGGTGGGTCACAGCGGCTTTGCATCGACTACAGACGTGTTAATCAGATAAACAAAACAGACACACTCTCCCTCGTGTGGAAGATTGCATAGACAAGATCAGAAAGGCTAGGTACACAAGTAAATTTGATTTGTTAAAGGGATACTGGCAAGTACCTATGACTAAACGTGCTAGGGAGATCTCATGTTTTGTAACACTAGGAAAGACTTTTGCATGCTCTGTAATGCCATATGGTGTGGAGAATGCACCAGCCACATTTCGGAAGCTCATGAATGTTGTAACAGAGGGTTTGGCAAGGTGTGTTGTTTATATTGATGATGTATTAATCTTCAGTGACAACTGGAAAGATCACCTATGCCATGTCAGTAAATTTCTTGAGCGTTTGGTTCAGGCTAATCTTGTAGGTAATTTATCAAAGTGTGAGTTTGGTCGAGCTGGAGTTCAGTGCCTTGGATGCGTGATTGATGATGGACGCGTTGTACCACCGGGAGCTGGGGTTTGGGTTATAGGTGATCTTCCCAGACCTAAAAGTGGGAAAGAGCTACAAAGATTTTTGGGAATGGTAGGTTGTTGCAGGGGATTTGTTCTTGACTTTTCGGTTCTTGTATCACCTCTTGCGGACCTGCTGAGGAGGGGAGTTAAATTTGTCTGGACCGATAACTGTGAATCCTCTTTCAGTAAACTTAGAGCTATCCTATTAAGTCAGCCAGTGCTCGCTACTCCAAATTTTGCTAAGCCTTTTAAGATGGCTGTTGACGCAAGTGATACAGGAGCTGGGGCTGTTTTGCTGCAAGAGGATGATCAGGGTATTGAACACCCTGTATCTTATTAGAGTAAGAAGTTCCCTCCACCTCAAAAGAACTACTCAACTGTTGAGAAAGAGCTTTTGGCCTTGATTTTTGGATTTACAGCATTTTTCATTTTATTTATGTTCTGGTTTTGACCCCATAGTCATTTATACCGATCATAACCCACTGAAATTCCTTAGTAAGTTTAAAGATAAAAATCAGAGATTGACAAGATGGAGTCTACTTCTCCAGGAGTATTCATTAGACATACAACATGTCAAGGGGAAAGAAAATGTTATTGCAGATTGCTTATCTAGACTTTAGACAGATTGTTTTAGAGTCATAAGAAATTTCCTTTGTAAATTTCTTTTTCTTTGTGAGGAGGTGTTACATAGCCTATGATTTCATCATCCTTTGTATAATTCTAACGTACACTGTGCTGCATGTTTGATCACGATTCGCCTCGTGGCTTCCATAGTGACCGGACTTGCGTGTTCTGCCTCACTCCCCCCTTCTCCTCCCTTATAGTAAAGTCGTTCTTTCTGTTGTTCAGAGCAGGAGTGTCAACTCTTTGTCCACTATGGCTTCATTTGTGCGTCCTTCTTACAAGTTGTATCAAGCTCTGCCGGCCCCTATATAATGCGCTCAGTCTCTGCATTATTGCCACTTAGATCTACTCCTCATTTTGTTCACATCTCTGTCCTCCCCTGTACAGTTGTTATTATTTTTGTGAGTGCTCAGGAAGTCTCCAACCATCTAGCTGCTGTGTAATTTGAGTATAAGTGTTATTACATTTTTTCTTGTACTGTATAGCATAAGGTGTTAATTCGTAGGCCTAGTGAGGTTTTTGTGATTCATGTGTTTTAGGTGTCAGCCAGTATTAATAATATTTTGTATCTGTAATAATATATCTTGCATTAACTGAGCATTATCCGGTTTTCTCATTTTATCAGGGCTGACTTAGATAAATTTACTCTTGCTAATTTCGTGTTAATAGAGGCTATTGCAGTTAACCATATATTTAACCTGTTTTTTGCCATTACATTATCCTTATGAGTCCTGAATGTTTAGCTGTTAGTTTGAGCATTAAACTTTAACTTGTAATTTTACCTAACTCTTTTGTTTTGAACCTGGACCTTTGCGGGACAGTAGTGATTTTGGTGTTCTCACTTGAAGTGTTCATTATCTATCTCTGTTCCGTAACAATATATATATATATATATATATATATATATATATATATATATATCCACTTTCTAGGATGATCATGCCCGTAGAGCTTCAGGTTCTTCAAGTAGTATAGCAACTGACAATACTGACTTAGCCACTACATCATTTTTTTGGCAAGACTCAGATTTGATTCCTGTTGATGAACCAGAAGTCACGTTACCACATACTGTTGTACTGAACCAAGATCAAAAAGATATAAAAGACAGTCCATCTACATCACAAACTCCAGCGATTCAAGTAGTTGATATATCTAAGTCCTTCTATGATAAACCCAGTCAACCAAAACTGCCAAGCTATCCAAGCAATCAGAATAATTGGAAATTTAGAAGTCCCTATTTTGATAACTTTTCTTGGTTAGAATACTCGGTCTCGCAAGATGCGTGGTACTGCTTTCCATGTAGGCATTTTGCTGGAGCATCTGTTCGCAAGGAGGAAGGACCAGGTAGGAAACCGTTTATTGATCAGTCCCCTTCTCAAACAGCATCAGGCAAGTGAAAGACACATTAATAGTATGATAGCTTGGTCTAATTTCAAGGATATTCAGTCAGGGTCCACTCAGTCTGTACTATCGTCTCTATCTTCAGCTAGGCAACAAGAAATTGAGGACAACAGGGAACATGTAAAGTTACTTTTAAAAGTCACTACAATACTAGGAAGGCAAGGCCTGTCTATTCTTGGACATAATGAGGATGGTGATACATTAAATTCAGGAAAAGTTGTAGAATTCTTCACATAATTGCTGAATCAAATCCCTCTCTAAAACAAAAGTTAGATCGACGATATGGCCATTACACAAGTCCTCAGTTCCAGAATGAGTTGATATCAGTTGTTCGAAGGCTTATCAAGGACACAATTTGTGCTGAAGCACAAGAAGCCAAGTACTTTTCAGTTATGGTTGATGAAAGGAAAGACTTGTCAAAAAAAGAACAGATGGCTATTCTTGTGCGATAATTTAGTGAGGGTATAGTGAAGGAGCGTGCCATTGGAACCTATCACATGGAAAAGGTTGATGCAGCAAGTTTAGCTGATTTTATATATAAGGAGATAGAACAATCTAGTTTAATTTGGGCTAACTGTGTGACTCAGTGTTATGATGGTGCTAGTGTAATGAGTGGATGCTTTAGTGGGGTGCAAGCAAGACTACGGGATAAAATTCCCCAATCAGTATACATACATTGCCATGCACGCAGGCTGAATTTAATACTGGGCGACTGCATAAAGAATACCTGTGACCTCTCTTCATTTTTTTGCAGTTATTAACACACTTATAAATTTATTACTAACAGTAACACAAGGAACCAACTTTTCATAGAGGCACAAAAAGTAGAAGATCTTCAGGTTTTGACACTAGAAAGACCTACCGTAACTAGATGATCTTACTATTATAGGTCAGTATCAGATGTTAAGCTTCGCTATGGAAGTTTGCTATCAGTGCTTCATACAGTTTCAGAGGGTTCTGATTCAGACGCTGCAGCAGAAGCAAATGGACTTTACAAAAAGTTAGAGTCTTTCAGGTTTGTAATGGATCTACATATTATTGAACAAGTCCTTAGAGTTACCAATAGTTTGTCAGATCAGCTTCAAGCAAAGGAAGCCTTACTATCTGAAGCTTGCTCTCTCATACAGTCAGCTATTAAAGAAATGCAGGTCTTGAGAAAGGACGAGAATTTCTCTGATATTTTTGACATAGCTAAAGATTTTGCTTAACATATAAGACTGATGCCAACATGGAAAATTCAGATCAGTTGAGCAGACCTAAGAGATTTCAGAAGCTTTCATCAAGACTAAGGAGCTTCTTATCTTATTCAGCTTTAGGGAGAAATGAGGTGAATACTTGTATTGCTCCAAAGATTGAAATAAAAAAAACTATTTTGATATATCAGATTTCTCTCAGAGCTTGATATTCGCTTCACACAAAACATGCCTCTGATAGAAGCAATGAATACACTTGATTGCAATTCCAGAGACTTTCTAGAATATGAGAAGCTTTCTGTTATAGTACAGTCTTACAAAGATATACACATAGATGAAATTCTTCTAGTTTCCCAAATATATGTTGCAAAAAGACATTTTCTAAGTAAGATTGACAAGCCAAAGAATCTGCTTGAATTATATGATCTAAAGCTATTACATTGTGCGTAGGCTACTCAGAAATAGTGAAAACTCAAAATTCTTATCACCCATTCAGTAACTACTCCAGGCAATGAACGACCTTTTCAATACTTAGTGTAATGCTAGATGCAAAAGGCCCGACTCCTCGGTCCTAGAATACCTAACGTGTAGCAGGGTCCTCTTTCAAGACCAGGGCGTGGTGCAATAAAGAGAGGTAGGGCACAAAAACTCCAGGCAATAACCTTTACATGTATATTACCACAGTCAGACATAGGACAAATACAGCAGATATTACAACACAGTATATGACAGAAATGAAACCTTAATTAGGATATTAGTATCTCGCAGGATACTGACTTAACAGATATTGATGCCAACACTGTAATTCATGATACAGGTGTACAAGGGAATACAGGGCTGCGGAGCGCGGAGGACGGTGAGTCTCACGGGGGGGGGGGGGAAGGGAGTGAGGGGTGACGCGCGTAGGGTCAGAATATAATTATGGTAATATCGGGAGGGATATAGTATTACTGGTTCAGACTTAATGTTTTCTGGTAGCAGAGGGATTTTGACAATTGACCCTATTCCTCGTTCAGGTTCTTACACACATACTGACTGCTGGGAGGAGATTCTTTAAGGGAGCGCAGAAAGGAGGGGGGGAGCACTGGGATTTTACACTAGTTATGGTAATGTCAGCGAGGGAGTATTCTTAACACTTTTTCTTCACTGCTCCCAAAAATGACATTTATTAGTTTCTCTTTAGGGAGTCCTTCGGGATAATAATCTTACTGATTTTCTGTAAGGGTGTCACTCGTGGATTTATTTCACCAAACCTTAGTTTCTGCACTCACCCTTAATTATTGGCCCGTGATCTCACTTGCCCGACATCTACTGACTCTAAGTCACTATATCACTTATACTTAACATAGCCACTTCACTGTCTTTAGGGCAATATCACACTCAACATACTTTACTCATTTGGTGTGGGTGGCAGGGCAGCATGCCGGTGACAACTCGGCTGGGGAAGGGGCACCGTCAAGGGAGGGCGTGCCGAGAGGGCATGGGACGACTCGCAGGGGCGTCCTCTCGCATCCAGGGCTGCGGGTGGCGAAAGAGCCCGTAGTGTCCAGGCTAGGCTCGGGGGTATGGCCCTTAGGACTGGGGCCGAACAGGTCCAGGAACCGCTGGTGTAGGTCTTGGCCGGAGGTGGAGGCCTTAGACCGCCTGGTGGGTGTGGAGAGATAGCGCCCAGGCGTCCCGGGGAGGGCCTGGAGGGACAGCAGGCTGCGGTCCCGAGAGTCGAGGGGTGCTGTCAGGGAAAGGCTGCGGCACCAACCTGAACTATGGTCCATTAGATGGGTCCGTTCCAGGGCCAGGCGCAGGGAGCGGAAACCAGGGGCGGCCGTGGGGCATGACAGGGGCTCTCTGGTACTGGAGGGCCGGGCTCTTGTCTCACACCGGGGCGATGGTACGGGTGACACCTCCTTCTGGCCGTGGGGCCCGGCAATCAACCGTGGCTGCCCAAGGGCGCGACTAATTGGAGCCAAGGCCCGGCAATCGGCTGTGGCCTGGGTAGGGGAGTCAGCGCGCCTCTGATCACCTCTTGAGCGGCAGTAGGCCGTCTTCTTCTGCAGGAGGGAGGAGCGGCAGTAGGCCCTCTCAGGGGCAGTGCCTTTGGAGCGGCAATTGGCCGTCGGGCGAAGGTGGGAGCGGCAGTAGGCCATCTCCTTCTGCGGGAGGGAGGGAGCGGCAGTAGGCCATCTCAGGGGCAGCACCTTCAGAGCAGCAGTAGGCCTTCTCCTTCGGGAAGAGGGAGGAGCAGCAGTAGGCCGTCTCCTTTGGCAGGAGGGAGGAGCAGCAGTAGGCAGTCTCAGGGGTAGCACCTTCAGGCCGTCAGTAGGCCGTCTCCTTCGGCAGGAGGGAGGAGCGGCAGTAGGCCGTCTCAGGGGCAGCACCTTCAGAGTGGCAGTAGGCCGTCTCCTTCAGCAGGAGGGAGGAGCAGCAATAGGCCGTCTCAGGGGCAGCGCCTTCAGAGCGGCAGTAGGCCGTCTCCTTTGGCAGGAGGGAGGAGCAGCAATAGGACGTCTCAGGGGCAGCACCTTCAGAGCGGCAGTAGGCCGTCTCCTTCTGCGGGAGGGAGGAGTGGCAGTAGGCCGTCTCCTTCGGCAGAAGAGAAGAGCGGCAGTAGTCCGTCTCAGGGGAACACCTTCATTGCGACGCTTGGCCGACTGACGAAGGCGGGAGCAGTAGTAGGCCGTCTCCAGAGGGGCGCTGTCGGGAGCTGAAATAGCTCCAACCCGGGCTGGTTTGGCGGCCCCACTTTCCGAAGGTACCGTAGTGTCTTTTTTCTGCTAGGGCGACGGTGGGGCGGCTGGGTGTTATAGGCGTGCACGGCCCGGGCTGACTTGTGTCGTTGTTGCATGGAGTTTCGGGGTTCGGCTGCGGCTACTCCGTGGGGTCCTTGTGGGGATGTCGGTGGTTTCCCAGGGGCACTGTGTTCTAAATCACGCATTTCACTTAGTTTAGTCAAGACATATCTAAGAACCTCGATGAGAAATGATCGCTTAAGTCACTTGCTACTTATGGCCTCAGAAAAGGAACTTATTAAAAATCTTAACTTTAACACCATGGTTGATGACTTGCAAAGCAGAGATCACGGAGATACCCACTGTTGCAGTAGTTTATTCCTTTTTCAATGCAATAAATATACGTCGTTTGGTTTTCAATTTCCTCTAATGAATTCTGAATAATATATTCTTACCTGAGCCTCTTCCAAATTTAAAAACCATCATTTTATTTCTCCCACCTCTTAGTGTACAGCTAACTTTTTCACATTATATGGTTCATGGTATTTTTTGGGCTAGTAAGCTAGCATTCCATTTTTAATTCATTTACAAGTTTACATCTTATGATTCTCAATTTTATATTAGTATCTTTTCATTAGGCTATAAGAATGAAGTCAGTTTAAGCTTTCACCAATACAATTAATAATTTAATTACTATTTAGTCTATTATCCAAGGTCATTAGCATATAATGCAATGATACATACTTTACCATGCACTTTAAATTACATATTCAACTTCACACAGAAATATTGCCAATGCTAGCATATCCATTAGTGTGTGTGTCAGGAAGTTAACAAATAATTATATACAGTATATATATTTGTTTACTGCTTTAATTCCCTAAATATAGCTTTCCATGTGGCTTCAAAATGCTTGTTCGCCACCCCACCCATGTGGGGAGGTGGGAGTAGGGGGCCTCCTAAATAGCCTATGTTCCCCCCCCCCAAGGAAAATTGAAATTACGCCCCTGTTCCAGAAGCATATCCATACTCAAAGCACTTGCCGCTCTATTCAGTCACTTAAAGACGACTCACAGCTGCATGCATGGCCTCCTGATGTCCACCCTTCTGAATCCTATCTCCCTCGTGAGGACAGGGTCCACCTGGCCAGGCTGAGATGCGGGCATCATCCAGCCCTCTTAAGATAACAGAAGAGGCTGGATGATTCCAACACTGATGCCTGTCCAAAATGTAACACAGCACCTCATATTATTAAGCACATTATGGAAGACTGCGGTGCACACAATCACCAATGCCAACAACACAACATACACTCCTTGAGAGCTCTGTGGGAAAGCCCGGTCTCGGCCATTGCCTGCCTTAGGGACTCGGGGCTGTTCGGCCAGACTGCCTAGGGAACAACTACTGCTATTACCGCCACTGATGCCTGTCCAAAATGTTACACAGCACCCCATACTAGTAAGCACATTATGAAAGACTGCATTGCACACAATCACCTATGCCAACAACACAACATACACTCCTTGAGAGCTCTGTGGGAGAGCCCAGTCTCAGCCATGGCCTACTTTAGTGACTCGGGGCCAGACTGCCTACCCAACAAACACTGAACTATTGGCATAATAATGGCCCCATACTGGTTTTCCTCTGCATCAAGTATTGGCCTGATACTTCCAGATTTGACTCTCAGGAATGGGCCAATGTAAATCCATTATCTGTGGAATGCTAGGTGAAATTTGGCTCGACTTCTCGTTCCTATTCCACCTAACGATGAGCGGGGTCCTCTTTCGAGACCGGAGCTAGTGTAATAAAGAGAGGCAGGACAAAAACTCTAGGCAACAACCTTTACACGTATATTACCACAGTCAGACACAGGACAAATCAGCAGATATTACAGCACAATATATAGCAATATAAAACCTTATCTAGGATATGTGTATCTCGCAGGATACTTGCTTCTCTGATACTAATGACAACACAACAATCGTAGTGTATCATGAGTGCAGTAAATAGAGGCGCGCGCGCGGGAGCGCGGGGGGGGGGGAGTTGAGACTCACTAGGAGGAGATAGGGGAGGTGCGGGGAGTGACTTGGGACGGCTAGGAGAAAGTTATGGTAATACTGGAAGGCGGCAGGTATTAGCCGTGAAATTTATATGGTTCCCACTAGCCAAAATACTTTGGTAATTGATCTTATCCTTCATTTACACTTACTTGAGATAGTGAGAGCGAGCAGTAAGCAAGATTTTATGGGTAGCATGGGGGAAGGAGAGAATACTATTAATACTTCCTTTCACAATATTCCTTCGCAGTAGTGGGGGTATGTCTTTATAGGCGCAGGCTTATTAATTATATAACAGGGATGTCACTCACACGTATAGTCAATCAGATCTTGTTCCACATTCTCGTCCTTGAACTTCTCGCTGTGATCTGATTTACCCCGATATTCACTATATGAAATCACTGCACAATACTTACACTAGGGGAGAATCACACTTGACCTAAATCACTCATATTACAATATTACACGTATTCATCAGGGGGATAGGCAGGAACATGTCATCGGTGATCCTGCTGGGCTAGGGGGCACCATCAATGTGGGGCGTGCCGAGAGGGCACGGGACGACTCGCAAGGGCGTCCTCTCATGTCCTGGACTCCCCGTGGCTTCCGGACTTGGCTCTGACGTGTGGCCCTCGGGACTGGGGCCGAATAGCTCCAGGAACCTCTGCGACAGGTCCCGGCGTCATGGGGGCGTAGAGAGATCACGCCCGTGTGTCCTGGGGAGAACCGAGAGAGACTGTGGGCTGTGGTCTCCAGCGTCTAGGGGCGCCGACAGGGGAGGACTGCGGCAGCGACTTCCACTGGGGTCCGTCAGGTGCGTCTGCTCTAGAGCCAGGCGTAGGGAACAGAGACCTGGGGAGGCTGGGAGGCCTGTCTGGGTCACTCTGGGACGGGAAGCCTGGGCTTCAGTCTCCTGCCGTGGGGACGTCTCTCTTCTCCGCACGCCCTCGGAGCGACCGTAGATCGTCTCATGAGGGAGGGAACGACAATAGGTCATCTCTACCACGACACTCTCGGAGTGACCATAGATCGTCTCACGAGGACGGGAGCGACCATAGATCGTCTCTACTGGAGCACCTTGGGAGCGACCATAGATCGTCTCTACCGGAACACCTTGGGAGCGACCATAGATCGTCTCTACCTGAACACCTTGGGAGCGACCATTTATCATCTCTACTGGAGCACCTTCGGAGCGACCATAGATCGTCTCTATCGGAACACCTTGGGAGCGACCATAGATCGTCTCTACCGGAACACCTTGGGAGCGACCATAGATCGTCTCTACCGGAACACCTTGGGGGCGACCATAGATCGTCTCTACCTGAACACCTTGGGAGCGACCATAGATCGTCTCTACCGAAACACTTTGGGAGCGACCATAGATCGTCTCTACCAGAGGGGCGCCGACTGGGGTTTGTTTTCTAACTCCACCCCTAGCTAGCTCAGCAATTCCACTACGCAAAGGTAGTGTCCTTCTCCTACTGTGGCGGCGGCGTGGTGGCTGCATGTCACAGGGGTGCACGGCCCGGGCTGACATGCGTCGCTGTTGCCCGGAGTGGTGGTGGCTGATGGCGGCTACCCCGTGGGGTCCGTGTGGGGGTGTCGGCATATTTATGGGCACACTACGCTGTTCTTGGCTTGCCCTGTCGTTGGGGATACTATGGTATTCTTCGGGGGCACTGTTTCCGCCACGCATTTTACCACTCTACCCCTGTAAAAAGTCACGTCCCCGTGGCTGGAGGTGGAACGCTTGTGTGTTGGAGGTGGTGTAGACGGGCTGGAGGTGTTGCAGCGTAGTTTGCCAGGCGACAGTGTAGGAGTTCTCCTCTTGTGCTGGGTCGTAGGTGAGGAAGAGTGTGGAGGTGGCGGAGGTTTAGCAGGTGGTGTGGCCCGCGGAGTCGGTGGTTCCTGCCAAGGGTAGGTGCCCATACGGCCCGCTTCACTCTCATGTTGCTTGGTGTGGCTGTCGGTGTGGTTGGGAGCTGAATGCTGGATACTGCGGGTAAGGGCCGGGTTTTGTGTCGTGGTAATGCGGCGTTGAGTCTCTGGGGAGTACAGGTAGAGGGGATTTGGGCCTGATGTAGCTTGACGGTGTGAAGTCGTGGAGAGGTGGGTGGTGTAGGGGTGTGTGAGTATCGGGCGGGCGGGCGTGAGAGGTTGCCCGAGCAGGTGGTGGTGGTCTTGAGGGTCGGGGTGGGGGGAGAAGTGGGCGTCTGGGATGGGCGGGTTGTTTTGCGTGTTGTGGGCACGGTGGGGCGTGGTGTTGGTGGAGTGGGTGTACGGATGGTGGGTGGGGGGAGGGGGGTGGTAGTGGGTTGTGGTGAGGGTGTGGTGGTGTGGGCAGAAGATGTGGGAGTGGACGGCTGGGATGGGCGGGTTGTTTTGCATGTTGTGGGCGCGGTGGGGCGCGGTGTGGGCAGAGTGGGTGTACAGATGGTAAGTAGAGGAGTGGGTGTGGTAGTGGGTTGTGGTGAGGGTGTGGTGGCATGGGCGGAAGATGTGGGAGTGGGCATTGAGAGGGAGGCCATGGAAGGAAGGGGTGAGGGTGAGGGAGGGGTGGCGGGGGAGGCGTCAGGTGAGGTGCTGGGGGTGGTGGCGGTCGGGGAGGTGGAGGTGGTAGGGGGGGCGGAGTGGGAGGGTGAGGAGGAAACATAGCACTCATATGTGACTGTAGAGGGTGGTGCGGGAGCCGAAGGGGGCTGGGGGTGTGGGGCCGGAGCGGGGGAGGTGGACATGCGGAAAGGCCACACGTGCCGGTTGCGGAGGGTACGGGGAGTGCCGTGGTAGTTTACGACCAATTGGTATGGGTTGGGGACTTTGGTGATGGTGTGGGGCCCCGTGAAATGGGGGGCGAGCTTGTGGGGAGTGGGAAGTTGGACGACGACGACTGTGTCGCCTGGGTTGAAAGGGTTGGTGGCTGTGTCGGGTTCAAGGTCTAAACTCTTTTGTAGGTGGTATATCCGCCCTTTTAGCAGGTGTAGCGGGTCTGTGGTGGGAGCGGAAGCAGGCGGTTGCAGGTGATGGCATAGGGGTAGTAGGAGGGGGGTTACGTCAAAGATTCTTTCGTGGGGGGGAAACCCCGTCTTCCCGGGGGCACGAATTCATGCCCCACTGGACAATTGTTACGTGTGCCGGCCAATTGTCGTCTTTTGTAGCCTCGATTCTGGTGCATAGCTGATTGATAAGGGTACGATGGCTACGTTCACATACCGCGTTCCCTTGGGGCCAGTATGGTGAGGAGTGGGAGATCTTGTACCCGAAAATTCTGGCCAGTTCTTCCCAGACTTTTCCGGAGAACTCGGGGGCATTATCGGAATGGATGGCTTGGGGAATGCCAAAGTAAAGGAACACGTGTCGGAGTAGGGCATCGGTGACAGCGACGGCATGATGTTCCTTAGCTGGGCAGGCTACTATGAATTTGGAGTACGTGTCTACAAAAGTGATCACATATTTATATCCAGATTTAGGGGGAAAAGGGCCTACTACGTCAATCGCCAGGAGTTGCCAGGGCTTGTGGGCGGTGATATGGCCAGATGGCCCGGCGGTCCGGGTGATATCTTTCCCAAGCGAGCAGGCGCGGCAAGTCTGGATAATTTCCTTGGCGAGGGCGGAGGGGGTTCGGGGCCCAGTAAATATCATTGAACACATGTAGTAATTTTTTGGTGCCCAAATGGATGCCGTTGTGAGCGTGTAGGTGGCATAGGATGTCACGTGCCGCATCAGGGGTCAAGAGGATGTGCCCGGACGGGGTTAGAAGGTGGTTGCCCTGTCGGCACAGCTTGGGGAATAGGTGAGCAGGGATCCAGGGGGGCCATTCCCTGTGGAGCCAGAGTTGTAGTAGGTTGGGGTCCGGTTGGATCGCGTGGATGGGAATGCGGGAGAGGGCATCTGCATTGGTGTGGAGCTTTCCAGGTCTGTATGAAATCTCGTACTGAAACTCCTCTAGAGTGTCACGCCACCGGACGAGTTGGGCGTTATGGGAGTTTGATTGGCGCAGCCACTGGAGTGATTGGTGGTCGGTGATTATCGTGACTTGGGTCCCAGAAAGATAAGCCCTAAAATATTGGAGGGCCCAGATTATGCCGAGGCATTCTCGCTTGGTGGCGGCATAATTTTTTTCAGCTGGGTTCAGAGTGCGGCTGGCGCAGGCGATGATGTGCTCCCGGCCGGCCTGTACCTGAGCTAGGACGGCGCCTATCGCGGTAAGGGATACATCCGTGTAGAGGAGAAAAGGGAGGGCATAGTCGGGGAAGGCCACGATGGGGGCCGAGACAAGCTTGTCTTTAGCTGTTGAAAAGCAGCTTGCCGATCCTCGGTCCAGAGGAAAGGTTCCCCTTTTCGTGTCAAGTCATGAAGCGGCTTAGCGATCTGCACGAATCCCTTCATGAAGTGACGGTAGTAGGACGTGAGTCCCAGGAAGGCACGGACGCTGTGGACATCCTGCGGAGGTGGTATGTCCGCTATGGCACGAAGCTTGTCGGGATCTGGGGAAATTCCTGCTTGGGAAATAGTATGTCCTAGGAACGAGACAGTTTTAGCGGCCAGGACACATTTAGAAGGATGTAGCTTGAGGCCTGCCTGGCGAATTCTGGTGAAAACTCGACGGAGGCGCTGCAAGTGGTCGGCCCAGGTCTGGCTAAAAACAATGACGTCATCAAGATAGGCTAAACATATTTCCCAAGTGAGGCCACTCAAGACAGATTCCATTAGTCTGGAGAATGTGGCAGGGGCGTTGCAGAGGCCGAATGGCAGGACATTAAATTCGTAATGTTTGCCATTACTGGTGGAAAAGGCTGTCTTGCCTCGGTGGTCCGGGTGGACGAGGACCTGCCAGTATCCAGACTGGAGGTCGAGGGTAGAAAACCAAGACGCCCTGTAGAGGGAGTCTAGGGAATCGTCAATGTGGGGGAGGGGGGTGGCAGCTTTAATTGTGACGTCGTTCACACGGCGGTAGTCAATGCAAAACCGCATCGTGCTGTCTTTCTTTTTTACTAGAACGACGGAGGAGGACCACGGGCTGGTGGAGGGGGAGATAACACCTGCCTCTTCCATTTCGCGCACCTGGCAATCCTCCTCTTTTCTCTGTCGGGGGTTCTTGCATCGGGAAGCTTGTCGTATAGGTGGGCCTGTCGTATGGATTTCGTGCGACAGGTACGTAGTATGCCCTATATCTGCTGGTCCTGTCGCAAACAAATCCTGGAAATCCAGGAGGAGGCAGCATAGAGTGTCTGACTGCTGGTTGGAGAGATGGTCAGGGATGGGGGGTAGAGGGGCGGGGTGGTGGGAGGAGGATGGGCCACAGGGCTCGGCTTCCCCCATCTCTCCGATGATAAGCCCTTTGGGGAGGGTGAGAGGGGACGGGGCGAGATTGGCTATGCGGATGGCGAGTGTGGTGGGGAGGGAGGAAGGTAGGGGACACAAGGCAGGCAGAAAGGGGTCCGGAGGGGAGAAGGGGGGAGAACAAAACGGATGGACCTGAGGGCCTGTTAAGGGGCATCCATGCCTCATGATGGGAGGGGATGGTAACGGCGGTGAAGATGGTGGCAGGGAAAGAGGGGGCAGGAGTGGGGTGGAAAGGCACGGGAGGGGGGGGAGAGGGAGGTGAAGAAGGGGGGCGCTGGGGGGAGGAAGAGGGTGAATCCTCCAGCCGGGGCCACGGCGTGCATGTGCAAACGGCCGGGGTGGAACGGGGTGGGGGGCGGAACTGGAGTTGTCGGTGGCAACAGTCGATCGTGGCTCCAAGTTTTTGAAGTAAGTGTAGCCCTAAATACCCGTCATAACTCTGGCAGGAGGAATCAAAAATGATGAATGGGTGTTGGGCGGACACTGGCTGGTGGGTGTCGACCCATAGGGCCCGAGTTTCCCCACGGATGGGCAGGGGGCCATCCTCCGTGTCCACAAGGTGAGTGGTAGTAGGGCAGAGTGGGCCAAACCGCGATTTGTAGCGGAAGAAATAGTGGCTGTAAGGGCAGGACCTGGCTGCTCCCGTATCGACTAGTAGCCTGGCCTTCACGCCATTTATTTTCATCTTGTGGTATACTGGGGGGCGATACTTAGGGGTGATGGCCCCCGCCACCGTGGGTTGGGCCTAAAAATCCAGCTGACTAGGGCTCTCGTGCTCCTGTTCCTGCTCTAGTTCTCCTGGAGGGGGTTCGTCCACGGGCGTCAGCTCATCCCCTGGGGCCTCGCCTTCTAAGGCAGACACTTTACGCGAACCCGGGGTTGTGATTCTGCGGCGAGCAGCTTTCAGCTGGTCCCGTATGTCATGAAGGGGGCAGCGGGAGTTGCAGGCTGTGAACTCCCACGGGTTGATAAGAATTAGGTTTGGGATTTCGCGCTGGGTGGGTTGCCGACGGGAGGGGTGTGCCCTGGGCAGGCTAGGCGTCGGGGTCGGGCTGGTGTGAGGCAGAGGTGGACGCGGTGTGGCTGGGGGAGCCGGGTGTCGGGTGGGGAATTTCTTAACAACGTTAATTTGTTGTGGAGAAGGGCAGGCGGTCAGGAGGCGCCATATCAGCTGTATATCTCTATCCATGTCTCCTGTTGGGTCATGGATAGTAAAGTGTTGCTTCACAACACTTGGGAGTACTCGGAGCAGAGTATTAAATGTATGCTGATCCCGGGTTTCCTCATCTGCCTCCGGGTAGGCAGCAGTAACCAGGCGTCTTGCCTGTAACAGGGTATTATCTAAATCCCCGTCGAATGCAAAACTATCCAATTTGGATAGAGCCACTATTTTCCCAAATGATGGGGTGATGGCTTGGACAGTGAACTTGGTAAAGTTCTGCCAAGTGAGTTCTGGGACGATTTTCGGCGCTATGTTTGCCGCCGCTTTACCCAGTGGTGGTAGTGTGACTGCAATTTTTTGTTGGTCATTTTCAAAGCCAATATCCAGTAAGGGTTTAATTATTGCCAGATATGTGTGTATATCATACTGGTCGGGGTCAAACTTGGGTAACTGAACGTGCGGTTTAGTTGCCATTTTGCCAAATATTTCCTGATTACCTCTCTTCTACGCCCGGGTCTAGAACCACCGCTGGCCACCAGAGTAATGCTAGGTGAAATTTGGCTCGACTTCTCGTTCCTATTTCACCTAACGTGGAGAGGGGTCCTCTTTCGAGACCGAAGCTAGTGCAATAAAGAAAGGCAGGACACAAAAACTTTACACGTATATTACCACAGTCAGACACAGGACAAATCAGCAGATATTACAGCACAATATATAGCAATATAAAACCTTATCTAGGATATGTGTATCTCGCAGGATACTTCCTTATCTGATACTAATGACAACACAACAGTCCTAGTGTATCAGGAGTGCAGTAAATATAGGCGCGCGCGCGGGGGCGCGGGGGGGAGTTGAGACTCACTATGAGGAGATAGGGGAGGTGCGGGGAGTGACTTGGGACGGCTAGGAGAAAGTTATGGTAATACTGGAAGGCGGCAGGTATTAGCTGTGAAATTTATATGGTTCCCACTAGCCAAAATACTTTGGTAATTGATCTTATCCTTGATTTACACGTACTTGAGATAGTGAGAGCGAGCGGTAAGCAAGATTTTATGGGTAGCGTGGGGGAAGGAGAGAATACTATTAATAATTCCTTTCACAATATTCCTTCGCAGTAGTGGGGGTATGTCTTTATAGGTGCAGGCTTATTAATTATATAACAGAGCTGTCACTCACACGTATAGTCAATCAGATCTTGTTCCAAAGCGTTGGGGGAAAGATAGAATACTATTAATACTTCCTTTCACAATATTCCTTCACAGTAATGGGGGTATGTCTTTATAGGCACAGGCTTATTAATTATATAACAGGGATGTCACTCACACGTATAGTCAATCAGATCTTGTTCCACATTCTCGTCCTTTAACTTCTCGCTGTGATCTGAGTTACCCCAATATTCACTATATGAAATCACTGCACAATACTTACACTAGGGGAGAATCACACTTAACCTAAATCACTCATATTACAATATTACATGTATTCATCAGGGGGATAGGCAGGAACATGTCATCGGTGATCCTGCTGGGCTAGGGGCACTGTCAATGCAGGGTGTGCCGAGAGGGCATGGGACGACTTGCAAGGGAGTCCTCTCGTATCCTGGACTCCCCGTGGCTTCTGGACTTGGCTCCGGCGTGTGGCCCTCGGGACTGGGGCCGAATAGCTCCAGGAACCTCTGCGACAGGTCCCGGCGTCTTGGGGGCGTAGAGAGATCACGCCCGGGTGTCCTGAGGAGAACCGAGAGAGACTGTGGGCTGCGGTCTCCAGCGTCTAGGGGCGCCGACAGGGGAGGACTGCGGCAGCGACTTCCACTGGGGTCCGTCAGGTGCGTCTGCTCTAGAGCCAGGCGTAGGGAACAGAGACCAGGGGAGGCTGGGAGGCCTGTCTGGGTCACTCTGGGACGGGAAGCTTGGGCTTCAGTCTCCTGCCGTGGGGACGTCTCTCTTCTCCGCACGCCCTCGGAGTGACCGTAGATCGTCTCACGAGGGAGGGAACGACAATAAGTTGTCTTTACCACGACACTCTCGGAGCGACCATAGATCATCTCTACCGGAACACCTTGGGAGCGACCATAGATCGTCTCTACCTGAACACCATGGGAGCGACCATTCATCGTCTCTACCGGAGCACCTTGGGAGCGACCATAGATCGTCTCTACCGGAACACCTTGGGAGCGACCATAGATTGTCTCTACCTGAACACCTTGGGAGCGACCATTGATCGTCTCTACCGGAACACCTTGGGAGCGACCATAGATCGTCTCTACCTGAACACCTTGGGAGCGACCATAGATCGTCTCTACTGAAACACTTTGGGAGCGACCATAGATCGTCTCTACCAGAGGGGCGCCGTCTGGAGTTTGTTTTCTAACTCCACCCATAGCTAGCTCAGCAATTCCACTACGCGAAGGTAGTGTCCTTCTCCTATGGTGGCGGCGGCGTGGTGGCTGCATGTCACAGGGGCGCACGGCCCGGGCTGACATGCGTCGCTGTTGCCCAGAGTGGTGGTGGCTGGTGGCGGCTACCCCGTGGGGTCCATGTGGGGGTGTCGGCATATTTGTGGGCACACTACGCTGTTCTTGGCTTGCCCTGTCATTGGGGATACTATGGTATTCTTCGGGGGCACTGTTCACGCCACCCATTTTAATCTGTTTGTACACCGGCTCATTAACGGTAATGTATCAATCTGATTATGGACCAATTATTGTCTTCCATTATAGTTCCAATATCTGATATAGATAAGATTTAAATTAATGCCTTCATTTTTCATGGAGCTTACCCAGATTTCATTAATTTGCCAAGACCGTATGATATCAAGCCAAGCTCTCCTTACTTCCTGTAATGCTGTCAAGCAATGAAAGTCTGAAATGAGAGAATTAAAGTTACTTGTACTGGGGGATTTCGAACCTGTGTCCTCGCAACTCACACACCAGCACACTGCACTGCGCCATCAGGGATCCGTAGGTGTGAGTGACAAGTTTAATCATTTTATAGACCAAATTATATATATATATATATATATATATATATATATATATATATATATTGTTACATAGCCTATGATTTCATCATCCTTTGTATAATTCTAACGTACAGTATGCTGCATGTTTGATCACGATTCGCCTCGTGGCTTCCATAGTGACCAAGCTTCCGTGTTCTACCTCACTCCCACCTTCTCCTCCCTTATAGTAAAGTCGTTCTTTCTGTTGTTCAGAGCAGGAGTGTCAGCTCTTTGTCCCCTATGGCTTCATTTGCGCGTCCTTCTTACAAGTTGTATCAAGCTCTGCCGGCCCCTATATAATGAGCTCAGTCTCTGCATTAATTACCACTTAGATCTACTCCTCATTTTGTTCACATCTCTGTCCTCCCCTGTACAGTTGTTATTATTTTTGTGAGTGTTCAGGAAGTCTCCAACCATCTAGCTGCTGTGTAATTTGAGTATAAGTGATATTACAGTTTTTTTCTTTGTACTGTATAGCATAAGGTGTTAATTCGTAGGCCTGGTAAGGTTTTTGTGATTAATGTAAAGTTTTTACTGCCAGCCAGTAGTAATAATATTTTGTATCTGTTATGATATATCTTGCATTAACTGAGCATTATCCGGTTTTCTCATTTTATCAGGGCTGACTTAGATAAATTTACTCTTGCTAAATTCGTGTTAATAGAGGCTATTGCAGTTAACCATATATTTAACCTGTTTTTTGCCATTACATTATCCTTATGAGTCCTGAATGTTTAGTTGTTAGTTTGAGCATTAAACTTTAACTTGTAATTTTACCTAACTCTTTTGTTTTGAACCTAGAACTTTGCGGGACAGTAGTGATTTTGGTGTTCTCACTTGAAGTGTTCATTATCTCTCTCTGTTCCGTAACATAAATTTGGCGACCTCTTATCAGGATATTCAGGATTTTATCATAAGGATATTGCTTGATATTTTGTGACTGTGATAAATTCATGATGTCTACTATTACTGCGCTTGATGAAGCCAAAGATTTTTTGTCAAATGTGCAAACAGTGTGTGATGTAGAAAACAGAACAAAGAATGAACTTAAGCTTGTTGCTCAACAATTGGGAATTGCTGTTCGCTCTCATCATTCTAAAGATCAAATTGTTGACATGATTAATGAGAGCTTGTTTAATGTAACTCCTACAGATGAGCAAACGCAGACTGAAATAGCTAAGTTACAGCTAGCCCTGCAGGAGGCTCGTGCTAAGGAGGCTGAGTTTCAGGCAAATGCTAAGGAGGCTGAGTTTCAGGCTCGTGCTAAGGAGGCTGAGTTTCAGGCACAAGTTGAACTTGCTAGGATTCAGGCAGACCATGAGTATCGCATGAAACAAGGTGGAACTGGATCATCTAGCTCTGATGATTTCGATGTGGTTAAAAATGTTAAACTTGTCCCTCCTTTAAATGAATCTGATTTAACAAAGTATTTTCAGTTGTTTGAGAGGGTACCTACAGGTTTTAATTGACCCAAAAAGTATTGGCCAGTACTCCTTCAAACTGTTCTCACCGGTAAAGCTCAAGTAACTTATGCATCTTTGCCTCAGGATCAATCTGATAATTATGATGTAGTAAAGAGCTTGATTCTTAAGGCCCATAAGCTTGTTCCTGAAGCCTATAGAGTAAAATTTAGGACAACTTATAAGCAAGATAAGCAATCCCATGTTGAGTATGAAAAAATCAAAGAAGATCTGTTAGAGCAGTGGTTAAATTCTAAGAATGTAAATTCTGATTTTGATAAATTTAAACAGACGATTTTGCTGGAGGACTTCAAAAGATGCATTAATAAAGATGTAAGCCTATATCTTGATGAGAAAAGAATAGATAATTTGTCTGATGCTGCAGTTTTAGCTGATGGATATGTTCTCACTCACAAGTGATATTCTAAAGAATAAAGGAAAGCTGAGAGTAAGTACGTTGCCTCTACTCAGAGTACAGGTAACAGGAAAGAGAATAAAGATGATGTTTCTCAGGAAGTAAATACCGGCTCCACCTCTAGATTTCAGAAAAGTAAATGTACTTATTGTAGTAAGCTTGGTCATACTACGGAGAAATGTTTCAGGAGACAGCGTGATGTGAACAAAAAGGAGTCTTTAAATATTCAGTCAATTGGTCTAATGTCCACCCTTGAGAGTTCCCAGAATTCTTTAACCGAGTTAACTGAACCTGCGTTGAGGGGTAAATTAAATTCTCATGATGAAGCTCCTCTTTTGAGCAGTAACGTGGGTGACACTCTCAAGAGTTCATGTGCTAATTTCCTGTCAGATGGTTTTGTCAGTCCTCTGGACAGTAATAACAGGAAATCAGTTAAAATATATCGTGATACAGGTGCTTGCCAATCCCTTATGCTGACCAGTGTTCTAGGCTCTAATGTTAATTCCTCTGATGAAACTGTAATCTTACAAGGTGTAGGGAATAATTACTTCTCTGTCCCTCTGTGCAGAGTGAATTTAGAGTCTGGTTTTGTTAATGGTTCCGTTATGGTTGGGTTGGTTGAGACACTCCCAATGTCAGGTGTAACTTTCTTACTTGGAAATGATATTGGTGGAAGTCAAGTGTGTCCAGCTCCTCAGTTGTCTAGTGAGCCAATGGCTGCAACCCATGATTGTGATGTCCCTGATGTGTTCTCTGCATGTGCTGTCACTAGGGCTAAGTCTAAAGTTACTGGTGACTTACACGATTATGATGATGATGATGTTATCCTAGCTGACACTTTTCTTGCTAATCTGGACCACTCACCAGATGAGGCAGTACCCCGTAGTGTTGATAATTTGTCTCGTGAAGAGTTGGTTGAGTTACAGGTTACTGACCCTGAGTTGAAAGGTCTAGCTAACTCTGCTTGCAGTGAGGAAGAGTCAGCTAGTGCTTCTACTTGTTATTATATAAAGTCAGGAGTACTTATGAGGAAGTGGAGACCCCCAACAGCATCAGCCGACTGTGAATGGGAGGTTGTACATAGTTGTCATCCCTCGTGTTTGTAGGCAGGATATCATTAGAGTGGCTCATGATTCCAGTTTGGCAGGACACCTTGGAGTGAGGAAGACTGTGGCACGCATTTTCAAACACTTCTACTGGCCAGGTATCTTCAGAGATGTTTCCTGGTATTGTAAGTCTTGTCACACCTGTCAAGTTGTGGGGAAGTGTAATCAGACCGAAAAGGTTGCACCTCTAGTTCCCATTCCTCCTTTTCAGGCACCATTCACCCGTGTGTTGGTGGATATTGTGGGCCCTCTTCCTAAGACTTCTTCAGGATTTTCTTATGTGTTGACCCTGATTGATATGGCTACTCGTTATCCTGAAGCCATTCCACTTAGAAATATCTCAGCAAAGAACGTGGTTAAGGAAATGCTAGGGTTCTTCACAAAATTTGGTCTTCCCAAGGAGGTACAGTCAGACCAGGGAAGTAATTTCATGTCAAATGTTTTCAAGCAGTCTCTGAAAGAGTTGGGCATCACCCAGATCACGTCTTCAGCTTACCATCCCCAGACCCAAGGAGTGTTGGAGAGATATCATCAAACACTCAAATCGATGCTCAAGAAATACATTCGTTGTATTTGCCGCAAGAGAATCTCCAAATGAATCACTGGGCTTCTCACCCTTTGAACTACTGTTTGGCCATGAAGTAAGAGGACCCCTTAAGCTACTCAAGGAAAGCTAGCTGTTGGAGGAAGATGATGTCATCCTGCTGGAGTATGTGATGAAGTTCAAAGAACGGCTGTCCACTGCTTTACAGCTGGCGAGAGAGAATTTAGGAGCTGCTTAGGAGAAGATGAAGACTTGGTATGATAAGAAGTCCAGGTTACGCCACTTTCAGTCAGGAGATCAGGTTTTGATTCTGTTACCGGTGCATGGGCAACCTCTTCAAGCCAAGTTTAGTGGTCCTTATTTCGTGGAGAAGAAACTCAGTGATATCAACTATGTCATCGCCACACCAGATCGTAGAAAGAACAAGCAACTTTGTCACATCAACATGCTAAAGTTATATCACAGGCGGGACGAAAATAACCCAGTCTGCACTGTAGCTGTTCCACCCGAGTCTGCAAGTGAAGTTCTCCCATGCAGCATGAGCCTGAGTGATAGTCTGGGGAAGAATCCTGATATCATGAATGATCTCCAGACTAAGCTTTCTCATCTAGCTCCCAAGGAAAGGCAGGAGTTTTCGGCATTACTGCAGGAGTACCCGCAAGTGTTCCGTGCCACTCCAGGAAGAACCACTGTGTTGATGCATGATGTCGATGTTGGAGACGTAAAGGCAATTAAACTGCCTCCTTACCGTGTGAACCCAGTGAAAGTTCCTCTCATTCAGAAGGAGCTGGCTACCTGTTGGACCACAAGATGATTGAGCCCTGTCAGAGCGAGTGGAGTTCTCCTGTCACTCTAGTCCCTAAGCCAGGTGGGTCACAGCGGCTTTGCATCGACTACAGACGTGTTAATCAGATAACCAAAACAGACACTTACCCTCTCCCTCGCGTGGAAGATTGCATAGACAAGATCGGAAAGGCTAGGTACATAAGTAAGTTTGATTTGTTAAAGGGATACTGGCAAGTACCTATGACTGAACGTGCTAGGGAGATCTCATGTTTTGTAACACTAGGAAAGACTTTTGCATGTTCTGTAATGCCATATGGTATGAAGAATGCACCAGCCACATTTCAGAAGCTCATGAATGTTGCAACAGAGGGTTTGGCAGGGTGTGTTGTTTATATTGATGATGTATTAATCTTCAGTGACAACTGGAAAGATCACCTATGCCATGTCAGTAAATTTCTTGAGCGTTTGGTTCAGGCTAATCTTGTAGCTAATTTATCAAAGGGTGAGTTTGGTCAAGCTAAAGTTCAGTACCTTGGGTACGTAATTGGTGATGGACACGTTGCACCACAAGCAGCTAAGGTTCAGGTTATAAGTGATATTCCCAGACCTAAAAGTAGGAAAGAGCTACAAAGATTTTTGGGAATGGTAGGTTATTACAGGAGATTTGTTCTTAACTTTTCAATTCTTGTATCACCACTTACAGACCTACTGAAAAAGGGAGTTAAATTTGTCTGGACCGATAACTGTGAATCCTCTTTCAGCAAACTTAAAGCTATCCTATTAAGTCAGCCAGTGCTCACTACTCCAAATTTTGCTAAGCCTTTTAAGATGGCTGTTGACGCAAGTGATACAGGAGCTGGGGCTGTTTTGCTGCAAGAGGATGATCAGGGTATTGAACACCCTGTATCTTATTACAGCAAGAAGTTCACTCCACCTCAAAAGAACTACTCAACTATTGAGAAAGAGCTTTTGGCCTTGATTTTGGGTTTACAGCATTTTTCATTTTATTTGTGTTCTGGTTTTGACCCCATAGTCATTTATACCGATCATAACCCACTGAAATTCCTTAGTAAGTTTACAGATAAAAATCAGAGATTGACAAGATGGAGTCTACTTCTTCAGGAGTATTCATTAGACATACAACATGTCAAGAGGAAAGAAAATGTTATTGCAGATTGCTTATCTAGACTTTAGACAGATTGTTTTAGAGTAATAAGAAATTTCCTTTGTAAATTTCTTTTTTTTGGGGGGAGGTGTTACATAGCCTATGATTTCATCATCCTTTGTATAATTCTAATGTACAGTATGCTGCATGTTTGATCACGATTCGCCTCGTGGCTTCCATAGTGACCAAGTTTCCGTGTTCTACCTCACTCCCACCTTCTCCTCTCTTATAGTAGAGTAAGTCGTTCTTTCTGTTGTTCAGAGCAGGAGTGTCAGCTCTTTGTTCCCTATGGCTTCATTTGCGCGTCCTTCTTACAAGTTGTATCAAGCTCTGCCGGCCCCTATAAAATGAGCTCAGTCTCTGCATTAACCCGTCACGTCCCGAGGTTTTCCGCACCTCCGACATCCCCCAGTCCCGAGGTATTTTCGAATTTTTTTTTTTTGGCTAAAACCTTCGGTTTTGGTGAGAAACATCGAAAATTCATAGAGAAATCGATCACCTGAGGTTTAAAGTGCCCAATCCAGGTAGGAGTTCCTCCTTACCTGAGTGGGTTTTCTAACATGCTGGCACCAAAGAAAACGAGTTCTATGGGAGGGTAACTATTTTATCCACTCATAAACGGTATTTATTTATTTACTTGGTACGAATGTATATGTAGTATGACAGTATATTGGTTTTCAAGCAGTAATAAAGGCATTATAAGCATTGTTTCACTCACTAACTAATCACCATACCTGACCTATTTTTGCCACACTACCTGATCATTATTTCTGGCTGTTTCTTCTTCTAATGCTATGTAAACATTGTTCTCCACATTGTCATCGATTGTGGAATCACTCTGGCCCTGAATAACTTTACCAGCCAGGTCACTGGTAACAAGTCCTTTGCCAAGACAATGGTGTGAGGGGGGCAGGGGGGAGGTTATGCAGTGTAAGGCATTGTCCCTGCTTGGTATCTTGTACAGGAATAGAGGAAGGTGTCCCGTGTATACATACGAAAAATCACGTGCGAAAATTGAAAATTGTGCAAATTAGGTACCTTGCAATTGCACGACGTACTGGTACGTCGCCGGGACTGGCAAATGCAAATCGTGGTGACGTACCCATACGTCGTCGGGACGGGCGGGTTAATTGCCACTTAGATCTACTCCTCATTTTGTTCACATCTCTGTCCTCCCCTGTACAGTTGTTATTATTTTTGTGAGTGCTCAGGAAGTCTCCAACCATCTAGCTGCTGTGTAATTTGAGTATAAGTGTTATTACATTTTTTTTCTTGTACTGTATAGAATAAGGTGTTAATTCGTAGGCCTGGTAAGGTTTTTGTGATTAATGTAAAGTTTTTACTGTCAGCCAGTAGTAATAATATTTTGTATCTGTAATAAAATATCTTGCATTAACTGAGCTTTTTCCGGTTTTCTCATTTTATCAGGGCTGACTTAGATAAATTTACTCTTGCTAAATTCGTGTTAATAGAGGTTATTGCAGTTAACCATATATTTAACCTGTTTTTTGCCATTACATTATCCTTATGAGTCCTGAATGTTTAGTTGTTAGTTTGAGCATTAAACTTTAACTTGTAATTTTACCTAACTCTTTTGTTTTGAACCTGGAACTTTGCGGGACAGTAGTGATTTTGGTGTTCTCACTTGAAGTGTTCATTATCTATCTCTGTTCCATAACAATATATATATATATATATATATATATATATATATATATATATATATATATATATATATATATATATATATATATATATATATATATATATATATATATATATATATATATATATATATATATATATATTTTATGCGAGGAAGAAGGAACCAAAGGCCATGCGCCCGCAGTAACAGTTTCCTCCAAGAGAAAATCCAAATCTAATAGAGAGCCAAATTCAAGATCCGATCATTTTGAGATGCCTGGACACACTGCGTTTAAAAAACTGGAGATCATAGGCAGCAGGAAATACAGACAGAGGGAGACAGTTCCAGAGCTGACCTGTTGCATAAATGAAAGACTGGGAGTAACGGTTAACTCTTGCATTAGAGAGTTGGACAGAAAAGGGATGAGAGTTTGCTGCCAGACGGGTGGTACGCACCCGTCGAAGAGTGGAGGATTGCAAGCAGACAGTTCAGAGGAGCAGTGACCATTAAAGTAGCGATAGAAAAGAGATAAAGATGCAACAGTGCGGCGTAGAGACAGAGGTTGAAGGGAGTCAGTATGAGGAGGAGAGTTAATGAGACGAAAAGCCTTTGACTCCACGCTATTGAGAAGAGCTGTATGTGGGGAGCCTCCTCACAGATGAGAGTTGTACTCCACACAGGGGCAGATAAAACCCCTGTATAGAGTCAACAATTGTGCAGGGGTAAAGAAAGAGCGGAGTCGGCTTAGCACACCCAATCTCTTGGAAGCAGATTTTACAAGAGATGTAATATGACCTTTCCAAGATAAGTCCCGAGTAAATGAAACCCCAAGCATGTTCAAGGATGATGCAGGATTAAGCTGAATATTATTAAACATTAGTGGGTATACCTGTGGAAGATTTTGTCGGGTTGATAGGTGTAAGAACTGAGTCTTAGATGCATTAAAAACAACAAGATTATTTTTACCCCAGTCAGAGATACGAGCCAAGTCAGACATTAGGTGTGCCATAGCCTCATTCCTTGTTTGCTGAAGTAACTGTTGAGATGGGCGTTGCGGAAACCGAATGGAAAGGTGAAGGGTGGAGTCATCAGCGTATGAGTGGATAGGGTTAGATGTTCAGCTTAGAAGATCATTGATGAATAAAAGGAAGAGAGTAGGGAATAGGACAGAGCCCTGAGGAACACCACTGTTGATAGATCTAGGAGAAGAACGATGGCCGTCTACAACAGCGGCTATAGAACGACCAGAAAGGAAGCTAGCGATGAAGGCACAGATAGAAGGATAGAAACCGTAGGAGGGCAGGTTGGAAATTAAAGATTTATGCCAGACTCTATTGAAAGCCTTTGAGATGTCAAGTGCAATGGCAAAACTTTCGCCAAAGTCCCGAAAGGAGGATGACCAGGACTCTGAAAGGTAGGTGAGAAGATCGCCAGTGGAGCGTCCTTGACGGAACCCGTACTGACGATCGGAAAGAAGGTTGTGATAGGAAACATGCCTTAAAATTTTTCTATTGAGAATTGACTCAAAAACTTTTGAAATACAGGACGTTAAAGCAATTGGACGATAGTTGGAGGGTTGGGAGTGGTCACCCTTCTTTGGGACTGGCTGAATGAGAGCAAACTTCCAGCAAGAAGGAAAGGTACAAGTTGACAAAGGCGAAAGAATTTGCCTAGGCTGGGTGTAAGCACAGAAGCACAGTTCTTGAGAACAACAGGAGGGACCCCATCAGGCCCATATGTCTTGTTAGTACTGAGGCCAGTGATGGCAGAAAATTCATCAACTGAAGAAATTTTAGTGTCAGCCATGAGGAAGTCAGAGGGAGGAAGAGATGGAGGAACAGCACCAGAATCGTCTAAGGTGGAATTGGAGGAGAAAGTCTGTGCAAAGAGATCTGCTTCATCGGTAGAAGAAATAGCTACAGAACCATCAGAGTAGAAAAGAGGAGGGAAGGATGATGAGGTAAAGTTGTTAGAAAGATTTTTGGCAAGGTGCCAGAAGGAGCGGGAAGAATTCGAGTTGGAGAGTTGAGAGCATTTAGTATGGATGAAATTATTTTTAGTAGTGCGAACAACAGACTTAGCACGATTCCTGGCAGAAACGTAAAGATGATGTGATTCAGGGGTGGGTTGGCTCCGGTACCTTTTGTAGGCCCTCTCCTTGTTGCGGACAGCATTAGAACAAGCGTGATTAAACCAAGGCTTTCTTGCATTAGTCAAAGGATATGAGAAAGGAATGTATGCTTCCATGCCCGAAAGAATAACCTCCGTAATACGCAAGGCACACTCAGATGGCTCCCGGCCATGGAAGCAATAATCATTCCAGGGAAAATCAAAGAAGTACTGCCTGAGGGCCTCCCAGTCCGCGGCTCCAAAATGCCACAGACGACGCTTCCCTGGAGGGTCCACAGGCCGTACCGGAGTGATAGGACAGGTTAAAGTAATAGGGTTGTGATCGGAGGAGCCCAACGGAGAGAAAAGATTAACAGAGTAAGCAGAAGGATTAGTTGTGAGGAAGAGGTCAAGTACGTTGGAGCTCTCTCCAAGGAGGTCAGGGATATGGGTAGGGTGCTGTACAAGCTGCTCTAGGTCATTAAGGATAGAAAAGATGTAGGCTTGTTCACCAGGTGGATCCGTGAAAGGAGAGGAGAGCCAAAGGTGGTGGTGAACATTGAAATCTCCTAGAATGGAGATTTCAGAGAAAGGAGAAATGGATAGAATGTGTTCCATCGTAGAAGTAAGATAGTCGAAGAATTTTTGATAGTCAGTAGAATTAGGGGATAATTAAACCGCACAGATATATTTAGTCAGAGAATGACAGGAAATCCGAAGCCAGAGTGTGGAGAATTCAGAACAATCGAGTTCAGGAACACGAGAGTAAGATAAGTCGTTGCGTATATATACACAACAGCCACCTTTGGCTTTGAAATGACTATAGAGAAAGTAGGAGGATACAGAAAAGGGTTTGCTGTCAGTTGCCTCAGACAGATGAGTCTCTGTTAGAAAAAGAAGGTGAGGTTTAGAGGAGGAGAGGTGGTGCTCAACAGAGCGAAAGTTAGAGGAAAGGCCGCGAATGTTGCAGAAATGAAGAAGAAGAGAGTCAGACAGTGGTTCCAGGCACCTCGAGTCGTCACCGGGAGAGGGGCGGATGGTGGGGGCATTTATGGTCCCCACCCTCTGGGGACTCCGAGGCTTGGTGAAGAGACGCCATTTTTTTTTTAATTTTGAATCGGAAGTGTAGTGTGTACTGTGCATGTAGTTTGGTGTAGATAGTTTTATATATATATATATATATATGTGTGTGTGTGTGTGTGTGTGTGTGTGTGTGTGTGTGTGTGTTTACGTTCCTCTCTGCAGTATATATGGTTCTGGGGAGTGTAAATTAAATGCCTCATTAACATAGCCTGCCTTTTACAGTTTTTTTTTTTTTCACTTAGCTCAATGGCAGAATAAGACAATAATAGGGCTCTAACTACATCATGTCAATCTTCGATCGTGACTGTCACCATATTCTAATGCATTAGATTCTGTTGTAACGCATTATTCAAGAGAGAAAGATGCTAATTTAAGTAGAAATAGCATAGCAGAAACCATTATCCTTATAATTGAAGCAAACAGTTCCATAAAATATTATTAAAATACATATTTGCTATTGGAATATTCTGCCATTCCAAATATTGACATTTTGTTGTTCCTATATGTGAGAATATCGTCTGTGATGAATGGTATTTAATTTTATGCATGATGCTGGGTACTGATAGTAGCTTTACAAGATTAATAAGACAAAATTTATATCAAATAAGCATATAGTTTCTAATATGCAGTCGCTGAACAAAATTAAAACAGGAATCATCTCCTCTCAATCCCATGGAAGTAGGATGATATGGTGGTCAAGTGGATACAGGAATGATTGGTTCAATGTGGTGATGCAGGTTCGAATTGCGGTCAGTGTCTATCTATCTATCTATTGCCAGACGCCTCAATCCCGTTTGGGGTGGCCACAAACAAATCGCCTCCAAGTCGCCCTGTCCCCCGCCATTTCACTGCCCTGCTCCCAACTCACACCCCCCTCTCTCATATACCTCTCCACCCCATCCCTCCATCTCATCCTCGGCCTCCCCCTCCCTCTTCGCCCCTCCACCTCACTCACATACACTCTCTTCGTCAGTCTTTCACCCTCCATCCTCTCCACATGGTCAGTGTAATTTTATATATTTTTTTCTATTATATTATTTTTTAAGAAGACGTCTTTATACTTATATTACACAAGAGTATATACAGGTAAGCCATATCCATTGATTTCAGTGTTTGGTATTCACTGCTGCCTGATACTGATAATCATATATTGTGCCAATAAAGATCCAATTCCTTAACATCCAATATCTCGAAGCATGTATTGGGCCAATATGGAACCAGATCATGCATGCCAATACTCTCTGGTAATGTAAATCGTGCATTGGGCCGATACAAATCCATTATAATCCGTTGTAAACATAATAAATCCAAATTTTTCCAGAATCGGGCCATTACTCATATGTTTGTGGGGTAGGGAACAACTACTATTACTTTCAAAGTGGCATACTGTAAAATTGCAAAATTTTGCTCATAATCAGAAGTTTCTCGTTTATTTGTGGATGGATTTTCATCAGTAAAAAAACATTTTGATCAGCATTTTGTGCTGCATATTTTGTCCAGAATTTTTTTTGGATAAGTTCAATATTTTCTGCCCCATTTGCATAATTATGATGACTGTTTTCGCACTTCAGATTTTCTAATTTAGATCATAAATGTAGTGTTCTAACAAAAAAGCTTCCAGTTAGTTTGTTCTCCTTGAAATTCTGAACAAAATGACATTTGAATGGTAGAAATTGATCAAAAAATAAGGGAGGTAGTTCAGAAAATGTTAACATGTAGTTTCACTCACAAGCCCCAACCGAGGGATATCTAGAT
Organism: Coenobita brevimanus; assembly: GCF_032717465.1. Taxonomy (NCBI): domain Eukaryota; kingdom Metazoa; phylum Arthropoda; class Malacostraca; order Decapoda; family Coenobitidae; genus Coenobita; species Coenobita brevimanus. The sequence continues at coordinate 22,902,350 of NC_136972.1, forward strand.
GTGAAGTTAATGAAGGCTTTATGTAAGATAGCCTTCACGTCTCAAAAGGTATCTCCTAATGTGAATAAAATCGCCTGCAAGAACGAGCAGACTAATAAGAATAGTGTTAATAGTGGTAGTATTATACCAGTTATACTCTAACTTCTAAATTGTCATCTTTCCATCTCCAGTTGTAACAACAGATTACCACTCTGTAACAATAGATTAGCATTAGAATATAATGCTGCTCACAAAGAAGTGCTTGGAGCTTACTGAACTCTCCTTTTCTGCTACTGAAGTATGTGAAGAAAGCTGGAAAAGGACGAAGGTCTGGATCAAGTTAGAGTAAAAACAGTATAGGTGCCTGCCACCACACAAACCACAGGCTCATGCAGTGGATAGGAGGCTGGCGGCCCTTCCTCTGCAGTCCACTATCCCCCTTTTGGGGGACAGGATGGAACTCAAGGTAGGTTTGTATAGCCGGGCACACTGCCAAGTTATACACAACATATACTCATTTCTCTAGTGGAAGGTGGAGGCAACCATCGTCCACTCACTTGAGGAAGTGTTACTTTCTCTTTGACCTTTATCATTCTCTATGTATGTTTGCCCTTCTCTTGCTACTTTTCCCATCTTTCCTTTCACTTTTTGTTCATCTTCTTTTGACTTCAGATGGCTCTACACCGAATGACAAGCCAAATAATTTCCTGTGATCAAGGAAACCAATTACAACACTGGGTGGTAATCATATAACAAAATCACAGGTGTTTTTGAATCTACAGTAGTACTTTTGTTAATTGCGTGGTGAAAAGCAGTTGCGGCGTCTGTTTGTGAACAAAACTTACACACTTTTCCCTTGCTTTTTGTGGCGAGACATTGCCACAACTGAACATCTATTCACAGCGACGGATGCAGGGGTTTTGCCCTAGGTGCTCGGGCAACAGCCTTCATTCCCGATGAGCTATCATCACAGTGGGGGTGATTTTTCCATTCCAGCTAAATTTTGTTTCACTCTCTTACGTTGCCCAGACATTTTTTTTTTTAATCTGTTAGTCGTGTGTGTGTGTGTGTGTGTGTGTGTGTGTGTGTGTGTGTGTGTGTGTGTGTGTGTGTGTGTGTGTGTGTGTGTGTGTGTGTGTGTGTGTGTGTGTGTGTGTGTGTGTGTGTGTGTGTGTGTGTGAGTGTATATATATATATATATTTAAATCTATGAATAGTTTTGGTACACACTATTTCATTCAGTAGTGCCTGGCACTGATCAATTGCCCTGTTTGGAAAACAGCCCTGTGGCAGTTCGCCAGTCACTTCCTTCCATGATGAGTAATTTCCCCATTGTACTGTTCTCACTTCTCTTTTCCTGAGATAATCCTGTATCCAACAGTACAGGTTGCCTTGGATTCCTCCTTGATGGTACAGTTTCCATGAAAGTCTTTGGTGTGGTACTCCTTCAGGAGCTTTCCTGAAATCTAAATAGATACTGTCCACCCATCCTTCTCTTTTCTGTAATGTTTTTGTAACTCTGTCATAGTACCTTAATAGATTAGTAACACACGATTGTCTCTTTCTAAAACAGAAATGCCTTTCTGTTATCATACTGTGTTCTTCTATACGGTTTACCCAAACTTTCGTATCAGGTTTTCTACAGTAGTATCGTACTTACAACACTGGATAATGATACTGGTCGATATTTGAGTGGATTCTTTCTTTTCTCTTTCTTGAATAGGGGAACAATGTTTGCTTTCTTCCAAATATCAGGTAGTTTACCTTGACTTAAGGATTCCATGAATATTAAATGTATGTGTGTACTTAACTCTTTTGCACATTCATGTAGCACCCAGCCTGAAATTTCTTCAGGACCACATGCTTTTCCATTGTCTAATTTACTTAACTCTTCCTGTACTTCTTTTTCTGATATTTGTATATCTGGTAATATGTGTAGGCATGCATGTTCCATATCGTCTCTTTCAAAACTATTTTCTTCTGTAAAAAACTGGAAATTATTACTGTTTCACAAATATCTTTTTCTTGTGTATAGATGATCCTCTCATCTATAATGGACTGTTTTATCTTTATCTTTGGTTTTGCTTCGGATGTAGCTATGAAATAGGTTAGGTTGATCACTACTTTCATTTGTAGCATCTTCCTCAAACTGTCTTTGAGCTCCCCTCCTTATCCTTGTATAATCATTTCTTGCCTGCTTATAGTTGTTATATGCTCTCTCACTATTGTGTTTTCCGTATCTGTTCCACAGCAAGTCTCTTTTTTCTTTTGATTTTTTACATTCTGTATTAAACCTTTTATTTTCATTTCTGTTTCTTTGTGCTGAGGGATGTAATTTTGGACTCCTATTTCATTAAAAATCACAGAATTTTCTATATATAAAATTAAAAATCTTGTCATCTAAGCTCCTTTTCCCAATCTGTTTCTAAGAAGTACTTCTTCAGGTCATGGTAGTGTAGTTTAGACACTTTTTGTAACTCTCATTACTGGTAATTAGGTCATATGCAATCCTGAAGTTACAATGTAATACTGCATGGTCGCTTTCGCCAAGTGGAGGGTGATATATTATATTATGAATATCATTTTCTTGCCTAGCAAAATATAAGATCTAGTACTGGTCAGGCGTAAATCAAATACAATTGTATTTGTATTTGAGGTGTATTTAAATGCATTTTCAAAGTATTTGTATTAGTAATTGTATTTTGGCACCCAGAAAAAGAAAAAGTATTTTGTATTTGTATTTTATGTATTCATACTGTTTTGTGCTGTTACTTGCAGTTTGTGAAGGCAAAAACACGTAATTTTGTTTTATTTTTCTCTTCCCGCTTGTTTTGAATTTAAATGCCATGTCACTATTCCGTCGAGATATGATTCTGATATGTAAGTATTTGTATTTGAGTATGTTTTTTTTTATTTTGGAAATGAAAGTATTTGTATTTGAATTTTTGTATCATACTGCAAAAGTTATTGTAGCTATTTGTATTTGACCTCTAAAAAAAGTATTTGATTCAACCCTGGTACTGATGGATCAAGTCCTCTTTTCCTAATGTTTTCCTTTACATGCTGTGTTAGGAAAAACTCCTGCACAAGATCCAGGAGTATTTGATCCCAACAGCTTTCATGGCTTCTTACATCTAAAGTAAGTATTCCAATTTATATTTGAATCGAAATCTCCAGTTAATGTAATTCTTTCAGATTCCTCTTCCATTCTATGTAGTAATGTTTTTAACCTGTGGATTGCAAGCCGCAGCTCAGGCTGGGTAGCATTGCGTTGTGAGCCACAGCTAAAGCTGTGCTAGCCGTTCATCGTTCAAAGATTTCCTGCACATATAGTGCAGGCCGGGCCATACATTTAGCCCGGTCAGTGGGGTATGGGCTGGTTAAAATATAGTTGTTGTTGTTTGTTGTTTACAGATTTCCTGCACCTATAGTGCAGGCCGGGCCATACTTTAGCCCGGTCAGTGGGGTATGGGCTGATTAAAAAATAGTAAGGGGGAAGACAGGAAGGGGGGCTGACATGCGTCGCTGTTGCCCAGAGTGGTGGTGGCTGGTGGCGGCTACCCCGTGGGGTCCATGTGGGGGTGTCGGCATATTTGTGGGCACACTACGCTGTTCTTGGCTTGCCCTGTCATTGGGGATACTATGGTATTCTTCGGGGGCACTGTTCACGCCACCCATTTTAATCTGTTTGTACACCGGCTCATTAACGGCAATGTATCAATCTGATTATGGACCAATTATTGTCTTCCATTATAGTTCCAATATCTGATATAGATAAGATTTAAATTAATGCCTTCATTTTTCATGGAGCTTACCCAGATTTCATTAATTTGCCAAGACCGTATGATATCAAGCCAAGCTCTCCTTACTTCCTGTAATGCTGTCAAGCAATGAAAGTCTGAAATGAGAGAATTAAAGTTACTTGTACTGGGGGATTTCGAACCTGTGTCCTCGCAACTCACACACCAGCACACTGCACTGCGCCATCAGGGATCCGTAGGTGTGAGTGACAAGTTTAATCATTTTATAAACCAAATTATATATATATATATATATATATATATATATATATATATATATATATATATATATATATATATATATATATATATATATATATATATATATATATATATATATATATATATATATATATATATATATATATATATATATATATATATATATATTGTTACATAGCCTATGATTTCATCATCCTTTGTATAATTCTAACGTACAGTATGCTGCATGTTTGATCACGATTCGCCTCGTGGCTTCCATAGTGACCAAGCTTCCGTGTTCTACCTCACTCCCACCTTCTCCTCCCTTATAGTAAAGTCGTTCTTTCTGTTGTTCAGAGCAGGAGTGTCAGCTCTTTGTCCCCTATGGCTTCATTTGCGCGTCCTTCTTACAAGTTGTATCAAGCTCTGCCGGCCCCTATATAATGAGCTCAGTCTCTGCATTAATTACCACTTAGATCTACTCCTCATTTTGTTCACATCTCTGTCCTCCCCTGTACAGTTGTTATTATTTTTGTGAGTGTTCAGGAAGTCTCCAACCATCTAGCTGCTGTGTAATTTGAGTATAAGTGATATTACAGTTTTTTTCTTGTACTGTATAGCATAAGGTGTTAATTCGTAGGCCTGGTAAGGTTTTTGTGATTAATGTAAAGTTTTTACTGCCAGCCAGTAGTAATAATATTTTGTATCTGTTATGATATATCTTGCATTAACTGAGCATTATCCGGTTTTCTCATTTTATCAGGGCTGACTTAGATAAATTTACTCTTGCTAAATTCGTGTTAATAGAGGCTATTGCAGTTAACCATATATTTAACCTGTTTTTTGCCATTACATTATCCTTATGAGTCCTGAATGTTTAGTTGTTAGTTTGAGCATTAAACTTTAACTTGTAATTTTACCTAACTCTTTTGTTTTGAACCTAGAACTTTGCGGGACAGTAGTGATTTTGGTGTTCTCACTTGAAGTGTTCATTATCTCTCTCTGTTCCGTAACATAAATTTGGCGACCTCTTATCAGGATATTCAGGATTTTATCATAAGGATATTGCTTGATATTTTGTGACTGTGATATATTCATGATGTCTACTATTACTGCGCTTGATGAAGCCAAAGATTTTTTGTCAAATGTGCAAACAGTGTGTGATGTAGAAAACAGAACAAAGAATGAACTTAAGCTTGTTGCTCAACAATTGGGAATTGCTGTTCGCTCTCATCATTCTAAAGATCAAATTGTTGACATGATTAATGAGAGCTTGTTTAATGTAACTCCTACAGATGAGCAAACGCAGACTGAAATAGCTAAGTTACAGCTAGCCCTGCAGGAGGCTCGTGCTAAGGAGGCTGAGTTTCAGGCAAATGCTAAGGAGGCTGAGTTTCAGGCTCGTGCTAAGGAGGCTGAGTTTCAGGCACAAGTTGAACTTGCTAGGATTCAGGCAGACCATGAGTATCGCATGAAACAAGGTGGAACTGGATCATCTAGCTCTGATGATTTCGATGTGGTTAAAAATGTTAAACTTGTCCCTCCTTTTAATGAATCTGATTTAACAAAGTATTTTCAGTTGTTTGAGAGGGTAGCTACAGGTTTTAATTGACCCAAAAAGTATTGGCCAGTACTCCTTCAAACTGTTCTCACCGGTAAAGCTCAAGTAACTTATGCATCTTTGCCTCAGGATCAATCTGATAATTATGATTTAGTTAAGAGCTTGATTCTTAAGGCCTATAAGCTTGTTCCTGAAGCCTATAGAGTAAAATTTAGGACAACTTATAAGCAAGATAAGCAATCCCATGTTGAGTATGAAAAAATCAAAGAAGATCTGTTAGAGCAGTGGTTAAATTCTAAGAATGTAAATTCTGATTTTGATAAATTTAAGCAGACGATTTTGCTGGAGGACTTCAAAAGATGTATTAATAAAGATGTAAGCCTATATCTTGATGAGAAAAGAATAGATAATTTGTCTGATGCTGCAGTTTTAGCTGATGGATATGTTCTCACTCACAAGTGATATTCTAAAGAAAAAAGGAAAGCTGAGAGTAAGTACGTTGCCTCTACTCAGAGTACAGGTAACAGGAAAGAGAATAAAGATGATGTTTCTCAGGAAGTAAATACCGGCTCCACCTCTAGATTTCAGAAAAGTAAATGTACTTATTGTAGTAAGCTTGGTCATACTACGGAGAAATGTTTCAGGAGACAGCGTGATGTGAACAAAAAGGAGTCTTTAAATATTCAGTCAATTGGTCTAATGTCCACCCTTGAGAGTTCCCAGAATTCTTTAACCGAGTTAACTGAACCTGCGTTGAGGGGTAAATTAAATTCTCATGATGAAGCTCCTCTTTTGAGCAGTAACGTGGGTGACACTCTCAAGAGTTCATGTGCTAATTTCCTGTCAGATGGTTTTGTCAGTCCTCTGGACAGTAATAACAGGAAATCAGTTAAAATATATCGTGATACAGGTGCTTGCCAATCCCTTATGCTGACCAGTGTTCTAGGCTCTAATGTTAATTCCTCTGATGAAACTGTAATCTTACAAGGTGTAGGGAATAATTACTTCTCTGTCCCTCTGTGCAGAGTGAATTTAGAGTCTGGTTTTGTTAATGGTTCCGTTATGGTTGGGTTGGTTGAGACACTCCCAATGTCAGGTGTAACTTTCTTACTTGGAAATGATATTGGTGGAAGTCAAGTGTGTCCAGCTCCTCAGTTGTCTAGTGAGCCAATGGCTGCAACCCATGATTGTGATGTCCCTGATGTGTTCTCTGCATGTGCTGTCACTAGGGCTAAGTCTAAAGTTACTGGTGACTTACACGATTATGATGATGATGATGTTATCCTAGCTGACACTTTTCTTGCTAATCTGGACCACTCACCAGATCAGGCAGTACCCCGTAGTGTTGATAATTTGTCTCGTCAAGAGTTGGTTGAGTTACAGGTTACTGACCCTGAGTTGAAAGGTCTAGCTAACTCTGCTTGCAGTGAGGAAGAGTCAGCTAGTGCTTCTACTTGTTATTATATAAAGTCAGGAGTACTTATGAGGAAGTGGAGACCCCCAACAGCATCAGCCGACTGTGAATGGGAGGTTGTACATAGTTGTCATCCCTCGTGTTTGTAGGCAGGATATCATTAGAGTGGCTCATGATTCCAGTTTGGCAGGACACCTTGGAGTGAGGAAGACTGTGGCACGCATTTTGAAACACTTCTACTGGCCAGGTATCTTCAGAGATGTTTCCTGGTATTGTAAGTCTTGTCACACCTGTCAAGTTGTGGGGAAGTGTAATCAGACCGAAAAGGTTGCACCTCTAGTTCCCATTCCTCCTTTTCAGGCACCATTCACCCGTGTGTTGGTGGATATTGTGGGCCCTCTTCCTAAGACTTCTTCAGGATTTTCTTATGTGTTGACCCTGATTGATATGGCTACTCGTTATCCTGAAGCCATTCCACTTAGAAATATCTCAGCAAAGAACGTGGTTAAGGAAATGCTAGGGTTCTTCACAAAATTTGGTCTGCCCAAGGAGGTACAGTCAGACCAGGGAAGTAATTTCATGTCAAATGTTTTCAAGCAGTCTCTGAAAGAGTTGGGCATCACCCAGATCACGTCTTCAGCTTACCATCCCCAGACCCAAGGAGTGTTGGAGAGATATCATCAAACACTCAAATCGATGCTCAAGAAATACATTCGTTGTATTTGCCGCAAGAGAATCTCCAAATGAATCACTGGGCTTCTCACCCTTTGAACTACTGTTTGGCCATGAAGTAAGAGGACCCCTTAAGCTACTCAAGGAAAGCTGGCTGTTGGAGGAAGATGATGTCAACCTGCTGGAGTATGTGATGAAGTTCAAAGAACGGCTGTCCACTGCTTTACAGCTGGCGAGAGAGAATTTAGGAGCTGCTTAGGAGAAGATGAAGACTTGGTATGATAAGAAGTCCAGGTTACGCCACTTTCAGTCAGGAGATCAGGTTTTGATTCTGTTACCGGTGCATGGGCAACCTCTTCAAGCCAAGTTTAGTGGTCCTTATTTCGTGGAGAAGAAACTCAGTGATATCAACTATGTCATCGCCACACCAGATCGTAGAAAGAACAAGCAACTTTGTCACATCAACATGCTAAAGTTATATCACAGGCGGGACGAAAATAACCCAGTCTGCACTGTAGCTGTTCCACCCGAGTCTGCAAGTGAAGTTCTCCCATGCATCATGAGCCTGAGTGATAGTCTGGGGAAGAATCCTGATATCATGAATGATCTCCAGACTAAGCTTTCTCATCTAGCTCCCAAGGAAAGGCAGGAGTTTTCGGCATTACTGCAGGAGTACCCGCAAGTGTTCCGTGCCACTCCAGGAAGAACCACTGTGTTGATGCATGATGTCGATGTTGGAGACGTAAAGGCAATTAAACTGCCTCCTTACCGTGTGAACCCAGTGAAAGTTCCTCTCATTCAGAAGGAGCTGGCTACCTGTTGGACCACAAGATGATTGAGCCCTGTCAGAGCGAGTGGAGTTCTCCTGTCACTCTAGTCCCTAAGCCAGGTGGGTCACAGCGGCTTTGCATCGACTACAGACGTGTTAATCAGATAACCAAAACAGACACTTACCCTCTCCCTCGCGTGGAAGATTGCATAGACAAGATCGGAAAGGCTAGGTACATAAGTAAGTTTGATTTGTTAAAGGGATACTGGCAAGTACCTATGACTGAACGTGCTAGGGAGATCTCATGTTTTGTAACACTAGGAAAGACTTTTGCATGTTCTGTAATGCCATATGGTATGAAGAATGCACCAGCCACATTTCAGAAGCTCATGAATGTTGTAACAGAGGGTTTGGCAGGGTGTGTTGTTTATATTGATGATGTATTAATCTTCAGTGACAACTGGAAAGATCACCTATGCCATGTCAGTAAATTTCTTGAGCGTTTGGTTCAGGCTAATCTTGTAGCTAATTTATCAAAGGGTGAGTTTGGTCAAGCTAAAGTTCAGTACCTTGGGTACGTAATTGGTGATGGACACGTTGCACCACAAGCAGCTAAGGTTCAGGTTATAAGTGATATTCCCAGACCTAAAAGTAGGAAAGAGCTACAAAGATTTTTGGGAATGGTAGGTTATTACAGGAGATTTGTTCTTAACTTTTTCAATTCTTGTATCACCACTTACAGACCTACTGAAAAAGGGAGTTAAATTTGTCTGGACCGATAACTGTGAATCCTCTTTCAGCAAACTTAAAGCTATCCTATTAAGTCAGCCAGTGCTCACTACTCCAAATTTTGCTAAGCCTTTTAAGATGGCTGTTGACGCAAGTGATACAGGAGCTGGGGCTGTTTTGCTGCAAGAGGATGATCAGGGTATTGAACACCCTGTATCTTATTACAGCAAGAAGTTCACTCCACCTCAAAAGAACTACTCAACTATTGAGAAAGAGCTTTTGGCCTTGATTTTGGGTTTACAGCATTTTTCATTTTATTTGTGTTCTGGTTTTGACCCCATAGTCATTTATACCGATCATAACCCACTGAAATTCCTTAGTAAGTTTACAGATAAAAATCAGAGATTGACAAGATGGAGTCTACTTCTTCAGGAGTATTCATTAGACATACAACATGTCAAGAGGAAAGAAAATGTTATTGCAGATTGCTTATCTAGACTTTAGACAGATTGTTTTAGAGTAATAAGAAATTTCCTTTGTAAATTTCTTTTTTTTGGGGGGAGGTGTTACATAGCCTATGATTTCATCATCCTTTGTATAATTCCAATGTACAGTATGCTGCATGTTTGATCACGATTCGCCTCGTGGCTTCCATAGTGACCAAGCTTCCGTGTTCTACCTCACTCCCACCTTCTCCTCTCTTATAGTAGAGTAAGTCGTTCTTTCTGTTGTTCAGAGCAGGAGTGTCAGCTCTTTGTTCCCTATGGCTTCCTTTGCGCGTCCTTCTTACAAGTTGTATCAAGCTCTGCCGGCCCCTATAAAATGAGCTCAGTCTCTGCATTAACCCGTCACGTCCCGAGGTTTTTCACACCTCCGACATCCCCCAGTCCCGAGGTATTTTCGATTTTTTTTTTTTTGGCTAAAACCTTCGCTTTTGGTGAGAAACATCGAAAATTCACAGAGAAATCGATCACCTGAGATTTAAAGTGCCCAATCCAGGTAGGAGTTCCTCCTTACCTGAGTGGGTTTTCTAACATGCTGGCACCAAAGAAAACGAGTTCTATGGGAGGGTAACTATTTTATCCACTCATAAACGGTATTTATTTATTTACTTGGTACGAATGTATATGTAGTATGACAGTATATTGGTTTTCAAGCAGTAATAAAGGCATTATAAGCATTGTTTCACTCACTAACTAATCACCATACCTGACCTATTTTTGCCACACTACCTGATCATTATTTCTGGCTGTTTCTTCTTCTAATGCTATGTAAACATTGTTCTCCACATTGTCATCGATTGTGGAATCACTCTGGCCCTGAATAACTTTACCAGCCAGGTCACTGGTAACAAGTCCTTTGCCAAGACAATGGTGTGAGGGGGGGAGGGGGGAGGTTATGCAGTGTAAGGCATTGTCCCTGCTTGGTATCTTGTACAGGAATAGAGGAAGGTGTCCCGTGTATACATACGAAAAATCACGTGCGAAAATTTAAAATTGTGCAAATTAGGTACCTTGCAATTGCACGACGTACTGGTACGTCGCCGGGACTGGCAAATGCAAATCGTGGTGACGTACCCATACGTCGTCGGGACGGGGCGGGTTAATTGCCACTTAGATCTACTCCTCATTTTGTTCACATCTCTGTCCTCCCCTGTACAGTTGTTATTATTTTTGTGAGTGCTCAGGAAGTCTCCAACCATCTAGCTGCTGTGTAATTTGAGTATAAGTGTTATTACATTTTTTTTTCTTGTACTGTATAGAATAAGGTGTTAATTCGTAGGCCTGGTAAGGTTTTTGTGATTAATGTAAAGTTTTTACTGTCAGCCAGTAGTAATAATATTTTGTATCTGTAATAAAATATCTTGCATTAACTGAGCTTTTTCCGGTTTTCTCATTTTATCAGGGCTGACTTAGATAAATTTACTCTTGCTAAATTCGTGTTAATAGAGGTTATTGCAGTTAACCATATATTTAACCTGTTTTTTGCCATTACATTATCCTTATGAGTCCTGAATGTTTAGTTGTTAGTTTGAGCATTAAACTTTAACTTGTAATTTTACCTAACTCTTTTGTTTTGAACCTGGAACTTTGCGGGACAGTAGTGATTTTGGTGTTCTCACTTGAAGTGTTCATTATCTATCTCTGTTCCATAACAATATATATTTATATATATATATATATATATATATATATATATATATATATATATATATATATATATATATATATATATATATATATATATATATATTTATATATATATATATATATATATATATATATATTTTATGCGAGGAAGAAGGAACCAAAGGCCATGCGCCCGCAGTAACAGTTTCCTCCAAGAGAAAATCCAAATCTAATAGAGAGCCAAATTCAAGATCCGATCATTTTGAGATGCCTGGACACACTGCGTTTAAAAAACTGGAGATCATAGGCAGCAGGAAATACAGACAGAGGGAGACAGTTCCAGAGCTGACCTGTTGCATAAATGAAAGACTGGGAGTAACGGTTAACTCTTGCATTAGAGAGTTGGACAGAAAAGGGATGAGAGTTTGCTGCCAGACGGGTGCTACGCGCCCGTCGTAGAGGTGGAGGATTGCAAGCAGACAGTTCAGAGGAGCAGTGACCATTAAAATAGCGATAGAAAAGAGATAAAGATGCAACAGTGCAGCGTAGAGACAGAGGTTGAAGGGAGTCAGTATGAGGAGGAGAGTTAATGAGACGAAAAGCCTTTGACTCCACGCTATTGAGAAGAGCTGTATGTGGGGAGCCTCCTCACAGATGAGAGTTGTACTCCACACAGGGGCAGATAAAACCCCTGTATAGAGTCAACAATTGTGCAGGGGTAAAGAAAGAGCGGAGTCGGCTTAGCACACCCAATCTCTTGGAAGCAGATTTTACAAGAGATGTAATATGACCTTTCCAAGATAAGTCCCGAGTAAATGAAACCCCAAGCATGTTCAAGGATGATGCAGGATTAAGCTGAATATTATTAAACATTAGTGGGTATACCTGTGGAAGATTTTGTCGGGTTGATAGGTGTGAGAACTGAGTCTTAGATGCATTAAAAACAACAAGATTATTTTTACCCCAGTCAGAGATACGAGCCAAGTCAGACATTAGGTGTGCCATAGCCTCATTCCTTGTTTGCTGAAGTAACTGTTGAGATGGGCGTTGCGGAAACCGAATGGAAAGGTGAAGGGTGGAGTCATCAGCGTATGAGTGGATAGGGTTAGATGTTCAGCTTAGAAGATCATTGATGAATAAAAGGAAGAGAGTAGGGAATAGGACAGAGCCCTGAGGAACACCACTGTTGATAGATCTAGGAGAAGAACGATGGCCGTCTACAACAGCGGCTATAGAACGACCAGAAAGGAAGCTAGCGATGAAGGCACAGATAGAAGGATAGAAACCGTAGGAGGGCAGTTTGGAAATTAAAGATTTATGCCAGACTCTATTGAAAGCCTTTGAGATGTCAAGTGCAATGGCAAAACTTTCGCCAAAGTCCCGAAAGGAGGATGACCAGGACTCTGAAAGGTAGGTGAGAAGATCGCCAGTGGAGCGTCCTTGACGGAACCCGTACTGACGATCGGAAAGAAGGTTGTGATAGGAAACATGCCTTAAAATTTTTCTATTGAGAATTGACTCAAAAACTTTTGAAATACAGGACGTTAAAGCAATTGGACGATAGTTGGAGGGTTGGGAGTGGTCACCCTTCTTTGGGACTGGCTGAATGAGAGCAAACTTCCAGCAAGAAGGAAAGGTACAAGTTGACAAAGGCGAAAGAATTTGCCTAGGCTGGGTGTAAGCACAGAAGCACAGTTCTTGAGAACAACAGGAGGGACCCCATCAGGCCCATATGTCTTGTTAGTACTGAGGCCAGTGATGGCAGAAAATTCATCAACTGAAGAAATTTTAGTGTCAGCCATGAGGAAGTCAGAGGGAGGAAGAGATGGAGGAACAGCACCAGAATCGTCTAAGGTGGAATTGGAGGAGAAAGTCTGTGCAAAGAGATCTGCTTCATCGGTAGAAGAAATAGCTACAGAACCATCAGAGTAGAAAAGAGGAGGGAAGGATGATGAGGTAAAGTTGTTAGAAAGATTTTTGGCAAGGTGCCAGAAGGAGCGGGAAGAATTCGAGTTGGAGAGTTGAGAGCATTTAGTATGGATGAAATTATTTTTAGTAGAGCGAACAACAGACTTAGCACGATTCCTGGCAGAAACGTAAAGATGATGTGATTCAGGGGTGGGTTGGCTCCGGTACCTTTTGTAGGCCCTCTCCTTGTTGCGGACAGCATTAGAACAAGCGTGATTAAACCAAGGCTTTCTTGCATTAGTCAAAGGATATGAGAAAGGAATGTATGCTTCCATGCCCGAAAGAATAACCTCCGTAATACGCAAGGCACACTCAGATGGCTCCCGGCCATGGAAGCAATAATCATTCCAGGGAAAATCAAAGAAGTACTGCCTGAGGGCCTCCCAGTCCGCGGCTCCAAAATGCCACAGACGACGCTTCCCTGGAGGGTCCACAGGCCGTACCGGAGTGATAGGACAGGTTAAAGTAATAGGGTTGTGATCGGAGGAGCCCAACGGAGAGAAAAGATTAACAGAGTAAGCAGAAGGATTAGTTGTGAGGAAGAGGTCAAGTATGTTGGAGCTCTCTCCAAGGAGGTCAGGGATATGGGTAGGGTGCTGTACAAGCTGCTCTAGGTCATTAAGGATAGAAAAGATGTAGGCTTGTTCACCAGGTGGATCCGTGAAAGGAGAGGAGAGCCAAAGGTGGTGGTGAACATTGAAATCTCCTAGAATGGAGATTTCAGAGAAAGGAGAAATGGATAGAATGTGTTCCATCGTAGAAGTAAGAGAGTCGAAGAATTTTTGATAGTCAGTAGAATTAGGGGATAAGTAAACCGCACAGATATATTTAGTCAGAGAATGACAGGAAATCCGAAGCCAGAGTGTGGAGAATTCAGAACAATCGAGTTCAGGAACACGAGAGTAAGATAAGTCGTTGCGTATATATACACAACAGCCACCTTTGGCTTTGAAATGACTATAGAGAAAGTAGGAGGATACAGAAAAGGGTTTGCTGTCAGTTGCCTCAGACAGATGAGTCTCTGTTAGAAAAAGAAGGTGAGGTTTAGAGGAGGAGAGGTGGTGCTCAACAGAGCGAAAGTTAGAGGAAAGGCCGCGAATGTTGCAGAAATGAAGAAGAAGAGAGTCAGACAGTGGTTCCAGGCACCTCGAGTCGTCACCAGGAGAGGGGCGGATGGTGGGGGCATTTATGGTCCCCCCCCCTCTGGGGACTCCGAGGCTTGGTGAAGAGACGCCATTTTTTTTTTAATTTTGAATCGGAAGTGTAGTGTGTACTGTGCATGTAGTTTGGTGTAGATAGTTTTGTATATATATATATATATATATATATATATATGTGTGTGTGTGTGTGTGTGTGTGTGTGTGTGTGTTTACGTTCCTCTCTGCAGTATATATGGTTCTGGGGAGTGTAAATTAAATGCCTCATTAACATAGCCTGCCTTTTACAGTTTTTTTTTTTTTTCACTTAGCTCAATGGCAGAATAAGACAATAATAGGGCTCTAACTACATCATGTCAATCTTCGATCGTGACTGTCACCATATTCTAATGCATTAGATTCTGTTGTAACGCATTATTCAAGAGAGAAAGATGCCAATTTAAGTAGAAATAGCATAGCAGAAACCATTATCCTTATAATTGAAGCAAACAGTTCCATAAAATATTATTAAAATACATATTTGCTATTGGAATATTCTGCCATTCCAAATATTGACATTTTGTTGTTCCTATATGTGAGAATATCGTCTGTGATGAATGGTATTTAATTTTATGCATGATGCTGGGTACTGATAGTAGCTTTACAAGATTAATAAGACAAAATTTATATCAAATAAGCATATAGTTTCTAATATGCAGTCGCTGAACAAAATTAAAACAGGAATCATCTCCTCTCAATCCCATGGAAGTAGGATGATATGGTGGTCAAGTGGATACAGGAATGATTGGTTCAATGTGGTGATGCAGGTTCGAATTGCGGTCAGTGTCTATCTATCTATCTATTGCCAGACGCCTCAATCCCGTTTGGGGTGGCCACAAACAAATCGCCTCCAAGTCGCCCTGTCCCCCGCCATTTCACTGCCCTGCTCCCAACTCACACCCCCCTCTCTCATATACCTCTCCACCCCATCCCTCCATCTCATCCTCGGCCTCCCCCACCCTCTTCGCCCCTTCACCTCACTCACATACACTCTCTTCGTCAGTCTTTCACCCTCCATCCTCTCCACATGGTCAGTGTAATTTTATATATTTTTTTCTATTATATTATTTTTTAAGAAGACGTCTTTATACTTATATTACACAAGAGTATATACAGGTAAGCCATATCCATTGATTTCAGTGTTTGGTATTCACTGCTGCCTGATACTGATAATCATATATTGTGCCAATAAAGATCCAATTCCTTAACATCCAATATCTCGAAGCATGTATTGGGCCAATATGGAACCAGATCATGCATGCCAATACTCTCTGGTAATGTAAATCGTGCATTGGGCCGATACAAATCCATTATAATCCGTTGTAAACATAATAAATCCAAATTTTTCCAGAATCGGGCCATTACTCATATGTTTGTGGGGTAGGGAACAACTACTATTACTTTCAAAGTGGCATACTGTAAAATTGCAAAATTTTGCTCATAATCAGAAGTTTCTCGTTTATTTGTGGATGGATTTTCATCAGTAAAAAAACATTTTGATCAGCATTTTGTGCTGCATATTTTGTCCAGAATTTTTTTGGATAAGTTCAATATTTTCTGCCCCATTTGCATAATTATGATGACTGTTTTCGCACTTCAGATTTTCTAATTTAGATCATAAATGTAGTGTTCTAACAAAAAAGCTTCCAGTTAGTTTGTTCTCCTTGAAATTCTGAACAAAATGACATTTGAATGGTAGAAATTGATCAAAAAATAAGGGAGGTAGTTCAGAAAATGTTAACATGTAGTTTCACTCACAAGCCCCAACCGAGGGATATCTAGATGTGAAGTTAATGAAGGCTTTATGTAAGATAGCCTTCACGTCTCAAAAGGTATCTCCTAATGTGAATAAAATCGCCTGCAAGAACGAGCAGACTAATAAGAATAGTGTTAATAGTGGTAGTATTATACCAGTTATACTCTAACTTCTAAATTGTCATCTTTCCATCTCCAGTTGTAACAACAGATTACCACTCTGTAACAATAGATTAGCATTAGAATATAATGCTGCTCACAAAGAAGTGCTTGGAGCTTACTGAACTCTCCTTTTCTGCTACTGAAGTATGTGAAGAAAGCTGGAAAAGGACGAAGGTCTGGATCAAGTTAGAGTAAAAACAGTATAGGTGCCTGCCACCACACAAACCACAGGCTCATGCAGTGGATAGGAGGCTGGCGGCCCTTCCTCTGCAGTCCACTATCCCCCTTTTGGGGGACAGGATGGAACTCAAGGTAGGTTTGTATAGCCGGGCACACTGCCAAGTTATACACAACATATACTCATTTCTCTAGTGGAAGGTGGAGGCAACCATCGTCCACTCACTTGAGGAAGTGTTACTTTCTCTTTGACCTTTATCATTCTCTATGTATGTTTGCCCTTCTCTTGCTACTTTTCCCATCTTTCCTTTCACTTTTTGTTCATCTTCTTTTGACTTCAGATGGCTCTACACCGAATGACAAGCCAAATAATTTCCTGTGATCAAGGAAACCAATTACAACACTGGGTGGTAATCATATAACAAAATCACAGGTGTTTTTGAATCTACAGTAGTACTTTTGTTAATTGCGTGGTGAAAAGCAGTTGCGGCGTCTGTTTGTGAACAAAACTTACACACTTTTCCCTTGCTTTTTTGTGGCGAGACATTGCCACAACTGAACATCTATTCACAGCGACGGATGCAGGGGTTTTGCCCTAGGTGCTCGGGCAACAGCCTTCATTCCCGATGAGCTATCATCACAGTGGGGGTGATTTTTCCATTCCAGCTAAATTTTGTTTCACTCTCTTACGTTGCCCAGACATTTTTTTTTTTTAATCTGTTAGTCGTGTGTGTGTGTGTGTGTGTGTGTGTGTGTGTGTGTGTGTGTGTGTGTGTGTGTGTGTGTGTGTGTGTGTGTGTGTGTGTGTGTGTGTGTGTGTGTGTGTGTGTGTGTGTGTGTGTGTGTGTGTGTGTGTGTGTATATATATATATATATATATATATATATATATATATATATATATATTTAAATCTATGAATAGTTTTGGTACACACTATTTCATTCAGTAGTGCCTGGCACTGATCAATTGCCCTGTTTGGAAAACAGCCCTGTGGCAGTTCGCCAGTCACTTCCTTCCATGATGAGTAATTTCCCCATTGTACTGTTCTCACTTCTCTTTTCCTGAGATAATCCTGTATCCAACAGTACAGGTTGCCTTGGATTCCTCCTTGATGGTACAGTTTCCATGAAAGTCTTTGGTGTGGTACTCCTTCAGGAGCTTTCCTGAAATCTAAATAGATACTGTCCACCCATCCTTCTCTTTTCTGTAATGTTTTTGTAACTCTGTCATAGTACCTTAATAGATTAGTAACACACGATTGTCTCTTTCTAAAACAGAAATGCCTTTCTGTTATCATACTGTGTTCTTCTATACGGTTTACCCAAACTTTCGTATCAGGTTTTCTACAGTAGTATCGTACTTACAACACTGGATAATGATACTGGTCGATATTTGAGTGGATTCTTTCTTTTCTCTTTCTTGAATAGGGGAACAATGTTTGCTTTCTTCCAAATATCAGGTAGTTTACCTTGACTTAAGGATTCCATGAATATTAAATGTATGTGTGTACTTAACTCTTTTGCACATTCATGTAGCACCCAGCCTGAAATTTCTTCAGGACCACATGCTTTTCCATTGTCTAATTTACTTAACTCTTCCTGTACTTCTTTTTCTGATATTTGTATATCTGGTAATATGTGTAGGCATGCATGTTCCATATCGTCTCTTTCAAAACTATTTTCTTCTGTAAAAAACTGGAAATTATTACTGTTTCACAAATATCTTTTTCTTGTGTATAGATGATCCTCTCATCTATAATGGACTGTTTTATCTTTATCTTTGGTTTTGCTTCGGATGTAGCTATGAAATAGGTTAGGTTGATCACTACTTTCATTTGTAGCATCTTCCTCAAACTGTCTTTGAGCTCCCCTCCTTATCCTTGTATAATCATTTCTTGCCTGCTTATAGATGTTATATGCTCTCTCACTACTGTATTGTGTTTTCCGTATCTGTTCCACAGCAAGTCTCTTTTTTCTTTTGATTTTTTACATTCTGTATTAAACCTTTTATTTTCATTTCTGTTTCTTTGTGCTGAGGGATGTAATTTTGGACTCCTATTTCATTAAAAATCACAGAATTTTCTATATATAAAATTAAAAAAATCTTGTCATCTAAGCTCCTTTTCCCAATCTGTTTCTAAGAAGTACTTCTTCAGGTCATGGTAGTGTAGTTTAGACACTTTTTGTAACTCTCATTACTGGTAATTAGGTCATATGCAATCCTGAAGTTACAATGTAATACTGCATGGTCGCTTTCGCCAAGTGGAGGGTGATATATTATATTATGAATATCATTTTCTTGCCTAGCAAAATATAAGATCTAGTACTGGTCAGGCGTAAATCAAATACAATTGTATTTGTATTTGAGGTGTATTTAAATGCATTTTCAAAGTATTTGTATTAGTAATTGTATTTTGGCACCCAGAAAAAGAAAAAGTATTTTGTATTTGTATTTTATGTATTCATACTGTTTTGTGCTGTTACTTGCAGTTTGTGAAGGCAAAAACACGTAATTTTGTTTTATTTTTCTCTTCCCGCTTGTTTTGAATTTAAATGCCATGTCACTATTCCGTCGAGATATGATTCTGATATGTAAGTATTTGTATTTGAGTATGTTTTATTTTATTTTGGAAATGAAAGTATTTGTATTTGAATTTTTGTATCATACTGCAAAAGTAATTGTAGCTATTTGTATTTGACCTCTAAAAAAAAGTATTTGATTCAACCCTGGTACTGATGGATCAAGTCCTCTTTTCCTAATGTTTTCCTTTACATGCTGTGTTAGGAAAAACTCCTGCACAAGATCCAGGAGTATTTGATCCCAACAGCTTTCATGGCTTCTTACATCTAAAGTAAGTATTCCAATTTATATTTGAATCGAAATCTCCAGTTAATGTAATTCTTTCAGATTCCTCTTCCATTCTATGTAGTAATGTTTTTAACCTGTGGATTGCAAGCCGCAGCTCAGGCTGGGTAGCATTGCGTTGTGAGCCACAGCTAAAGCTGTGCTAGCCGTTCATCGTTCAAAGATTTCCTGCACATATAGTGCAGGCCGGGCCATACATTTAGCCCGGTCAGTGGGGTATGGGCTGGTTAAAATATAGTTGTTGTTGTTTGTTGTTTACAGATTTCCTGCACCTATAGTGCAGGCCGGGCCATACTTTAGCCCGGTCAGTGGGGTATGGGCTGATTAAAAAATAGTAAGGGGGAAGACAGGAAGGGGGGCTGACATGCGTCGCTGTTGCCCAGAGTGGTGGTGGCTGGTGGCGGCTACCCCGTGGGGTCCATGTGGGGGTGTCGGCATATTTGTGGGCACACTACGCTGTTCTTGGCTTGCCCTGTCATTGGGGATACTATGGTATTCTTCGGGGGCACTGTTCACGCCACCCATTTTAATCTGTTTGTACACCGGCTCATTAACGGCAATGTATCAATCTGATTATGGACCAATTATTGTCTTCCATTATAGTTCCAATATCTGATATAGATAAGATTTAAATTAATGCCTTCATTTTTCATGGAGCTTACCCAGATTTCATTAATTTGCCAAGACCGTATGATATCAAGCCAAGCTCTCCTTACTTCCTGTAATGCTGTCAAGCAATGAAAGTCTGAAATGAGAGAATTAAAGTTACTTGTACTGGGGGATTTCGAACCTGTGTCCTCGCAACTCACACACCAGCACACTGCACTGCGCCATCAGGGATCCGTAGGTGTGAGTGACAAGTTTAATCATTTTATAGACCAAATTATATATATATATATATATATATATATATATATATATATATATATATATATATTGTTACATAGCCTATGATTTCATCATCCTTTGTATAATTCTAACGTACAGTATGCTGCATGTTTGATCACGATTCGCCTCGTGGCTTCCATAGTGACCAAGCTTCCGTGTTCTACCTCACTCCCACCTTCTCCTCCCTTATAGTAAAGTCGTTCTTTCTGTTGTTCAGAGCAGGAGTGTCAGCTCTTTGTCCCCTATGGCTTCATTTGCGCGTCCTTCTTACAAGTTGTATCAAGCTCTGCCGGCCCCTATATAATGAGCTCAGTCTCTGCATTAATTACCACTTAGATCTACTCCTCATTTTGTTCACATCTCTGTCCTCCCCTGTACAGTTGTTATTATTTTTGTGAGTGTTCAGGAAGTCTCCAACCATCTAGCTGCTGTGTAATTTGAGTATAAGTGATATTACAGTTTTTTCTTGTACTGTATAGCATAAGGTGTTAATTCGTAGGCCTGGTAAGGTTTTTGTGATTAATGTAAAGTTTTTACTGCCAGCCAGTAGTAATAATATTTTGTATCTGTTATGATATATCTTGCATTAACTGAGCATTATCCGGTTTTCTCATTTTATCAGGGCTGACTTAGATAAATTTACTCTTGCTAAATTCGTGTTAATAGAGGCTATTGCAGTTAACCATATATTTAACCTGTTTTTTGCCATTACATTATCCTTATGAGTCCTGAATGTTTAGTTGTTAGTTTGAGCATTAAACTTTAACTTGTAATTTTACCTAACTCTTTTGTTTTGAACCTAGAACTTTGCGGGACAGTAGTGATTTTGGTGTTCTCACTTGAAGTGTTCATTATCTCTCTCTGTTCCGTAACATAAATTTGGCGACCTCTTATCAGGATATTCAGGATTTTATCATAAGGATATTGCTTGATATTTTGTGACTGTGATATATTCATGATGTCTACTATTACTGCGCTTGATGAAGCCAAAGATTTTTTGTCAAATGTGCAAACAGTGTGTGATGTAGAAAACAGAACAAAGAATGAACTTAAGCTTGTTGCTCAACAATTGGGAATTGCTGTTCGCTCTCATCATTCTAAAGATCAAATTGTTGACATGATTAATGAGAGCTTGTTTAATGTAACTCCTACAGATGAGCAAACGCAGACTGAAATAGCTAAGTTACAGCTAGCCCTGCAGGAGGCTCGTGCTAAGGAGGCTGAGTTTCAGGCAAATGCTAAGGAGGCTGAGTTTCAGGCTCGTGCTAAGGAGGCTGAGTTTCAGGCACAAGTTGAACTTGCTAGGATTCAGGCAGACCATGAGTATCGCATGAAACAAGGTGGAACTGGATCATCTAGCTCTGATGATTTCGATGTGGTTAAAAATGTTAAACTTGTCCCTCCTTTTAATGAATCTGATTTAACAAAGTATTTTCAGTTGTTTGAGAGGGTAGCTACAGGTTTTAATTGACCCAAAAAGTATTGGCCAGTACTCCTTCAAACTGTTCTCACCGGTAAAGCTCAAGTAACTTATGCATCTTTGCCTCAGGATCAATCTGATAATTATGATTTAGTTAAGAGCTTGATTCTTAAGGCCTATAAGCTTGTTCCTGAAGCCTATAGAGTAAAATTTAGGACAACTTATAAGCAAGATAAGCAATCCCATGTTGAGTATGAAAAAATCAAAGAAGATCTGTTAGAGCAGTGGTTAAATTCTAAGAATGTAAATTCTGATTTTGATAAATTTAAGCAGACGATTTTGCTGGAGGACTTCAAAAGATGTATTAATAAAGATGTAAGCCTATATCTTGATGAGAAAAGAATAGATAATTTGTCTGATGCTGCAGTTTTAGCTGATGGATATGTTCTCACTCACAAGTGATATTCTAAAGAAAAAAGGAAAGCTGAGAGTAAGTACGTTGCCTCTACTCAGAGTACAGGTAACAGGAAAGAGAATAAAGATGATGTTTCTCAGGAAGTAAATACCGGCTCCACCTCTAGATTTCAGAAAAGTAAATGTACTTATTGTAGTAAGCTTGGTCATACTACGGAGAAATGTTTCAGGAGACAGCGTGATGTGAACAAAAAGGAGTCTTTAAATATTCAGTCAATTGGTCTAATGTCCACCCTTGAGAGTTCCCAGAATTCTTTAACCGAGTTAACTGAACCTGCGTTGAGGGGTAAATTAAATTCTCATGATGAAGCTCCTCTTTTGAGCAGTAACGTGGGTGACACTCTCAAGAGTTCATGTGCTAATTTCCTGTCAGATGGTTTTGTCAGTCCTCTGGACAGTAATAACAGGAAATCAGTTAAAATATATCGTGATACAGGTGCTTGCCAATCCCTTATGCTGACCAGTGTTCTAGGCTCTAATGTTAATTCCTCTGATGAAACTGTAATCTTACAAGGTGTAGGGAATAATTACTTCTCTGTCCCTCTGTGCAGAGTGAATTTAGAGTCTGGTTTTGTTAATGGTTCCGTTATGGTTGGGTTGGTTGAGACACTCCCAATGTCAGGTGTAACTTTCTTACTTGGAAATGATATTGGTGGAAGTCAAGTGTGTCCAGCTCCTCAGTTGTCTAGTGAGCCAATGGCTGCAACCCATGATTGTGATGTCCCTGATGTGTTCTCTGCATGTGCTGTCACTAGGGCTAAGTCTAAAGTTACTGGTGACTTACACGATTATGATGATGATGATGTTATCCTAGCTGACACTTTTCTTGCTAATCTGGACCACTCACCAGATGAGGCAGTACCCCGTAGTGTTGATAATTTGTCTCGTCAAGAGTTGGTTGAGTTACAGGTTACTGACCCTGAGTTGAAAGGTCTAGCTAACTCTGCTTGCAGTGAGGAAGAGTCAGCTAGTGCTTCTACTTGTTATTATATAAAGTCAGGAGTACTTATGAGGAAGTGGAGACCCCCAACAGCATCAGCCGACTGTGAATGGGAGGTTGTACATAGTTGTCATCCCTCGTGTTTGTAGGCAGGATATCATTAGAGTGGCTCATGATTCCAGTTTGGCAGGACACCTTGGAGTGAGGAAGACTGTGGCACGCATTTTGAAACACTTCTACTGGCCAGGTATCTTCAGAGATGTTTCCTGGTATTGTAAGTCTTGTCACACCTGTCAAGTTGTGGGGAAGTGTAATCAGACCGAAAAGGTTGCACCTCTAGTTCCCATTCCTCCTTTTCAGGCACCATTCACCCGTGTGTTGGTGGATATTGTGGGCCCTCTTCCTAAGACTTCTTCAGGATTTTCTTATGTGTTGACCCTGATTGATATGGCTACTCGTTATCCTGAAGCCATTCCACTTAGAAATATCTCAGCAAAGAACGTGGTTAAGGAAATGCTAGGGTTCTTCACAAAATTTGGTCTGCCCAAGGAGGTACAGTCAGACCAGGGAAGTAATTTCATGTCAAATGTTTTCAAGCAGTCTCTGAAAGAGTTGGGCATCACCCAGATCACGTCTTCAGCTTACCATCCCCAGACCCAAGGAGTGTTGGAGAGATATCATCAAACACTCAAATCGATGCTCAAGAAATACATTCGTTGTATTTGCCGCAAGAGAATCTCCAAATGAATCACTGGGCTTCTCACCCTTTGAACTACTGTTTGGCCATGAAGTAAGAGGACCCCTTAAGCTACTCAAGGAAAGCTGGCTGTTGGAGGAAGATGATGTCAACCTGCTGGAGTATGTGATGAAGTTCAAAGAACGGCTGTCCACTGCTTTACAGCTGGCGAGAGAGAATTTAGGAGCTGCTTAGGAGAAGATGAAGACTTGGTATGATAAGAAGTCCAGGTTACGCCACTTTCAGTCAGGAGATCAGGTTTTGATTCTGTTACCGGTGCATGGGCAACCTCTTCAAGCCAAGTTTAGTGGTCCTTATTTCGTGGAGAAGAAACTCAGTGATATCAACTATGTCATCGCCACACCAGATCGTAGAAAGAACAAGCAACTTTGTCACATCAACATGCTAAAGTTATATCACAGGCGGGACGAAAATAACCCAGTCTGCACTGTAGCTGTTCCACCCGAGTCTGCAAGTGAAGTTCTCCCATGCAGCATGAGCCTGAGTGATAGTCTGGGGAAGAATCCTGATATCATGAATGATCTCCAGACTAAGCTTTCTCATCTAGCTCCCAAGGAAAGGCAGGAGTTTTCGGCATTACTGCAGGAGTACCCGCAAGTGTTCCGTGCCACTCCAGGAAGAACCACTGTGTTGATGCATGATGTCGATGTTGGAGACGTAAAGGCAATTAAACTGCCTCCTTACCGTGTGAACCCAGTGAAAGTTCCTCTCATTCAGAAGGAGCTGGCTACCTGTTGGACCACAAGATGATTGAGCCCTGTCAGAGCGAGTGGAGTTCTCCTGTCACTCTAGTCCCTAAGCCAGGTGGGTCACAGCGGCTTTGCATCGACTACAGACGTGTTAATCAGATAACCAAAACAGACACTTACCCTCTCCCTCGCGTGGAAGATTGCATAGACAAGATCGGAAAGGCTAGGTACATAAGTAAGTTTGATTTGTTAAAGGGATACTGGCAAGTACCTATGACTGAACGTGCTAGGGAGATCTCATGTTTTGTAACACTAGGAAAGACTTTTGCATGTTCTGTAATGCCATATGGTATGAAGAATGCACCAGCCACATTTCAGAAGCTCATGAATGTTGTAACAGAGGGTTTGGCAGGGTGTGTTGTTTATATTGATGATGTATTAATCTTCAGTGACAACTGGAAAGATCACCTATGCCATGTCAGTAAATTTCTTGAGCGTTTGGTTCAGGCTAATCTTGTAGCTAATTTATCAAAGGGTGAGTTTGGTCAAGCTAAAGTTCAGTACCTTGGGTACGTAATTGGTGATGGACACGTTGCACCACAAGCAGCTAAGGTTCAGGTTATAAGTGATATTCCCAGACCTAAAAGTAGGAAAGAGCTACAAAGATTTTTGGGAATGGTAGGTTATTACAGGAGATTTGTTCTTAACTTTTCAATTCTTGTATCACCACTTACAGACCTACTGAAAAAGGGAGTTAAATTTGTCTGGACCGATAACTGTGAATCCTCTTTCAGCAAACTTAAAGCTATCCTATTAAGTCAGCCAGTGCTCACTACTCCAAATTTTGCTAAGCCTTTTAAGATGGCTGTTGACGCAAGTGATACAGGAGCTGGGGCTGTTTTGCTGCAAGAGGATGATCAGGGTATTGAACACCCTGTATCTTATTACAGCAAGAAGTTCACTCCACCTCAAAAGAACTACTCAACTATTGAGAAAGAGCTTTTGGCCTTGATTTTGGGTTTACAGCATTTTTCATTTTATTTGTGTTCTGGTTTTGACCCCATAGTCATTTATACCGATCATAACCCACTGAAATTCCTTAGTAAGTTTACAGATAAAAATCAGAGATTGACAAGATGGAGTCTACTTCTTCAGGAGTATTCATTAGACATACAACATGTCAAGAGGAAAGAAAATGTTATTGCAGATTGCTTATCTAGACTTTAGACAGATTGTTTTAGAGTAATAAGAAATTTCCTTTGTAAATTTCTTTTTTTTGGGGGGAGGTGTTACATAGCCTATGATTTCATCATCCTTTGTATAATTCTAATGTACAGTATGCTGCATGTTTGATCACGATTCGCCTCGTGGCTTCCATAGTGACCAAGCTTCCGTGTTCTACCTCACTCCCACCTTCTCCTCTCTTATAGTAGAGTAAGTCGTTCTTTCTGTTGTTCAGAGCAGGAGTGTCAGCTCTTTGTTCCCTATGGCTTCATTTGCGCGTCCTTCTTACAAGTTGTATCAAGCTCTGCCGGCCCCTATAAAATGAGCTCAGTCTCTGCATTAATTGCCACTTAGATCTACTCCTCATTTTGTTCACATCTCTGTCCTCCCCTGTACAGTTGTTATTATTTTTGTGAGTGCTCAGGAAGTCTCCAACCATCTAGCTGCTGTGTAATTTGAGTATAAGTGTTATTACATTTTTTTTTCTTGTACTGTATAGAATAAGGTGTTAATTCGTAGGCCTGGTAAGGTTTTTGTGATTAATGTAAAGTTTTTACTGTCAGCCAGTAGTAATAATATTTTGTATCTGTAATAAAATATCTTGCATTAACTGAGCTTTTTCCGGTTTTCTCATTTTATCAGGGCTGACTTAGATAAATTTACTCTTGCTAAATTCGTGTTAATAGAGGTTATTGCAGTTAACCATATATTTAACCTGTTTTTTGCCATTACATTATCCTTATGAGTCCTGAATGTTTAGTTGTTAGTTTGAGCATTAAACTTTAACTTGTAATTTTACCTAACTCTTTTGTTTTGAACCTGGAACTTTGCGGGACAGTAGTGATTTTGGTGTTCTCACTTGAAGTGTTCATTATCTATCTCTGTTCCATAACAATATATATATATATATATATATATATATATATATATATATATATATATATATATATATATATATATATATATATATATATATATATATATATATATATATATATATATATATATATATATATATATATATATTTTATGCGAGGAAGAAGGAACCAAAGGCCATGCGCCCGCAGTAACAGTTTCCTCCAAGAGAAAATCCAAATCTAATAGAGAGCCAAATTCAAGATCCGATCATTTTGAGATGCCTGGACACACTGCGTTTAAAAACCTGGAGATCATAGGCAGCAGGAAATACAGACAGAGGGAGACAGTTCCAGAGCTGACCTGTTGCATAAATGAAAGACTGGGAGTAACGGTTAACTCTTGCATTAGAGAGTTGGACAGAAAAGGGATGAGAGTTTGCTGCCAGACGGGTGGTACGCGCCCGTCGTAGAGGTGGAGGATTGCAAGCAGACAGTTCAGAGGAGCAGTGACCATTAAAGTAGCGATAGAAAAGAGATAAAGATGCAACAGTGCGGCGTAGAGACAGAGGTTGAAGGGAGTCAGTATGAGGAGGAGAGTTAATGAGACGAAAAGCCTTTGACTCCACGCTATTGAGAAGAGCTGTATGTGGGGAGCCTCCTCACAGATGAGAGTTGTACTCCACACAGGGGCAGATAAAACCCCTGTATAGAGTCAACAATTGTGCAGGGGTAAAGAAAGAGCGGAGTCGGCTTAGCACACCCAATCTCTTGGAAGCAGATTTTACAAGAGATGTAATATGACCTTTCCAAGATAAGTCCCGAGTAAATGAAACCCCAAGCATGTTCAAGGATGATGCAGGATTAAGCTGAATATTATTAAACATTAGTGGGTATACCTGTGGAAGATTTTGTCGGGTTGATAGGTGTGAGAACTGAGTCTTAGATGCATTAAAAACAACAAGATTATTTTTACCCCAGTCAGAGATACGAGCCAAGTCAGACATTAGGTGTGCCATAGCCTCATTCCTTGTTTGCTGAAGTAACTGTTGAGATGGGCGTTGCGGAAACCGAATGGAAAGGTGAAGGGTGGAGTCATCAGCGTATGAGTGGATAGGGTTAGATGTTCAGCTTAGAAGATCATTGATGAATAAAAGGAAGAGAGTAGGGAATAGGACAGAGCCCTGAGGAACACCACTGTTGATAGATCTAGGAGAAGAACGATGGCCGTCTACAACAGCGGCTATAGAACGACCAGAAAGGAAGCTAGCGATGAAGGCACAGATAGAAGGATAGAAACCGTAGGAGGGCAGTTTGGAAATTAAAGATTTATGCCAGACTCTATTGAAAGCCTTTGAGATGTCAAGTGCAATGGCAAAACTTTCGCCAAAGTCCCGAAAGGAGGATGACCAGGACTCTGAAAGGTAGGTGAGAAGATCGCCAGTGGAGCGTCCTTGACGGAACCCGTACTGACGATCGGAAAGAAGGTTGTGATAGGAAACATGCCTTAAAATTTTTCTATTGAGAATTGACTCAAAAACTTTTGAAATACAGGACGTTAAAGCAATTGGACGATAGTTGGAGGGTTGGGAGTGGTCACCCTTCTTTGGGACTGGCTGAATGAGAGCAAACTTCCAGCAAGAAGGAAAGGTACAAGTTGACAAAGGCGAAAGAATTTGCCTAGGCTGGGTGTAAGCACAGAAGCACAGTTCTTGAGAACAACAGGAGGGACCCCATCAGGCCCATATGTCTTGTTAGTACTGAGGCCAGTGATGGCAGAAAATTCATCAACTGAAGAAATTTTAGTGTCAGCCATGAGGAAGTCAGAGGGAGGAAGAGATGGAGGAACAGCACCAGAATCGTCTAAGGTGGAATTGGAGGAGAAAGTCTGTGCAAAGAGATCTGCTTCATCGGTAGAAGAAATAGCTACAGAACCATCAGAGTAGAAAAGAGGAGGGAAGGATGATGAGGTAAAGTTGTTAGAAAGATTTTTGGCAAGGTGCCAGAAGGAGCGGGAAGAATTCGAGTTGGAGAGTTGAGAGCATTTAGTATGGATGAAATTATTTTTAGTAGAGCGAACAACAGACTTAGCACGATTCCTGGCAGAAACGTAAAGATGATGTGATTCAGGGGTGGGTTGGCTCCGGTACCTTTTGTAGGCCCTCTCCTTGTTGCGGACAGCATTAGAACAAGCGTGATTAAACCAAGGCTTTCTTGCATTAGTCAAAGGATATGAGAAAGGAATGTATGCTTCCATGCCCGAAAGAATAACCTCCGTAATACGCAAGGCACACTCAGATGGCTCCCGGCCATGGAAGCAATAATCATTCCAGGGAAAATCAAAGAAGTACTGCCTGAGGGCCTCCCAGTCCGCGGCTCCAAAATGCCACAGACGACGCTTCCCTGGAGGGTCCACAGGCCGTACCGGAGTGATAGGACAGGTTAAAGTAATAGGGTTGTGATCGGAGGAGCCCAACGGAGAGAAAAGATTAACAGAGTAAGCAGAAGGATTAGTTGTGAGGAAGAGGTCAAGTATGTTGGAGCTCTCTCCAAGGAGGTCAGGGATATGGGTAGGGTGCTGTACAAGCTGCTCTAGGTCATTAAGGATAGAAAAGATGTAGGCTTGTTCACCAGGTGGATCCGTGAAAGGAGAGGAGAGCCAAAGGTGGTGGTGAACATTGAAATCTCCTAGAATGGAGATTTCAGAGAAAGGAGAAATGGATAGAATGTGTTCCATCGTAGAAGTAAGATAGTCGAAGAATTTTTGAGAGTCAGTAGAATTAGGGGATAAGTAAACCGCACAGATATATTTAGTCAGAGAATGACAGGAAATCCGAAGCCAGAGTGTGGAGAATTCAGAACAATCGAGTTCAGGAACACGAGAGTAAGATAAGTCGTTGCGTATATATACACAACAGCCACCTTTGGCTTTGAAATGACTATAGAGAAAGTAGGAGGATACAGAAAAGGGTTTGCTGTCAGTTGCCTCAGACAGATGAGTCTCTGTTAGAAAAAGAAGGTGAGGTTTAGAGGAGGAGAGGTGGTGCTCAACAGAGCGAAAGTTAGAGGAAAGGCCGCGAATGTTGCAGAAATGAAGAAGAAGAGAGTCAGACAGTGGTTCCAGGCACCTCGAGTCGTCACCGGGAGAGGGGCGGATGGTGGGGGCATTTATGGTCCCCCCCCCCTCTGGGGACTCCGAGGCTTGGTGAAGAGACGCCATTTTTTTTTTAATTTTGAATCGGAAGTGTAGTGTGTACTGTGCATGTAGTTTGGTGTAGATAGTTTTATATATATATATATATATATATATATATATATATATATATATATATATATATATATATATATATATATATATATATGTGTGTGTGTGTGTGTGTGTGTGTGTGTGTGTGTGTTTACGTTCCTCTCTGCAGTATATATGGTTCTGGGGAGTGTAAATTAAATGCCTCATTAACATAGCCTGCCTTTTACAGTTTTTTTTTTTTTTCACTTAGCTCAATGGCAGAATAAGACAATAATAGGGCTCTAACTACATCATGTCAATCTTCGATCGTGACTGTCACCATATTCTAATGCATTAGATTCTGTTGTAACGCATTATTCAAGAGAGAAAGATGCCAATTTAAGTAGAAATAGCATAGCAGAAACCATTATCCTTATAATTGAAGCAAACAGTTCCATAAAATATTATTAAAATACATATTTGCTATTGGAATATTCTGCCATTCCAAATATTGACATTTTGTTGTTCCTATATGTGAGAATATCGTCTGTGATGAATGGTATTTAATTTTATGCATGATGCTGGGTACTGATAGTAGCTTTACAAGATTAATAAGACAAAATTTATATCAAATAAGCATATAGTTTCTAATATGCAGTCGCTGAACAAAATTAAAACAGGAATCATCTCCTCTCAATCCCATGGAAGTAGGATGATATGGTGGTCAAGTGGATACAGGAATGATTGGTTCAATGTGGTGATGCAGGTTCGAATTGCGGTCAGTGTCTATCTATCTATCTATTGCCAGACGCCTCAATCCCGTTTGGGGTGGCCACAAACAAATCGCCTCCAAGTCGCCCTGTCCCCCGCCATTTCACTGCCCTGCTCCCAACTCACACCCCCCTCTCTCATATACCTCTCCACCCCATCCCTCCATCTCATCCTCGGCCTCCCCTTCCCTCTTCGCCCCTCCACCTCACTCACATACACTCTCTTCGTCAGTCTTTCACCCTCCATCCTCTCCACATGGTCAGTGTAATTTTATATATTTTTTTCTATTATATTATTTTTTAAGAAGACGTCTTTATACTTATATTACACAAGAGTATATACAGGTAAGCCATATCCATTGATTTCAGTGTTTGGTATTCACTGCTGCCTGATACTGATAATCATATATTGTGCCAATAAAGATCCAATTCCTTAACATCCAATATCTCGAAGCATGTATTGGGCCAATATGGAACCAGATCATGCATGCCAATACTCTCTGGTAATGTAAATCGTGCATTGGGCCGATACAAATCCATTATAATCCGTTGTAAACATAATAAATCCAAATTTTTCCAGAATCGGGCCATTACTCATATGTTTGTGGGGTAGGGAACAACTACTATTACTTTCAAAGTGGCATACTGTAAAATTGCAAAATTTTGCTCATAATCAGAAGTTTCTCGTTTATTTGTGGATGGATTTTCATCAGTAAAAAAACATTTTGATCAGCATTTTGTGCTGCATATTTTGTCCAGAAAGTTTTGAGGATAAGTTCAATATTTTCTGCCCCATTTGCATAATTATGATGACTGTTTTCGCACTTCAGATTTTCTAATTTAGATCATAAATGTAGTGTTCTAACAAAAAAGCTTCCAGTTAGTTTGTTCTCCTTGAAATTCTGAACAAAATGACATTTGAATGGTAGAAATTGATCAAAAAATAAGGGAGGTAGTTCAGAAAATGTTAACATGTAGTTTCACTCACAAGCCCCAACCGAGGGATATCTAGATGTGAAGTTAATGAAGGCTTTATGTAAGATAGCCTTCACGTCTCAAAAGGTATCTCCTAATGTGAATAAAATCGCCTGCAAGAACGAGCAGACTAATAAGAATAGTGTTAATAGTGGTAGTATTATACCAGTTATACTCTAACTTCTAAATTGTCATCTTTCCATCTCCAGTTGTAACAACAGATTACCACTCTGTAACAATAGATTAGCATTAGAATATAATGCTGCTCACAAAGAAGTGCTTGGAGCTTACTGAACTCTCCTTTTCTGCTACTGAAGTATGTGAAGAAAGCTGGAAAAGGACGAAGGTCTGGATCAAGTTAGAGTAAAAACAGTATAGGTGCCTGCCACCACACAAACCACAGGCTCATGCAGTGGATAGGAGGCTGGCGGCCCTTCCTCTGCAGTCCACTATCCCCCTTTTGGGGGACAGGATGGAACTCAAGGTAGGTTTGTATAGCCGGGCACACTGCCAAGTTATACACAACATATACTCATTTCTCTAGTGGAAGGTGGAGGCAACCATCGTCCACTCACTTGAGGAAGTGTTACTTTCTCTTTGACCTTTATCATTCTCTATGTATGTTTGCCCTTCTCTTGCTACTTTTCCCATCTTTCCTTTCACTTTTTGTTCATCTTCTTTTGACTTCAGATGGCTCTACACCGAATGACAAGCCAAATAATTTCCTGTGATCAAGGAAACCAATTACAACACTGGGTGGTAATCATATAACAAAATCACAGGTGTTTTTGAATCTACAGTAGTACTTTTGTTAATTGCGTGGTGAAAAGCAGTTGCGGCGTCTGTTTGTGAACAAAACTTACACACTTTTCCCTTGCTTTTTTGTGGCGAGACATTGCCACAACTGAACATCTATTCACAGCGACGGATGCAGGGGTTTTGCCCTAGGTGCTCGGGCAACAGCCTTCATTCCCGATGAGCTATCATCACAGTGGGGGTGATTTTTCCATTCCAGCTAAATTTTGTTTCACTCTCTTACGTTGCCCAGACATTTTTTTTTTTAATCTGTTAGTCGTGTGTGTGTGTGTGTGTGTGTGTGTGTGTGTGTGTGTGTGTGTGTGTGTGTGTGTGTGTGTGTGTGCGTGCGTGCGCGTGTGTGTGTGTGTGTGTGTGTGTGTGTGTGTGTGTGTGTGTGTGTGTGTGTGTGTGAGTGTATATATATATATATATTTAAATCTATGAATAGTTTTGGTACACACTATTTCATTCAGTAGTGCCTGGCACTGATCAATTGCCCTGTTTGGAAAACAGCCCTGTGGCAGTTCGCCAGTCACTTCCTTCCATGATGAGTAATTTCCCCATTGTACTGTTCTCACTTCTCTTTTCCTGAGATAATCCTGTATCCAACAGTACAGGTTGCCTTGGATTCCTCCTTGATGGTACAGTTTCCATGAAAGTCTTTGGTGTGGTACTCCTTCAGGAGCTTTCCTGAAATCTAAATAGATACTGTCCACCCATCCTTCTCTTTTCTGTAATGTTTTTGTAACTCTGTCATAGTACCTTAATAGATTAGTAACACACGATTGTCTCTTTCTAAAACAGAAATGCCTTTCTGTTATCATACTGTGTTCTTCTATACGGTTTACCCAAACTTTCGTATCAGGTTTTCTACAGTAGTATCGTACTTACAACACTGGATAATGATACTGGTCGATATTTGAGTGGATTCTTTCTTTTCTCTTTCTTGAATAGGGGAACAATGTTTGCTTTCTTCCAAATATCAGGTAGTTTACCTTGACTTAAGGATTCCATGAATATTAAATGTATGTGTGTACTTAACTCTTTTGCACATTCATGTAGCACCCAGCCTGAAATTTCTTCAGGACCACATGCTTTTCCATTGTCTAATTTACTTAACTCTTCCTGTACTTCTTTTTCTGATATTTGTATATCTGGTAATATGTGTAGGCATGCATGTTCCATATCGTCTCTTTCAAAACTATTTTCTTCTGTAAAAAACTGGAAATTATTACTGTTTCACAAATATCTTTTTCTTGTGTATAGATGATCCTCTCATCTATAATGGACTGTTTTATCTTTATCTTTGGTTTTGCTTCGGATGTAGCTATGAAATAGGTTAGGTTGATCACTACTTTCATTTGTAGCATCTTCCTCAAACTGTCTTTGAGCTCCCCTCCTTATCCTTGTATAATCATTTCTTGCCTGCTTATAGTTGTTATATGCTCTCTCACTATTGTGTTTTCCGTATCTGTTCCACAGCAAGTCTCTTTTTTCTTTTGATTTTTTTCATTCTGTATTAAACCTTTTATTTTCATTTCTGTTTCTTTGTGCTGAGGGATGTAATTTTGGACTCCTATTTCATTAAAAATCACAGAATTTTCTATATATAAAATTAAAAAATCTTGTCATCTAAGCTCCTTTTCCCAATCTGTTTCTAAGAAGTACTTCTTCAGGTCATGGTAGTGTAGTTTAGACACTTTTTGTAACTCTCATTACTGGTAATTAGGTCATATGCAATCCTGAAGTTACAATGTAATACTGCATGGTCGCTTTCGCCAAGTGGAGGGTGATATATTATATTATGAATATCATTTTCTTGCCTAGCAAAATATAAGATCTAGTACTGGTCAGGCGTAAATCAAATACAATTGTATTTGTATTTGAGGTGTATTTAAATGCATTTTCAAAGTATTTGTATTAGTAATTGTATTTTGGCACCCAGAAAAAGAAAAAGTATTTTGTATTTGTATTTTATGTATTCATACTGTTTTGTGCTGTTACTTGCAGTTTGTGAAGGCAAAAACACGTAATTTTGTTTTATTTTTCTCTTCCCGCTTGTTTTGAATTTAAATGCCATGTCACTATTCCGTCGAGATATGATTCTGATATGTAAGTATTTGTATTTGAGTATGTTTTTTTTTATTTTGGAAATGAAAGTATTTGTATTTGAATTTTTGTATCATACTGCAAAAGTAATTGTAGCTATTTGTATTTGACCTCTAAAAAAAAGTATTTGATTCAACCCTGGTACTGATGGATCAAGTCCTCTTTTCCTAATGTTTTCCTTTACATGCTGTGTTAGGAAAAACTCCTGCACAAGATCCAGGAGTATTTGATCCCAACAGCTTTCATGGCTTCTTACATCTAAAGTAAGTATTCCAATTTATATTTGAATCGAAATCTCCAGTTAATGTAATTCTTTCAGATTCCTCTTCCATTCTATGTAGTAATGTTTTTAACCTGTGGATTGCAAGCCGCAGCTCAGGCTGGGTAGCATTGCGTTGTGAGCCACAGCTAAAGCTGTGCTAGCCGTTCATCGTTCAAAGATTTCCTGCACATATAGTGCAGGCCGGGCCATACATTTAGCCCGGTCAGTGGGGTATGGGCTGGTTAAAATATAGTTGTTGTTGTTTGTTGTTTACAGATTTCCTGCACCTATAGTGCAGGCCGGGCCATACTTTAGCCCGGTCAGTGGGGTATGGGCTGATTAAAAAATAGTAAGGGGGAAGACAGGAAGGGGGGCTGACATGCGTCGCTGTTGCCCAGAGTGGTGGTGGCTGGTGGCGGCTACCCCGTGGGGTCCATGTGGGGGTGTCGGCATATTTGTGGGCACACTACGCTGTTCTTGGCTTGCCCTGTCATTGGGGATACTATGGTATTCTTCGGGGGCACTGTTCACGCCACCCATTTTAATCTGTTTGTACACCGGCTCATTAACGGCAATGTATCAATCTGATTATGGACCAATTATTGTCTTCCATTATAGTTCCAATATCTGATATAGATAAGATTTAAATTAATGCCTTCATTTTTCATGGAGCTTACCCAGATTTCATTAATTTGCCAAGACCGTATGATATCAAGCCAAGCTCTCCTTACTTCCTGTAATGCTGTCAAGCAATGAAAGTCTGAAATGAGAGAATTAAAGTTACTTGTACTGGGGGATTTCGAACCTGTGTCCTCGCAACTCACACACCAGCACACTGCACTGCGCCATCAGGGATCCGTAGGTGTGAGTGACAAGTTTAATCATTTTATAGACCAAATTATATATATATATATATATATATATATATATATATTTATATATATATATATATATATATATATATATATATATATATATATATATATATATATATATATATATATATATATATATATATATATATATATATATTGTTACATAGCCTATGATTTCATCATCCTTTGTATAATTCTAACGTACAGTATGCTGCATGTTTGATCACGATTCGCCTCGTGGCTTCCATAGTGACCAAGCTTCCGTGTTCTACCTCACTCCCACCTTCTCCTCCCTTATAGTAAAGTCGTTCTTTCTGTTGTTCAGAGCAGGAGTGTCAGCTCTTTGTCCCCTATGGCTTCATTTGCGCGTCCTTCTTACAAGTTGTATCAAGCTCTGCCGGCCCCTATATAATGAGCTCAGTCTCTGCATTAATTACCACTTAGATCTACTCCTCATTTTGTTCACATCTCTGTCCTCCCCTGTACAGTTGTTATTATTTTTGTGAGTGTTCAGGAAGTCTCCAACCATCTAGCTGCTGTGTAATTTGAGTATAAGTGATATTACAGTTTTTTTCTTGTACTGTATAGCATAAGGTGTTAATTCGTAGGCCTGGTAAGGTTTTTGTGATTAATGTAAAGTTTTTACTGCCAGCCAGTAGTAATAATATTTTGTATCTGTTATGATATATCTTGCATTAACTGAGCATTATCCGGTTTTCTCATTTTATCAGGGCTGACTTAGATAAATTTACTCTTGCTAAATTCGTGTTAATAGAGGCTATTGCAGTTAACCATATATTTAACCTGTTTTTTGCCATTACATTATCCTTATGAGTCCTGAATGTTTAGTTGTTAGTTTGAGCATTAAACTTTAACTTGTAATTTTACCTAACTCTTTTGTTTTGAACCTAGAACTTTGCGGGACAGTAGTGATTTTGGTGTTCTCACTTGAAGTGTTCATTATCTCTCTCTGTTCCGTAACATAAATTTGGCGACCTCTTATCAGGATATTCAGGATTTTATCATAAGGATATTGCTTGATATTTTGTGACTGTGATATATTCATGATGTCTACTATTACTGCGCTTGATGAAGCCAAAGATTTTTTGTCAAATGTGCAAACAGTGTGTGATGTAGAAAACAGAACAAAGAATGAACTTAAGCTTGTTGCTCAACAATTGGGAATTGCTGTTCGCTCTCATCATTCTAAAGATCAAATTGTTGACATGATTAATGAGAGCTTGTTTAATGTAACTCCTACAGATGAGCAAACGCAGACTGAAATAGCTAAGTTACAGCTAGCCCTGCAGGAGGCTCGTGCTAAGGAGGCTGAGTTTCAGGCAAATGCTAAGGAGGCTGAGTTTCAGGCTCGTGCTAAGGAGGCTGAGTTTCAGGCACAAGTTGAACTTGCTAGGATTCAGGCAGACCATGAGTATCGCATGAAACAAGGTGGAACTGGATCATCTAGCTCTGATGATTTCGATGTGGTTAAAAATGTTAAACTTGTCCCTCCTTTTAATGAATCTGATTTAACAAAGTATTTTCAGTTGTTTGAGAGGGTAGCTACAGGTTTTAATTGACCCAAAAAGTATTGGCCAGTACTCCTTCAAACTGTTCTCACCGGTAAAGCTCAAGTAACTTATGCATCTTTGCCTCAGGATCAATCTGATAATTATGATTTAGTTAAGAGCTTGATTCTTAAGGCCTATAAGCTTGTTCCTGAAGCCTATAGAGTAAAATTTAGGACAACTTATAAGCAAGATAAGCAATCCCATGTTGAGTATGAAAAAATCAAAGAAGATCTGTTAGAGCAGTGGTTAAATTCTAAGAATGTAAATTCTGATTTTGATAAATTTAAGCAGACGATTTTGCTGGAGGACTTCAAAAGATGTATTAATAAAGATGTAAGCCTATATCTTGATGAGAAAAGAATAGATAATTTGTCTGATGCTGCAGTTTTAGCTGATGGATATGTTCTCACTCACAAGTGATATTCTAAAGAAAAAAGGAAAGCTGAGAGTAAGTACGTTGCCTCTACTCAGAGTACAGGTAACAGGAAAGAGAATAAAGATGATGTTTCTCAGGAAGTAAATACCGGCTCCACCTCTAGATTTCAGAAAAGTAAATGTACTTATTGTAGTAAGCTTGGTCATACTACGGAGAAATGTTTCAGGAGACAGCGTGATGTGAACAAAAAGGAGTCTTTAAATATTCAGTCAATTGGTCTAATGTCCACCCTTGAGAGTTCCCAGAATTCTTTAACCGAGTTAACTGAACCTGCGTTGAGGGGTAAATTAAATTCTCATGATGAAGCTCCTCTTTTGAGCAGTAACGTGGGTGACACTCTCAAGAGTTCATGTGCTAATTTCCTGTCAGATGGTTTTGTCAGTCCTCTGGACAGTAATAACAGGAAATCAGTTAAAATATATCGTGATACAGGTGCTTGCCAATCCCTTATGCTGACCAGTGTTCTAGGCTCTAATGTTAATTCCTCTGATGAAACTGTAATCTTACAAGGTGTAGGGAATAATTACTTCTCTGTCCCTCTGTGCAGAGTGAATTTAGAGTCTGGTTTTGTTAATGGTTCCGTTATGGTTGGGTTGGTTGAGACACTCCCAATGTCAGGTGTAACTTTCTTACTTGGAAATGATATTGGTGGAAGTCAAGTGTGTCCAGCTCCTCAGTTGTCTAGTGAGCCAATGGCTGCAACCCATGATTGTGATGTCCCTGATGTGTTCTCTGCATGTGCTGTCACTAGGGCTAAGTCTAAAGTTACTGGTGACTTACACGATTATGATGATGATGATGTTATCCTAGCTGACACTTTTCTTGCTAATCTGGACCACTCACCAGATGAGGCAGTACCCCGTAGTGTTGATAATTTGTCTCGTCAAGAGTTGGTTGAGTTACAGGTTACTGACCCTGAGTTGAAAGGTCTAGCTAACTCTGCTTGCAGTGAGGAAGAGTCAGCTAGTGCTTCTACTTGTTATTATATAAAGTCAGGAGTACTTATGAGGAAGTGGAGACCCCCAACAGCATCAGCCGACTGTGAATGGGAGGTTGTACATAGTTGTCATCCCTCGTGTTTGTAGGCAGGATATCATTAGAGTGGCTCATGATTCCAGTTTGGCAGGACACCTTGGAGTGAGGAAGACTGTGGCACGCATTTTGAAACACTTCTACTGGCCAGGTATCTTCAGAGATGTTTCCTGGTATTGTAAGTCTTGTCACACCTGTCAAGTTGTGGGGAAGTGTAATCAGACCGAAAAGGTTGCACCTCTAGTTCCCATTCCTCCTTTTCAGGCACCATTCACCCGTGTGTTGGTGGATATTGTGGGCCCTCTTCCTAAGACTTCTTCAGGATTTTCTTATGTGTTGACCCTGATTGATATGGCTACTCGTTATCCTGAAGCCATTCCACTTAGAAATATCTCAGCAAAGAACGTGGTTAAGGAAATGCTAGGGTTCTTCACAAAATTTGGTCTGCCCAAGGAGGTACAGTCAGACCAGGGAAGTAATTTCATGTCAAATGTTTTCAAGCAGTCTCTGAAAGAGTTGGGCATCACCCAGATCACGTCTTCAGCTTACCATCCCCAGACCCAAGGAGTGTTGGAGAGATATCATCAAACACTCAAATCGATGCTCAAGAAATACATTCGTTGTATTTGCCGCAAGAGAATCTCCAAATGAATCACTGGGCTTCTCACCCTTTGAACTACTGTTTGGCCATGAAGTAAGAGGACCCCTTAAGCTACTCAAGGAAAGCTGGCTGTTGGAGGAAGATGATGTCAACCTGCTGGAGTATGTGATGAAGTTCAAAGAACGGCTGTCCACTGCTTTACAGCTGGCGAGAGAGAATTTAGGAGCTGCTTAGGAGAAGATGAAGACTTGGTATGATAAGAAGTCCAGGTTACGCCACTTTCAGTCAGGAGATCAGGTTTTGATTCTGTTACCGGTGCATGGGCAACCTCTTCAAGCCAAGTTTAGTGGTCCTTATTTCGTGGAGAAGAAACTCAGTGATATCAACTATGTCATCGCCACACCAGATCGTAGAAAGAACAAGCAACTTTGTCACATCAACATGCTAAAGTTATATCACAGGCGGGACGAAAATAACCCAGTCTGCACTGTAGCTGTTCCACCCGAGTC
Source organism: Coenobita brevimanus (assembly GCF_032717465.1). Taxonomy (NCBI): domain Eukaryota; kingdom Metazoa; phylum Arthropoda; class Malacostraca; order Decapoda; family Coenobitidae; genus Coenobita; species Coenobita brevimanus. Next base: position 22,942,138 of record NC_136972.1, read on the forward strand.
TGCAAGTGAAGTTCTCCCATGCATCATGAGCCTGAGTGATAGTCTGGGGAAGAATCCTGATATCATGAATGATCTCCAGACTAAGCTTTCTCATCTAGCTCCCAAGGAAAGGCAGGAGTTTTCGGCATTACTGCAGGAGTACCCGCAAGTGTTCCGTGCCACTCCAGGAAGAACCACTGTGTTGATGCATGATGTCGATGTTGGAGACGTAAAGGCAATTAAACTGCCTCCTTACCGTGTGAACCCAGTGAAAGTTCCTCTCATTCAGAAGGAGCTGGCTACCTGTTGGACCACAAGATGATTGAGCCCTGTCAGAGCGAGTGGAGTTCTCCTGTCACTCTAGTCCCTAAGCCAGGTGGGTCACAGCGGCTTTGCATCGACTACAGACGTGTTAATCAGATAACCAAAACAGACACTTACCCTCTCCCTCGCGTGGAAGATTGCATAGACAAGATCGGAAAGGCTAGGTACATAAGTAAGTTTGATTTGTTAAAGGGATACTGGCAAGTACCTATGACTGAACGTGCTAGGGAGATCTCATGTTTTGTAACACTAGGAAAGACTTTTGCATGTTCTGTAATGCCATATGGTATGAAGAATGCACCAGCCACATTTCAGAAGCTCATGAATGTTGTAACAGAGGGTTTGGCAGGGTGTGTTGTTTATATTGATGATGTATTAATCTTCAGTGACAACTGGAAAGATCACCTATGCCATGTCAGTAAATTTCTTGAGCGTTTGGTTCAGGCTAATCTTGTAGCTAATTTATCAAAGGGTGAGTTTGGTCAAGCTAAAGTTCAGTACCTTGGGTACGTAATTGGTGATGGACACGTTGCACCACAAGCAGCTAAGGTTCAGGTTATAAGTGATATTCCCAGACCTAAAAGTAGGAAAGAGCTACAAAGATTTTTGGGAATGGTAGGTTATTACAGGAGATTTGTTCTTAACTTTTCAATTCTTGTATCACCACTTACAGACCTACTGAAAAAGGGAGTTAAATTTGTCTGGACCGATAACTGTGAATCCTCTTTCAGCAAACTTAAAGCTATCCTATTAAGTCAGCCAGTGCTCACTACTCCAAATTTTGCTAAGCCTTTTAAGATGGCTGTTGACGCAAGTGATACAGGAGCTGGGGCTGTTTTGCTGCAAGAGGATGATCAGGGTATTGAACACCCTGTATCTTATTACAGCAAGAAGTTCACTCCACCTCAAAAGAACTACTCAACTATTGAGAAAGAGCTTTTGGCCTTGATTTTGGGTTTACAGCATTTTTCATTTTATTTGTGTTCTGGTTTTGACCCCATAGTCATTTATACCGATCATAACCCACTGAAATTCCTTAGTAAGTTTACAGATAAAAATCAGAGATTGACAAGATGGAGTCTACTTCTTCAGGAGTATTCATTAGACATACAACATGTCAAGAGGAAAGAAAATGTTATTGCAGATTGCTTATCTAGACTTTAGACAGATTGTTTTAGAGTAATAAGAAATTTCCTTTGTAAATTTCTTTTTTTGAGGGGGAGGTGTTACATAGCCTATGATTTCATCATCCTTTGTATAATTCTAATGTACAGTATGCTGCATGTTTGATCACGATTCGCCTCGTGGCTTCCATAGTGACCAAGCTTCCGTGTTCTACCTCACTCCCACCTTCTCCTCTCTTATAGTAGAGTAAGTCGTTCTTTCTGTTGTTCAGAGCAGGAGTGTCAGCTCTTTGTTCCCTATGGCTTCATTTGCGCGTCCTTCTTACAAGTTGTATCAAGCTCTGCCGGCCCCTATAAAATGAGCTCAGTCTCTGCATTAACCCGTCACGTCCCGAGGTTTTCCGCACCTCCTACATCCCCCAGTCCCGAGGTATTTTCGATTTTTTTTTTTTTTGGCTAAAACCTTCGCTTTTGGTGAGAAACATCGAAAATTCACAGAGAAATCGATCACCTGAGGTTTAAAGTGCCCAATCCAGGTAGGAGTTCCTCCTTACCTGAGTGGGTTTTCTAACATGCTGGCACCAAAGAAAACGAGTTCTATGGGAGGGTAACTATTTTATCCACTCATAAACGGTATTTATTTATTTACTTGGTACGAATGTATATGTAGTATGACAGTATATTGGTTTTCAAGCAGTAATAAAGGCATTATAAGCATTGTTTCACTCACTAACTAATCACCATACCTGACCTATTTTTGCCACACTACCTGATCATTATTTCTGGCTGTTTCTTCTTCTAATGCTATGTAAACATTGTTCTCCACATTGTCATCGATTGTGGAATCACTCTGGCCCTGAATAACTTTACCAGCCAGGTCACTGGTAACAGGTCCTTTGCCAAGACAATGGTGTGAGGGGGGGAGGGGGGAGGTTATGCAGTGTAAGGCATTGTCCCTGCTTGGTATCTTGTACAGGAATAGAGGAAGGTGTCCCGTGTATACATACGAAAAATCACGTGCGAAAATTGAAAATTGTGCAAATTTAGGTACCTTGCAATTGCACGACGTACTGGTACGTCGCCGGGACTGGCAAATGCAAATCGTGGTGACGTACCCATACGTCGTCGGGACGGGGCGGGTTAATTGCCACTTAGATCTACTCCTCATTTTGTTCACATCTCTGTCCTCCCCTGTACAGTTGTTATTATTTTTGTGAGTGCTCAGGAAGTCTCCAACCATCTAGCTGCTGTGTAATTTGAGTATAAGTGTTATTACATTTTTTTTTCTTGTACTGTATACTGTAGAATAAGGTGTTAATTCGTAGGCCTGGTAAGGTTTTTGTGATTAATGTAAAGTTTTTACTGTCAGCCAGTAGTAATAATATTTTGTATCTGTAATAAAATATCTTGCATTAACTGAGCTTTTTCCGGTTTTCTCATTTTATCAGGGCTGACTTAGATAAATTTACTCTTGCTAAATTCGTGTTAATAGAGGTTATTGCAGTTAACCATATATTTAACCTGTTTTTTGCCATTACATTATCCTTATGAGTCCTGAATGTTTAGTTGTTAGTTTGAGCATTAAACTTTAACTTGTAATTTTACCTAACTCTTTTGTTTTGAACCTGGAACTTTGCGGGACAGTAGTGATTTTGGTGTTCTCACTTGAAGTGTTCATTATCTATCTCTGTTCCATAACAATATATATATATATATATATATATATATATATATATATATATATATATATATATATATATATATATATATATATATATATATATATATATATATATATATATATATATATATATATATATATATATTTTATGCGAGGAAGAAGGAACCAAAGGCCATGTGCCCGCAGTAAACAGTTTCCTCCAAGAGAAAATCCAAATCTAATAGAGAGCCAAATTCAAGATCCGATCATTTTGAGATGCCTGGACACACTGCGTTTAAAAAACTGGAGATCATAGGCAGCAGGAAATACAGACAGAGGGAGACAGTTCCAGAGCTGACCTGTTGCATAAATGAAAGACTGGGAGTAACGGTTAACTCTTGCATTAGAGAGTTGGACAGAAAAGGGATGAGAGTTTGCTGCCAGACGGGTGGTACGCGCCCGTCGTAGAGGTGGAGGATTGCAAGCAGACAGTTCAGAGGAGCAGTGACCATTAAAATAGCGATAGAAAAGAGATAAAGATGCAACAGTGCGGCGTAGAGACAGAGGTTGAAGGGAGTCAGTATGAGGAGGAGAGTTAATGAGACGAAAAGCCTTTGACTCCACGCTATTGAGAAGAGCTGTATGTGGGGAGCCTCCTCACAGATGAGAGTTGTACTCCACACAGGGGCAGATAAAACCCCTGTATAGAGTCAACAATTGTGCAGGGGTAAAGAAAGAGCGGAGTCGGCTTAGCACACCCAATCTCTTGGAAGCAGATTTTACAAGAGATGTAATATGACCTTTCCAAGATAAGTCCCGAGTAAATGAAACCCCAAGCATGTTCAAGGATGATGCAGGATTAAGCTGAATATTATTAAACATTAGTGGGTATACCTGTGGAAGATTTTGTCGGGTTGATAGGTGTGAGAACTGAGTCTTAGATGCATTAAAAACAACAAGATTATTTTTACCCCAGTCAGAGATACGAGCCAAGTCAGACATTAGGTGTGCCATAGCCTCATTCCTTGTTTGCTGAAGTAACTGTTGAGATGGGCGTTGCGGAAACCGAATGGAAAGGTGAAGGGTGGAGTCATCAGCGTATGAGTGGATAGGGTTAGATGTTCAGCTTAGAAGATCATTGATGAATAAAAGGAAGAGAGTAGGGAATAGGACAGAGCCCTGAGGAACACCACTGTTGATAGATCTAGGAGAAGAACGATGGCCGTCTACAACAGCGGCTATAGAACGACCAGAAAGGAAGCTAGCGATGAAGGCACAGATAGAAGGATAGAAACCGTAGGAGGGCAGTTTGGAAATTAAAGATTTATGCCAGACTCTATTGAAAGCCTTTGAGATGTCAAGTGCAATGGCAAAACTTTCGCCAAAGTCCCGAAAGGAGGATGACCAGGACTCTGAAAGGTAGGTGAGAAGATCGCCAGTGGAGCGTCCTTGACGGAACCCGTACTGACGATCGGAAAGAAGGTTGTGATAGGAAACATGCCTTAAAATTTTTCTATTGAGAATTGACTCAAAAACTTTTGAAATACAGGACGTTAAAGCAATTGGACGATAGTTGGAGGGTTGGGAGTGGTCACCCTTCTTTGGGACTGGCTGAATGAGAGCAAACTTCCAGCAAGAAGGAAAGGTACAAGTTGACAAAGGCGAAAGAATTTGCCTAGGCTGGGTGTAAGCACAGAAGCACAGTTCTTGAGAACAACAGGAGGGACCCCATCAGGCCCATATGTCTTGTTAGTACTGAGGCCAGTGATGGCAGAAAATTCATCAACTGAAGAAATTTTAGTGTCAGCCATGAGGAAGTCAGAGGGAGGAAGAGATGGAGGAACAGCACCAGAATCGTCTAAGGTGGAATTGGAGGAGAAAGTCTGTGCAAAGAGATCTGCTTCATCGGTAGAAGAAATAGCTACAGAACCATCAGAGTAGAAAAGAGGAGGGAAGGATGATGAGGTAAAGTTGTTAGAAAGATTTTTGGCAAGGTGCCAGAAGGAGCGGGAAGAATTCGAGTTGGAGAGTTGAGAGCATTTAGTATGGATGAAATTATTTTTAGTAGAGCGAACAACAGACTTAGCACGATTCCTGGCAGAAACGTAAAGATGATGTGATTCAGGGGTGGGTTGGCTCCGGTACCTTTTGTAGGCCCTCTCCTTGTTGCGGACAGCATTAGAACAAGCGTGATTAAACCAAGGCTTTCTTGCATTAGTCAAAGGATATGAGAAAGGAATGTATGCTTCCATGCCCGAAAGAATAACCTCCGTAATACGCAAGGCACACTCAGATGGCTCCCGGCCATGGAAGCAATAATCATTCCAGGGAAAATCAAAGAAGTACTGCCTGAGGGCCTCCCAGTCCGCGGCTCCAAAATGCCACAGACGATGCTTCCCTGGAGGGTCCACAGGCCGTACCGGAGTGATAGGACAGGTTAAAGTAATAGGGTTGTGATCGGAGGAGCCCAACGGAGAGAAAAGATTAACAGAGTAAGCAGAAGGATTAGTTGTGAGGAAGAGGTCAAGTATGTTGGAGCTCTCTCCAAGGAGGTCAGGGATATGGGTAGGGTGCTGTACAAGCTGCTCTAGGTCATTAAGGATAGAAAAGATGTAGGCTTGTTCACCAGGTGGATCCGTGAAAGGAGAGGAGAGCCAAAGGTGGTGGTGAACATTGAAATCTCCTAGAATGGAGATTTCAGAGAAAGGAGAAATGGATAGAATGTGTTCCATCGTAGAAGTAAGATAGTCGAAGAATTTTTGATAGTCAGTAGAATTAGGGGATAAGTAAACCGCACAGATATATTTAGTCAGAGAATGACAGGAAATCCGAAGCCAGAGTGTGGAGAATTCAGAACAATCGAGTTCAGGAACACGAGAGTAAGATAAGTCGTTGCGTATATATACACAACAGCCACCTTTGGCTTTGAAATGACTATAGAGAAAGTAGGAGGATACAGAAAAGGGTTTGCTGTCAGTTGCCTCAGACAGATGAGTCTCTGTTAGAAAAAGAAGGTGAGGTTTAGAGGAGGAGAGGTGGTGCTCAACAGAGCGAAAGTTAGAGGAAAGGCCGCGAATGTTGCAGAAATGAAGAAGAAGAGAGTCAGACAGTGGTTCCAGGCACCTCGAGTCGTCACAGGGAGAGGGGCGGATGGTGGGGGCATTTATGGTCCCCCCCCTCTGGGGACTCCGAGGCTTGGTGAAGAGACGCCATTTTTTTTTTAATTTTGAATCGGAAGTGTAGTGTGTACTGTGCATGTAGTTTGGTGTAGATAGTTTTATATATATATATATATATATATATATATATATATATATATATATATATATATGTGTGTGTGTGTGTGTGTGTGTGTGTGTGTGTGTGTGTGTTTACGTTCCTCTCTGCAGTATATATGGTTCTGGGGAGTGTAAATTAAATGCCTCATTAACATAGCCTGCCTTTTACAGTTTTTTTTTTTTTCACTTAGCTCAATGGCAGAATAAGACAATAATAGGGCTCTAACTACATCATGTCAATCTTCGATCGTGACTGTCACCATATTCTAATGCATTAGATTCTGTTGTAACGCATTATTCAAGAGAGAAAGATGCCAATTTAAGTAGAAATAGGATAGCAGAAACCATTATCCTTATAATTGAAGCAAACAGTTCCATAAAATATTATTAAAATACATATTTGCTATTGGAATATTCTGCCATTCCAAATATTGACATTTTGTTGTTCCTATATGTGAGAATATCGTCTGTGATGAATGGTATTTAATTTTATGCATGATGCTGGGTACTGATAGTAGCTTTACAAGATTAATAAGACAAAATTTATATCAAATAAGCATATAGTTTCTAATATGCAGTCGCTGAACAAAATTAAAACAGGAATCATCTCCTCTCAATCCCATGGAAGTAGGATGATATGGTGGTCAAGTGGATACAGGAATGATTGGTTCAATGTGGTGATGCAGGTTCGAATTGCGGTCAGTGTCTATCTATCTATCTATTGCCAGACGCCTCAATCCCGTTTGGGGTGGCCACAAACAAATCGCCTCCAAGTCGCCCTGTCCCCCGCCATTTCACTGCCCTGCTCCCAACTCACACCCCCCTCTCTCATATACCTCTCCACCCCATCCCTCCATCTCATCCTCGGCCTCCCCCTCCCTCTTCGCCCCTTCACCTCACTCACATACACTCTCTTCGTCAGTCTTTCACCCTCCATCCTCTCCACATGGTCAGTGTAATTTTATATATTTTTTTCTATTATATTATTTTTTAAGAAGACGTCTTTATACTTATATTACACAAGAGTATATACAGGTAAGCCATATCCATTGATTTCAGTGTTTGGTATTCACTGCTGCCTGATACTGATAATCATATATTGTGCCAATAAAGATCCAATTCCTTAACATCCAATATCTCGAAGCATGTATTGGGCCAATATGGAACCAGATCATGCATGCCAATACTCTCTGGTAATGTAAATCGTGCATTGGGCCGATACAAATCCATTATAATCCGTTGTAAACATAATAAATCCAAATTTTTCCAGAATCGGGCCATTACTCATATGTTTGTGGGGTAGGGAACAACTACTATTACTTTCAAAGTGGCATACTGTAAAATTGCAAAATTTTGCTCATAATCAGAAGTTTCTCGTTTATTTGTGGATGGATTTTCATCAGTAAAAAAACATTTTGATCAGCATTTTGTGCTGCATATTTTGTCCAGAATTTTTTTTGGATAAGTTCAATATTTTCTGCCCCATTTGCATAATTATGATTACTGTTTTCGTACATCAGATTTTCTAATTTAGATCATAAATGTAGTGTTCTAACAAAAAAGCTTCCAGTTAGTTTGTTCTCCTTGAAATTCTGAACAAAATGACATTTGAATGGTAGAAATTGATCAAAAAATAAGGGAGGTAGTTCAGAAAATGTTAACATGTAGTTTCACTCACAAGCCCCAACCGAGGGATATCTAGATGTGAAGTTAATGAAGGCTTTATGTAAGATAGCCTTCACGTCTCAAAAGGTATCTCCTAATGTGAATAAAATCGCCTGCAAGAACGAGCAGACTAATAAGAATAGTGTTAATAGTGGTAGTATTATACCAGTTATACTCTAACTTCTAAATTGTCATCTTTCCATCTCCAGTTGTAACAACAGATTACCACTCTGTAACAATAGATTAGCATTAGAATATAATGCTGCTCACAAAGAAGTGCTTGGAGCTTACTGAACTCTCCTTTTCTGCTACTGAAGTATGTGAAGAAAGCTGGAAAAGGACGAAGGTCTGGATCAAGTTAGAGTAAAAACAGTATAGGTGCCTGCCACCACACAAACCACAGGCTCATGCAGTGGATAGGAGGCTGGCGGCCCTTCCTCTGCAGTCCACTATCCCCCTTTTGGGGGACAGGATGGAACTCAAGGTAGGTTTGTATAGCCGGGCACACTGCCAAGTTATACACAACATATACTCATTTCTCTAGTGGAAGGTGGAGGCAACCATCGTCCACTCACTTGAGGAAGTGTTACTTTCTCTTTGACCTTTATCATTCTCTATGTATGTTTGCCCTTCTCTTGCTACTTTTCCCATCTTTCCTTTCACTTTTTGTTCATCTTCTTTTGACTTCAGATGGCTCTACACCGAATGACAAGCCAAATAATTTCCTGTGATCAAGGAAACCAATTACAACACTGGGTGGTAATCATATAACAAAATCACAGGTGTTTTTGAATCTACAGTAGTACTTTTGTTAATTGCGTGGTGAAAAGCAGTTGCGGCGTCTGTTTGTGAACAAAACTTACACACTTTTCCCTTGCTTTTTTGTGGCGAGACATTGCCACAACTTAACATCTATTCACAGCGACGGATGCAGGGGTTTTGCCCTAGGTGCTCGGGCAACAGCCTTCATTCCCGATGAGCTATCATCACAGTGGGGGTGATTTTTCCATTCCAGCTAAATTTTGTTTCACTCTCTTACGTTGCCCAGACATTTTTTTTTTTAATCTGTTAGTCGTGTGTGTGTGTGTGTGTGTGTGTGTGTGTGTGTGTGTGTGTGTGTGTGTGTGTGTGTGTGTGTGTGTGTGTGTGTGTGTGTGTGTGTGTGTGTGTGTGTGTGTGTGTGTGTGTGTGTGTGTGTGCGTGCGTGCGTGCGCGCGCGCGCGCGTGCGTGAGTGAGTGTGTGTGTGTGTGTGTGTGTGTGTGTGTGTGTGTGTGTGTGTATATATATATTTAAATCTATGAATAGTTTTGGTACACACTATTTCATTCAGTAGTGCCTGGCACTGATCAATTGCCCTGTTTGGAAAACAGCCCTGTGGCAGTTCGCCAGTCACTTCCTTCCATGATGAGTAATTTCCCCATTGTACTGTTCTCACTTCTCTTTTCCTGAGATAATCCTGTATCCAACAGTACAGGTTGCCTTGGATTCCTCCTTGATGGTACAGTTTCCATGAAAGTCTTTGGTGTGGTACTACTTCAGGAGCTTTCCTGAAATCTAAATAGATACTGTCCACCCATCCTTCTCTTTTCTGTAATGTTTTTGTAACTCTGTCATAGTACCTTAATAGATTAGTAACACACGATTGTCTCTTTCTAAAACAGAAATGCCTTTCTGTTATCATACTGTGTTCTTCTATACGGTTTACCCAAACTTTCGTATCAGGTTTTCTACAGTAGTATCGTACTTACAACACTGGATAATGATACTGGTCGATATTTGAGTGGATTCTTTCTTTTCTCTTTCTTGAATAGGGGAACAATGTTTGCTTTCTTCCAAATATCAGGTAGTTTACCTTGACTTAAGGATTCCATGAATATTAAATGTATGTGTGTACTTAACTCTTTTGCACATTCATGTAGCACCCAGCCTGAAATTTCTTCAGGACCACATGCTTTTCCATTGTCTAATTTACTTAACTCTTCCTGTACTTCTTTTTCTGATATTTGTATATCTGGTAATATGTGTAGGCATGCATGTTCCATATCGTCTCTTTCAAAACTATTTTCTTCTGTAAAAAACTGGAAATTATTACTGTTTCACAAATATCTTTTTCTTGTGTATAGATGATCCTCTCATCTATAATGGACTGTTTTATCTTTATCTTTGGTTTTGCTTCGGATGTAGCTATGAAATAGGTTAGGTTGATCACTACTTTCATTTGTAGCATCTTCCTCAAACTGTCTTTGAGCTCCCCTCCTTATCCTTGTATAATCATTTCTTGCCTGCTTATAGTTGTTATATGCTCTCTCACTATTGTGTTTTCCGTATCTGTTCCACAGCAAGTCTCTTTTTTCTTTTGATTTTTTACATTCTGTATTAAACCTTTTATTTTCATTTCTGTTTCTTTGTGCTGAGGGATGTAATTTTGGACTCCTATTTCATTAAAAATCACAGAATTTTCTATATATAAAATTAAAAAAATCTTGTCATCTAAGCTCCTTTTCCCAATCTGTTTCTAAGAAGTACTTCTTCAGGTCATGGTAGTGTAGTTTAGACACTTTTTGTAACTCTCATTACTGGTAATTAGGTCATATGCAATCCTGAAGTTACAATGTAATACTGCATGGTCGCTTTCGCCAAGTGGAGGGTGATATATTATATTATGAATATCATTTTCTTGCCTAGCAAAATATAAGATCTAGTACTGGTCAGGCGTAAATCAAATACAATTGTATTTGTATTTGAGGTGTATTTAAATGCATTTTCAAAGTATTTGTATTAGTAATTGTATTTTGGCACCCAGAAAAAGAAAAAGTATTTTGTATTTGTATTTTATGTATTCATACTGTTTTGTGCTGTTACTTGCAGTTTGTGAAGGCAAAAACACGTAATTTTGTTTTATTTTTCTCTTCCCGCTTGTTTTGAATTTAAATGCCATGTCACTATTCCGTCGAGATATGATTCTGATATGTAAGTATTTGTATTTGAGTATGTTTTTTTTATTTTGGAAATGAAAGTATTTGTATTTGAATTTTTGTATCATACTGCAAAAGTAATTGTAGCTATTTGTATTTGACCTCTAAAAAAAAGTATTTGATTCAACCCTGGTACTGATGGATCAAGTCCTCTTTTCCTAATGTTTTCCTTTACATGCTGTGTTAGGAAAAACTCCTGCACAAGATCCAGGAGTATTTGATCCCAACAGCTTTCATGGCTTCTTACATCTAAAGTAAGTATTCCAATTTATATTTGAATCGAAATCTCCAGTTAATGTAATTCTTTCAGATTCCTCTTCCATTCTATGTAGTAATGTTTTTAACCTGTGGATTGCAAGCCGCAGCTCAGGCTGGGTAGCATTGCGTTGTGAGCCACAGCTAAAGCTGTGCTAGCCGTTCATCGTTCAAAGATTTCCTGCACATATAGTGCAGGCCGGGTCATACATTTAGCCCGGTCAGTGGGGTATGGGCTGGTTAAAATATAGTTGTTGTTTGTTGTTTACAGATTTCCTGCACCTATAGTGCAGGCCGGGCCATACTTTAGCCCGGTCAGTGGGGTATGGGCTGATTAAAAAATAGTAAGGGGGAAGACAGGGCCTGGGGATTGCCCAGCACACACGTCCTGTCTCTTGGCTGGCTTTGTGGTGTGTGTGTGTGCTAGCCATGCATCACCATAAACAACTCGACCCCTACGCAGACTCATGTATGGCACTACGTAAAGATGGAGAGAGTTTTTTTTTATTTTCACCAGATGATGCCTTGGATGTTTAACTTCAAGTTTATAATAAATAAAAAAATGATTTTTTTTTTTCATTTTTTCATTTTTTCAATACTCCCGTAAGTAAGCTTATGCATGGCCCTGTGCAAAGACGGAGAGGGAGAGATTATTTTTTTTTTTTTCACCAGATGCCCTGGATGTTTATCTTCAAGTTTATAATAAAAAAAAAAAACTAAAAAAGAAAAAAAAATTCCTTCGTTTTTTGTGTACCGCAGGGTGGGATAAATAAAAGGTAATTGCACAATCCACGGGTTCAGTTCTGAATTGTACTTTCTGACAGGTCTTCATATTCGCCTCATTCCCAAGTGTTTGTTTTGGATGGCATGTAAAAATTGCCACAGTTTCCTCTCAGATGTGTTAATCTCTAATGCAATCAGTTCTGTCAGTGAGGGTATATCTAGTTTTATTTCTTTGACTTGTAGATTTTTCTTTGTTAAGATTATAATTCCTCCTTTTCTTAAATTTGTCTCTTCTCAATATATTGTATTTCTCTAACTTTATGGTATCGTTTGATATCTTTGGGGTTAATTTTGTTTCAGTTAGGCAAAGAATATGTGGTTCCTTTTCTTTGGTATAGTCTTTCATCTCAAATAATTTAGACACCATTCCATCTACATTTGAGTATATCAACTTAATCATCTTGTTTACATAGCCTACTTGCCATAGCTTCAGTCTGTTACCTTCCTAGTTTTTATTCCCTGTTGGCTATGTAACACTTTCGTACCTGCAATCCAACTACTTTGTAAAAAAAATTCACTCTTCTCTTCCTCTGATCTTTCCTTGTTCTTTGTTCTTGCTTCCTCCCTGTTCTCCATTAGTATTCTCAATTCCTCTTTAGTTAGGCATTTGTGTGTGTGTGTGTGTGTGTGTGTGTGTGTGTGTGTGTGTGTGTGTGTGTGTGTGTTTAGTAATCACAATAATTACTAGGTATATTAGAGGATGTGAATGTAAATATGTTATTAGCCTGCTGTTCAGTTAACTTCAGTATCGAGCTGCCATTTTTTATTGAATTATGGCTATCATTAAAAGCTTTTATTCATCTTAAAAAATACGAGCATGTAGGTAGGAGTCTTAAGGGTTCACTTAGATCAGTGATTCCCGTGTGAGCGTTGCTTTACCGGTTGAAGAACTTGATGCTCTACAAGCATGATCATCCTATAAAATAAAAAGTATATATATATATATATATATATATATATATATATATATATATATATATATATATATATAATATAGATAGATATGTTTCCACTTTCTAGGATGATCATGCCCGTAGAGCTTCAGGTTCTTCAAGTAGTAAAGCAACTGACAATACTGACTTAGCCACTACATCATTTTTTTGGCAAGACTCAGATTTGATTCCTGTTGATGAACCAGAAGCCACGTTACCACATACTGTTGTACTGAACCAAGATCAAAAAGATACAAAAGACAGTCCATCTACATCACAAACTCCAGCTACTCAAGTAGTTGATATATCTAAGTCCTTCTATGATAAACCCAGTCAACCAAAACTGCCAAGCTATCCAAGCAATCAGAATAATTGGAAATTTAGAAGTCCCTATTTTGATAACTTTTCTTGGTTAGAATACTCGGTCTCGCAAGATGCGTGTTACTGCTTTCCATGTAGGCATTTTGCTGGATCATCTGTTCGCAAGGAGGAAGGACCAGGTAGGAGACCGTTTATTGATCAGTCCCCTTCTCAAACAGCATCAGGCAAGTGAAAGACACATTAATAGTATGATAGCTTGGTCTAATTTCAAGGATATTCAGTCAGGGTCCACTCAGTCTGTACTATCTTCTCTATCTTCAGCTAGGCAACAAGAAATTGAGGACAACAGGGAACATGTAAAGTTACTTTTAAAAGTCACTGCATTACTAGGAAGGCAAAGCCTGTCTTTTCTGTGGACTTAATGAGGATGGTGACACATTAAATTCAGGAAATGTTGTAGAATTCTTCACATAATTGCTGAATCAAATCCCTCTCTAAAACAAAAGTTGGATCGACGATAAGGCCATTACACAAGTCCTCAGTTCCAGAATGAGTTGATATCAGTTGTTCGAAGGCTTATCAAGGACACAATTTGTGCTGAAGCACAAGAAGCCAAGTACTTTTCAGTTATGGTTGATGAAAGGAAAGACTTGTCAAAAAAAGAACAGATGGCTATTCTTGTGCGATAATTTAGTGAGGGTATAGTGAAGGAGCGTGCCATTGGAACCTATCACATGGAAAAGGTTGATGCAGCAAGTTTAGCTGATTTTATATATAAGGAGATAGAACAATCTGGATTAATTTGGTCTAACTGTGTGACTCAGTGTTATGATGGTGCTAGTGTAATGAGTGGATGCTTTAGTGGGGTGCAAGCAAGACTACGGGATAAAATTCCCCAAGCAGTATACATACATTGCCATGCACGCAGGCTGAATTTAATACTGGGCGATAAAGAATACCTGTGACCTCTCTTCATTTTTTTGCAGTTATTAACACACTTATAAATTTATTACTAACAGTAACACAAGGAACCAACTTTTCATAGAGGCACAAAAAGCAGATCTTCAGGTTTTGACACTAGAAAGACCTACCATAACTAGATGGTCTCACTATTACAGGTCAGTATCTGAAGTTAAGCTTCGCTATGGAAGTTTGCTATCAGTGCTTCATACAGTTTCAGAGGGTTCTGATTCAGACGCTGCAGCAGAAGCAAATGGACTATAAAAAAAGTTAAAGCCTTTCAGGTTCATAATGGATCTGCATATTATTGAACAAGTCCTTAGAGTTACCAATAGTTTGTCAGATCAGCTTCAAGCAAAGGAAGCCTTACTATCTGAAGCTTGCTCTCTCATACAGTCAGCTATTAAAGAAATGCAGGTCTTGAGAAAGGACGAGAATTTCTCTGATATTTTTGACGTAGCTAAAGATTTTGCTTAACATATAAGACTGATACCACCTTGGAAAATTCAGAGCAGCTGAGCAGACCTGAGAGATTTCAGAAGGTTTCATCAGGACTAAAGAGCTTCTTATCTTATTCAGCTCTAGGGAGAAATGAGGTGAATACTTGCATTGCTCCAAAGACTGAAATAAAAAAAAAAACTATTTTGATATATCAGATATCTCTCAGAGCTTGATATTAGTTTCACACAAAACATGTCTCTAATAGAAGCAATGCACTTGATTGCAATTCCAGAGGCTTTCTAGAATATGAGAAGCTTTCTGTTATAGTACAGTCTTACAAAGATATATACATAGATGATATTCCTCTAGTTTCCCAATTATACAATATGTTGCAAAAAGACATTTTCTAAGTATGATTGACAAGCCAAAGAATCTGCTTGAATTATATGATCTAAAGCTATTACACTGTGCGTAGGCTACTCAGAAATAGTGAAAACTCAAAATTCTTATCACCCTTTCAGTAACTACTGCAGGCAATGAACGACCTTTTCAATACTTAGCTTAGTCAAGACATATCTAAGAACCTCGATGAGAAATGATCGCTTAAGTCACTTGCTACTTATGGCCTCAGAAAAGGAACTTATTAAAAATCTTAACTTTAACACCATGGTTGATGACTTGCAAAGCAGAGATCACGGAGATATCCACTGTTGCAGTAGTTTATTCCTTTTTCAATGCAATAAATATACGTCGTTTGGTTTTCAGTTTCCTCTAATGAATTCTGAAATTAATATGCTATACTTACCTGAGCCTCTTCCAAATTTAAAAACCATCATTTTATTTCTCCCACCTTTTAGTGTACAGCTAACTTTTTCACATTATATGGTTCACGGTATTTTTTGGGCTAGTAAGCTAGCATTCCATTTTTAATTCACTTACAAGTTTACATCTTATCGTTCTCAATTTTATAACCATATAACCAAATTTTGGCGCCCGTAGGTTTAGTGGGTAATTATTGTGCTCCAATCGGATTGAGCCGATGAAGGTTTATATCCAAGGAGTGGTTGGGGTTTATTGCTCACGTAATGCCACTCAGGGATGAGTGAGGTTGGTCACTCTCATCTTAAATATCAGGACCAACTGCCTAGCCCCGGGCTCCTACACTCCTCATGGGGCAACATAGGACTGGATGATAGATGGATGGATCTTTTCATTAGGCTATAAGAATGAAGTCAGTTTAAGCTTTCACCAATACAATTAATAATTTAATTACTATTTGGTCTATTATCCAAGGTCATTAGCATATAATGCAATGATACGTACTTTACCATGCACTTTATATTACATATTCATCTTCACCCATTAGTGTGTGTGTCAGGAGGTAACTGGGTTAACAAATAATTATATACAGTATAAATATTTGTTTACTGCTTTAATTCCCTAAATGTAGCTTTGCATGTGGCTTCAAAATGCTCGCTCGCTACCCCACCCATGTGGGGAGGTAAGAGTAGGGGGGCCTCCTAAATAGCCTATCCCCTTCCCCCAAGGAAAATTGAAATTACGCCCCTGTTCCAGAAGCATATCCATACTCAAAGCACTCGCCGCTCTATTCAGTCACTTAAGACGACTCACAGCTGCATGCATGGCCTCCTGATGTCCACCCTTCTGAATCCTATCTCCCTCGTGAGGACGGGGTCCACCTGGCCAGGCTAAGATGTGGGCATCATCCAGCCCTCTTAAGATAACAGAAGAGGCTGGATGATTCCAACACTGATGCCTGTCCAAAATGTAACACAGCACCCCATACTATTAAGCACATTATGGAAGACTGCGGTGCACACAATCACCAATGCCAACAACACAACATACACTCCTTGAGAGCTCTGTGGGAAAGCCCGGTCTCGGCCATGGCCTGCCTTAGGGACTCGGGGCTGTTCGGCCAGACTGCCTAGGGAACAACTACTGCTATTACCGCCACTGATGCCTGTCCAAAATGTAACACAGCACCCCATACTAGTAAGCACATTATGAAAGACTGCATTGCACACAATCACCTGTCAACAACACAACCTACACTCCTTGAGAGCTCTGTGGGAGAGCCCGGTCTCAGCCATGGCCTACTTTAGTGACTCGGGGCCAGACTGCCTACCCAACAAACATTGAACTATTGGCATAATAATGGCCCCATACTGGTTTTCCTCTGCATCAAGTATTGAGCTGATACTTCCAGATTTGACTCTCAGGAATGGGCCAATGTAAATCCATTACCTGTTTGTACACCGGCTCATTATCGGCAATGTATCAATCTGATTATGCACCATTATTGTCTTCCATTATAGTTCCAATATCTGATATAGATAAGATTGAAATTAATGTCTTCATTTTTCATGGAGCTCACCCAGATTTCATTAATTTGCCAAGACCGTATGATATCAAGCCAAGCTCTCCTTACTTCCTGTAATGCTGTCAAGCAATGAAAGTCTGAAATGAGAGAATTTAAATTACTTGTACTGGGGGATTTCGAACCTGCGTCCTCGCAACTCACACACCAGCACACTGCCCTGCGCCATCAGGGATCCTTAGCTGTAAGTGACAAGTTTAATAATTTTATTGACCTAATTATATATATATATATATATATATATATATATATATAAATATATATATATCTATTTATATATATATATATATATATATATATATATGTGTGTTTGTGTGTGTGTGTGTGTGTGTGTGTGTGTGTGTGTGTGTGTGTGTTCTTACCTAATTGTTCTTACCTAATTGTATCTTTGCAGGAATGAGTCAAGCTCGTACTGTCCCGTGTCTTAAACCATATTTATCGTACATACCCTTAAATTTCCGAATTGTTTTGGCACACACTATTTCATTCGGTAGTGCATCCATTGATCAATTGCTCTGTTTGGGAAACTGAATTTCCTTACGTCTTTATCACCTCTCTTCTTATGCAGTTTTTTGCAGTGTCCTCTTGCTGATGCTTCTCCATATGTTAAGTAATCATTTATGTCTATTTTCTCCTTCCCTGATATGCACTTATATAGCATTATCATGTCACCTCTTTTCCTTCTCTCCTGTAGTGTTGGTAGATTCAGTTTATTTAGCCTTTCTTCGTAGCTTAGGTCCCTTAAGCTTGGTATCCATCTTGCAGCGGCCTTTTGAACTTTTTCAATCTTGTCTATGTGTTTTTTGAGATGAGGACTCCAGGCTACTGATGCATATTCCAGGGTTGGTATAATGAATGATGTTATTATCCTTCTTAGCATGTCTTCATTTATGTATGTGAATGCTATTCTCATATTTGCAAGCAGTGTATACATGTTCCGTACCTTCTCGCTGATGTGGTCAGCCGGAGATAGTCTGTTATTGATAATCAAACCTAGGTCCTTCTCTCTTTCTGATGTGTATAGGGCTTTATTTCCTAACTTATAATCCCAATCAGGTCTTTTTCAACTTTTACCAAACTTGATTACATGACACTTGTCCACATTGAATTCCATTTGCCATGTATTACTCCATTCATGAAGTTTATTTAATTCTTCTTGTAGCTCTTTACAAGAGTCTGTGTTAGTAATTCTCCTTTGTATTTTTGCATCATCTGCAAACATATTCAGATAGCTCTCATTTCCAGTGTTACTGTTTATATCATTTATATACACTAAAAACATGATTGGTGCCAGCACTGAACCCTGTGGTACTCCACTAGTCACTTCTTTCCATGATTAGTTTCCTCTTAGTACTGTTCTCATTTCTCTTTTTATGAGAAAATCTTGCATCCAACAAAACAGTTTGCCTCGAATTCCTCCTTGATGGTACAGTTTCCATAAAAGTCTTTGGTGTGGTACTGTGTCAAAAGCTTTCTTGAAATCTAAATAGATACTGTCCACCCATCCTTCTCTTTCCTGTATTGTGTTTGTTACTCTGTCATAGTAGCTCAACAGATTATTAACACATGATTTTCCTTTTCTGAAACCAAACAGCCTTTCTGTTGTCATACTGTGTTCTTCTAGATGATTTACCCAAGCTTTTCTTATAAGCTTTTCTAATACCTTGCTTACAACACTGGTCAGTGATACTGGTCGTTAGTTGAGTGGAATTTGTCTATTTCCTTTCTTGAATAAGGGGACAATATTTGCTTTTTTCCAAATATCAGGTAGTTTACCTTGACTCAAGGATTTCTTGAAAATTAAAAATAATGGTTTACTTACCTCCTTTGCACATTCTCGTAGTACCCAACATGAAATTTCATCAGGACCACTTGCTTTTTCTCTGTCTAATTTACTTAACTCCTCCTGTATTACTTTTTCTGTTATTTGTATATGTGGTAGTATGTGTGGACATGCATGTTCCACATAGTCCCTCTCAAAATTTTTCTCTTCTGTAAAAACTAATTGGAAATTCTTATTTAGTGCTTCACAAATATCTTTCTCTTGTGTATAAGTGATTCCCTCGTCCGTAATGGATTGTATTTTATCTTTTATTTTGGTTTTGCTTCTGATGTAGCTGTAAAACAGCTTTGGTTGATCACTACTTTTATTTATTATATCCTCCTCAAACTGTTTTTGGGCTTCCCTCCTTATTCTTGTATAATCGTTTCTTGCCTGTTTGTAATTATTATACGCCCTTTCACTATTGTGTCTTCTGTATCTATTCCACAAGAAATCTCTTCTTTCTTTTGATTTTTTACATTCTGTATTGAACCATTTCTGTATTTTCTTATCTGCTTCTTTGTGCTGTGGGATGTACTTCTGGACTCCTATTTCATAAAATTCACAGAATTTTTTATATACAGCATTTAAATCTTGTCCTCTAAGCTCATTTTCCCAATCAACTTCTAAGAAATACTTCTTTTGGTCTTGATAATTTCCCTTTTTATAGTTTAGGCTCTTTTTGTAACTTTCATTGCTGTTAACTATGTCATATGCTATCCTGAAGTTATAATTTAGTACCGCATGATCTCTTTTGCCGAGTGGAGGGTGATATATTAAACTGTCAATATCATTTCCTTGCCTAGTAAATATTAGATCTAGCACTGAAGGTACATCGAGTCCTCTTTTTCTGGTGGTTTCCCTCACATGTTGCGTTAGGAAAAACTCTTGCACGAGATCCAGGAGCTTTTGGTCCCATCAGCTTTCTTGGCTAATTATATCTAGAGTATTCCAATTTATATTTGTATTAAAATCTCCAGTTAGTATAATTCTTTCCGATTTCTCTTCCATTTTATGTAGCAAGGATCTTAAACTCTGAATTGTACTCTCTGCCAGGTCCTCATATTCATCTCCTTCCCATGTGTTTGATCTGGGTAGCATGTTCAAATTGGCTACAATTACTTTCCCTTCAGATGTGTTGATCTCTACTGCAATCAGTTTTACTTGTGATGGTATATCTAGTTTTATTTCATTGAATTTTAGATTTTTCTTAGTTAATATTATAATTCCTCCTCCTTTTTTTAAATTTCTGTCTCTTCTCCATATATTGTATTCCTCTAAGTTTAGTATGTCATTGGATATCTTTGGTGTTAATTTTGTTTCAGTTAGGCATATTATTTGTGGTTCATTTTCTCTGACATAATCATTCATCTCTAGTAATTTAGATACCATTCCATCCACATTTGAGTACATCAACTTTATCATCTTGTTTATATACTTGTCATGACATGGTTTTACTACCTTCCTCCTTTTTATTCCATCCTGTTTGTGTACCACTTTCGTACCTGCAATCCTATTACTTTGTAAAAAAATTTCTTCTCCTCTTCTGATCTTCCCTCATTTTTTGTTTTTGCTTCCTCCCTTTTCTCTTTCAGTAATTCCAGTTCCTCTTGTTTTAGGCATCTTTTTATCCATACATTTTTGAACTCCTCTTTTTCCATAAGATTCTTTGCATTTTTTAGTATCTCTTCCACAGTGTTTACACTCTGGAAAGTCACATTTAGAGGTCTTCTCCTGCTTTTCTCGTATTTCCCTAAGCTCTTGTGTTCCTCTATGTCTTTACTACAGATTTCCTCTGATACTTCTTTCAGTAAGCTCATTACATTTGCCATCTCCTTTTTGTCTCTTGTGATCTTGTTTTTTACTTCTTCCTCTTCTATACCAGTGATTACTATAGATTTGTTTATATCTACTGAATCTCTGACTAACTTTGGATTGTTTTGGATTATTCTTTTCACTTCCTGTTTAATGCTTTTTTCCTCCACCCTTGTTTCTAAGTCTTTCTTTACTTTCACCATTTCAGCATACGTGGTTTCCACATCATTTTTGTAGCTTTGCACAGCTTCATTCACCTGTGTTATCTTCTCCTCAATATCACTGCTCTGGTCCATAAGACTGCTTACTTGCCTAATTGTCTCTGTGTCATTTTTTAATTCTTCCATAACACTCTCGTGATTGACTACTGTACTTGCCATTTCACTCATTTTCTTCCTAAGTGTACTCATTTCCACTGTTAGTTCACTGATGGTTGTGTCTTTCTTGTTGGCCTTCCTTCCTAGTTTTTCTATTTCTTCCTTTTGCAAGTGCATTTGCTTCTTTATTTCATCAATTTCATTTTTGAAAGCCATTTCTAGTTTGTGTACACGTTCAACCAGTCTATTGTGAGTCTCCACTTCAACCAGTTCTTGGTAGAAATCATCATTTTGCTTTCTACCTTTATCCCTTTTCTTTTCCACATTTGCTTTACTAAAGTATGTATCCATTTTGCAATACTAAAAGTACAGAGTATGTACTTACATTCCCCCGGGCAGTTGTAGTCTAAACAAACCTCAGCTGACTGAGCACATTCTTTCGTCTTGGTTCTCTTTTCTGTTTGAACAAGTCTTGTTTAAACTTTTTTTTTTTTTCTTTTAATAATGAAAAATCATTTAGGCTAACCTGGTACAGAGCTTGACTCATATAAAGATACTAATTTAGGTAATGCCACTGGCCGTGTTGGTTCGGTACGGAGCGCCGATGTCGCACGTCTGCCTCCTTTGACTCCCTCTGTGTGTGTGTGTGTGTGTGTGTTTACGTTCCTCTCTGCAGTATATATGGTTCTGGGGAGTGTAAATTAAATGCCTCACTAACATAGCCTGCCTTTTACAGTTTTTTTTTTTTTTTTCACTTAGCTCAATGGCAGAATAAGACAGTAACAGGACTCTAACTACATCCTGTCAATCTTCGATCGTGACTGTCAACATATTCTAAAGCATTAGATTCTGTTGTAGCGCATTATTCAAGAGAGCAAGATGCCAGTTTAAGTAGAAACAGCATAGCAGAAACCATTATCCTTATAATTGAAGCAAACAGTTCCATAAAGTATGAATAAAATACATATTTGCTATTGGAATATTCTGCCATTCCAAATATTGACATTTTGTTGTTCCTATATGTGAGAATATGGTCTGTGATGAATGGTATTTAATTTTATGCATGATGCTGGGTACTGATAGTAGCTTTACAAGATTAATAAGACAATATTTATATCAAATAAGCATATAGTTTCTAATATGCAGTCGCTGAACAAAAATAAAAACAGGAATCATCTCCTCTCAATCCCATGGAAGTAGGATGATATGGTGGTCAAGTGGATACAGGAATGATTGGTTCAATGTGGTGATGCAGGTTCGAATTGCGGTCAGTGTAATTTTATATATTTTTTTCTATTTTATTTTTTTTTAAGAAGACGTCTTTATGCTTATATTACACAAAAGTATATACAGGTAAGCCATATCCATTGATTTCAGTGTTTGGCATTCACTGCTGCCTGATACTGATAATCATATATTGTACCAATAAAGATCCAATTCCTTAACATCCAATATCTCGAAGCATGTATTGGGCCAATATGGAACCAGATCATGCATGCCAATACTCTCTGGTAATGTAAATCGTGCATTGGGCCGATACAAATCCATTATAATCCGTTGTAAACATAATAAATCCAAATTTTTCCAGAATCGGGCCATTACTCATATGTTTGTGGGGTAGGGAACAACTACTATTACTTTCAAAGTGGCATACTGTAAAATTGCAAAATTTTGCTCATAATCAGAAGTTTCTCGTTTATTTGTGGATGGATTTTCATCAGTAAAAAAACATTTTGATCAGCATTTTGTGCTGCATATTTTGTTCAGAATGTTTTTTGGATAAGTTCAATATTTTCTGCCCCATTTGCATAATTATGATGGCTATTTTCGCATTTCAGTTTTTCTAATTTTACATCATAAATATAGTGTTCTAACAAAAAAGCTTCCAGTCAGATTGTTCTCCTTGAAATTCTGAACAAAATGACATTTGAATGGTAGAAATTGATCAAAAAATAAGGGAGGTAGTTCAGAAAATGTTAACA
Organism: Coenobita brevimanus; assembly: GCF_032717465.1. Lineage (NCBI taxonomy): Eukaryota > Metazoa > Arthropoda > Malacostraca > Decapoda > Coenobitidae > Coenobita > Coenobita brevimanus. The sequence goes on from NC_136972.1 coordinate 22,965,173, forward strand.
TGTAGTTTCACTCACAAGCCCCAACTGAGGGATACCTAGATGTGAAGTTCATGAAGGCTTTATGTAAGATAGCCTTCACGTCTCAAAAGGTATCTCCTAATGTGAATAAAATCGCCTGCAAGAACGAGCAGACTAATAAGAATAATGTTAATACTGGTAGTATTATACCAGTTATACTCTAACTTCTAAATTGTCATCTTTCCATCTCCAGTTGTAACAATAGATTACCACTCTGTAACAATAGATTAGCGTTAGAATATAATGCTGCTCACAAAGAAGTGCTTGGAGCTTACTGAACTCTCCTTTTCTGCCACTGAAGTATGTGAAGAAAACTGGAAAAGGACGAAGGTCTGGATCAAGTTAGAGTAAAAACAGTATAGGTGCCTGCCACCACACAAACCACAGGCTCATGCAGTGGATAGGAGGCTGGCGGCCCTTCCTCTGCAGTCCACTATCCCCCTTTTGGGGGACAGGAAGGAACTCAAGGTAGGTTTCTTTAGCCGGGCTCACTGTCAAATTTACACAACATATACTCATTTCTCTAGTGGAAGGTGGAGGCAACCATCATCCACTCACTTGAGGGAGTGTTACTTTCTCTTTGACCTTTATCATTCTCTATGTATGTTTGCCCTTCTCTTGCTACTTTTCCCATCTTTCCTCTCACTTTTTGTTCATCTTCTTTTCACTTCAGATGGCTCTACACCGAGTGACGAGCCAAATGATTTCCTGTAATCAAGGAAACCAATTACAACACTGGGTGGTAATAATATATCAATATCACACGGTGGTTTTGAATCTACTGTAGTACTTTTGTTAACTGCGTGGAGAAAAGCAGTTGCGGCGTCTGTCTGGGAACAAAACATACACACTTTTCCCTTGCCTTGCTCTGGCGAGACACTGTCTGCCACAATTGAACATCTACTCACAGCGACGGATGCAGGGGTTTTGCCCTAGGTGCTCGGGCAACAGCCTTCATTCCCGATGAGCTATCATCACAGTGGGGGTGATTTTTCCATTCCGACTAAATTTTCTGTTTCTCTGTCTTACGTTGCCCAGTCTTTTTTTTTTTTTTTTTTTTTATCTGCTAGTGTGAATACTTGTCGTGTGTGTGTGTGTGTGTGTGTGTGTGTGTGTGTGTGTGTGTTTACCTAATAGTTCCTACCTAATTGTAACTTTACAGGAATGACTCAAGTTCGTACTGTCCTGTGTATTAAAACTGTTTTATCATATATATATATATATATATATATATATATATATATATATATATATATATAGATATATATATATATATATATATATATATACAGTATGTATTTAACCCATTGGATCCCAGGGGTGCTGGGCGACGCACTGCACTGGGAGGGCACTAAGCGTACCGCCCTCCGCCTATCGGCTCATAGTCGCGAAGCTCATAGGTCCCTACCCGGAAGTTCCTTACTTTATAGGGACTTGAGAAATCCCAGTTCTGTCCAATACTCCGGACACTGGGCTCCAATGGGATATATATATATATATATATATATATATATATATATATATATATATATATATATATATATATATATATATATATATATATTTATGCGAGGAAGAAGGAACCAAAGCCCATGAGCCCGCAGTTACAGTTCCCTCCAAGAGAAAAACAAAATACAATAGAGAGCCAAATTCAAGATCCGATCATTTTGAGATGCCTGGACACACTGCGTTTGAAAGACTGGAGATCATAGGCAGCAGGAAATACAGATAGAGGGAGACAGTTCCAGAGCTGACCTGTTGCAAAAATGAAAGACTGGGAGTAACGGTTAACTCTTGCATTAGAGAGTTGGACAGAAAAGGGATGAGAGTTTGCTGCCAGACGGGTGCTACGCGCCCGTCGTAGAGGTGGAGGAATGCAAGCAGACAGTTCAGAGGAGCAGTGACCATTAAAATAGCGATAGAAAAGAGATAAAGATGCAACAGTGCGGCGAAAAGACAGAGGTTGAAGGGAGTCAGTAAGAGGAGAAGAGTTAATGAGACGAAAAGCCTTTGACTCCACCCTATTGAGAAGAGCTGTATGTGGGGAGCCTCCCCACACATGAGAGTTCTACTCCACACAGGGGCGGATAAAAACCCCTGTATAGAGTCAACAACTGTGCAGGGGTAAAGAAAGAGCGGAGTCGGCTTAGCACACCCAATCTCTTGCAAGCAGATTTTACAAGAGATGTAATATGATCTTTCCAAGATAAGTCCCGAGTAAATGAAACCCCAAGCATGTTCGAGGATGATGCAGGATTAAGTTGGATATTATTAAACATTAGTGGGTATACCTGTGGAAGATTTTGTCGGGTTGATAGGTGTGAGAACTGAGTCTTAGATGCATTAAAAACAACAAGATTATTTTTACCCCAGTCAGAGATACGAGCCAAGTCAGACATTAGGTGTGCCATAGCCTCATCCCTTGTTTGTTGAAGTAACTGTTGAGATGGGCGTTGCGGGAACCGAATGGAAAGGTGAAGGGTGGAGTCATCAGCATATGAGTGGATAGGGTTAGATGTACAGCTTAGAAGATCATTCATGAATAAAAGGAAGAGAGTAGGTGATAGGACAGAGCCCTGAGGAACACCACTGTTGATAGATCTAGAAGAACGATGGCCGTCTACAACAGCGGCTATAGAACGACCGGAAAGGAAGCTAGTGATGAAGACACAGATAGAAGGATAGAAACCGTAGGAGGGCAGTTTGGAAATTAAAGATTTATGCCAGACTCGATCGAAAGCCTTTGAGATGTCAAGTGCAATGGCAAAGCTTTCGCCAAAGTCCCAAAAGGAGGATGACCAGGAGTCTGAAAGGTAGGTGAGAAGATCGCCAGTGGAGCGTCCCTGACGGAACCCATACTGACGATCGGAGAGAAGGTTGTGATAGGAAAGATGCCTTAAAATTTTTCTATTGAGAATTGACTCAAAAACTTTTGAAATACAGGACGTTAAAGCAATTGGACGATAGTTGGAGGGTTGGGAGTGGTCACCCTTCTTTGGGACTGGCTGAATGAGAGCAAACCTCCAGCAAGAAGGAAAGGTACAAGTTGACAGACAAAGGCGAAAGAGTTTGCCTAGGCAGGGTGTAAGCACAGAAGCACAGTTCTTGAGAACAACAGGAGGGACCCCATCAGGCCCATATGCCTTGTTAGTACTGAGGCCAGTAATGGCAGAAAATACATCAACTGAAGAAATTTTAATGTCAGTCATGAGGAAGTCAGAGGGGGGAAGAGATGGAGGAACAGCACCGGAATCGTCTAAGGTGGAATTGGAGGAGAAAGTCTGTGCGAAAAGATCTGCTTCATCAGTAGGAGAAATAGCTACAGAACCATCAGAGTAGAAAAGAGGAGGGAAGGATGATGAGGTAAAGTTGTTAGAAAGATTTTTGGCAAGGTGCCAGAAGGAGCGGGAAGAATTCGAGTTGGAGAGTTGAGAGCATTTAGTATGGATGAAATTATTTTTAGTAGAGCGAACAACAGATGTAGCACGATTCCGGGCAGAAACGTAAAGATGATGTGATTCAGGGGTGGGTTGGCTCCGGTACCTTTTGTAGGCCTCTCCTTGTTGCGGACAGCATTAGAACAAGCATGATTAAACCAAGGCTTTCTTGCGTTAGTCAAAGGATATGAGAAAGGAATGTATGCTTCCATGCCCGAGAGAATAACCTCCGTAATACGCAAGGCACACTCAGATGGCTCCCGGTCATGGAAGCAATAATCATTCCAGGGAAAATCAAAGAAGTACTGCCTGAGGGCCTCCCAGTCCGCGGCTCCAAAATGCCACAAACAACGTTTCCCTGGAGGGTCCACAGGCCGCACCGGAGTGATAGGACAGGTTAAGGTAATAAGGTTGTGATCGGAGGAGCCCAATGGAGAGAAAAGATTAACAGAATAAGCAGAAGGATTAGTTGTGAGGAAGAGGTCAAGTATGTTGGGGCTCTCTCCAAGGCGGTCAGGGATACGGGTAGGTGCTGTACAAGCTGCTCTAGGTCATTAAGGATAGAAAAGATGTAGGCTTGTTCACCAGGTGGATCCGTGAAAGGAGAGGAGAGCCAAAGGTGGTGGTGAACATTGAAATCTCCTAGAATGGAGATTTCAGAGAAAGGAGAAATGGATAGAATGTGTTCCATCGTAGAAGTAAGATAGTCGAAGAATTTTTGATAGTCAGTAGAATTAGGGGATAAGTAAACAGCACAGATATATTTAGTCAGAGAATGACAGGAAAGCCGAAGCCAGAGTTTAGAGAATTCAGAAGAATCGAGTTCAGGAACACGAGAGCAAGACAAGTCGTTGCGTATATATACACAACAGCCACCTTTGGCTTTGAAATGAGTATAGAGAAAGTAGGAGGATACAGAAAAGGGTTTGCTGTCAGTTGCCTCAGACAGCTGAGTCTCCGTTAGAAAAAGAAGGTGAGGTTTAGAGGAGGAGAGGTGGTGCTCAACAGAGCGAAAGTTAGAGGAAAGGCCGCGAATGTTGCAGAAATGAAGAAGAAGAGAATCAGACAGTGGTTCCAGGCACCTCGAGTCATCACCGGGAGAGGGGCGGATGGTGGGGGCATTTATGGTCCCCCCCCCCTGCAGACTCCGAGGCTTGGTGAAGAGACGCCATTTTAAATGAATTTTGAATCGGAAGTGTAATGTGTACTGTGCATGTAGTTTGGTGTAGATAGAGAAATTTGTACTGGAGAGCATGCTGGCCTACTCTCTGTGTAACTGAGACACTGAAAAAGTTCAGCAAAAGGGGATGGTCAGGAACTAGTCCTGAGGGCTGATGAAACGGGAGCTCCAGCACTCCCTGTCATCAGCTTTCCATCCACCTCGGGAGTATAATATATATATATATATATATATATATATATATATATATATATATATATATATATATATATATATATATATATTATTGTTACATAGCCTATGATTTCATCATCCTTTGTATAATTCTAACGTACAGTATGCTGCATGTTTGATCACGATTCGCCTCGTGGCTTCCATAGTGACCAAACTTCCGTGTTCTACCTCACTCCCCCCTTCTCCTCCCTTATAGTAGAGTAAGTCGTTCTTTCTGTTGTTCAGAGCAGGAGTGTCAACTCTTTGTCCCCTATGGCTTCATCTGCGCGTCCTTCTTGCAAGTTGTATCAAGCTCTGCCGGCCCCTATATAATGAGCTTAGTCTCTGCATTAATTGCCACTTAGATCTACTCCTCATTTTGTTCACATCTCTGTCCTCCCCTGTACAGTTGTTATTATTTTTGTGAGTGTTCGGGAAGTCTCCAACCATCTAGCTGCTGTGTAATTGGGTATAAGTGTTATTACATTTTTTCATGTACTGTATGGCATAAGGTGTTAATTTGTAGGCCTGGTGAGGTTTTTGTGATTCATGTGGAGTTTTTGATGTCAGCCATCATTAATAATATTTTGTATCTGTAATAATATATCTTGCATTAACTGAGCATTATCCGGTTTTCTCATTTTATCAGTGCTGACTTAGATAAATTTACTATTGCTAATTTCGTGTTGATAGAGGCTATTGCAGTTACCCATATATTTAACCTGTTTTTTGCCATTACATTATCCTTATGAGTCCTGAATGTTTAGTTGTTAGTTTGAGCATTAAACTTTAACTTGTAATTTTACCTAACTCTTTTGTTTTGAACCTGGAACTTTGCGGGACAGTAGTGATTTTAGTATTCTCACTTGAAGTGTTCATTATCTCTCTCTGTTCCGTAACAAAAATTTGGCGACCTCTTATCAGGATATTCAGGATATTATCATAAGGATATTGCTTGATATTTTGTGACTGTGATTTATTCATGATGTCTACTATTACCACTCTTGATGAAGCCAAAGATTTTTTGTCAAATGTGCAAACAGTGTGTGATGTAGAAAACAGAACAAAGAATGAACTTAAGCTTGTTGCTCAACAATTGAGAATTGCTGTTCGCTCTCATCAGTCTAAAGATCAAATTGTTGACATGATTAATGAAAGCTTGTTTAATGTAACTCCTCCAGATGAGCAAACGCAAATTGAAATAGCTAAGTTACAGCTAGCCCTGCAGGAGGCTCGTGCTAAGGAGGCTGAGATTCAGGCACGTTCTAAGGAGGCACAGGCACAAATTGAAATTGCTAGGATTCAGGCCGACCATGAGTATCGCATGAAACAAAGTGGAACTGAATCATCTAGCTCTGATGATTTTGATGTGGCTAAAAATGTTAACTTGTCCCTCCTTTTAATGAATCTGATTTAACAAAGTATTTTCAGTTGTTTGAGAGGGTAGCTACAGGCTTTAATTGGCCCAAAAGGTATTGGCCAGTACTCCTTCAGACTGTTCTCACCGGTAAAGCTCAAGTAACTTATGCATCTTTGCCTCAGGATCAATCTGATAATTATGATGTAGTTAAGAGCTTGATTCTTAAGGCCTATGAGCTTGTTCCTGAAGCCTTTAGTGTAAAATTTAGGACAACTTATAAGCAAGATAAGCAATCACATGTTGGGTATGCAAAAATCAAAGGAGATCTGTTAGAGCAGTGGTTAAATTCTAAGAATGTAAATTCTGATTTTGATAAATTTAAGCAGATGATTTTGCTGGAGGACTTCAAAAGGTGTATTAATAAAGATGTAAGCCTATATCTTGATGAGAAAAGAATAGATAATTTGTCTGATGCTGCAGTTTTAGCTGATGAATATGTTCTCACTCACAAGAGATATTCTAAAGAAAAAAGGAAAGCTGAGAGTAAGTACGTTGCCTCTACTCAGAGTACAGGTAACAGGAAAGAGAATAAAGATGATGTTTCTCAGGAGTAGACTGTAGCACCAGTCGAACAGGGCAGTACTCCCGAGGTTGATGGCAAGCTGGTGATAGGGAGAGCTGGAGCTCCCGTTTCACCAGCCCTCAGGACTTGATCCTGACCATCTCCCTTTTCTGAACATTTTCAGTGCACTCATTTACACAGAGAGTAGGCCAGCATGCTCTCATAATACCTCTACCTTCAACTGTCTACACCACACTACATGTGCATAACATATCACACCTTCTGTTCACATCTTTAGTAATGGCCGCTGCAATTTTACTGTCAAATGAGGTGGTACCTCGGATTGCCACCACAGGCAGGGTAGGGCTGGAGGCACAGGGTCCTCCCGGTCGCCATCAAGCGACTGTGCCGGTAGCGATTGTTGCTATTTCCGTGAATGCTCGTTGGCGAAGAGGTGACGGTGCGGCCTTATTCTTTACCAACATCCGCGGCCTTACCACAAACTTAAACTCAGTTCATTTTTTCCTTCAGTCCATATCCCTTTTGGCCCTTTTCCTCACAGAACCACAAATCTCACCCTCCACCGATATATCTCCATTTTGTTTTCCCGGTTACCATCTCCTTACAAACTTTCGTAACAAGGGCGGCACCTGTTGTTATATCAAATCCCAATATGCAGTTGACACTATTTTAAACTTCACTTCATCCAGTTTGATTACTCATTATATAAATCAATTTGCCAAAACATTACCAAACATATCTGTTTAGTTTATCGTTCCCCTAGTGCTTCTTCGGAACCCAGTGTATTTGATTCCATATCCACTCAGTTGAGTAACCTTGACCTTGCCCTTGGCAATGAAATTACCATTTTGGGTGATTTTAACATACACAATGTTGAATGGTTATTGCATTCTGCCCGGACTGACGACGCTGGTCTAGAATGCGAGCTGTTTGCGGAATCGTTTAATCTCACCCAGTTGGTAAAGCAACCAACCAGAATACCTGATAATCCTGACCATAATGCCCATCTCTTGGATTTATTCTTGACAAATAATCCAGATCAATACAGGATAGAGGTTCTGTCACCACTTGGATCCTCTGACCACAATCTCATCAAAGCCTCATTAGTTAACCCTCCTACACCTCCCCACTCTGAACCTGTCAGGGTGACCCGATGGCACTTTGACAGGGCAGACTGGGATGGTTTTAGATATTATCTTGCTGATGTTCCATGGCAGTCTTTCTTCTCTAGTGACCCCAATTCTACCCAGTCCCACATTTGCGACTTAATACTAGGTGGTATGGATTTATTCATACCAAGTCAACAATTCACTAAAAAATCAAACTCTACAAAATGGTTTGATGGCAATTGTGCCAGAGCAACAGCCCAAAAGTCATTAGCATATAACTCTTACTTAAAATCAAAAACATCTGAATCACTCTCCCAATTTAAAATTGCTAGAAATCATGCAAAAGCTGTATTAAATCTATCTAAATCAAACTTTCTTCAAAAGCAAGCATCAAAACTACTTAACAACCCTAATGACAATAGAATATTCTGGTCAACTCTTAATTCTTTCAATAATAACTTTAACAAGTCATCATCCATTCCCCCACTAAAATCTTCAGATGGCAATATTACAAATGACCCACGTGGGAAAGCAGATATCTTTGCTAGTACCTTTGCCAGAAACTCTACCATAGATGATACCAGCCAGAATGTCTCAGTACTGGAACTTGATTCTCCCGAAATTGCCCCACTTAAAATACAGACAAGATACGTAAAATCCATCCTAGACAATATACCTACCAACAAAGCTCCAGGCCCAGATGGAATTTCGCCAATTGTTTTGAAAAAGTGTTCCCCTGAACTTGCCTCTGTCCTAGCTAAATTATTCAGACTATGCATACGTACTTCTTTATTCCCAAATTCATGGAAAGAAGCCAATATCCACCCAGTTCCGAAGAAAGGAAGTCTAACCCCTCCAATTACAGACCAATAGCTGTCACATCTTCTCTTGGTAAGGTATTTGAAAGTTTAATTAATAAGCATATTTTTAAACATCTTGAATCCAACAACTTAATTAGTGATAGACAATACGGTTTTCGCCACGAAAGATCCACCATTGACATACTCAATCTCTTAACTCATACCATCCATCAATCAATTGATCTTTTTGGAGAAACTCGACAGGGTATGGCACCGTTCCCTGCTGTCCAAACTCCCTTGTTATGGACTAACGTCTTTTGTTCCTTTGATTTCTTCTTATCTTAGTGACAGGAAAATAAGAGTAAAAGTAGATGATGTATATTCGAATTTCCACTCAGTTAACGCCGGCGTGCCGCAGCGATCAGTTCTGGCGCCAACCCTATTTCTGGTTCATATTAATGATCTCTTATCTGTCACTCACAATCCCATTCACTCATATGCAGATGACTCAACACTACATAGTTCATTCACACTCAGACATCCATTCACAAAGTCTAATGTCTCTACCTCTCAACTCAGTACAGCCATCTCCATAAATCAAGATCTATCTACAATCAGTGAATGGGGACAAAACAACCTTGTCTCTTTTAATGCTAGTAAAACTAAATATATACAGTTTACTAATAGACAGATATTGCCAGATTCGTACATTACCTTCAGTGCTACTAATATTCCCATCTCCAAAAGTATTGAAATTCTTGGTGTCTCACTTAACAGTGTCCTCAGCTGGACCTCTCATGTCAGATCACTTGCTAAAACCGCCTCAAAGAAACTTGGATTATTGTACAGAGTCCGTAACTTCTTCGCCGATGAGCAGTTAGCTATAATTTATAAGAATCATGTGCGCTCTCAGCTTGAATATTGCTCACCCTTGTGGAATGGTAGTGGAGAGGTTGCATTAAGACAACTAGACAAAATTCAGAATAAAGCTGTTAGAATCATTAACAACCCTGCCATTACATATAAACTACCTCCCCTGCAAGTAAGAAGGAATGTTGCCTCCCTTGCATTATTTTAGATACTTTTTTGGCAAATGCTCAGACGAAGTTGCGTCCATGGTGCCACCTCTCCATGCCTTCCCTCGTTCTACACGGGCATCTGGTAGCGCTCATGACTGGAATGTCACTCAACCATATTGCAGAACTTCTACCTATCAGAATTCTTTCATTCCCCGAACTGCATCTCTCTGGAACTCGTTTCCCCAGAGTTGTTTTCCTCCAAATTTCAACCCACAACTGTTCAAGTCTAACTGTTACAGACATTTTCTGAACAGAGGACACCAGTAATCTGGTGTATGGATTATTTTTTTTTACCCATTTGTTTTTCCTTCCTCCGTTCTGTTATTTATAAAAAAAAAGAAAAAAAAAGGAAACACCAGCTTCACCTCTAGATTTCAGAAAAGTAAATGTACTTATTGTAGTAAGCTTGGTCATACTACGGAGAAATGTTTCAGGAGACAGCCTGATGTGAACAAAAAGGAGTCTTTAAATATTCAGTCAATTGGTCTAGTGTCCACCCTTGAGAGTTCCCAGAATTCTTTAACCGAGTTAACTGAACCTGCTTTGAGGGGTAAATTAAATTCTCAAGATGAAGCTCCTCATTTGAGCAGTAACGTGGGTGACACTCTCAAGAGTTCATGTGCTAATTTCCCGTCTGATGGTTTTGTCAGTCCTCTGGACAGTAATGACAGGAAATCAGTTAAAATATATCGTGATACAGGTGCTTGCCAATCCCTTATGCTGACCAGTGTTCTAGGCTCTAATGTTAATTCCTCTGATGAAACTGTAATCTTACAAGGTGTAGGGAATAATTACTTCTCTGTCCCTCTGTGCAGAGTGAATTTAGAGTCTGGTTTTGTTTATGGTTCCGTTATGGTTGGGTTAGTTGAGACACTCCCAATGTCAGGTGTAACTTTCTTACTTGGAAATGATATTGGTGGAAGTCAAGTGTGTCCAGCTCCTCAGTTGTCTAATGAACCAGTGACTGCGACCCAGGATTGTGATGTCCTTGATGTGTTCTCTGCATGTGCTGTCACTAGGGCTAAGTCTAAAGTTACTGGTGATTTAGAGGATAATGATGATGATGATGTTATCCTAGCTGACACTTTTCTTGCTAATTTGGACCACTCACAAGATGAGGCAGTACCCCGTAGTGTTGATAATTTGTCTCGTCAAGAGTTGGTTGTGTTGCAGGTTGCTGACCCTGAGTTGAAAGGTCTAGCTAACTCTGCTTGCAGTGAGGAAGTGTCAGCTGGTGCTTCTACTTGTTATTATATAAAGTCAGGAGTACTTATGAAGAAGTGGAGACCCCCAACAGCATCAGCCGACTGTGAATGGGAGGTTGTACATCAAGTTGTCATCCCTCGTGTTTGTAGGCAGGATATCATTAGGGTGGCTCATGACTCCAGTTTGGCAGGACACCTTGGAGTGAGGAAGACTGTGGCACTCATTTTGAAACACTTCTACTGGCCAGGTATCTTCAGGGATGTTTCCTGGTATTGTAAGTCTTGTCACACCTGTTGAGTTGTGGGGAAGTGTAATCAGACCGAAAAGGTTGCACCTCTAGTTCCCATTCCTCCTTTTGAGGCGCCATTCACCCGTGTGTTGGTGGATATTGTGGGCCCTCTTCCTAAGACTTCTTCAAGATTTTCTTATGTGTTGACCCTGATTGATATGGCTACTCGTTATCCTGAAGCCATTCCACTTAGAAATATCTCAGCAAAGAACGTGGTTAAGGAAATGCTAGGGTTCTTCACAAAGTTTGGTCTGCCCAAGGAGGTACAGTCAGACCGGGGAAGTAATTTCGTGTCAAATGTTTTCAAGCAGTCTCTGAAAGAGTTGGGCATCACCCAGATAACGTCTTCAGCTTACCATCCCCAGACCCAAGGAGCGTTGGAGAGATATCATCAAACACTCAAATCGATGCTCAAGAAATACTGTTTGGAACATCAGAAAGATTGGGATAAAGGTCTTCCATTCGTTGTATTTGCCGCAAGAGAATCTCCAAATGAATCACTGGGCTTCTCACCCTTTGAACTGCTGTTTGGCCATGAAGTAAGAGGACCCCTTAAGCTACTCAAGGAATGCTGGCTGTCGGAGGAAGATGATGTCAACCTGCTGGAGTATGTGATGAAGTTCAAAGAACGGCTGTCCACTGCTTTACAGCTGGCGAGAGAGAATTTAGGAGCTGCTTAGGAGAAGATGAAGACTTGGTATGATAAGAAGTCCAGGTTACGCCACTTTCAGCCAGGAGATCAGGTTTTGATTCTGTTACCGGTGCATGGGGAACCTCTTCAAGCTAAGTTTAGTGGTCCTTATTTCGTGGAGAAGAAACTCAGTGATGTCACTGTCATCGCCACACCAGATCATAGAAAGAACAAGCAACTTTGTCACATCAACATGCTAAAGTTATATCACAGGCGGGACGAAAATAATCCAGTCTGCACTGTAGCTGTTCCACCCGAGTCTGCAAGTGAAGTTCTCCCATGCAGCATGAGCCTGAGTGATAGTTTGGGGAAGAAACCTGATATCATGAATGATCTCCAGACTAAGCTTTCTCATCTAGCTCCCGAGGAAAGGCAGGAGTTTTCGGCATTACTGCAGGAGTACCCGCAAGTGTTCCATGCCACTCCAGGAAGAACCACTGTGTTGATGCATGATGTCGATGTTGGAGACGCAAAGCCAATTAAACTGCCTCCTTACCATGTGAACCCAGTGAAAGTTCCTCTCATCCAGAAGGAGCTGGCTACCTGTTGGACCACAAGTTGATTGAGCCTTGTCAGAGCGAGTGGAGTTCTCCTGTCACTCTAGTCCCTAAGCCAGGTGGGTCACAGCGGCTTTGCATCAACTACAGACGTGTTAATCAGATAACCAAAACAGACACTTACCCTCTCCCTCGCGTGGAAGATTGCATAGACAAGATCGGAAAGGCTAGGTACATAAGTAAGTTTGATTTGTTAAAGGGATACTGGCAAGTACCTATGACTGAACGTGCTAGGGAGATCTCATGTTTTGTAACACTAGGAAAGACTTTTGCATGTTCTGTAATGCCATATGGTATGGAGAATGCACCAGCCACATTTCAGAAGCTCATGAATGTTGTAACAGAGGGTTTGGCAGGGTGTGTTGTTTATATTGATGATGTATTAATCTTCAGTGACAACTGGAAAGATCACCTATGCCATGTCAGTAAATTTCTTGAGCGTTTGGTTCAGGCTAATCTTGTAGCTAATTTATCAAAGTGTGAGTTTGGTCAAGCTAAAGTTCAGTACCTTGGGTACGTAATTGGTGATGGACACGTTGCACCACCAGTAGCTAAGGTTCAGGTTATAAGTGATCTTCCCAGACCTAAAAGTAGGAAAGAGCTACAAAGATTTTTGGGAATGGTAGGTTATTACAGGAGATTTGTTCTTAACTTTTCAATTCTTGTATCACCACTTATAGACCTACTGAAAAAGGGAGTTAAATTTGTCTGGACCGATAACTGTGAATCCTCTTTCAGCAAACTTAAAGCTATCCTATTAAGTCAGCCAGTGCTCACTACTCCAAATTTTGCTAAGCCTTTTAAGATGGCCGTTGACGCAAGTGATACAGGAGCTGGAGCTGTTTTGCTGCAAGAGGATGATCAGAGTATTGAACACCCTGTATCTTATTACAGTAAGAAGTTCACTCCACCTCAAAAGAACTACTCAGCTATTGAGAAAGAGCTTTTGGCCTTGATTTTGGGTTTACAGCATTTTTCATTTTATTTGTGTTCTGGTTTTGACCCCATAGTCATTTATACCGATCTTAACCCACTGAAATTCCTTAGTAAGTTTAAAGATAAAAATCAGAGATTGACAAGATGGAGTCTACATCTTCAGGAGTAATCATTAGACATACAACATGTCAAGGGGAAAGAAAATGTTATTGCAGATTGCTTATCTAGACTTTAGACAGATTGTTTTAGAGTAATAAGAAATTTCCTTTATAAATTTCTTTTTTTTTGTGGATAGGTGTTACATAGCCTATGATTTCATCATCCTTTGTATAATTCTAACGTACAGTATGCTGCATGTTTGATCACGATTCGCCTCGTGGCTTCCATAGTGACCAAACTTCCATGTTCTACCTCACTCCCCCCTTCTCCTCCCTTATAGTAGAGTAAGTCGTTCTTTCTGTTGTTCAGAGCAGGAGTGTCAACTCTTTGTCCCCTATGGCTTCATTTGCGCGTCCTTCTTACAAATTGTATCAAGCTCTGCCGGCCCCTATATAATGAGCTCAGTCTCTGCATTAATTGCCACTTAGATCTACTCCTCATTTTGTTCACATCTCTGTCCTCCCCTGTACAGTTGTTATTATTTTTGTGAGTGCTCAGGAAGTCTCCAACCATCTAGCTGCTGTGTAATTTGAGTATAAGTGTTATTACATTTTTTCTTGTACTGTATGGCATAAGGTGTTAATTCGTAGGCCTGGTGAGGTTTTTGTGATTCATGTGGAGTTTTTGATGTCAGCCATCATTAATAATATTTTGTATTTGTAATAATATATCTTGCATTAACTGAGCATTATTCGGTTTTCTCATTTTATCAGGGCTTACTTAGATAAATTTACTATTGCTAATTTCGTGTTAATAGAGGCTATTGCAGTTACCCATATATTTAACCTGTTTTTTGCCATTACATTGTCCTTATGAGTCCTGAATGTTTAGTTGTTAGTTTGAGCATTAAACTTTAACTTGTAATTTTACCTAACTCTTTTGTTTTGAACCTGGAACTTTGCGGGACAGTAGTGATTTTAGTATTCTCACTTGAAGTGTTCATTATCTCTCTCTGTTCCGTAACAATATATATATATATATATATATATATATATATATATATATATATATATATATATATATATATATATATATATATATTACACACTACTCAATACAATTAAGGGAACAAGATTTTGATTTGTGATATTTCCGAATCTATGCTTTGTTTGGGTTCAGAAATAGTGTTGTGAGCTGAGCAATGATTGAGGAAACGAATACATCTGTGTGAGTTGAGCTGTCCTTTCTGAGTATGTCAATAAAAATGGGAGTGTCACCCTACTCTTATATAAAGAGTGAAAATTTCATTTTTCATTGAGGGGACTTTGATGCATGGTCGTGGGGAGTTCGGACGTGTTTTTCTGGCTCTCCTCTAGCTTTCAGGGCTGCCCCACCGGCATTAGTTTTGTAAATAAAGCGATTAAGAGTTAGGTTAGCTAGTACTAATTTTCCTCCCAGCCCTTTAGAGATATAGTAAGTGTCTGTATCTGTTTCCTGAGATTACCTTTGCTTACTCACCTCTGGAGTGTACCCCCCACTGATCGCTCTGGGGTGTGAGTGACACACAGGCGCGTCCTCCCGAGAGTGGTTTGAGAGGGTAATCTCAGACTAGGTGGGTCTTCCCCAGGTGCTCTGTCCCTTGCTCGTTTTTCTCTTTCTTCCCACTTCCCCCGCGAGAGGGAAGTGGTACCTATGGAGGACGCCCCTACTGCCTCCCCCCCCTTCAGGGGGGGAGGTAGTCCTGACGATAATCACCTTACCGTGACTGACCGGCCCCAGACTGACGGACGCCAGACTCGATCCCCACTTGACGTTCCCCTTGAGAATGCGACCTACGTGACACTTCATGCTTTAGGTTCCACTCCCCTGTCCAGACTCAATCCCTTCATTGTCAAGAAGGTGATTGACCACTGTGCGGGAGAGGTGGAACAAGTAAAAAAACTTGGAAATGGAGACCTCCTGGTTAAGACGTTCAACTCCTCTCAAGTTAAAGACTTGCTGAAGCTGCGTAAGTTTCACTGCCATGATATCGAGGCCAAGATCCCAACATCCATGAATTCCTGGAAGGGTGTTATCACTTGCAGGGATCTCATGGTGATGAGTGAGGAAGAGATCATACAGGAACATGCTCAGCAGGATATCATTGATGCCAGATTCATCACTCGGTTTCAGGAAGGCGTAAGGACGAAGACAGCCACTATTGTCCTCACTTTTGGTAAAGTTTCTCTACCTACAAATGTCAAAGTAGGATATGAAATTGTAAATGTAAGACCGTACATCCCCAATCCCCTTCGTTGTTCAAAATGTCAGCTCTATGGACACCATGAAAAGGCTTGTCGGGCTTCCAATATCGTGTGTGGCAAGTGCGCGGCTGTGGGTCACTCTGCTGACAACTGTACATCCGAGACTGAGTGCTGCTTTCACTGCAAGGATGCTCACTCCACTTCCTCGAGGGTTTGTCCCAAGTGGAAGGAGGAGAAAGAGGTCTGCACAGTGAAGGCAACTGAGGGCATTTCCTTTTACGATGCAAGGAAGAAGGTGAAGGAGTTGCATGCAACTCCCAAGCCTAATATCTCCTATGCATCGGCGGTTGCGTCCCGTCCCGTGATGTGCACCGTTGAGACACAGACTGACCTAACATTCGCTCCTCATGCCCCACGCCCTACCTCTCAGTCTAAGCCTCCTGTACGTTCCAACTCTCTTACGGATATCCCTGTTGCTACATTATACTCTCAGGCTGCCGCTGCTCCTTCGCAGTCAGTGCGGCCAAAACAGAAGCCTGACAAGTATGACAAAATTAATTTGACCACCCTCACTAAGCAGTCATGTCCTCATGTCCTTCCCGCTCCTGGTCCAACGAGGGAGAGAAAGAATAGCTCTTCCTCGGTGGAGTCTGGGAGCCTTATCATTGATGAAAATATGGAAGTCTCCATGAACAAGAACCGGGAAAGGTCCCCCGGTACCCACTCGCCTGGACGCGGGGGGCATAAAAAAACTAAGCATACTGGCCACCCTCGTAAATCTTAAACCGCCGCATTCACTCTATTACAGTGGAATTGTAGAGGTGTCGGGAATAAGTTACACAATATAGCAATCTTGCTGTCAATACACAGGCCAGACGTTGTTTGTTTACAGGAGACGCGCCTGGAGGATCATCCTGATCCTCCACAGTTCAAACACTATCACTCGTATAGAAGATATGAAGGTCACGGAGTTGCCATATACACACACAAATCTCAACCACAAGCGGAAGTGATTCTAAATTCTACTCTGGAATCTGTCGCGTGCAAAGTAAAATTTAATAACACATATCTGTCTATTTGCCCTCTGTACTGTCCTCCACATGGCCCCATTGATAGTGATGCTTTAAATTCACTTTTTCAACATCTCTCTGGCAATAAGTTAGTGTTGGGCGATTTTAACGCCCATCACTATCAATGGGGTAGCTTGAGGATCGATGGTCGTGGGGAGCAAGTAGCCGACCTAATACTACAGTCCAACCTCTGTCTTCTGAACGATGGTAGAGCAACTCGTGTAGATGATCGTACTGGTAACTTTTCGGCCATTGACTTATCTTTGGCCTCCCCTGGTATACATCAAGATTTCTCATGGGACCCTTACGACGACTCCTTGGGAAGTGATCATTTACCCATCTGTCTTTCTTATACACGCAACATCATTTCGGACCCTCCACCTCCAAAATTTAACTATAAGAAAGCAGATTGGGGATCCTTTTCAAGGATCGTCAATTTAGATATATCTGGGGAGACCATAGATGTTAAGGTCGAAAATATAACCACTTCCATATTACACGCAGCTGAGGCTGCTATTCCCAAGACTTCTACAGTTCATGCGAAGTATAGAGCACATTGGTGGACGCCGGATTGCCGACAAGCATTAAGAAAACGCAATAGGAGATACAGGATTTTTGATAGCCCACTGAGGAAAATTTTATTGCATACAAACAGGCACGGGCTGAGGCAAGGAGAATAATAAGAAGGGCTAAACGTGACTCCTGGCGGTCCTTTGTGTCCACGGTGACTCGTACAACACCATTACATAAAGTCTGGTCCACTATAAGATTATTAAATAATAAACGCCCATACTTCCCTGTCATCACCTTGCAGGTGAATAACACCACCTATGACGAGCCCGTGGACGTTGCTAACATCCTCGCCAGGAGTTTTTCTCATGTAAGTAGCTCAGCCAATTATGACCCGCGTTTCCAACATCATAAACGCACGGCTGAGCTACAGATATTAGACTTTGCCACAGACGACGTAGACTCCCCGTACAACCAAGAGCTTACGCTAGATGAACTGCTCCTTGCCCTTAAATCCTGTAAAGACACCAGCCCTGGACCAGACACCATCACGTACGGTATGATCCAGCATCTTAATCAGGACAACCTGATTAAGATGTTAGCATTGTACAATGAGATTTGGGCGTCTCAAACGTTCCCAAACTCATGGCACTTTGCGCACGTCATACCGATACCCAAAGAGGCTGGTCTTCTTATGACTCCCACTTCATTTCATCCTATTGTGTTGACTTCTTGTCTATGTAAGGTCATGGAACGTATGGTTAACAATAGGCTTCTTTTTGTTTTAGAGTCGAAGAATTTGTTAAATGATCAACAATGTGGCTTCCGTAAATACAGAAGTTCACTAGATCATTTAATGAATTTGGAGCATTGTATTGCAGAGGCATTTGCCAATAAAGAATTCATGATAGGGGTGTTCTTGGACATCCATAAAGCCTATGACATGGCCTGGCGACACGGTATACTAATGAAGCTCTATGCTTATGGTTTAAGAGGAAATTTGCCTATTTTTATTTCAAATTTCTTAAGGGACAGAACTTTCTCTGTTAAATTGCCCTGTAACGTAACATCGGATATATTTATCCAGGAAAACGGGGTGCCACAGGGAAGTGTGCTTAGTCCTACTTTATTTAGCATTGTGATCAATGATATTCTGTCATCAGCTCCCATCCTGAGGAATCTTAAATACTCACTCTATGCTGACGATTGTGCAATATGGCACTCTTCCTGTAATGCAAAATTTTCGGCTGGGCGGATTCAAGCAGCCCTTGACTCCGTCCACCAATGGGCCTTGCAGTGGGGATTTAAGTTTTCCGTCTGTAAGTGTGCCGCTATAGTCTTCACTAATCGTAACGTACCTAATTTGTGCTTAACTTTGGATAATCAGGCGGTACCTTTTCAAAATTCTGTAAAATTTTTAGGAATACATTTTGATCAAAGAATGAATGTTAAACTTCACGTTAATACTTTGCTTGCTCGTTGTGATAAACCGTTAAATGTCCTCAAGTACCTAGCGGGTACTACCTGGGGTGCCGACAGAAAATCTTTATTAATGGTGTGTAAGTCCCTTATTCGATCAAAGCTAGACTATGGCGCACAGGTGTATGGCTCGGCATCCGATGCCACGCTGAAAGGATTGGATGTGCTACAGAATAAATGTTTGTGAATGTGTCTTGGAGCCGTCCGGTGTACCCGTGTGGCTCGTATGGAGGTGGAGGCGAATGTGCCTCCCCTCCATATTCACCGTGACCACCTGGCCTTGTCCTATAGTGTAAGGACATTTAGGAAAAGTAATATCGGCAATGTGGCCTGTACCCCCCTGCGTCAATACCACCACCTTCTGCGGGGGGTGCGTCGGCCACTTGCCGTTCGCCTCCACTTATTGACTCAGGAGCTTGGTGTGGACCCCAGTGACTGTGACAAGTTGGTGTTAAAAAATATAGCGCCTTGGGAGCCACCTGCCTTTACTGTTGATGTTACATGGCTCCCAGCACCAAAGGCCAAGGCGCTGGAGGCGGAGGTCCACCACTTGTTTCGCAACATTATCATTCGTCACTTGGGGTCCCACCACTTGTACACCGACGGCTCCAAGTCGAGTGAATGTGTGGGTGCAAGTGTGTGGTCGACTGAATGTGCCCTCAGGTATCGGTTGCCAACTCATACATCTGTGTTTACCTCAGAACTTTTTGCTATTGACAAAGCCATAGACTATGCTCCCAATTCTAGGCATGACTCATTTGTCATATTTTCAGATTCAAAATCAGCCCTTCAGGCAATTGCATCTTGTACTACGGACTCTTACGAGATCCAGGGCCGCATCGTTAATAAGTTGCATTCATGCAACAAGTCATTCACGCTGATCTGGGTGCCTGGTCATTGTCGTATCTACGGCAATGAGCAGGCTGACTTGTTTGCAAAGTCGGCTGTAGAGCTCGAGGAGACTTGGGACGTTCCTCGTGATCTACGGTCGAGTCTCTCTCTCGGAAAGAAATCAATAAATCTTCTGTGGCAAGGTCAGTGGACCAGACTAAATATTCCAACCTGTAAGCCGTACCTGGGCGACTGGGACACCGCCAACCGCCCCAGTCGCCTGGAAGAAAAAGTGTTGGCACGATTACGGCTTAGTGTCACCGTTTTAACACATGAAACCTTATATGGAAAGACGCTTCCCACCGCACTGTGACATCTGTGATGCGGTGTTATCTATCAGTCATATCATCCTGCGCTGTCGGCGATTTATTCGTGAACGTGCTCCACTTATAAATTACTGCGGCGCAGCACACGTCCCCTTCACCCTTTCCACCATCCTGGGTGATGGGGACATTGTTATGACTGATAAATTGATGGCTTTCTTGAGAGAGACCGGACTGATCAGAGTGATGTGACTTTTTTACTGTGTGGTTATGGTTTTTATCAACGGTAAATATGTATATATTGTAATATTAATTAGGGTTGACAGTTGCCATATTTTAAATAGTTCCTCCTCCCACTGATCTATTTCTAATATAGATGTCCCTTACATTAAACCCCGTTCCTCGACTAACAGTCACCAGCTGATGAGTGCAAGTGTGCAATATAGAAAGGTATTGGGCACTTGCAGTCGATGGTGGTCTGCTGGCCGAGGTTCTTCACTTTTTGTATAAATTATGTAAATACATTATACCATCTTGCTTAAGTTATTCTAAATAGGGACGACAGCTGACGTATATGGAAATGTTCCTGACTCGCCTGGTTCCCTTTCATATATTGATGTCTCCTATATTAGGTTGTGCCTTGACTGACAGTCACCAGGTGATGAGTGCAGGTACGTAATGTAGAATGGCATTACATATCTACAGTCGATGGTGATCTCTTGGTCGAGGCTTTTTTACCATTAGTGTAGGTCTAGTTATTTGTCTCTTAGGATTTAGTATAGGTTAGCAATTTGTCTGTTAGGTGATTAGTTTTAGGGTCTTTACATTAGGCATTTTAGTTTATAAGTAATATAAGGTTAAAAAAAATAAAAAATAAAAAAAATAATAAAAATAAAATTACAAAAAAATAATAAAATAAAAATTATTATATATATATGTACGTGTGCATGAAAGTGTGTATGTTCATATGCATGGATGTGTGTATGTATGTATGTATGTATATATATATATATATATATATATATATATATATATATATATATATATATATATATGTTCATATATATATATGTATATATGTGTAAATGTATATACATGTATATATTTTGCCTTAATGACCAGTGGCTCCGGCCTCAATGGTCGATAGGCAAAAAAAAAAAAAAAAAAAAAAATTCATATAGTAGAATTGGTCAAAATCAGCATCAACATGAGGTGTTTCTGGCTTTGGGCGATTTTGTTGTGTTTCCCTGTCATCACTGAGTGTGTGCGGCTGTATTTGTTCATAGTTAAGGTGGCTCAAGCATTACAGATGCTCGAGGAATTACACACCCAAAGAAGGGTTGCCCAAGGCCTTGGAGTGTCTCCTAGCTTCATCAACCGGCTCTGGAGACGATACCAAGATGACGGGCTGTACACCAGAAGACCTGGGCAAGGTCGTAGACGCATGACATCCGCAAGACAAGACCGCTACCTGCGAGTACTGGCCATCCGGAATTGACAGAGTACTGCACGGGCACTGCAAAACGACTTCCAACGGGTGACTGGGGTCCGTGTCTCAAACCAGACTGTGTGCAACTGGCTTCATGAGGACGGCCTTCGGGCTAGACGACCTGTTGTGGCCCCAGTTTTGACCCCAGCTCACCGAAGAGCACATCTGGAGTTCGCCCGAGATCACGTACAGTGGCAGTTACACCATTGGACCACAGTACTGTTCTCAGATGAAAGCAGATTCAGTGTTTCGACCAACGACCGCCGTATTAGAGTGTGGAGACATGCTGGAGAGCGGTACGCACAGTGCAACATTGTGGAACACGACCGGTATGGTGATGGTTCCATAATGGTCTGGGGGGGCATATGCATTGAGGGACGCACAGACCTCGTTGTGCTGAATGGCGGTACCCTGACAGCTGCACGATATGTGGAACAGATACTGGACCCTGTGGTAAGGCCTTTTGCTGGAGCTGTGGGAGAGGAGTTCCTTTTCATGCAGGACAATGCTCGCCCTCACACTGCACGTGTCTCGATGAACTTCCTCCAGGAGCAAGGGATCGCCATAATGGAATGGCCAGCACGCTCACCAGACCTCAATCCCATCGAGCATGTCTGGGACATGCTGGCACGGAGGGTACATGCTCGCCAACCTCTGCCTGATAGCGTTCCAGCACTTACCGAGGCTTTGGTGGCAGAGTGGGGCAACATCCCACAGGACGCCATACGACGCGTGATTCGGAGCATGACTCGTCGTTGTCGGGAGTGCATCCAGGCAAGAGGAGGATACATCATTATTAGAGACTTCAGAACCAGTTTTTAAGACAATTCTGAGACATTCCGTGGCTGAACCTATCTCTTGTTCATTTCTGTTTTTGGAGTTATCTGGTACTCGCTTGTTCCAACAATAAAGTTCTCGTTTTGATTCCTTGCTGAACATTGCCTTTCATTGCTAACATATCAGGGAATACCCATAAGCAATTCTGAACCTAAACAAAGCATAGATTCTGAAATATCACAAATCAAAATCTTGTTCCCTTAATTGTTTTGAGTAGTGTATATATATACATTCAGTAGTGCATTCCACTGATCAATTGCCCTGTTTGGGAAACAGCTCTGTGGCACTTCGCCAGTCACTTCCTTCCATGATGAGTAATTTCCCCATTGTACTGTTCTCACTTCTCTTTTCCTGAGATAATCCTGTATCCAGCAGTACAGGTTGCCTTGGATTCCTTCTTGATGGTACAGTTTCCATG
The DNA here is from genome assembly GCF_032717465.1 of Coenobita brevimanus. Classification (NCBI taxonomy): domain Eukaryota; kingdom Metazoa; phylum Arthropoda; class Malacostraca; order Decapoda; family Coenobitidae; genus Coenobita; species Coenobita brevimanus. The sequence continues at coordinate 22,987,930 of NC_136972.1, forward strand.
AAAGTCTTTGGTGTGGTACTCCTTCAAGAGCTTTCCTGAAATCTAAATAGATACTGTCCACCCATCCTTCTCTTTTCTGTAATGTTTCTGTAACTCTGTCATAGTACCTTAATAGATTAGTAACACACGATTGTCTCTTTCTAAAACAGAACTGCCTTTCTGTTATCATACTGTGTTCTTCTATACGGTTTACCCAAACTTTCGTATCAGGTTTTCTACAATAGTATCGTACTTACAACACTGGATAATGATACTGGTCGATATTTGAGTGGATTCTTTCTTTTCTCTTTCTTGAATAGGGGAACAATGTTTGCTTTCTTCCAAATATCAGGTAGTTTACCTTGACTTAAGGATTCCATGAATATTAAATGTATGTATGTACTTAACTCTTTTGCACATTCATGTAGCACCCAGCCTGAAATTTCTTCAGGACCACATGCTTTTCCATTGTCTAATTTACTTAACTCTTCCTGTACTTCTTTTTCTGATATTTGTATATCTGGTAATATGTATAGGCATGTATGTTCCATATCGTCTCTTTCAAAACTATTTTCTTCTGTAAAAAACTGGAAATTATTACTGTTTCACAAATATCTTTTTCTTGTGTATAGATGATCCTCTCATCTATAATGGACTGTTTTATCTTTATCTTTGGTTTTGCTTCGGATGTAGCTATGAAATAGGTTAGGTTGATCACTACTTTCATTTGTAGCATCTTCCTCAAACTGTCTTTGAGCTCCCCTCCTTATCCTTGTATAATCATTTCTTGCCTGCTTATAGTTGTTATATGCTCTCTCACTATTGTGTTTTCCGTATCTGTTCCACAGCAAGTCTCTTTTTTCTTTTGATTTTTTTACATTCTGTATTAAACCTTTTATTTTCATTTCTGTTTCTTTGTGCTGAGGGATGTAATCTTGGACTCCTATTTCATTAAAAATCACAGAATTTTCTATATATAAAATTAAAAAATCTTGTCATCTAAGCTCCTTTTCCCAGTCTGTTTCTAAGAAGTACTTCTTCAGGTCATGGTAGTGTAGTTTAGACACTTTTTGTAACTCTCATTACTGGTAATTAGGTCATATGCAATCCTGAAGTTACAATTTAATACTGCATGGTCGCTTTCGCCAAGTGGAGGGTGATATATTATATTATGAATATCATTTTCTTGCCTAGCAAAATATAAGATCTAGTACTGGTCAGGCGTAAATTAAATACAATTGTATTTATATTTGAGGTGTATTTAAATGATTTTCAAAGTATTTGTATTAGTAATTGTATTTTGGCACCCAGAAAAAGAAAAAGTATTTTGTATTTGTATTTTATGTATTCATACTGTTTTGTGCTGTTACTTGCAGTTTGTGAAGGCAAAAACACGTAATTTTGTTTTATTTTTCTCTTCCCGCTTGTTTTGAATTTAAATGCCATGTCACTATTCCGTCGAGATATGATTCTGATATGTAAGTATTTGTATTTGAGTATGTTTTTTTTATTTTGGAAATGAAAGTATTTGTATTTGTATTTTTGTATCATACTGCAAAAGTAATTGTAGCTATTTGTATTTGACCTCTTAAAAAAAGTATTTGATTCAGCCCTGGTACTGATGGATCAAGTCCTCTTTTCCTAATGTTTCCTTTACATGCTGTGTTAGGAAAAACTCCTGCACAAGATCCAGGAGTATTTGATCCCAACAGCTTTCATGGCTTCTTACATCTAGAGTAAGTATTCCAATTTATATTTGAATCGAAATCTCCAGTTAATGTAATTCTTTCAGATTCCTCTTCCATTCTATGTAGTAATGTTTTTAACCTGTGGATTGCAAGCCGCAGCTCAGGCTGGGTAGCATTGCGTTGTGAGCCACAGCTAAAGCTGTGCTAGCCGTTCATCGTTCAAAGATTTCCTGCACATATAGTGCAGGCCGGGCCATACATTTAGCCCGGTCAGTGGGGTATGGGCTGGTTAAAATATAGTTGTTGTTGTTTGTTGTTTACAGATTTCCTGCACCTATAGTGCAGGCCGGGCCATACTTTAGCCCGGTCAGTGGGGTATGGGCTGATTAAAAAATAGTAAGGGGGAAGACAGGGCCTGGGGATTGCCCAGCAAACACGTCCTATCTCCTGGCTGGCTTTGTGGTGTGTGTGAAAAAAAATATATAGTAACTGGGGAGAACAGGACCTGGGGATTGCCCAGCACACACGTCCTGTCTCCTGGCTGACTTTGTGGTGTGTGTGTGTGTGCTAGCCATGCATCACCATAAACAACTCGACCCCTACGCAGACTCATGTATGGCACTACGTAAAGATGGAGAGAGTTTTTTTTAATTTTCACCAGATGATGCCTTGGATGTTTAAGTTTATAATTAAATTTTTTTTTTTTTTTGTTTTTTTTTTTCACTACTCCCGTACGTAAGCTTATGCATGGCCCTATGCAAAGACGGAGAGGGAGAGAATTTTTTTTTTTTTTTTTTCACCAGATGATGCTCTGGATGATTATCTTCAAGTTTATAATAAACAAAAACTAAAAAAAAAAAAACTTTTTTTCCTTTGTTTTTTGTGTACCACAGGGTGGGATAAATAAAAGGTAATTGCACAATCCACGGGTTCAGTTCTGAATTGTACTTTCTGACAGGTCTTCATATTCGCCTCATTCCCAAGTGTTTGTTTTGGATGGCATGTAAAAATTGCCACAGTTTCCTCTCAGATGTGTTAATCTCTAATGCAATCAGTTCTGTCAGTGAGGGTATATCTAGTTTTATTTCTTTGACTTGTAGATTTTTCTTTGTTAAGATTATAATTCCTCCTTTTCTTAAATTTGTCGCTTCTCTATATATTGTATTTCTCTAACTTTAGGGTATCGTTTGATATCATTGGGGTTAATTTTGTTTCAGTTAGCCAGATAATATGTGGTTCCTTTTCTTTGGTATAGTCTTTTATCTCAAATAATTTAGACACCATTCCATCTACATTTGAGTATATCAACTTAATCATCTTGTTTACATAGCCTACTTGCCATAGCTTCAGTCTATTACCTTCCTAGTTTTTATTCCCTGTTGGCTATGTAACACTTTCGTACCTGCAATCCAACTACTTTGTAAAAAAATTCACTCTTCTCTTCCTCTGATCTTTCCTTGTTCTTTGTTCTTGCTTCCTCCCCCTTCTCCTTTAGTATTCTCAATTCCTCTTTAGTTAGGCATTTGTGTGTGTGTGTGTGTGTGTGTGTGTGTGTGTGTGTGTGTGTGTGTGTGTGTGTGTGTGTGTGTGTGTGTGTGTGTGTGTGTGTGTGTGTGTGTGTGTGTGTGTGGATTGGCTTTATGTAACACAAACAGTAATGTACCAAACACAATCTTCTGTCTAAAGTACGCGATCAACTATGCCAAAGGATGCCAGACAGTCATACATACTATATAGCTAGTATTTAGAGAAACGTACGAAACAACAAGTGTGTGTGTGTGTGTGTGTGTGTGTGTGTGTGTGTGTGTGTGTGTGTGTGTGTGTGTGTGTGTGTGTGTGTGTGTGTGTGTGTGTGTGTGTGTGTGTGTGTGGATTGGCTTTACGGAACACAAACAGTAATGAACCAAACACAATCTTCTGCCTAAAGTACGCGATTAACTATGCCAGAGGATGCCAGACGGCCATACATACTGTTACGTCCCAGTCCCCACACTGCCACAGGCTCCAACAGCAGTAGTACAGTACAGGAAGGACGTTGCCCAGTGAGTTGTTCTTCTTATGGTCAGCCTTTAGGTGTGCAGTACACAAGATCAGCTGAGGCGAAAATAAACACTGGCTCCTTAAAGTTCACTGCCTTTATTTTCCAAATAATTCCTCTTAATGCTTTCCAACTTCACTGTTCTCACAAGCACTGGAGCTATACACACTTTACCGATTGCAAGCACACTTAATGTTAAACAGCACTTCACAGTTAGTACACTTAGTGCTTGCTAACACTTCACTTATTACACAAGTACTGAAAATAATCTTCACTGACAGTAATTATACTTAATACACTTCACTGTCTTCTCAAGTTCCACTGATATACAAACTTCAATAAACCGTCACTGTTTGCCACTGTTTTCACAAGTACCAAAAATATACAACCTTCACTGACACTGACACTGCACCAAAACCAAAGCTGACCGCACTTCACTCAAACTGACTTGACACCCGACTAAAAAAAAAACTGACTGGCTAACTAAGCTCTTCCCCATCCCTATATAAACTTGCACTACTCTCGAAACTTCTACTTCTCCAACATTCTAGGACATACAGGTACTGTCTTGCATCAGCCCTTAGCAACAACAGTTACCAACTACGAGACATCAAAACATTCTAGAGTTGTCTTACATTACATAACAATCTAAATCATTAACCATACGAACTTGAATTACATAATGTAACAAACAATTACTTAAATAAAACATTATAAAGAAAAAGAGCACAAAAATAAATGAATGTTTAACTTACGAAATAACTACGGTACGCTCACAAACACCAGGCAAACTGACAACTCTGACGACTCGTACCGAACTTACGGTACCAGAAACGTCTCGAAGGTACGAGACCACCTAACTGGCAAGTCCCCCTTCATAACACTACCCCCTCCCTAGTTCTTAGTCGTCCCGACAAAACTACACAATATACACAAACATAAACCTTAATTCTAATGAAACATCTAACTATACACAAAATAATCTTTCAACTTATCAGGTCTTCTTCTATGCCACTTCTGACGATGTCCTTGCTCTTCCGCACAGTCCACTCCTCCAGGAAGGTCTTGGTCCTCTTCTTGACACAGCACACATCGCAGGTCCGACACCACTCTTCAACATCCTGACGCATGTCAATCCAGTAGAACTTGTGTCACAGTCGGCTTCCCAGGTGCCCACTAGTGATCTGGTTATGGGACTTATCCAAGATCTCAGACCTCATCTTCTTCGGAACCACCAGTTGCCAACACTCACTGAGGCCATTGGGCATCTCCCGCTGACGCTCCAGTAGTCTGTTGCAACGAAGAAGGTCCCACTGACTCCAGCAGCTCCCAGTTGCAGGGCCCAACCTGGAAACTCCTCCCCATGATGGTCGCACTGCACTCCGCTGCAGCCACTCCAGCACCGGTTGCAAATCTGCACCCTCCATCTGCATCCTCCCCAGGTCTTCTTCGTCTGACACCGGTCCCGTCACTACAGTACAGCAGCATTTCTTCCTGTGATTCCCATTCCTACTACACTGCATGTCATCTGTCCTGTCTTCTCGCACACTATTCATCAAGGTTCTCTCGCATTTCTTCAGTGGTGGGTCTTCTGCACCCTTCCTCTTATCATCCCAACCATTCTGATCCGCAGGTAACTCAGACTGTGCACGGTAAGCTTCCCAAGATACTCTACCATCAAATTCTTGAGGTTTCTTCTTAACCGGATCCCCATTATAGTCATGCACTTCACTGGTTTGGGGCCTAATAACTGAGGCATCATAATTAAGGCCAGGACTTAAAATTTCTGCACGCTGATTATTCAACCTTGTAATGCTACCTTTAGATGCCTGGGATCCGTCAAGATTCACCATACACTGTCCATTCCCTTCATGTGCTCCCTGTACACTAACCTGAGGCTCAGCAGTGCAATATTTCTCTACAGCCTCAAATTTCTCACTAATTATCTTCTTATGATTGACTACATGCTTCAACTGGTTATCTACATGCTGTCTGCACTCCATCACTATTTCCTCACTAATTGACTTCAACTGGTCGTCTACATGCTGTCTGCACTCCGCCACTATTCCCTCACTAATCTTCAGCTGGTTGTCCACATGCTGTCTGACACTCCGTCACTATTTCTTCATTAACTGTCTTCAATTGTTCATCTACATGCTGTTTACACTCTGTCACATTATTGCTTACCTCATACTTCTGCTGCTCTAGCTTGGCATCTACTTCCTCCTTAAGCTGTTGCTGTTCTTCCTTGTTTTCCCCAGTGAATGCATCTGGCTGTCCTTGCATGGTCAATTGTAATTCCCCCTGTTGCTCCTCTGATGCCTCTTGAAGTTGCTCATATCGTTCTTTTTTTTCTTCACGTTGTGCCTGTAATAGTTCTTTGAGTTCTCTCTCTGCTTCATTCAGTGAATGTAATTGTTCTTTAGTTTCATTTCTGAGCTTTTTCTTTTCTTCACTTATGGTCTGTAACAGTTTTTCATGTTCTCGAATTTGTACTTGTATTAGCTCTAAAATTGCCGCCAAAGGCACCTCGTCCTCCTGCCCAGCTGGAGATCTCGTTTTCACACCTTCTGCTTCCATGTCGAAGGTTTGACTCACTGCAGCCCTGAAATAATAATCCTCACTCCTGACACCAGTGTTACGTCCCAGTCCCCACACTGCCACAGGCTCCAACAGCAGTAGTACAGTACAGGAAGGACGTTGCCCAGTGAGTTGTTCTTCTTATGGTCAGCCTTTAGGTGTGCAGTACACAAGATCAGCTGAGGCGAAAATAAACACTGGCTCCTTAAAGTTCACTGCCTTTATTTTCCAAATAATTCCTCTTAATGCTTTCCAACTTCACTGTTCTCACAAGCACTGGAGCTATACACACTTTACCGATTGCAAGCACACTTAATGTTAAACAGCACTTCACAGTTAGTACACTTAGTGCTTGCTAACACTTCACTTGTTACACAAGTACTGAAAATAATCTTCACTGACAGTAATTATACTTAATACACTTCACTGTCTTCTCAAGTTCCACTAATATACAAACTTCAATAAACCGTCACTGTTTGCCACTGTTTTCACAAGTACCAAAAATATACAACCTTCACTGACACTGACACTGCACCAAAACCAAAACTGACCGCACTTCACTCAAACTGACTTGACACCCTACTAAAAAAAGACTGACTGGCTAACTAAGCTCTTCCCCATCCCTATATAAACTTGCACTACTCTCGAAACTTCTACTTCTCCAACATTCTAGGACATACCGGTACTGTCTTGCATCAGCCCTTAGCAACAACAGTTACCAACTACGAGACATCAAAACATTCTAGAGTTTTCTTACATTACATAACACTCTAAATCATTAACCATACGAACTTGAATTACATAATTTAACAAGCAATTACTTAAATAAAACATTATAAAGAAAAAGAGCACAAAAATAAATGAATGTTTAACTTACGAAATAACTACGGTACGCTCACAAACACCAGGCAAACTGACAACTCTGACGACTCGTACCGAACTTACGGTATCAGAAACATCTCGAAGGTACGAGACTACCTAACTGGCAAATCCCCCCTTCATAACAATACTATATTGCTAGTATTTAGCGAAACGTACGACACAACAGTGTGTGTGTGTGTGGGTGTCAATGCATAGGTAGCTGTGACCATAGGGTCAAGGTTGCCAGATTTTTGAGAAGCAGAGCTGCCAAATTCCACATAATTTCATGCCAAATATGTCAAATGAGAAGCAGAATATGGCACTTTGTGGACGTGTAGATTCAAATAAAGATATCTTCAAAGAACCAGAGCAAAATCATGGAAGCTTCATGTTCTTTTTGAGATATCGAGCCCTAGGAGGGGACAATCTACTCTCGAATAATTTAGAGTATTACAGTGGGAATGCAGCCTACACATCGAATACAGTCCAGAATGAACTGATTTCTATCATTGGTCGGCAAATACGGGGTACTTTCATCACTGACATAAAAAAAAAAAAAAAAAATTCTGTCGATTTGTGCAGATGAGGCAGCACATATATCGAACTATGAACAGCTCAGCTTGGCTGTGCGGTATGTGGGTTCCCTCGACAACATCCAAGAAGTGTTCATGGAGTTTGTTGAGTGTGATACTGGGACAACTGGACGTGCCATTGCTGACAAAATAATGTACACTATACCTGATAAACTAGGACTTGATATGGCGCATCTCCGTGGGCAATCTAATGATGGAGTAGGCAACATGGGAGGAAAATTACATGGTGCAGCTGCTCGAGTTCTGGAAGTAGAGCCAAAGGCAATTTACGTTCACCGCAACTCCCATCAGTTGAACTTAGGCATAATGAAGGCTTGCAAAGTCATGCCAGTGTCCAGTACAATGACTGTTATCAGTGAAGTCAGCAGATTTTTTAGTAATTCTCCAAAACGCCAGAATCATCTGGAGGGCTTCATAAAGAGGTCTGATGACTACTAAATCAACCTAATCAAGCTCCTTGATGTTTGCTGAACACATTGGATCGAACGTTATGATGCTAAGGAAGTTTTCCTGGATCTGCTACCTACATCATTGCATGCTAGGAGGATATAATGATCTCGCCCAATGAGTGGAACGGGAAACTGTCAGTGCTGCTCGAAGCTTTGTCTGTCCATTACACAATTTGAATTTTTGTTCTCACTGATTATAACCAGTAAAGTGTTGTCGGCTACAAAAGGACTGTGTAAGAAACTACAAACCAGAGCCATTGACATGTCGATGATGTCAAACACTTGGTTAGTTCAGTGAGGGAAGATGTCGATTCTTTCCATGATGAATGCTTTGAGCAAGCGAAAGACATTGCTGGATCACTCGAATTGGACGTCAAAGCCCCCAGGAGGTGTGGCAGACAGACACTCCCAAACAATGCTCCTGCTGAATTTGTAATAGACCACTACAAACGCAATGTTACCATCCCACTCCTTGATCATTTAGACCAACAGTTGATCGAGAGGTTTTCTTCAGTCCAGAAGAATGCCATTCAAGGGATGCAGATTGTACCTGCAGTTCTCCTGAAATCTGATATTGGAATCAAGGATTTACCTCAGCAGCTGGTAACATCATACAACCATGATCTTTCAGAGAAACAGTCGCTACAAGTTGAGCTTAGGATGTGGGTGAGGAAATGGAAAGCATGGGAGAAAGAGGTACCTAGCAAGCCACGAGATGCTTTGCCATTTGCAGTTGAGGATTTTTTTTTTTTCCGGACATCAGGATCATCTTACGCCTTGTATGTACTATTGGCCACAGAAGTTTCGTTCCTCTCATTGTGGGCGATTTGATGAATGTGGCAACGTTGCATTCTCCCCCTCTACACCCCCTCCCTCCACCCGTCTCCCCAGATAGCTTCAGAGGTTTATGAACCGCGTTGTGAAGCACCTGAACGTCCGAGTTTACTGCATGTTACTCGATATGATGGGCATGATATATTATGCCTGTTGCTAATGAAAATTTGCGAGTTTCATGACTGTATTCATTTTTGCAGGAGTTATTAGAATGTATTAATGTGTCATGCCATTTGTACCAAATCACAGTAGTACTACCAAATACTAAAGCATCTGGCGTTACTTCCGACATTCTTCCAGTGTTATTAATGACTACACTCTTATAATCTGCTTAGGCCGACCAGTGCTACGAACAAGTTAAGGAAATGTTTTTTTTATTTTTTTTCTCATCTTTTCATTCATTTATGAATTCATTAATATCGAAAGAGTGAGAGCAACAGATTTAAAATAGAAATTAAGAATACACACAAGTCTGTCAAAGTGATAAACACATTAGAAACTGGCAACATCCAAGGGTGAACATACTAGATGAAGTAATATTGTAATAAAAATTAAAGAAGATTACCCGACAGAACACTGACAACCAGATAATTAGATTGTGTCGATAATATAGGTGATATGGCAGCCCTATCACAATCTAGGGCTCAGCCATAAAATCCCTCGTTACGACAGTAAAATCGGTGTAATCTTTTACCTTTCTTCCATCTTGCGTTTCTCTGTAATACCAGTATCCACTAGAATAAGACCACTGATGAGGAGGGATCCAGTAATGAAGACATTATGTGAACGGATGTGTCAGTCAGAACGCATGTATGAAAAATAAAGAAACGGCATTAGAAGTGTGACTGTAAAAAAGCATAATAATACGGCGCCGTCTAACAGGGGTGGAGGATGAAAAGGCTCACATAGGAAATGATGAAAGGCAAATAAAAAGTGAACACTGATGAGTATGAAATACTCTACAGACAAAAGAAGAGACTGAGCGACGACAATAACATGTCGAAGGACAAGGATAGACGTGGAAAGGCAAGGTGAGAAGGCGAAGGATAGGAAGACTGAAACCAAGTATATAAATGATATTTGAGTAAATATTTGTCGGTAGTAATAGTCATTCTATTTGTAATATATATTACTGTATGCAGTTTTACAAAAGGAACGGCAAGGTGAGTAGGCGATGGATAGGGAGACGGAAACCAAGTATATAAATGATCTATGGGTAAGTATTTGTCCGTAGTAATAGTCATTATATTTGTAACATATATTACTGTATACAGTTTGACAAAAGGAAAGGCAAGGTGAGAAGGCGAAGGATAGTTAGACTGAAGCCATGTATATAAAAGATAAATGGATATTGTTCGTACTAATGGTCATAATATTTGCAACATATTACTGTATACAGTATAGTTAAAAAGATATATGGGTAAACTATAATGAAATAACTAAGCATCATTTACTCTGCATTATTTCTTCGCATCTGTATATTTGTCCATAGTAGTAGTCAGCGTATCTACCTATAACCTATATTACTGTAAACGGTTTGAAAAAAATAAACGAGGAAAGAAAGTGATAAGGGGAAGGATTGGCAGACTGAAATTATATATATATATATATATATATATATATATATATATATATATATATATATATATATATATATATATATAGGGAAATATAATCAAATTAGTAATCATTTACTCTGAATTATTTCATCATATTTACATATTTGTCCGTAGTAGTATCATTGTATCTATAACATTACTGTATTGTGTTTTTTAAAAAAGGTAACCATTATGCATATATATATATATATATATATATATATATATATATAGAGAGAGAGAGAGAGAGAGAGAGAGAGAGAGAGAGAGAGAGAGAGAGAGAGAGAGAGAAGGGGGATGGTGGAAGAAGAAAAACAAATTACCGAGAGAAACAATGATAGAGAGAAACTATAAAATTATCCGGTAACCAAGTCAGAGGCAGCTCATGACAAATGACTATGTTTATGAAACAAATGTAGATAAACATTTTATTTTCCCAAATATACTGTATTATGGAAGATTATTCAGTTATGTATTACAGTTAACATAATATGGCACGCATCGTGCATGAAAACCAGTGAATCATCGTCACTAAGCTACATGTCAATGTAATAAGGAAAAATATGTAATACATAGTGTTTATTTTATAGTTATTACAACATGAAGTGACATTTTCCCTGTAAGGAGAACCTTAAAAGAAAACATATATATATTGTTTCCAATTTTGACCCGATACCTTTGGTTATTTACGCACGTTCATACATGTGTAAAAGATCATGCATTTCATTTCATATATTCACAGGACAATCCTTAACTTCTCCCACCCGGTAAATAAATAAAGTTAAATGATATTGATACAGTCAGGTAACCAAACATGGTTACAATAAAAGTTTCAACCTGTTCAAAATTAAATCTAATATTTAGTCCACCCTCCATCGCATTCTATTACCTCTTGCAATCGCTGTGGCATAGATGAAACATCATTATATATGATGTGTGCATTGCGTCTGAATGTCTCCCACTCAGCCCTGATGTGATCCAGTAACTGGCGGGAGGTTCTCTCCTGGCCAGGCACCCATGAATTAACAATGCTTCCCCATACATTTTCTATAGGGTTGAGGTCACATCCCCTGCTAGGCCATTCCAGAAGCTCTACATGTCGTTGCTCCTCAAACCAGCATCTGACAATTCTCGCTGTGTGGATGGGCGAATTATCCTAGGAATGGAGAGAAAACAGGACAGGTTAACGATTGCCTTACAGTGTTCACACGTGACCGGTAAAGTTCATTCCTACTGCTTGTAGGCAATGATTAAGACTAATTCCAGTAAAAAATCATCTATCGTTTAGTATAATGAATTTAGTAAGAGCCATTAAATACCCAAATGGTTGTCAAACTGGTCTTGAAATTACGATGAGACAGTTCATATGAATAGGACCCCGATGCACTTATTTTTAATCATGAAAAAGTGTTTAATTGTAAAAGTGACTAATAGTATATGGCATATATATTTACTATAAACAACAAACACACACACCTGCATATAGATGATCTGCTCAGGATAAGGCAGGGCAAAACTTCGTACACTAGGCAGCATTACCTCTTCCAGGATCTCTATGTATTTTTCAGAGTTGAACCTCCCGTCTATTTCTGCCATTTCTCCAATTCCATAGAGGTGTATCCAACCCCACACATTGGCCGTCACATGGCCACTTCTGGCCACCTCGTAGATGTTGAGCCTGTTATACCTAGTGCCGTTTACCCTCCAACAGTGAAGTCGGCCATGGGTTGACGAAGAAAATGACTTCTCATCTGAGAAGATAACTCGGGCCCAGAATGATAAATCTTTGTCAACATGCTGGTGAGCAAAGCGAAGCCTGGCCTCACGATGTCTATCGTCAAGTAGCCCTTTCACTGCAGGAGTTCGGTGATGATGTCCTGTTTCGTGAAGTCGCCTCCTAACAGTTTCTGCAGACACATTCATATGCAGCCTTTCCTGGATAGCAACTGCGTTGGTGAAAGGATAGTTTTCAACTTCGCTAATTATTTGTCTGTCCTCTTGAGGGGTGGTTTTTCTCGGTGCTCCACACCTAGGGCGATCTAGTAGACAGGCAGATTCCTCCCATCTTTGAATCCACCGTCGCACAGTTGGCTTAGATAAACCGAGGTGTGCTGCTATCTCTGCTACAGTGTGGCCTGGTTCCTTCATGCCAATAATTTGGCCTCGCTCTGCTAACTTGTCTTGAGGTGGATCCATTGCTTAAGGTTGTCACTTCCTGGCGGTGGTGCAACGGGTTATGAGAACAAAACCGTGCCATGAGATATCAGAACACCTCGGATTCTGAGGAGTAAATCCTGGAGGGAGGGGAGGGGGAGGAAGAGGGTGGATAAACGCCTTCCTTACAGATGGTTCGGAGAATTCGCACTTTACAATTTGAATTCTTCCTTCCCCCCCCTCTCTCTCTCTCTCTCTCTCTCTCTCTCTCTCTCTCTCTCTCTCTCTCTATATATATATATATATATATATATATATATATATATATATATATATATATATTTATTTATTTATTTATTTATTTATATATGCGTAATGGTGTGTATTATTTTTTTAAACAGTATACAGTAATATATGTTATAGATATAATGATACTACTACGGAAAAATATATAAATATGATGAAATAATTCAGAGTTAACGATGTTTACTTACTTGATGATACTTCCCAATATATCATTATTTTATATACCTGGTTTCCGTCTTCCTATCCATCGCCTTCTCACCTTGCCTTTCCTTTTGTCAAACTGTATACAGTAATATATGTTACAAATATAATGACTATTACTACGGACAAATACTTACCCATAGATCATTTATATACTTGGTTTCCGTCTCCCTATCCATCGCCTTCTCACCTTGCCTTTCCTTTTGTAAAACTGCATACAGTAATATATATTACAAATAGAATGACTATTACTACCGACAAATATTTACTCAAATATCATTTATATACTTGGTTTCAGTCTTCCTATCCTTCGCCTTCTCACCTTGCCTTTCCACGTCTATCCTTGTCCTTCGACATGTTATTGTCGTCGCTCAGTCTCTTCTTTTGTCTGTAGAGTATTTCATACTCATCAGTGTTCACTTTTTATTTGCCTTTCATCATTTCCTATGTGAGCCTTTTCATCCTCCACCCCTGTTAGACGGCGCCGTATTATTATGCTTTTTACAGTCACACTTCTGATGCCGTTTCTTTATTTTTCATACATGCGTTCTGACTGACACATCCGTTCACATAATGTCTTCATTACTGGATCCCTCCTCATCAGTGGTCTTATTCTAGTGGATACTGGTATTACAGAGAAACGCAAGATGGAAGAAAGGTAAAAGATTACACCGATTTTACTGTCGTAACGAGGGATTTTATGGCTGAGCCCTAGATTGTGATAGGGCTGCCATATCACCTATATTATCGACACAATCTAATTATCTGGTTGTCAGTGTTCTGTCGGGTAATCTTCTTTAATTTTTTTTACAATATTACTTCATCTAGTATGTTCACCCTTGGATGTTGCCAGTTTCTAATGTGTTTATCACTTTGACAGACTTGTGTGTATTCTTAATTTCTATTTTAAATCTGTTGCTCTCACTCTTTCGATATTAATGAATTCATAAATGAATGAAAAGATGAGAAAAAAAATAAAAAAAAACATTTCCTTAACTTGTTCGTAGCACTGGTCGGCCTAAGCAGATTATAAGAGTGTAGTCATTAATAACACTGGAAGAATGTCGGAAGTAACGCCAGATGCTTTAGTATTTGGTAGTACTACTGTGATTTGGTACAAATGGCATGACACATTAATACATTCTAATAACTCCTGCAAAAATGAATACAGTCATGAAACTCGCAAATTTTCATTAGCAACAGGCATAATATATCATGCCCATCATATCGAGTAACATGCAGTAAACTCGGACGTTCAGGTGCTTCACAACGCGGTTCATAAACCTCTGAAGCTATCTGGGGAGACGGGTGGAGGGAGGGGGTGTAGAGGGGGAGAATGCAACGTTGCCACATTCATCAAAACGCCCACAATGAGAGGAACGAAACTTCTGTGGCCAATAGTACACCCGGGGAAAGTTCCGCGTTATATACTCGCTCACCACTTCGAAATAGTAAATGTGAGACAAGTGGTAGCGCAGCAGTAGCCAACATTCATCTATCTGGTAACTGTGTGAGAAGGATGAGGATGGAACAGGGAGGGGTAGAAGCTATCAGCTTCCCCAGGCTTCGTCCTCTCTTAACCTCTCTCCTCCCACAAAGTGGTACCAGACATTTGAGTGTCTGGCTACTGCTTCATAAGTGGTTGTCTCACGCATAAAGGTCCGAACTGGCAGGCAAGTATATAAGGCAGAACTTTCCTTGGGTGTATAGTTAGGTTAGCTAGTACTAATTCTCCTCCCAGCCCTTTAGAGATATAGTAAGTGTCTATATCTGTTTCCTGAGATTGCCTTTGCTTACTCACCTCTGGAGTGTACCCCCCACTGATCGCTCTGGGGTGTGAGTTACACACGGGCGCGTCCTCCCGAGAGTGGTTTGAGAGGGTAATCTCAGATTAGGTGTGTGTTCCCCGGGCAATTCTCCCTTGGTCGTTTTTCTCTTTCTTCCCACTTCCCCCTCACGGGGGAAGTGGTAACTATGGCGGACGCCACTGCTGCCTCCCTCCCCTTCAGGGGGGGAGGTAGTCCTGACCGACCCCCGACTGTCTCACGGACTGACTACCCCCAGACTGAACGGCCCCAGACACGTACCCGCCTTGACATTAATGTACATAACGCCGAGTTTGTTTTAATTCATGCGGTTGGTTCCACTCCCCTGTCCAGCCTCAATCCCTTCATTATCAAGAAGGTGATTGATGGATGTGCAGGAGAGGTGGAACAGGTCAAAAACTTGCTAGCGGAGATCTCCTAGTAAAGACTGCAAATTCGTCCCAGGTTAAGGATTTGATGAAGATGAGCAAATTCCATTGCTATGATGTTGTGCCAACGATCCCTCACTCCATGAATTCCTGCAAGGGAGTCATCACTTGCAGGGACCTCATGGCCGTGGAAGAGGACGACATCGTACATGAACTTGCTCATGAAGATGTAATTGAAGCCCGTTTCATCACGAGATTTTCCGAGGGCAGGAGGACGAAAACGGCAACGGTTATATTGACTTTCGGTAAAGTGACTCTCCCAACCCATATCAAAGTGGGGTATGAAATTGTTAACGTAAGGACATACATCCCTAACCCACTTCGTTGTTTACGATGTCAGTTATATGGACACCATGAAAAGTCTTGTCGGGCTTCTCAATCAGTCTGTGGCAAGTGCGCAACACAAGGACATGATGCTGACCATTGCACATCAGAGGGTGTCAGCTGCTTTCACTGCAAGGGTGCTCACTTCACTTCCTCTAGGGATTGTCCCAAGTGGAAGGAGGAGAAAGAGGTCTGTGCGGTGAAGGCGACTGAGGGTGTCTCTTTCTACGAAGCAAGGAAAAAGGTGAAGGAGTTGCATGCAACTCCCACACCGAATAGGTCCTATGCTTCGGCAGTGATGTCCCGCCCTGTGATGTGCACTGTGGAGACGCAGACTGATCTCATGCTTGTTAATCAAGTCACTCACTCTACCTCCACCTCCACCTCTAAACCTCCTGTAAGATCCAACTCTCTAACTGACCTCCCCAAAGCTTCATCATACTCACAGGCCGCTGCTGCTTCTCAGTCAGTCAAGCCTAAATCGAAGCCTGACAAGACTGTAAAACATAACTTCACCACCCTTTCAAAGCCACGTCCTCATGTCCTCCCTGCTCCTAGCCCAGCGAGGGAGAGGAAGAATAGCTCTTCCTCGGTGGAATCTGGGAGCCTTGTTATTGACCAAAATATGGAGGTTTCCGTCAGCAAGCACCGGGAAAGGTCCCCCGTAACCACTCGCCTGGTCGCGGGGGGCATAAAAAAACTAAACACACTGGCCCCCCCCGTAAATCTTAAACCGCCGCATTCACTATACTACAGTGGAATTGTAGAAGTATTGGGAATAAGTTACACAATATAGCAATCTTGCTTTCTATACACAGGCCAGACGTTGTTTGTTTACAGGAGACGCGCCTGGAGGATCACCCTGATCCTCCACAGTTCAAACACTACCACTCGTATAGAAGATATGAAGGTCACGGAGTAGCCATATACACACATAAATCACACCCACAAACGGAAGTGATTCTAAATTCTACTCTGGAAGCTGTCGCGTGCAGAGTAAAATTTAATAACACGTATCTGTCTATTTGCTCTCTGGACTGTCCTCCACATGGCCCCATTGATAGTGATGCTTTAAATTCACTAGTTGAACATCTCCCTGGGAATAAGTTAGTGTTGGGCGATTTTAACGCCCATCACTATCAATGGGGTAGCTTGAGGATCGATGGTCGTGGGGAGCAAGTAGCCGACCTAATAGTACAGTCCAGCCTCTGTCTTCTGAACGATGGTAGAGCGACTCGTGTAGATGATCATACTGGTAACTTTTCGGCCATTGGTATACATCAAGATCTCTCATGGGACCCTTACGACGACTCCTTGGGAAGTGATCATTTACCCATCTGTCTTTCTTATACACGCGACATCATTTCGAACCCTCCACCTCCAAAATTTAACTATAAGAAAGCAGATTGGGGATCCTTCTCAAGGATCGCCAATTTAGATATATCTGGGGAGACCATAGATGTTAAGGTCGAAAATATAACTACTTCCATATTACACGCAGCTGAGGCTGCTATTCCCAAGACTTCTACAGTTCATGCGAAGCATAGAGCACATTGGTGGACGCCGGATTGCCGACAAGCATTAAGAAAACGCAATAGGAGATACAGGATTTTTGATAGTCAGCCCACTGAGGAAAATTTTATTGCATACAAACAGGCACGGGCTGAGGCAAGGAGAATAATAAGAAGGGCCAAACGTGACTCCTGGCGGTCCTTTGTGTCCACGGTGACTCGTACAACACCATTACGTAAAGTCTGGTCCACTATAAGAATATTAAATAATAAAGGCCCATATTTCCCCATTACCACCTTGCAAGTAAATAATAACATCTATGACGAGCCCGTGGACGTTGCTAACATCCTCGCCAGGAGTTTTTCTCATGTAAGTAGCTCAGCCAATTATGACCCGCGTTTCCAACATCATAAACGCACGGCTGAGCTACAGATATTAGACTTTGCCACAGAAGACGTAAACTCCCCGTACAACCAAGAGTTTACGCTAGATGAATTGCTCCTTGCCCTTAAATCCTGTAAAGACACCAGCCCTGGACCAGACACCATCACGTACGGTATGATCCAGCATCTTAATCAGGACAACCTGATTCAGATGTTAGCATTGTACAATGAGATTTGGGCGTCTCGAACGTTCCCAAACTCATGGCACTTTGCGCACGTCATACCGATACCCAAAGAGGCTGGTCGTCTTATGAATCCCACTTCATTTCGTCCTATTGTGTTGACTTCTTGTCTATGTAAGGTCATGGAACGAATGGTTAACAATAGGCTTCTTTTTGTTTTAGAGTCGAAGAATTTGTTAAATGATCAACAATGTGGCTTCCGTAAATACAGAAGTTCACTAGATCATTTAATGAATTTGGAGCATTGTATTGCAGAGGCATTTGCCAATAAAGAATTCATGATAGGGGTGTTCCTGGACATCCATAAAGCCTATGACATGACCTGGCGACACGGTATATTAATGAAGCTCTATGCTTATGGTTTAAGAGGAAATTTGCCTGTTTTTATTTCAAATTTCTTAAGGGACAGAACTTTCTCTGTCAAATTGCCCCGTAACGTAACATCGGATATATTTATCCAGGAAAACGGGGTGCCACAGGGAAGTGTGCTTAGTCCTACTTTATTTAGTATTATGATCAATGATATTCTGTCATCAGCTCCCATCCCGAGGAATCTTAAATACTCACTCTACGCTGACGATTGTGCAATATGGCACTCTTCCCGTAATGCACAATTTTCGGCTGGGCGGATTCAAGCAGCCCTTGACTCCGTCCACCAATGGGCCTTGCAGTGGGGATTTAAGTTTTCCGTACGTAAGTGTGCCGCTATAGTTTTCACTAATCGTAACGTACCTAATTTGTGCTTAACTTTGGATAATCAGGCGGTACCTTTTCAAAATTCTGTAAAATTTTTAGGAATACATTTTGATCGTAGAATGAATTTTAAACTTCACATTAATACTTTGCTTGCTCGTTGTGATAAACCGTTAAATGTCCTCAAGTACCTAGCGGGTACTACCTGGGGTGCCGACAGAAAATCTTTATTAATGGTGTATAAGTCCCTTATTCGATCGAAGCTAGACTATGGCGCACAGGTGTATGGCTCGGCATCCGATGCCACTCTGAAAGGATTGGATGTGTTGCAGAATAAATGTTTGTGAATGTGTCTTGGAGCTGTCCGGTGTACCCGTGTAGCTCGTATGGAAGTGGAGGCGAATGTGCCTCCCCTCCGTATTCGCCGTGACCACCTGGCCTTGTCCTATGGTGTAAGGACATTTAGGAAATGTAATATCGGCAATGTGGCCTGTACCTCCCTGAGTCAATACCACCACCTTCTGCGGGGGGTGCGTCGGCCACTTGCCGCTCGCCTCCACTTACTGACTCAGGAGCTTGATGTGGACCCCAGTGACTGTGACAAGTTGGTGCTTAAAAATATAGCGCCTTGGGAGCCACCCGGCTTTACAGTCGATGTCACATGGCTCCCAGCACCAAAGGCCAAGGCGCCGGAGGCGGAGGTCCACCACTTGTTTCGTAACATCATTGTTCGTCACTTGGGGTCCCATCAATTGTACACCGACGGCTCCAAGTCGAGTGAATGTGTGGGTGCAAGTGTGTGGTCGACTGAATGTGCCCTCAGGTATCGGTTGCCGACTCATACATCTGTGTTTACTTCAGAACTTTTTGCTATTGACAAAGCCATAGACTATGCTCTCAATTCTAGACATGACTCATTTGTCATATTTTCAGATTCAAAATCAGCCCTTCAGGCAATTGCATCTTGTACTACGGACTCTCACGAGATCCAGGGTCGCATCGTTAATAAGTTGCATTCATGCAACAAGTCATTCACGCTGATCTGGGTGCCTGGTCATTGTCGTATCTACGGCAATGAGCAGGCTGACTTACTTGCAAAGTCGGCTGTAGAGCTCGAGGAGACTTGGGACGTTCCTCGTGATCTACGGTCGAGTCTATCTCTCGGAAAGAAATCAATAAATCTTCTGTGGCAAGGTCAGTGGACCAGACTAAATATTCCAACTTGTAAGCCGTACCTGGGCGACTGGGACACTGCCAACCGTCCCAGTCGCCTAGAAGAAAAAGTGTTGGCACGGTTACGGCTGAATGCCACCATTTTAACCCACATAAAACCATATATGGAAAGACGCTTCCCACCGCACTGTGACATCTGTAATGCGGTGTTATCTATCAGTCATATCATCCTGCGCTGTCGGCGATTTATTCGTGAACGTGCTTCACTTATAAATTACTGCGGCGCAGTAGACGTCCCCTTCACCCTTTCCACCATCCTGGGTGATGGGGACATTGTTATGACTGATAAATTGATGGCTTTCTTGAGAGAGACCGGACTGATCAGAGTGATGTGACTTTTTTACTGTGGTTATGGTTTTTATGAACAGTAAATATGTATATATTGTAATATTAATTAGGGTTGACAGTTGACATATTTTAAATAGTTCCTCCTCCCACCGATCTATTTCTAATATTGATGTCCCCTACATTAAGCCAAGTTCCTTGCCTGACAGTCACCAGCTGATGAGTGCAAGTGTGCAATATAGGAAGGTATTGGGCACTTGCAGTCGATGGTGGTCTGCTGGGCGAGGTTCTTCAATTTTTGTATAAATTATGTAAATACATTATATTATCTTGCTTAAGTTATTCTAATTAGGGACGACAGCTGACGTATATGGAAATGTTCCTGACTCGTCTGGTTCCCTTTCATATATTGATGTCCCCTATATTAGGTTGTGCCTCGACTGACAGTCACCAGGTGATGAGTGCAGGTATGTAATGAAGAAAGGCATTACATATCTGCAGTCGATGGTGTTCTGTTAGTCGAGGCTTTTTGAACATTAGTGTAGGTCTAGCTATTTGTCTCTGTAGGATTTAGTATAGGTTAGCGATTTGTCTGTTAGGTGGTTAGTTTTAGGGTCTTTAGATTAGTTTTGTTTATAAGTAATATAAGGTATAAAAATATAAAAATAAATAAAAATAATAAAAATAAAACTACAAAAAAATAATAAGATTAAAATTATTATATATATATATATGTACGTTTGCATGAAAGTGTGTCTGTATGTATGCATAGAAGCGTGTGTGTGTGTGTGTGTGTGTGTGTGTGTGTGTGTGTGTATGTATGTATATATATATGTTTGTATATATATGTATATATGTTTAAATGTATATACATATATATAGAATTGGCCTTAATAACCAGGGGCTTCGGCCCCAATGGTTGATAGGCCGGGAAAAAAAAGAAAAAAAAAATGGGTGTACGGACTTTTATGCATGGTTGCGGAGAGAACAGACGTGTTTCCTGAGCTCTCCTCTAGCTATAGGGCTGCCTCACCGGCATAGATTTTGCTTTTCCGCCACTAGGGCGTTTTTTAAATAAAGTTAGGATTAGTTAGTTCTCATTTTCCTCCCAGCCCTTTAGAGATATAATAGGTGTCTATATCTATTTCCTGAGATTACCTTTGCTTACTCACCTCTGGAGTGTCCCCCCACTGATCGCTCTGGGGTGTGAACGAACACGGTCGCGTCCTCCCTGGAGTGGTTTGAGAGGGCAATCTCAGATTTAGGTGTGTGTTCCCTGGCAATTCTCCCTTGTTTGTCTTTTCTCTTTCTTCCCACTTCCACCCTCACGGGGGAAGTGGTACTATGGCGGACGCCACTGCTGCCTCCCTCCCCATCAGGGGGAGGCGGTCCTGACCGACCCCCGTCGGTCTCACGGACAGACTACCCCCAGACCGAACCGCCCCAGACACGGACCCGTCTTGACATCAATGTAAACAACGCCTCCTTTGTCCTACTACATGCGGTTGGTTCCACTCCCCTGTCCAGCCTCAATCCCTTCATTATCAAGAAGGTGATTGATGGATGTGCAGAGGTGGAACAGGTCAAAAAACTTGCTAGCGGAGATCTTCTAGTAAAGACTGCAAATTCGTCCCAGGTTAACGATTTGATGAAGATGAGCAAATTCCATTGCTATGATGTTGTGCCGACGATCCTCACTCCATGAATTCCTGTAAAGGTGTTATCACCTGCAGGGACCTCATGGTCATGGACGAGGACGACATCATCAGTGAACTTGCTCATGAAGATGTAATTGAAGCCCGTTTCATCACCCGTTACCAGGAAGGCAGGAGGACGAAAACAGCCACAGTTATATTGACTTTCGGTAAAGTGACTCTCCCTACTAATGTGAAAGTAGGATATGAAATTGTTAACGTAAGGACATACATCCCTAATCCACTTCGTTGTGGACGATGTCAGTTATATGGACACCATGAAAAGGCTTGTCGAGCTTCAATCGTAGTCTGTGGCAAGTGCGCAACACAAGGACATTCTGCTGACCATTGCACATCAGAGGCTGTCAGCTGCTTTCACTGTAAGGATGCTCACCCCACTTCCTCTAGGGCTTGTCCCAAGTGGAAGGAGGAGAAAGAGGTCTGCACAGTGAAAGCAACTGAGGGTGTCTCCTTTTACGATGCTAGGAAGAAGGTGAAGGAGTTGCATGCAACTCCCAAGCCTAATAGGTCCTATGCATCGGCAGTGATGTCCCGTCCTGTGATGTGCACTGTGGAGACACAGACTGATCTTGCTTGTTAATCAAGTCACATGCACTCTACCTCCACCTCCACCTCTAAACCTCCTGTAACATTCCAACTCTCTTACAGACATCCCAATTCCCACTTCCTACTCTCAGGCTGCCGCTGCTGCTTCTCAGTCAGTCAAGCCAAAACAGAAGCCTGACAAGACTGATAAAATTAACTTGACCACCCTCACCAAACAGTCACGTCCTCATGTCCTCCCTGCTCCTGGTCCAGCGAGGGAGAGAAAGAATAGCTCTTCCTCGGTGGATTCTGGGAGCCTTGTTATTGATGAGAATATGGAGATTTCCGTCCAGCAAGCACCGGGAAAGGTCCCCCGGTAGCCACTCGCCTGGTGGCGGGGGCATAAAAACTAAACACACTGGAACCCCTCGTAAATCTTAAACCGCCGCATTCACTATACTACAGTGGAACTGTAGAGGTATTGGGAATAAGTTACAAAATATAGCAATCTTGCTTTCTATACACAGGCCAGACGTTGTTTGTTTACAGGAGACACGCCTGGAGGATCGTCCTGATCCTCCACAGTTCAAACACTACCACTCGTATAGAAAATATGAAGGTCACGGAGTTGCCATTTACACACATAAATCACACCCACAAACGGAAGTGATTCTAAATTCTACTCTGGAAGCTGTCGCGTGCAGAGTAAAATTTAATAACACGTATCTGTCTATTTGCTCTCTATACTGTCCTCCACATGGCCCCATTGATAGTGATGCTTTAAATTCACTAGTGGAACATCTACCTGGAAATAAGTTAGTGTTGGGCGATTTTAACGCCCATCACTATCAATGGGGTAGCTTGAGGATTGATGGTCGTGGGGAGCAAGTAGCCGACCTAATACTACAGTCCAACCTCTGTCTTCTGAACGATGGTAGAGCGACTCGTGTAGATGATCGTACTGGTAACTTATCGGCCATTGACTTATCTTTGGCCTCCCCTGGTATACATCAAGATTTCTCATGGGACCCCTACGACGACTCCTTGGGAAGTGATCATTTACCCATCTGTCTTTCTTATACACGCGACATCATTTCGGACCCGCCACCTCCAAAATTTAACTATAAGAAAGCAGATTGGGGATCCTTCTCAAGGACCGCCAATTTAGATATATCTGGGGAGACCGTAGATGTTAAGGTCGAAAATATAACTACTTCCATATTACACGCAGCTGAGGCTGCTATTCCCAAGACTTCTACAGTTCATGCGAAGCATAGAGCACATTGGTGGACGCCGGATTGCCGACAAGCATTAAGAAAACGCAATAGGAGATACAGGATTTTTGATAGTCAGCCCACTGACAAAAATTTTATTGCATACAAACAGGCACGGGCTGAGGCAAGGAGAATAATAAGAAGGGCCAAACGTGACTCCTGGCGGTCCTTTGTGTCCACGGTGACTCGTACAACACCATTACGTAAAGTCTGGTCCACCATAAGAATATTAAAAAATAAAGGCCCATATTTCCCAGTCACCACCCTTCATGTTAATAATAACATCTATGACGAGCCCGTGGACGTTGCTAACATCCTCGCCAGGAGTTTTTCTCATGTAAGTAGCTCAGCCAATTATGACCCGCGTTTCCAACATCATAAACGCACGGCTGAGCTACAGATATTAGACTTTGCCACAGAAGACGTAAACTCCCCGTACAACCAAGAGTTTACGCTAGATGAACTGCTCCTTGCCCTTAAATCCTGTAAAGACACCAGCCCTGGACCAGACACCATCACGTACGGTATGATCCAGCATCTTAATCAGGACAACCTGATTAAGATGTTAGCATTGTACAATGAGATTTGGGCGTCTCGAACGTTCCCAAACTCATGGCACTTTGCGCACGTCATACCGATACCCAAAGAGGCTGGTCGTCTTATGAATCCCACTTCATTTCGTCCTATTGTGTTGACTTCTTGTCTATGTAAGGTCATGGAACGTATGGTTAACAATAGGCTTCTTTTTGTTTTAGAGTCGAAGAATTTGTTAAATGATCAACAATGTGGCTTCCGTAAATACAGAAGTTCACTAGATCATTTAATGAATTTGGAGCATTGTATTGCAGAGGCATTTGCCAATAAAGAATTCATGATAGGGGTGTTCTTGGACATCCATAAAGCCTATGACATGGCCTGGCGACACGGTATACTAATGAAGCTCTATGCTTATGGTTTAAGAGGAAATTTGCCTGTTTTTATTTCAAATTTCTTAAGGGACAGAACTTTCTCTGTCAAATTGCCCCGTAACGTAACATCGGATATATTTATCCAGGAAAATGGGGTGCCACAGGGAAGTGTGCTTAGTCCTACTTTATTTAGTATTATGATCAATGATATTCTGTCATCAGCTCCCATCCCGAGGAATCTTAAATACTCGCTCTATGCTGACGATTGTGCAATATGGCACTCTTCCCGTAATGCACAATTTTCGGCTGGGCGGATTCAAGCAGCCCTTGACTCCGTCCACCAATGGGCCTTGCAGTGGGGATTTAAGTTTTCCGTACGTAAGTGTGCCGATATAGTTTTCACTAATCGTAACGTACCTAATTTGTGCTTAACTTTGGATAATCAGGCGGTACCTTTTCAAAATTCTGTAAAATTTTTAGGAATACATTTTGATTGTAGAATGAATTTTAAACTTCACGTTAATACTTTGCTTGCTCGTTGTGATAAACCATTAAATGTCCTCAAGTACCTAGCGGGTACTACCTGGGGTGCCGACAGAAAATCTTTATTAATGGTGTATAAATCCCTTCTTCGATCGAAGCTAGACTATGGCGCACAGGTGTATGGCTCGGCATCCGATGCCACTCTGAAAGGATTGGATGTGTTACAGAATAAATGTTTGCGAATGTGTCTTGGAGCCGTCCGGTGTACCCGTGTTACTCGTATGGAAGTGGAGGCGAATGTGCCTCCCCTCTGTACTCGCCGTGACCACCTAGCCTTGTCCTACGGTATAAGGACGCTAAGGAAAAGTGATATCGGCAATGTGGCCTGTACCCCTCTGCGTCAATACCACCACCTTCTGCGGGGGGTGCGTTGGCCACTTGCCGCTCGCCTCCACTTACTGACTCAGGAGCTTGATGTGGACCCCAGTGACTGTGACAAGTTGGTGCTTAAAAATATAGCGCCTTGGGAGTCACCCGGCTTTACAGTCGATGTCACATGGCTCCCAGCACCAAAGGCCAAGGCGCCGGAGGCGGAGGTCCACCACTTGTTTCGTAACATCATTGTTCGTCACTTGGGGTCCCATCAATTGTACACCGACGGCTCCAAGTCGAGTGAATGTGTGGGTGCAAGTGTGTGGTCGACTGAATGTGCCCTCAGGTATCGGTTGCCGACTCATACATCTGTGTTTACTTCAGAACTTTTTGCTATTGACAAAGCCATAGACTATGCTCTCAATTCTAGGCATGACTCATTTGTCATATTTTCAGATTCAAAATCAGCCCTTCAGGCAATTGCATCTTGCACTACGGACTCTCATGAGATCCAGGGCCGCATCGTTAATAAGTTGCATTCATGCAACAAGTCATTCACGCTGATCTGGGTGCCTGGTCATTGTCGTATCTACGGCAATGAGCAGGCTGACTTACTTGCAAAGTCGGCTGTAGAGCTCGAGGAGACTTGGGACGTTCCTCGTGATCTACGGTCGAGTCTATCTCTCGGAAAGAAATCAATAAATCTTCTGTGGCAAGGTCAGTGGACCAGACTAAATATTCCAACTTGTAAGCCGTACCTGGGCGACTGGGACACTGCCAACCGTCCCAGTCGCCTAGAAGAAAAAGTGTTGGCACGGTTACGGCTTAATGCCACCATTTTAACCCACATAAAACCATATATGGAAAGACGCTTCCCACCGCACTGTGACATCTGTAATGCGGTGTTATCTATCAGTCATATCATCCTGCGCTGTCGGCGATTTATTCGTGAACGTGCTTCACTTATAAATTACTGCGGCGCAGTAGACGTCCCCTTCACCCTTTCCACCATCCTGGGTGATGGGGACATTGTTATGACTGATAAATTGATGGCTTTCTTGAGAGAGACCGGACTGATCAGAGTGATGTGACTTTTTTACTGTGTGGTTATGGTTTTTATGAACAGTAAATATGTATATATTGTAATATTAATTAGGGTTGACAGTTGACATATTTTAAATAGTTCCTCCTCCCACCGATCTATTTCTAATATAGATGTCCCCTACATTAAGCCAAGTTCCTCGCCTGACAGTCACCAGCTGATGAGTGCAAGTGTGCAATATAGGAAGGTATTGGGCACTTGCAGTCGATGGTGGTCTGCTGGGCGAGGTTCTTCACTTTTTGTACAAATTATGTAAATACAGTATATTATCTTGCTTAATTAGGGACGACAGCTGACGTATATGGAAATGTTCCTGACTCGTCTGGTTCCCTTTCATATATTGATGTCCCCTATATTAGGTTGTGCCTCGACTGACAGTCACCAGGTGATGAGTGCAGGTATGTAATGTAGAAAGGCATTACATATCTGCAGTCGATGGTGTTCTGTTAGTCGAGGTATTTTTACCATTAGTGTAGGTCTAGCTATTTGTCTCTGTAGGATTTAGTATAGGTTAGCGATTTGTCTGTTAGGTGATTAGTTTTAGGGTCTTTAGATTAGGTATTTTATTTATAAGTAATATAAGGTATAAAAAATATGAAACCAAGAAAAAATTTAAAAATAAAAAAAAATAAATAAATAAGATTAAAATTATTATATATATATGTACGTTTGCATGAAAGTGTGTCTGTATGTATGCATGGAAGTGTGTGTGTGTGTGTGTGTGTGTGTGTGTGTGTGTGTGTGTGTATGTATATATATATGTTTGTATATGTATGTATATATGTTTAAATGTATATACATATATATGTATATATATATGGCCTTAATAACCAGGGGCTTCGGCCCCAATGGTTGCTAGGCCGGAAAAAAAAAAAAAAAAAAAATGGGTGTACCGGACTTTGATGGATGGTTGCGGAGAGTGCAGTCGTGTTTTCGTTGCTCTCTCCTCTAGCGATCTAGGGCTGCCTCACCGGCAATAGTTTTGTAAATAGGGGAATAAAAGCCGGGTTAGCTAGATCTCATTTTCCTCCCTGGCCTTAGTAGATATAGTAAGTGTCTATATCTGTTTCCTGAGATTGCCTTTGCTTACTCACCCACGGAGGGTCCCCCCACTGATCGCTCTGGGGTGTGAGTAACACACAGGCGCGTCCTCCCTGAGAGTGGTTTGATAGGGTACTCTCAGACTAGGTGGGTCTTCCCCAGGTGCTCTGTCCCTTGCTCGTCTTCTCACCTTCTTCCCACTTCCCCCGAGGGGGAAGTGGTACCTATGGAGGATGCGCCCCTAGGGGGAGGTGGTCCTGACGATATTAGGCATGAACCACGGACAGACCGATCCCAGACTGACGGACGCCAGACTCGAGCCCCACTTGACATCCCTGTAGCTAATGCGACCTACGTAATCATTCATGCGCTAGGTTCCACTCCCCTGTCCAGTCTCAATCCCTTCCTTATCAAGAAGGTGATTGACCACTGTGCGGGAGAAGTCAAACAAGTTAAAAAACTTGCTAATGGAGATCTCCTGGTCAAAACTGTAAACTCGGCACAGGTAAAGGATTTGTTGAAACTGCGCAAATTCCATTGTTACGATGTCGAAGCCAAAATCCCAGTCTCCATGAATTCTTGCAAGGGTGTTGTCACTTGCAGGGATCTCATGGTGATGAGCGAGGACGAGATCGTAAGTGAATTGGCGCAGCGAGATGTCATTGAGGCTAAATTCATAACTCGCTACTCGGAAGACATAAGGACGAAGACAGCAACTATCATCTTGACATTTGTCAAATCTTCTCTTCCTAGTGATATCAAAGTTGGTTATGAAATTATTCACGTTCGGCCGTACATCCCTAACCCTTTGCATTGCCTGAAATGCCAACTGTATGGGCATGGTACAAAGACTTGTCGGGCTTCAAACGTAGTGTGCGGCAAGTGTGCAAGCCAGGGTCATTCTGCGGAAAGTTGCACATCAGAGACAGTACGTTGCTTTCACTGCAAGGGTACTCACTCCACTTCCTCTAGGGATTGTCCCAAGTGGAAGGAGGAGAAGGAAGTCTGCACAGTGAAGGCAACTGAGGGTATTTCCTACTACGAAGCTAGGAAAAAGGTTAAGGAGTTGCATGCAACTCCCACGCCGAATAGGTCCTATGCTTCGGCGGTAATATCCTGTCCTGTGATGTGCTCTGTCGAGACGCAGATTGACCCTGTCTTTCTCCCTCCTGCCACTCACAGTACATCTCCATCTCGACCTCCTGTCCGTTCCAACTCTCTCACTGACATCCCTAAGGCATCAACTTACTCTCAGGCTGCTGCTGCCTCTCCATCAGTACGGCCTAAAGCGAAGCCTGACAAGCCTACTAAAAATAACATGACCACCCTCACGAAACAGTCACGTCCTCATGTCCTTCCAGTTCCTACTCCAGCGAGGGAGAGAAAGGTTAGCTATTCCTCGAGGGAGGCTGGGAACCTAGTTATTGATGAAAATATGGAGGTTTCCATGAGTAAGCACCGGGATAGGTCCCCCGGTAGTTGCTCGCATACTGGCGAGCAACAAAAAAAGACGAAGCACACTGGCCCCCAACGAAAATCTTAAACCGCCGCATTCACTCTATTACAGTGGAATTGTAGAGGTATTGGGAATAAGTTACAAGATATAGCAATCTTGCTGTCAATACACAGGCCAGACGTTGTTTGTTTACAGGAGACATGCCTGGAGGATCACCCTGATCCTCCACAATTCAAACACTATCACTCGTATAGAAGATATGAAGGTCACGGAGTTGCCATATACACACACAAATCACACCCACAAACGGAAGTGATTCTAAATTCTACTCTGGAAGCTGTCGCATGCAGAGTAAAATTTAATAACACGTATCTGTCTATTTGCTCTCTGTACTGTCCTCTACACGGCCCCATTGATAGTGATGCTTTAAATTCACTAGTTGAACATCTACCTGGAAATAAGTTAGTGTTGGGCGACTTTAACGCCCATCACTATCAATGGGGTAGCTTGAGGATCGATGGTCGTGGGGAGCAAGTATCCGACCTAATACTACAGTCCAACCTCTGTCTTCTGAACAATGATAGAGCGACTCGTGTAGATGATCGTACTGGTAACTTTTCGGCCATTGACTTATCTTTGGCCTCCCCTGGTATACATCAAGATCTCTCATGGGACCCTTACGACGACTCCTTGGGAAGTGATCATTTACCCATCTGTCTTTCTTATACACGCGACATCATTTCGGACCCTCCACCTCCAAAATTTAACTATAAGAAAGCAGATTGGGGATCCTTCTCAAGGATCACCAATTTAGATATATCTGGGGAGACCATGGATGTTAAGGTCGAAAATATAACCCAATCCACATTACACGCAGCTGAGGCTGCTATTCCCAAGACTTCTACAGTTCATGCGAAGCATAGAGCACATTGGTGGACGCCGGATTGCCGACAAGCATTAAGAAAACGCAATAGGAGATACAGGATTTTTGATAGTCAGCCCACTGAGGAAAATTTTATTGCATACAAACAGGCACGGGCTGAGGCAAGGAGAATAATAAGAAGGGCTAAACGTGACTCCTGGCGGTCCTTTGTGTCCACAGTGACTCGTACAACACCATTACATAAAGTCTGGTCCATTATAAGATTATTAAATAATAAACGCCCATACTTCCCTGTCACCACCTTGCAGGTGAATAACACCACCTATGACGAGCCCGTGGACGTTGCTAACATCCTCGCCAGGAGTTTTTCACATGTAAGTAGTTCAGCCAATTATGACCCGCGTTTCCAACATCATAAACGCACGGCTGAGTTACAGATATTAGACTTTGCCACAGAAGACATAGACTCCCCGTACAACCAAGAGTTTACGCTAGATGAACTGCTTCTTGCCCTTAAATCCTGTAAAGACACCAGCCCTGGACCAGACACCATCACGTGCGGTATAATCCAGCATCTTAATCAGGACAACCTGATTAAGATGTTAGCATTGTACAATGAGATTTGGGCGTCTCGAACGTTCCCAAACTCATGGCACTTTGCACACGTCATACCGATACCCAAAGAGGCTGGTCGTCTTATGAATCCCACTTCATTTCGTCCTATTGTGTTGACTTCTTGTCTATGTAAGGTCATGGAACGTATGGTTAACAATAGGCTTCTTTTTGTTTTAGAGTCGAAGAATTTGTTAAATGATCAACAATGTGGCTTCCGTAAATACAGAAGTTCACTAGATCATTGAATGAATTTGGAGCATTGTATTGCAGAGGCATTTGCCAATAAAGAATTCATGATAGGGGTGTTCTTGGACATCCATAAAGCCTATGACATGACCTGGCGACACGGTATACTAATGAAGCTCTATGCTTATGGTTTAAGAGGAAATTTGCCTGTTTTTATTTCAAATTTCTTAAGGGACAGAACTTTCTCTGTCAGATTGCCCCGTAACGTAACATCGGATATATTTATCCAGGAAAACGGGGTGCCACAAGGAAGTGTGCTTAGTCCTAATTTATTTAGTATTATGATCAATGATATTCTGTCATTAGCTCCCATCCCGAGGAATCTTAAATACTCACTCTATGCTGACGATTGTGCAATATGGCACTCTTCCTGTAATGCACAATTTTCGGCTGGGCGGATTCAAGCAGCCCTTGACTCCGTCCACCAATGGGCCTTGCAGTGGGGATTTAAGTTTTACATCCGTAAGTGTGCCGCTATAGTCTTCACTAATCGTAACGTACCTAATTTGTGCTTAACTTTGGATAATCAGGCGGTACCTTTTCAAAATTCCGTAAAATTTTTAGGAATACATTTTGATCGAAGAATGAATTTTAAACTTCACGTTAATACTTTGCTTGCTCGTTGTGATAAACCGTTAAATGTCCTCAAGTACCTAGCGGGTACTACCTGGGGTGCCGACAGAAAATCTTTATTAATGGTGTATAAGTCCCTTATTCGATCAAAGCTAGACTATGGCGCACAGGTGTACGGCTCGGCATCCGATGCCACTCTGAAAGGATTGGATGTGCTACAGAATAAATGTTTGCGAATGTGTCTTGGAGCCGTCCAGTGTACCCGTGTGGAGGCGAATGTGCCTCCCCTCCGTATTCGCCGTGACCACCTGGCCTTGTCCTATAGTGTAAGGACATTTAGGAAAAGTAATATCGGCAATGTGGCCTGTACCCCCCTGCGTCAATACCACCACCTTCTGCGGGGGGTGCGTCGGCCACTTGCCGTTCGCCTCCACTTATTGACTCAGGAGCATGGTGTGGACCCCAGTGACTGTGACAAGTTGGTGTTAAAAAATATAGCGCCTTGGGAGCCACCTGCCTTTACTGTTGATGTTACATGGCTCTCAGCACCAAAGGCCAAGGCGCCGGAGGTGGAGGTCCACTACTTGTTTCGCAACATTATCATTCGTCACTTGGGGTCCCACCACTTGTACACCGACGGCTCCAAGTCGAGTGAATGTGTGGGTGCAAGTGTGTGGTCGACTGAATGTGCCCTCAGGTATCGGTTGCCGACTCATACATCTGTGTTTACCTCAGAACTTTTTGCTATTGACAAAGCCATAGACTATGCTCTCAATTCTAGGCATGACTCATTTGTCATATTTTCAGATTCAAAATCAGCCCTTCAGGCAATTGCATCTTGTACTACAGACTCTCACAAGATCCAGGGCCGCATCGTTAATAAGTTGCATTTATACAACAAGTCATTCACGCTGATCTGGATGCCTGGTCATTGTCGTATCTACGGTAATGAGCAGGCTGACTTACTTGCAAAGTCGGCTGTAGAGCTCGAGTAGACTTGGGACGTTCCTCGTGATCTACGGTCGAGTCTCTCTCTCGGAAAGAAATCAATAAATCTTCTGTGGCAAGGTCAGTGGACCAGACTAAATATTCCAACCTGTAAGCCGTACCTGGGCGACTGGGACACCGCCAACCGCCCCAGTCGCCTGGAAGAAAAAGTGTTGGCACGATTACGGCTTAATGCCACCGTTTTAACACATATGAAACCTTATATGGAAAAACGCTTCCCACCGCACTGTGACATCTGTGATGCGGTGTTATCTATCAGTCATATCATCCTGCGCTGTCGGCGATTTATTCGTGAACGTGCTTCACTTATAAATTACTGCGGCGCAGCAGTCTGCTTCACCCTTTCCACCATCCTGGGTGATGGGGACATTGTTATGACTGATAAATTGATGGCTTTCTTGAGAGAGACCGGACTGATCAGAGTGATGTGACTTTTTTACTGTGTGGTTATGGTTTTTATCAACGGTAAATGTGTATATATTGTAATATTAATTAGGGTTGACAGTTGACATATTTTAAATAGTTCCTCCTCCCACTGATCTATTTCTAATATAGATGTCCCCTACATTAAGCCAAGTTCCTCGCCTGACAGTCACCAGCTGATGAGTGCAAGTGTGCAATATAGGAAGGTATTGGGCACTTGCAGTCGATGGTGGTCTGCTAGGCGAGGTTCTTCACTTTTTGTACAAATTATGTAAATACATTATATTATCTTGCTTAAGTTATTCTAAATAGGGACGACAGCTGACGTATATGGAAATGTTCCTGACTCGCCTGGTTCCCTTTCATATATTGATGTCTCCTATATTAGGTTGTGCCTCGACTAACAGTCACCAGGTGATGAGTGCAGGTATGTAATGTAGAATGGCATTACATATCTGCAGTCGATGGTGATCTCTTGGTCGAGGCTTTTTTACCATTAGTGTAGGTCTAGTTATTTGTCTCTTAGGATTTAGTATAGGTTAGCGATTTGTCTGTTAGGTGATTAGTTTTAGGGTCTTTACATTAGGCATTTTAGTTTATAAGTAATATAAGGTTAAAAAAAAAAAAAAAAAAATAATAAAAATAAAATTACAAAAAAATAATAAAATAAAAATTATTATATATATATGTACGTGTGCATGAAAGTGTGTATGTTCATATGCATGGATGTGTGTATGTATGTATGTATGTATATATATATGTTCATATATATATATATGTATATATATATATATATAGATATATATATATATATATATATATATATATATGTATATATATATATATATATGTATATATTTGTAAATGTATATACATGTATATATTTTGCCTTAATGACCAGGGGCTCCTGCCTCAATGGTCGATAGGCCAAAAAAAAAAAATGGGTGTACCGATTTTCTGGGTTTAGTCAGTCGTCTCTGTAGGGGGGAGTGTTCGCCCATAACCTCGGAGGAGGACCATGGCTCGTACCAAGGAGAACCTAAAGCTAGCCGAGGATGCAGAACACGGAGGCATGGGGTGTAAGGTGGTGGGACAAGTACGGTGGTACCACGTCAGGAAGGGGTACTGCTTTCTGACTCGTCGGGACACAGGGGACGACGTTTTTATCCACCGCTCCTCCACTGTGACCCGTAACCCAGCCCATCCTGTGCCTTCAGTTGCTGCTGGCGAGGTGGTGGAGTTCGTGGTGGAGGAGAGTGCCAAGGGTCCTGCAGCCAAGGCTGGTAGTACGGTACTGTACGAAATCTTTTTCCGTACTCCGTACCTGGTTAAAATACCGTACCGTATTTTCGTACCATACCCCAAGTTGTTTTTCCGTACCATACAGTACGGAAAAAAATCCGTACCGTAATTCCGTACTTTTATCGTACCATTGGCAAAATATACAGTATCTATTTCTAAGCCTATATCACTAATCACAATAATACATTACATAATAATATATTTAGATTTCATGTGTGGACTAAGATATACTCCATTCTTACATATAGTAGTATGTACTTAGAAAGACATGTTGTACTTTAGTGTCATACAAAGTATTATTATGCAATACATATATTCACTGAATAATAATTGTGACAAAAAATGTATCTTCTAGATAGGTAAAACCATGATTCTTTGACCATACTTTCTGAAATGGTAAAGTTTTTGTTTTTTACTTATAATTATCATAAACATAGTATAACTTTAAAAAAAATCTTCTTGCTCTATCCTCAATATTTCAAATGATTATATATGGAGAAAAACGAAAAAGTAAATCTTCCACTGCTGAATTACAATCGAACTTTCAAGTTTTATGTATTACATCTGATAAACATAATTGCATCGATTATATCATCTTTCAAACCTAGTCGAAATTCATCCAGAATGTACCATAAGTGCTAAGTGACTGTGTCCTGAAGCATACCTGTCAAAATACTCTTGGCTTGCCAGTGCTGCATAAATGTGTGTCTGAATACAGTGTCAAAATTAGTCAAATATACAAGGAGTTCGTAGTTGCATGTACTCTCTAAGGCATTATCATGTATTTAAGCCTGGGGTAGGGTACGGTACGGAATTTTGCTCGTTTTACCGTACCTAAATCGTACCGTACCGTACTTCACGGAAAAAACGTACCGTAATTCCGTACCGTACTTTCAGCCTAAATATCAACCGTACCGTACCGTACCGTAATGCCACCCTTGCCTGCAGCTGCCTTTGTTACTGGCCCTGCAGGCCAGGTGGTGCTGGGCTCTCCACACCCCCTTTCCAGTCGTCGGCGCCAGCGCCAGCCTCCAGCTGCGGCTTCTGCCTCCTTCCCTGCCTCCTCTGCCTCCACCATCATTACCATGTGTGTGGAGGTTGCCAAGGCCTTCTCGGGGGGAGATTTGGCAGTATTTGCCCAGCGCCTGCCTGCCATCTTCCAGGCCAATGGGTTCCCTGCCATCATCATCCCTGAGTCTTTTTCCTCCACACCCATGGTGCAGAGGAGGCCTGGGAGGAGGGCCCCGTGTCGTCGTTCTGGGTCCCCTGCGACCCCCACCTCATTGGTCCTGAGGGTGCTGTAGCTGCAGCCCTCAACTCCTCCAATGAGGATCCGACTGTCAGGGTGTGCTGTCTCCCGCCGGTCTACCTCGCAGCCCCTCCCTGCAGTGCCCATGGAAGTTGGGGACGATGAGCCCTCATCATCACCTGAGGTTGGAGTTCTCGCCCCTTCTGTCTCTCCCGTGGTGCCTCCGGATGTACCTCTCCCTTCATCTGAGGTTCAAGCACCGGCGAGTCCCACGCCCTTTGCTTCGGCTCGGCGACTCGCTTGGGGCAACTTTCCCTCCCTCACAGTGTTTGGCCTCAAGGGCATGGAGCAGCAGTTGAGGTACTACGAGAACAAGGCACCTGAGGAGTGTGGACAGGAGGAGTTCAATAAGGGGGACTACCAGCGGGCCTTGCTTTCCTTCAAAGAGTTGCACCAGGGGTCCATTCAGGCTGTCACGGACCCCGAGGAGGTTCGAATCCTGTCCCATACCCTCGGGATTGTACTTTCACACCTCAATGGCACTGACTCTGCATCTGGCTCAGGCTCCAGCTCTTCTGCTTCTTCTGAGGTCTAACCAGCCTTCGGACATCAGCCTTATACCACTGCCTCTCGTGTGACTAAGCCCTCCATAGCCGTATTTTTTTAGTTGACTATACGGGTGTCCTATTGTTTAACTGTCTTTTTGTATTTAAGCATCTTTTGTATATTTGAGGACTTGTACCTTTAGTGTATTTCAGTGTCTTGTGTATTTGTTTGTTCTGTATGTGTGTTTGTCTTGTACATAGACTTTTTGGCTTAATGGCCACATATGGCCGATAGCCATTAATTCGAAAAAACAAAAAAACAAAATGGGTGTACCATTCCCGTGACCAGCCATGAGAATAAGTGAAGTTGTAGTGCCATGCGTCGGCTGAAGACCTGGCTCAGGATCACGATGACAATTAATAAACGCCTAAACGGACTTGCATTAATGAATATCCACTATGGTGCACCCATCGATATTCCAAAAGTCATTGATGTGTTTGCAAGGAAACAGCCGACGAATGTGATTTGTGGATCTTTTCTCCGACTATGCTGATGAGTGAGCACAAAATCACTGAATGTGATTAAGAGCCCAATTGTATGTTATTTCGTTCAGTATGTAACATGGAGCTCAATTACGTGTCACAGTTTGACAGTTTTTGATCATTGTAACTGACTTATTAATTATTTTGTTACAGCCTGTTGAGAATTACTGTATGTCTGCATCCTCATGATAATCATATGTAACTATACGCTTCTTGTTTTCTGTGTTAAGTATGAATAATAATGCACTAAACAAACTGCAGGTGTCTGAATTTTCATTCGTGCTTTATTTAATCCGTTTTTGCAATATCCAAGGGCAAATTAAAAAAAAAACAAGGGGATCATTACATTACCACCCTGGAAAAACCAAGAGGGTCCATAAGTCCCCTAAACAAAATTTTAGGGTATAGAGACTAAAGAGATCTTGAATAATGCCAACAAAAATTTGGGCAACACCCCCCAAAAAATCCTGAGTCCACCTCTGATTCACTGCACGGGACGGTCCTGCAGAGGCAGTTGCTTGCCTCTCCGGGAGTAGACTGTAGCACCAGTCGAGCAGGGCAGTACTCCCAAGGTGGATGGAAAGCTGATGAGAGGGAGAGCTGGAGCTCCCGTTTCATCAGTCCTTAGGACTAGTTCCTGTCCATCCCCCTTTGCTGAACTTTTTCAGTGTTTCAGTAACACAGAGAGTAGGCCAGGATGCTCTCCAATACGTTTCTCTAAGTGTCAGCACCAAACTACAGTACATGCACTCTACAGTACACACTACACTTCCTTTTCAAAATTAAAAAAGAAACATGGCTGCAACAAATCGGGCCTCGGAGTCCCCGTGGGGGGGGGGGACTAAAAATGCCCCCATCATCTGCCCCTCTCCCGGTGACGACTCTTTGAGCTGCCTGTATCCACTGTCTGACTCCCTTCTTCTTCATTTTTGCAACATTCGCGGCCTTTCCTCTAACTTTCTTTTGTCGAACATCACCTCTCCTCCTCTAAACCTCACTTACTCTTCCTTACTGAGACTCAGCTCTCTGAGTCTGTATCCTCCTACTTTCTCTAAACTCATTTCAAAACCAAAGGTGGATGTTGCGTATATGTACGCAACGACTTATCTTGTTCTCGTGTTCCTGAACTTGATTCTTCTGAATTCTCTACTCTCTGGCTTCGGCTCTCCTGTCATTCTCTGACTTAATATATCTGCGCTGTTTACTTATCTCCTAATTCTACTGACATTCAAAAATTCTTCGACTATCTTACTTTTATGATCGAACACATTCTATCCATTACTCCTTTCTCTGAAATCTCCATTCTAGGAGATTTCAATGTTCACCACCATCTTTGGCTCTCCTCTCCTTTCACTGATCCGCCTGGTGAACAAGCTTCACCTTTTCTATCCTAAATGACCTAGAGCAGCTTGTACAACACCCTACCCATATCCCTGACCGCCTTGAAGAGAGCTCCAAAACACTTGACCTCTTCCTTACAACTTACCTCCTGCTTATACTGTTAATATTTTCTCTCCGCTCCTCTGATCATAACCTTGTTACCTTAACCTGTCCTATCACTCTGGTATGGCCTGTGGATCCTCCAAAGAAACGTCGTCTGTGGCACTTAGGAGCTGTGGATTGGGAGGGCCTCAGGCAGTACTTCTTTGATTTTCCCTGGAATGATTATTGCTTCCATTGCTGGGAGCCATCTGAGTGTGCCTTGCGCATTACGGAGGTTATATTCTCGGGCATGGAAGCATACATTCTCTTCTCATATCCTCTGACTAATGCAAGAAAGCCTTGGTTTAATCACACTTGTTCTAATGCTGTCCACAACAAGGACAGGGCCTATAAAAGGTACCGGCGCCAACTCACCCCTGAATCACATCTTTTTTATGTTTCTGCCCGGAATCATGCTAAGTCTGTTATTTGCTCTACTAAAAAAAATTTCATCCGTACTAAATGCTGCCAACTCTCGAACTCGAATTCATTGCGCTCCTTCCGGCACCTTGCCAAAAACCTTTCTAACAAATTTACCTCATCATCCTTCCCTCCTCTCTTCTACTCGAATGGCTCTGTAGCTATTTCTTCTACTGATAAAGCAGATCTGTGTGCTCTGACTTTCTCCTCCAATTCCACCTTAGACAATTCCGGTGCTGTTCCTCTGACTTCCTCATGACTGACATAAAATATCTTCAGGTGATGTATTTTCTGCCATCACTGGCCTCAATACTATCAAGGCATATGGGCCTGATGGAGTCTCTCTTGTTGTTCTCAAGAACTGTGCTTCTGTGCTTACACTCTGCCTAGGTAAAGTCTATCGCCTTTGTCTTTCAACTTGTACCTTTCCTTCGTGCTGGAAGTTTGCTCTCATTCGCCAGTTCCAAGGAAGGGTGACCATTCCCAACCCTCTAACTATCGTCCAAATTACTTTAACATCTTGTGTCTCAAAAGATTTCAAGTCGATTCTTAACATCTTTCCTATCACAGCCTTCTTTCTGATCGTCAGTATGGGTTCCGTTAGGGACGCTCCCCTGGCGATCTTCTCACCCACCTTTCAGACTCCCGGTCATCCTCCTTTCGGGACTTTGGCGAAAGCTTTGCCATTGCACCTGACATCTCAAAGGCTTTCTGTCGAGTCTGGCATAAATCTTTAATTTCCAAACTGCCCTCTTACGGTTTCTATCCTTCTATCTGTGCCTCCATCTCTAGCTCCCTTTCTGGTCGTTCTATAGCTGCTGTTGTAGATGGCCATCATTTTTCTCCTAGATCTATCAACAGCGGTGTTCCTCAGGGCTCTTTCCTATCACCAACTCTCATTCTTTTATTCATCAATGATCTTCTAAGGTGTACATCTAATCCTATCCATTCGTACACTGATGATTCCACCCTTCACCTTTCCATTCGGTTCCCGCAACGTCCATCTCCGCAGTTACTTCAACAAACCAGGGATGGGGTTATGGCACACCTAATGTCTGACTTGGCTTGTATCTCTGACTGGGGTAAAAATAATCTTGTTGGTTTGAATGCAGGAAAGACTCAGTTTTTACACCTATCAACCCATCAAAATCTTCCACAGGAGTTCTCATTAAAGTTTAATAATATCCAGCTCAATCCTGCATCATCCTTGAACATGCCTGGGGTTTCATGCACACGGGACTTATCTTGGAAAGATCATATTGCATCTCTTGTAAAATCTGCTTCCAAGAGATTAGGTGTGCCAAGCCGACCCCGTGCCATCTTTACCACTGCACAGTTGTTGACTTTACACACGGGTTTTATCCTTCCCTGTTTAGAGTACAACTGTCATGTGTGGGGAGGCTCCCCACATACAGCTCTTCTCAATAGGGTGGAGTCAAAGGCTATTCGTCTCATCAGCT
The DNA here is from genome assembly GCF_032717465.1 of Coenobita brevimanus. Lineage (NCBI taxonomy): Eukaryota > Metazoa > Arthropoda > Malacostraca > Decapoda > Coenobitidae > Coenobita > Coenobita brevimanus. The sequence continues at coordinate 23,027,762 of NC_136972.1, forward strand.
CTCCTCTTACTGGCTCCCTTCAACCTCTGTCTCTTCAACGCATTGTTGCCTCTTTATCTCTTTTCTGTCACTACTTCAATGGTCACTGCTCCTCTGAATTGTCTGCTTGCATCCCTCCACCTCTACAACAGGCGCGTAGCACCCGTCTGTTCAGCTCTCTAATGCAAGAGTTAACCGTTACTCCCAGTCTTTCATTTATGCAACAGGTCAACTCTGGAACTGTCTCCCCTGTCTGTATTTCCTACTTCCTATGATCTCCAGGCTTTCAAACGCAGTGTTTCCAGGTATCTCAAAATGGATGGATCTTGAATTTGGCTCTCCTTTGTATTGTTTTTTTTTTTTTTTTTAAGGATCGTTCAGGCGGGCTCGTCTTTGGTTCCTTCTTCCCCGCACTGAAAAAAAAAAAGTTGATGGGTCTGCTCGACGAGAGAGAGAGTGGTTGCTCAACAGCAACTGATTTTTCTTTGCTTCACATTTTTGTCAAACCATGGTTTGGAACAGGCTTTTTGTTTCCTTTTACCATGTTCGTATGTTGTGTAAATGTCAGCTCTGCATTATCTACCTGGTGGTCGATGGTGGCGACCATCATCCACTCACTTGATGTAGTGCTGCTACTCCCTTCACTCTGTGTGTGTGTGTGTGTGTGTGTGTGTGTGTGTGTGTGTGTGTGTGTGTGTGTGCCTACCCTCCTTTCCTTGTGTGTGTGTGTGTGTGTCTTCCCTCCTTTCCTTGTGTGTGTGTGTCTACCCTCCTTTCCTTTTTTTTTTTTTTTTCATCCTCTCTGTAACTTTTTGTTGCTCCTCTTTCCACTTCAGGTGACTCCACACTGACTGACAAGCCTAAGGATTTCCTGTAAACCAGGAAATCATTTACAACGCTGGGTGGTAACCATATAACCAAATGTGTGGCCTACTATGATGTCCCTGTTAACTGGGAGGAGTGACACAAATGCGACGTCCATCTGGGAACCAAACCTTTACACTCTTCCCCTCGCTTTGCTGTGGTGAAATGTTATTTGCCAAAAATGGACATCGATTCACTGCACAGGTCTGCCCTGCATGGACGGTTGCTTGCCTGAGGTTGATGGGTCTGCCTAGTCAGACAGATCGAGGTTACTTAACAACAGTTTCTGCAGCTAAAACAAGAAAACGTTACATACAGTATTTCATCCATCTTTTGTTAGCTGGAAAGCTCCAGTAATGATCTGTGATGTCGATTAGATCTCTGTGATCATAATTTTCTATGGTAAAATGAAATATTTTTGTATTATTATTATTATTATTATTATTATTATCATCATCATCATCATCATCATCCCATTTAAGACACTATCCATGACTCTTCCTTCTGCAGTAGCAGCTGATCGGTTAGGATCAGCCTTTGCAGTTTTCATTTGTGACAACTCATGAGCTCAACAACATCTGACAAACAAGGATGTTGTTCTACATTTACCTCTAAATTGGCAATGGTTGGGAAAACTGATGCTGATGCAATGAATGACGCTTCTGGTGTCATTTTTAATTTAACAAATGAAGGCTCCAGCACCTTCTGCTTTATTATCCTAGTCTTATTCTAGTGGTTTAGCCACACTTGTAGAGGTTGCCTAGTATAGGCCAACTAGCGTACGCCAAGTATCCTTTCATTTTATGTTCATATGTTCTTTGCCTTCTCCAGTTTTTCCATCTATTATTGTGGTAGTAGTTGTTCCCTAGGCAATCAGGCCGAACAGCCCCAAGTCCCTTAGGTAGGCCATGGCCGAGATCGGGCTTTCATACAGAGCTCTCAAATATGTTGCTGGCATAGGTGATTGTGTGCAATGCAGTCTTCCATAATGTGCTCAATAGTATGGGGTGCTGTGTTGCATCCTGGACAGGCATCAGTGACGGAGTCATCCAGTCTCTTCTGGTAGCTTAAGAGGGCTGGATGGTGCCCACATCTCAGCCTGGCCAGATGGCCCATGTCCTCACGAGGGAGATAGGATTCAGAAGGGTGGGTGTCAGGAGGCCGTGCATGCAACTGTGTGTTGTCTTTAAATGACTGAATGGAGCGGCGAGTGATCTGAGTGTGGATATGCTTCTGGAAGCTGGTCTGAGGTGGGCGAGGGGGGAGAGATGACAGTATTTGTGTATGGTATCGTGTGCTGGGTGTTGTTTTGATGTTCCTTGGTGTGGGTGGATTTGCTGCCATGTAATGTAGTGGATGCTGTGGGTTTGTGGAGGCTGCAGCAAGAAACTGGGTGCCTCTCATGTCTAGGTGATCCTTGACTTTGAGGACTTTGGTTTCTTGATGTAGTCATCAAGAAACCAAAGTGGTCTGTGGGTGTTGTAGCTGTGCAGCCTGTGATTATTTTTAGGGCCTTGTTCTGTATGGTCTGTAGGGTGTTGTAGTGTGTTTTGGTGAGGTTAGAAGGCCAGGCAAGGCTTGCATAGTTCATCACTGAACGTATGTATTATTTGTACACTGTGGTGGTGATTACTTTGTTGTGTCCGAATGTTGTATGGGCAAGTGACCTCAAGGTATTGGGTCTTGGTGTTGTTTTATTTTTAATGTTTGTGATGTGTTATTCAAATGACATTGATGTATTGTATGTTACAGCAAGGATTTTGTGTGTGTGTGTGTCTGTGGTAGGGGAGTGTTGTTTATGGTGAGGTGTGGCATGTGACTGTGTTCTACTGTCCTGTTTGTGAGAAGGGTCACTGTAGATTTGGCTGGGGCTATTTTGAGCCTTTTTGTGGTGAACCATTCGTGTAGTGTGTTGAGGTAAGGTTGGATGATGTGTGCAGCTGTGTCAGCGTTTTGGTGCGTACATGTAAGTGTTATATCATCTGCATAGAAAGCTATGTGTATCTGTGGTGGGTGGGGTGTGGGTATGCCGTGCATGTATAAGTTAAAGAGTGTAGGGGACAAGACAGATCCTTGGGGGACGCCGTTTGTGAAGTTTCTGATGTTAGAAGACTGACCGCCAAATGTTAAGTGTGCACATCTGCCTGCTAAGTAGTTTGGCAGCCATCTTTTTGTGTTATTGTGCATGTTTGTGTTGAGTTTTTTATTTGTGAGGTTGTGGCGGGGGATGGCATCAAAAGCTTTGCTGATGTCTAGTGTGATTAGGAGTGTTCTGTTTGGTGGCCTAGCTGAATTCATGCCATCGAAAACTCTGTGTAAGGTCTGTAAGAAGAGTGTTTGTGGAGTGTAGTGGCCTAAAGCCATGTTGTGATGGGGCTAGGGGAATGTGAGGTGAGTATAGTCTGTTTCAATGAGTCTGATGCACCGATTTTGACAACTGAGGAAATTGGAATTGATAACACTGCGCGATGCTCTAGGGCGGTGATAAGTAATTCCCGTCGTGTTTGAAAGTGCTCCAAATTGACTTTGCATTCCAACCAAGGCCCTCATTTATTTGTAACAGAAACAAATTAAAACAATGATATCTTTAATGATAAATATGTGCCCTTTAGATAATTAGAGATAAACCTGACGACATTAATAATAAAACTAAGTAAAGTCGCAGCTGGACGCATACGGACAACAGTCAGCGACTGATTTATTAAAATTAATTTCATTATGTTTCATTTCGTTCACACGCACGCGGTTTTATTATGCCAGCGTATTTCAACTATTATTTTCTCATAGGGTTTGCTGTTATCTTATGTTCCTTTCTTCCAACAGTAACAATAATTCTGTTCATTCTACAGTGATGTAATCCATTACTTTCCTGGCTCCCCTCTGTCAAGGGGACATAGATACATATGCTTCAGGAGAGCTTGCATGGTGGCCAGGGATAGTGTCCTTCTGTCTGTATGTATGTATGACTGTCTCTTATCATACTTATGAAAATGTTTAGGAAAATCAAAGACCAAACTTATTAATGTAAGAAATAATTTTACTGAATCTGTTTATGAATACAAACAATTGCAGATTTTTAAAGCTACGGTTACATATGAAGGTAATGAAAATGTGTATGAACACTATATATATTGAGAATAGCATGTAATGGCCCCAGTGAGGCGTGTGTGTGTGTGTGTGTGTGTGTGTGTGTGTGTGTGTGTCCATACACAAATCATAATTATTAGAAGATAAGCTAAGCGTATCTAGGGTAAGGTTGTATATTAGTAGATGAGGTAATGAAGGGCATGGTGTAGACTGTAGACTGTGATACAGTAGTAGTGATGGGAAAATCATTCGATCCTTCACAGGACCTCGGAACCGCCCTGCTATGAAAGTCTTAATTCCCACCACAGTCGCCGTGTCCGTATGCGTCCAGCTACGACTTTACTTAGTTTTGTTATCCATGTCGTTCAGGTTTATCTATCTATTTATCTATAGCCCGACGCCCTAATCCCGCAAAGGGTAGCCGCAGACAAAACGCCTCCAAGTCGCTCTGTCACCCACCATTTGACTACCCTCCCCCCGACTCACCCCCCCTCCCTCATATACCTCTCAACTCCATCCCTCCACCTCATCCTCGGTCTACCCCTCCCTCTCCCTCCCTCCACCTCACCTACATACACCCTCTTACTCAGTCTTTCATTCTCCATTCTCTTCACATGTCCAAACCACCTCAGTGTATATCTCCTAACCTTCTCAACCACATCCATGTCCACCCCACAACGCTCCTTCACTTCTTCATTCGTCAACCTGTCCCTCCATGTCACTCCACATGCTCCTTTCCTGTAATTCATTTCCACTGCTCTCACTCTTAACTTGTTCCCCTCTTGCAAGGTCCACGCCTCGCTTCCATACGTCAGGGTAGGGATCACAATACTATCATGCAGTGACTTCTTAACTTCCATACTCACCTCCCTATTTCTCATCACAGCTTTCAGTGAACCAACAACCTTCCTTCCCTGCTGTACCCTTTCACGCACTTCATCCCCAAAAGTTCCATCCTTACTCATCACACTACCCAAGTACTTGAATGCACTCACGTTCTCCATATCCTCACCATCCAACCTCACTGTACATTCTGTGACTTCATTCCTCTCAAACACTATAACTTTACTTTTGTTTAGATTAACTTTCAGATTCCTCTTCCTACACACTGTCCCAAACTCATTCACCAAACATTGCAACCCCCATTCATCTTCACTCAACAATACTGTATCATCAGCAAACAGCAACACCGGAATCTTCCAAATCTCACCCTCATTCATTAGAGCCACCCCCACATCCACTGCCCTACCTTGCACCTCCTTTACAACCCCATCCATGTATATATTAAACGGCCATGGAGACATCACACAATCCTGTTTCAGTCCCACATTGAAATCAAAGAAGTCACTCGGCTCACCATCCACTCGCACCGTAGCCCTAGCTCCTTCGTGCATACTCTTCACAGCACTCAACAATTTCCCCTCCACGTCATATATTCTTAATACTTTCCACATACCTTGCCTATCTATTCTGTCATAAGCTTTCTCCATGTCCATGAAGACAGCATACACTTTCTTTCCCTTCTCTAGATACTTCACTAAACATCTTAGAACAAATATCTGATCTACACACCCTTTTCCCTTCCTAAATCCCCCTTGTTCTTCTCCAACTAGCTCCTCTGTCATATGCCTAACCCTGTCAATGAGTATTCTACCATATTTTTTTCCAGTCACACTAAGAAGGCAAATACCCCTATGTTTACCACATACTTCTCTCTCCCCTTTTCCTTTGTATAAAGGAACAATTATATCTGATTTCCAGTCCTCTGGAACCCTTCCCTCTTCCCAGGCTAATCTACACAACTTCCATATCCACTCCACAACAATCTCACCCCCATACCTCAGCATTTCACCACACAGTCCATCAATTCCTAGGACCTTTCCCATCTTGATCTTCTTCATTGCTTCCACTACTTTCGTCCTACTGATCTCTTCCTCCCTCCTCTCATCTCTTCTTCTCTCAGCCATTCCCTAACCACTTATACTCACACTGCTCTCTCTTTCTATATTCAACACATCCTCAAAGTGCTCCTTCCATCTTCTCAATTTCTCTGTCTTCTCCACCAACACTCTATTATTCCTATCCTTCACCCCCCTACTGTTTCCCCTTTCACACTGCCTTACTTTCTTTACCTCCTTCCAAAACAATTTCTTACTCTCCCTCCATTTCACACTCAGATTCCTCCCAAACTCTTCATCCACTTTCTTCTTACTCTCCCTCACCAGTCTCTTCACCTCCCTTCTCCTGCTCACATATACCTCTCTCTTCTCTCTTTCATCTTCTTCCCTACCTCTACTCGCTAACCATTCACTATATGCCTTCTTCTTTTGTTCCACAGCTCGTTTCACCTCATCATTCCATCATGCTGTCCCTTGCACACCCTTGCATCTCCTCCTCCCTCCACAAACCACCTCACACGCTGCGCCTATCTCTTCCGTGAATATCTTACATACGTCTTCCACCCCTTTCATCTGCTCTAGCTCATACCTTCCCAATCTTTCTTCCACTATGCTCTTATACTCTGCCAATTTCACTATCTTACAAATTCTCCACTTTTCTCACAGGAGCTGTTTCCTCCTGTCTTCCCCTTCGTCTCCTCAACCATTTACTTTGCAGCTTTACCTTGGCCATCACTAAGTGATGGTCCGAGACTCCATTCCCCCACCCTCTCCACACTCTTGCATCCAACACTTGTCTTCTCATTTGCTCATCCACACACACATAGTCTATCATTGCCTTTCGTTCAACAAGTTCACCATCCGTCCTCCTCATTACTCTGCATGTATACCGGTGGATCATCTTATGCTGAAACTAGATGTTGGCTGTTGCTAACCTCTTACCAGCACAGATGTCCCCCAAAGCACTACCATTCCCATCTACTTCAGCTGGCACACCCCACTGACCAACCACTCCATCCACTCGTACATTCCCAACTTTGCCATTCATGTCTCCAATCAAAAGCACTCTCGCTCCTCTCAGATTTGTCCATACATGCTTCTACTCTCGCCCAAAACTCATCTTTCACTCTTGCCATCCGGTCCTCTGTCGGAGCATACGCACATACAATCGCCCATGCTTGTATACCTACTTTCATCCTCACCCATACAATCCTTGCACCCACTGTTCCATACTCTCTTATATTCTCCTTCCACTTCTTGCTTATCATCAGACATACTCCCTCTCTTGCCCTCACATTCTCATTAACTCTCACACATATACCTAAACCATATTCCCATTCTCTCACCCTTTCGCTTTGCAATTTAGTTTCAGTCAATCCACATATAACCACTCTTGCATCCTCAAGCACCTGAACAATCTCTCCCTCTTTCACTTCATCATTCACTCCTCTCACATTCCACGTCCCCACCCTCAGAATGTCCTTTGTCTGTTCCTTAGTCGTCAACGTATGGTCCGTCCTGGCCCGAGGCACTTTATTCGTTTGTTTAGTTAGTTCTTTTTACGGGGTGGGGCACTAACCCACCACCAAACCTTTTAGTCGCCTCGTGCGACAAGCAGGGGTACCGGGGGAGTAATCTTGAAAGATATCATTGCTCTAATTTGTATCTATATAATCCGATATCTTACAATAAATGAGAACCTTGGTTGGAATACAAAGTCAGTCTGGTGCACGTTCAAACACAACTGAAATTGACCAATCACCACCCGAGATCATCACGCAGTGTTATCAAATCCACCTGTCCTCACCTGGCAAAATCAGTGCGTCAGACTCCCTGGAACTGACTATAGTTCTAGTACCAGTTGTTCAGTGACCTTAGAGGGGATGCAGAGGAGTGTGTTGGGGCGGTGTGAGGAGGGTAACGTTGGGTCTTTGTTGAGTTTAGGGATAGTGATGATAATGCCATGCTTCCAGATGTTGGGTATTATGTTGTGTGAGTAGCTGTAGTTTGATATGTTGGTGAGTGCTAGTATGCCTTTTGGTCCAAGGTGTTTAAGGTGAATGTTGCTTATGTTGTCTGGTCCACAGGCAGATGAGTGCTTAAGGTTGTTAATGATGTGCTTCGTCTGGTTGTAACAGAAAGATGCGTAGTCTGGGTCTGTGGGGAACTGTCTCTTACGTCGGATGATACGTCGGTCTTCGGGATGGGGGTTTAGATGGCTGACTTGTGAAAAGTGATTTATGACAGTGTTTGCTTGTTGTGTGTTTGAGGGTATGGTGTCTGTTGTTGTGATGGCAGCGTGTGATTGCGTGGTGTTGCTGTTGGAAAGTGTGATGCTGTTTAGTGTTTTGTAGACTTTGCTGATGTTTGTTTTGCGGTCAAGTGTTTGGAGGTAATTTTTCCAGTTTAGTGTTTGCTGTTCTGATATTGTTTATTTGAGTGTTGAGTTCTTGTATTTGTTGTACGGTGTATTGTGTATGGGGTGTTGAGGAGTGTCGCAGCGTGTCCCGTTGTCTGATGAGGCCTTGAATTTCTGGTGTGAAGTTGGGGTTGTGTCTCTTTCTGTTGCCTCTAAGGATGTGTCTTTTGTCGGCGTTTTGTGTAACTGTATTGTCAGTGTGCACAGCAGTGTTGATGTTTGTGATGGGTGTATTGTTTAGTGTTTCGAAATGTCCTGTTTCAGTTACAAAAGCCTCACAGTTGGCTCTCTTATAATCAGTGTATGTGTGTTTGTGGCCAGCTGGGGTGATTCTGGTTTTGGTAGTGATGATGACTGGGAGGTGATTAGAACCTAGGGTTCTGACCACTCTCCAGAATGTAGGGGGGGCGAGGTTTGGGGAGCAGAAAGTGATGTCTGGGAAAGATGGGAAGAAGAGGGCTTGATGTGGGATATGGGTATGTTGGTCTAGATTGTTCAGTATGAAAAGATGATCTGTCTGGGATTGTAGTACCAGCCCTCTGTCTGTGTCAGGGTTGTCGACATGCCAGGCCGACGACTTGGCTTTGAAATCACCACCCAGGATGATGTTGGGTATGTTAGTGATGTGGTGTATCTGTGGAGAGTAACTGTGTGGTACTGTGGGGGACGACTGGGGGGGAATGTATGTCTTAGCGATTGTTGTGTGTGATTTGTTACCAGTGCGTATTTTAATTGATTGTATTTCTGTTGTGGTGTCATGTGGGGGGAGAAGTGACTTTGTGTGTGCACTGGTATTTGAAAAGTTGATGGATTTGTGTACCAGAGTGATGAGTCCACCACCACCGCCGTTGGCGCGGTCTTGTCGAATGGTGGTGAAGTTATGAAATGTCTGTGTATTCTGTGCTCTGTGTAGTTTTGTTTCTTGTAAGATGGCAATGTGTATGTTCTGTTGTTTGATGAATTGTGTGAGTTCTTGTTTTTTGGTGTTTATGCCATCTATGTTTAACTGAAGGATGTTTATGTTGTGTGTGCGATGTGTGTTGGCTGCTGCAGCACGGGGGGTGGGGAGGTGGTGTGGGTGGAGGGGAAAGGGTAGGAGGAAGTTGTGATGGAGGTAAAGGTTGAGGTAGATTAGGATGGGTTGGAATGGGAGGAGTTGGGGGACTGGATGGTGTGGGAAGGATCGGTGGGTTTGGCTGTGGAGGTGTGAAGGAAGTAGGAGTAGGATTGGTGGGGGGTTAGTAGGTTGGGGGAAGGAGCATAAGGAGCAGGTCCAGGTGTTTGTGTAATGTATTCTGGATGCAAGTGTTGTACAGGTGTAATGGGTCCAGTTCTTGCAGGAATTGCACTAAACTGAACCCTTTGTCTGTCGGCTGGATGTGATATGTTTTGAGCATGTTGGACATGTGGTGGGTCCTGGATTGCTCTCAATGTCCCCGGCTAGAAGAAGTCGTCGAGAAATGACAGCCGGGGAGTCATTTCTCGGTGTAGAAGAAACGGTGTTGTTGTGTGTGTTGTGTTGGAAGATGTGGTACTTCCCCAGGCGACCGAAGCCACTCCCACGTACTCGGGCCCCGTGAGGAGCCGGGGGCGTTTGCGGTGGTTTGGCCCTCATGCTGTCCTCCTCTTCTCTTCGACAGCCTCTGGAGGGTAGACCCACGACGAAGATGCCACCGCTCCAGGTCCATTTATTATTGTGGGTTCACTTGCCTTGCATATATCATTATGTACATTGTCATTTGTGTGTTCACTTTGGTTGTATCGTTTCCGCATTTCGCTTGTGATATTCTGATGTCTCACTGCAGGAAAAATCACCAAGGCCACTGAAGCTTAGCTTATATTCAACTTCCATGCAGTTAGACAGGGTCTCTGTTCTTGAAGTTCAATCTCTTACCGGGATAAACATTGCATTAAAGCCACTCATAATTATTATATCTTCACGCCATTGAAAGCATTATCATAGTAAGAGGGGGGCTCCTAATAACTACTCAACTCCTAGCACATTTTTTGACGCATCAATAGAACATTATTTGACTTTATTTTTCCCATATTTTTTTTGGATAAATTTAGGGATATTAGACTCATTAACTCCTAGCACATTTTTTAGACTTGCGTCAATAAAACACCACCTGTCTATTTTTCCCATAATTTTGATAAATGTGCAGACATTATACTTTACCAACACAATAATTTCATGTGTTCCACCATACTACGTGTTCACTTGATCATGTTCCTGTACACAAAAGCCTCATACTGTCAGCCGAGAAATAGGGAAGTCTGGCACATCCATACGAGTCCAAATAAGTATCAAGATACCCTAATAATTTTGTTACGTCCCCGACCCGCATTGCCAGAGACTCCAACAGCAGTAGTTCAGTATGGCAAGGACGTTGCCCAGCGAACTGTTCTTCCTTTGGTCAGCTTTTTGGTGTGCATCAAGGAGATCAGCTGAGGTGTAAATAAACACTGGCTTCTTATGTTCACTGTCTTTTTTTTTTTCCTTTGGTAAATAATTACACTTAATGCTTGCCTACTACATTTCACTATTTTCACAAATACCGGAGATTTACAATCTTCACCAACTGCACTGACACAGCACTAAACTCAGACTGAACTGAACTTCTCTTTCTTTTTTTTTTTTTTTTTTTTTTTGCCTATCGACCATTCAGGCCGGAGCCCCTGGTCATTAAGGCAAATATATATATATATATATATATATATATATATATATATATATATATATATATATATATATATATATATATATATATATATATATATATATATATATATATATATTATCATATAAATACATATATATACGAACATATATATATACATACATACATACATACACACATCCATGTATATGAACATACACACTTTCATGCACACGTACATTTTATTTTTTTTATTTTTAACCTTATATTACTTATAAACAGAAATACCTAATCTAAATACCCTAAAACTAACCACCTAACAGACAAATCGCTAACCTATACTAAATCCTAAGAGACAAATAACTAGACCTACACTAATGTTAAAAAAGCCACGACCAAGAGAACACCATCGACTGCAGATATGTAATGCCTTTCTACATTCCATACGTGCACTCATCACCTGGTGACTGTCAATCGAGACACAACCTAATATAGGGGACATCAATATATGAAAGGGAACCAGACGAGCTAGGAACATTTCCATATACGTCACCTGTCGTCCCTATTTAGAATAACTTAAGCAAGATAATATAATGTATTTACATAATTTGTACAAAAAGTGAAGAACCTCGCCTAGCAGACCACCATCGACTGCAAGTGCCCAATACCTTCTTATATTGCACACTTGCACTCATCAGCTGGTGACTGTCAGGCGAGGAACTTGGCTTAATGTAGGGGACATCTATATTAGAAATAGATCAGTGGGAGGAGGAACTATTTAAAATATGTCAACTGTCAACCCTAATTAATATTACAATATATACACATTTACCGTTGATAAAAACCATAACCACACAGTAAAAAAGTCACATCACTCTGATCAGTCCGGTCTCTCTCAAGAAAGCCATCAATTTATCAGTCATAACAATGTCCCCATCACCCAGGATGGTGGAAAGGGTGAAGGGGACGTCTACTGCGCCGCAGTAATTTATAAGTGAAGCACGTTCACGAATAAATCGCCGACAGCGCAGGATGATATGACTGATAGATAACACAGCATCACAGATGTCACAGTGCGGCGGGAATCGTTATTCCATATAAGGTTTCAAATGTGTTAAAATGGTGGCATTAAGCCGTAAACGAGCCAACACTTTTTCTTCTAGGCGACTGGGACGGTTGGCAGTGTCCCAGTCGCCCAGGTACGGCTTACAGGTTGGAATATTAAGTCTGGTCCACTGACCTTGCCACAGAAGAGTTATTGATTTCTTTCCGAGAGAGACTCGACCGTAGATCACGAGGAACGTCCCAAGTCTCTTCGAGCTCTACAGCCGACTTGCAAGTAAGTCAGCCTGCTCATTGCCGTAGATACGACAATGACCAGGCACCCAGATCAGCGTGAACGACTTGTTGCATGAATGCAACTTATTAACGATGTGGCCCTGGATCTCGTGAAAGTCCGTAGTGCAAGATGCAATTACCTGAAGGGCTGATTTTGAATCTGAAAATATGACAAATGAGTCATGCCTAGAATTGAAAGCATAGTCTATGGCTTTGTCAATAGCGAAAAGTTCTGAGGTAAACACAGATGTATGAGTCGGCAACCGATACCTGAGGGCACATTCAGTCGACCACACACTTCCACCCACACATTCACTCGACTTGGAGCCGTCGGTGTACAAGTGGTGGGGCCCCAAGTGACGAATGATGATGTTACGAAACAAGTGGTGGACCTCCGCCTCCATCGCCTTCGCCTTTGGTGCTGGGAGCCATGTAACATCCACTGTAAAGCCGGGTGGCTCCCACGGCGCTATCTTTTTAAACACCAACTAGTCACAGTCACTGGGGTCCACACCAAGCTCCTGAATCAGTAAGTGGAGGCAAACGGCAAGTGGCCGACGCACCCCCCGCAGAAGGTGATGGTATTGACGCAGAGGGGTACAGGCCACATTGCCGATATTACTTTTCCTAAACGTCCTTACGCCGTATGACAAGGCCAGGTGGTCATGGCGAATATGGAGGGGAGGCACATTCGCCTCCACTTCCATACGAGCCACATGGGTACACCAGACGGCTCCAAGACACATTCGCAAGCATTTATTCTGTAACACATCCAATCCTTTCAGCATGGCATCGGATGCCGAGCCATACACCTGTGCGCCATAGTCTAGCTTCGATCGAATAAGGGACTTATACACCATTAATAAAGATTTTCTGTCGGCATCCCAGGTAGTACCCGCTAGGTACTTGAGGACATTTAACGGTTTATCACAACGAGCAAGCAAAGTATTAACGTGAAGTTTAAAATTCATTCTATGATCAAAATGTATTCCTAAAAAATTTACAGAATTATGAAAAGGTACCACCTGATTATCCAAAGTTAAGCACAAATTAGGTACGTTACGATTAGTGAAGACTATAGCGGCACACTTACGGACGGAAAACTTAAATCCCCACTGCAAGGCCCATTGGTGGACGGAGTCAAGGGCTGCTTGAATCCGCCCAGCCGAAAATTGTGCATTACGGGAAGAGTGCCATATTGCACAATCGTCAGCATAGAGCGAGTATTTAAGATTCCTTGGGATGGGGGCTGATGACAGAATATCATTGATCATAATACTAAATAAAGTAGGACTAAGCACACTTCCCCGTGGCACCCCATTTTCCTGGATAAATATATCCGAGGTTACGTTACAGGGCAATTTGACAGAGAAAGTTCTGTCCCTTAAGAAATTTGAAATAAAAATAGGCAAATTTCCTCTTGAACCATAAGCATAGAGCTTCATTAGTATACCATGTCGCCAGGTCATGTCATAGGCTTTATGGATGTCCAAGAACACCCCTATCATGAATTCTTTATTGGCAAATGCCTCTGCAATACAATGCTCCAAATTCATTAAATGATCTAGTGAACTTCTGTATTTACGAAAGCCACATTGTTGATCATTTAACAAATTCTTCGACTCTAAAACAAAAAGAAGCCTATTGTTTACCATACGTTCCATGACCTTACATAGACAAGAAGTCAACACAATAGGACGAAATGAAGTGGGATTCATAAGACGACCAGCCTCTTTGGGTATCGGTATGACGTGTGCAAAGTGCCATGAGTTTGGGAACGTTCGAGACGCCCAAATCTCATTGTACAATGCTAACATCTTAATCAGGTTGTCCTGATTAAGATGCTGGATCATACCGTACGTGATGGTGTCTGGTCCAGGGCTGGTGTCTTTACAGGATTTAAGGGCAAGAAGCAGTTTATCTAGCGTAAACTCTTGGTTGTACGGGGAGTCTACGTCTTCTGTGGCAAAGTCTAATATCTGTAGCTCAGCCGTGCGTTTATGATGTTGAAAACGCGGATCATAATTGGCTGAGCTACTTACATGTGAAAAACTCCTGGCGAGGATGTTAGCAACGTCCACGGGCTCGTCATAGGTGGTGTTATTCACCTGCAAGGTGGTCACAGGGAAGTATGGGCGTTTATTATTTAATAATCTTATAGTGGACCAGACTTTATGTAATGGTGTTGTACGAGTCACCGTGGACACAAAGGACCGCCAGGAGTCACGTTTAGCCCTTCTTATTATTCTCCTTGCCTCAGCCCATGCTTGTTTGTATGCAATAAAATTTTCCTCAGTGGGCTGACTATCAAAAATTCTGTATCTCCTATTGCGTTTTCTTAATGCTTGTCGGCAATCCGGCGTCCACCAATGTGCTTTATGCTTTGCATGAACTGTAGAAGTCTTGGGAATAGCAGCCTCAGCTGCGTGTAATATGGAAGTAGTTATATTTTCGACCTTAACATCCATGGTCTCCCCAGATATATCTAAATTGGCGATCCTTGAGAAGGATCCACAATCTGCTTTCTTATAGTTAAATTTTGGAGGTGGAGGGTCCGAAATGATGTCGCGTGTATAAGAAAGACAGATGGGTAAATGATCACTTCCCAAGGAGTCGTCGTAAGGGTCCCATGAGAAATCTTGATGTATACCAGGGGAGGCCAAAGATAAGTCAATGGCCGAAAAGTTACCAGTACGATCATCTACACGAGTCGCTCTACCATTGTTCAGAAGACAGAGGTTGGACTGTAGTATTAGGTCGGCTACTTGATCCCCACGACCATCAATCCTCAAGCTACCTCATTGATAGTGATGGGCGTTAAAATCGCCCAACACTAACTTATTTCCAGGCAGATGTTCAAATAGTGAATTTAAAGCATCACTATCAATGGGGCCATGTGGAGGACAGTACAGAGAGCAAATAGACAGATACGTGTTATTAAATTTTACTCTGCATGCGACCGCTTCCAGAGTAGAATTTAGAATCACTTCCGTTTGTGGGTGTGATTTGTGTGTAAATGGCTACTCCGTGACCTTCATATCTTCTATACAAGTGATAGTGTTTTAACTGCGGGGGATCAGGATGATCCTCCAGGCGCGTCTCCTGTAAACAAACAACGTCTGGCCTATGTATAGAAAGCAAGATTGCTATATCTTGTAACTTATTCCCAATACCTCTACAATTCCACTGTATTATAGTGAATGCGGCAGTTTAAGATTTTCGTTGGGGACCAGTGTGCTTTGTCTTTTTTTGTCGCCTGCCAGTAGGCGAGCGACTACCAGGGGACCTATCCCGGTGCTTGTTCACGGAAACCTCCATGTTGTCGTCAATTACGAGGTTCCCTGACTCCCCCGAGGAAGAGCTAACCTTCCTCTCCCTCGCTGGAGTGGGAACTGGAAGAACATGAGGACGAGACTGTTTTGTGAGGGTGGTCATATTACTTTTACTAGACTTGTTGGGCTTCGCTTTAGGCCGTACTGATGGAGAGGCAGCAGCAGCCTGAGGATAAGTTGAAACCTTAGTGATGTCAGTGAGAGAGTTGGAGTGGATGGGAGGCCGAGATGGAGAGGTGCTGTGAGTGGCAGGACGGAGAAGGACAAGATCAGTCTGCGTCTCTACAGAGCACATCACAGGACGGGACATTACCGCCGAAGCATAGGACCTATTCGGCGTGGGAGTTGCATGCAACTCCTTCACCTTTTTCCTAGCTTCGTAATAGGAAATGCCCTTAGTTGCCTTTACCGCGCAGACATCCTTCTCCTCCTTCCACTTGGGACAGTCCCTAGAGGAAGTGGAGTGAGTGCCCTTGCAGTGAAAGCAACATACTGTCTCAGATGTACAATGGTCCGCATCATGACCCTGGCTTCCACACTCGCCGCACACTGGCTGGGAAGCCTGACAAGTCTTTGCACCATGCCCATACAGCTGGCATTTCAGGCAATGCAAAGGGTTAGGGATGTAAGGCCGAACATGAACAATTTCATATCCAACTTTGACAGAACTTGGAAGAGACACTTTGGCAAACGTCAAGACAATGGTTGCCGTCTTCGTCCTTATGCCTTCTGAGTAGCGAGTAATAAATCTAGCCTCAATTACGTCTTGGTGCGCCAATTCACTTACGATTTCGTCCTCACTCATCACCATGAGATCCCTGCAAGTGACAACACCCTTGCAAGAATTCATGGAGACTGGGATTTTGGCTTCGACATCGTAACAGTGGAATTTACGCAGTTTCAGCAAATCTTTCACTTGTGATGAATTAAAAATCTTAATCAGGAGATCTCCGTTCGCAAGTTTTTTTACCTGTTCGACCTCTCCCGCACAGTGGTCAATCACCTTCTTGACAAGGAAGGGATTGAGGCTGGACAGGGGAGTAGAACCTAGCACATGGAGAGTGACAAAGGTGGCGTTGTCTACTGGGACGTCAAGCGGGGCACAAGTCTGGCGTTCGTCCGTCTGTGGGTGGTCAGTCTGGTCATGTCTATTGTCGTCAGGAGGCAGCAGGGGCGTCCTCCATAGTAACCCCCCCCCCCTAACGGGGGAAGTGGGAAGAAGGAGAAAAGACAATCAAGGGACAAACAACCAGGGGCAGAACACCTATATCTGAGGTTGCCCTCTCAAACCACTCTAGGAGGCCCGACCGTGTCCGTTCACGTCCCAGAGCGATCAGTGGGGGGGACCCTCCGTGGGCGATAAGCAAAGGTAAACTCAGGAAAAGATACAAACTCCTATTGTATCTCTAACAGGGAGGGGAGGAAAATGAATACTAGCTAGCCTAACTGAAAGTACGCCCTAGTGGCGAAAACAAAGGAAAACTAATGCCGGTGAGGCAGCCCTATAGCTAGAGGAGAGCACAGAAAACACGTCTTTACTCTCCACGACCATGCATCAAAGTCCCGAAAAACACGTCTACCCTCCTCACGACCATGCATCAAAGTCAACTCCTCTAGTCTCTTCACCATCCTTATATAAGCTTCCTGTATTCTAGAATGATCTACATTTTAGGAGATGCAACAGTTATCAACTCGGAGATATCCAAAATATCCAGAGTTTTCTTACACTAGTTAACACTCTGAATTGTTTAGCATACAAATTGTATTAAAATTACATAAATTATCAATCACCTAAATAAAACATTATGGAAAAAAAAAAAAAGAGCATCAAATTTAATGCATAACTTTACAAAATAACTCCACTCACAAATAGCGGGCTAACTGCCAAATCTGACACATCACAGTTAAATACGAGAAATACTGAGAACCTCCCAGCTAATTCCACTTCTCAACAATATTAGAGTTTTGATTGCAAGCCACTTACGGTTAGAATATACTAACAGAACTAGAGGTATTTAACCTATTTGTGCCCAGTGTCCTAACTGTTGGACAAAACTAGGCATTCTCGAAAATTAATGCTGAAGGGAGCCCTGGGATAGGGACCAATGAGCTTTGCGACTACAAGCCGAAAGGCGGAGGGCAGTACGCTTAGTACCCTTCCAGCATAATCCCTCACACAGGAACCCTGGGAGCTAATGAGTTATGGAACTGCACTTCACTTCATCTTAGCACGTGGAGGCTGTGATCGAGATGCCAAAACACGTCCATTGCTCTCACAAAGGAGGAAGGTTGCTTCTATTCCTTTTTTAGTTTACCTAAAAAAAAAAAAATAGTTTTCCTTAAAACTGCACTTACAGAAAACTGTTTTGTCAGTCTTTATGAAACGAGGTATCTGCTATATGTCATTTTTTTTTTTTTTTTTTACAATGCAAAGTGAATTTTTAAAAGTGTTTTGACGAATTTTTAAAGGAAAAATCAGGCTACTCATTATGGTTCGAAGTTTTTTTTTTTTTTTTTTAAGTCGATAAAAATCATATAACTTCATCTGTCTTATTACTGTAATATTACCTTACATTCTTCGAAGATAAAAAAATGTTTCCCCTTAAAAAAAAAAAAAAAAAAAAAAAAAAAACTAAGTGATTAACGACTTTTACTACTTTCACTTATGGACAGAGTGGGAAATGGAGCACCAATTTAGTTTCTATGTACTATCACGAACAAAAGTCCGTTCCCTTACCCAGCCACTGTATGAATCAGAAACACCTGAGGATTGAACAAGGAAGCAGCTGAAAGAAGTGCCACTTTCACCCAACAGATGGTGCACAGAAATGTTTATGTAGGGAGGTTGGGAGAGGGAGGTGCGACGAGAGGATGTTTGTATCTGCGTGAAGATAACCTAGCTATATTACCGGATGTTGATATGGTTACGAGTGTGAGAGCGATGGATTACAACACGAACGATAAATAATGTCGGTGTATGTTGTAGCAACAGTAGTAGTTATTATTATGATTACTAGCAAAATACTGAAATCACACGTGGTCAGTGTTAGAACAGAGGCATATGATACTTCTATACAGTATTTGTTATATTATTCTATAATCAATGTCATCCGGACCTCCTTTCCCACCCAAGGGCAGGGTGAGGAGTAGCAATTTCCAGTCAGCTCAGATTTGCCCTGTCCAATAGGCCACGCTTCCATTCACTTATCATTCAAGCCCCCGGAATCCTGGCTCTACTGGATACGCCGAAAACATTCACCACATTCTGCAGCTTCACACAAACGGTCGATAAACGGCCAGCATTCAGACAACCATGTTATACCAAACAATAATTTATTTTTTCCGTTATACATTATTAGAGTTTATTTCACAGAATACAAACACATGTTAAATATCTCGCAGATAAAGAAAAACATCGCACACCGTTATGTGTATATCATCAAGAAATGTTGCTCCCTCTCCCCACCAAGTACTAAGTTTAGTGCAGGAATTATTGATTGAAATACACCTACGGTTACACCTGGCAAGTTTCCCTTAACCTCGGGTCAACATAACGAAAGTGGTGTTCATTATTCTTTGTTTTTCACTTTACCCCACTGACGAGCTAGTTTAATGTGCAAAAACAGCACTGTAGTGTTTTTGTTTTGTTTTTTCTCTCTTGGTAAACTAGTACCCTCAGTGAGGTAAACTGTAAAACAAGGCATATTATGTAGACTAGAGTTATTGTTAGGCCGAACCTTAGTTGAGGCAAACCTGTGAGAGTAACCTTAGCTTTATCCTGACTCGACTGGTGCGGATGGAATAGGCAGTCCATACATCGTACAGACACTATCAGCTTCCTAGGTGTAGTGCTGTGTTTTTAAGGCGACTTTTCGTCGTAAAAACACGAGCTACTGAAACGGGGTCCTCTTTCTAGACCGGATGTAAAGCACTAACAAAGGAACAGGACATAAAAACCAGGCAGTATACCGTATCACATCTATTACCTAGGTCCTACTCATAACAGTGTACATAAAATGATATTTAGTATATAGAGAAACAGAGATACAGGATTACACTTGGCTTCACAGAATGATCATATATATTATCACTATTACACAGGGAGATCGCGGGTATTCTTTAATGTCACTTGGAAGGTAATTAAGCAAATGGAGTTGTTCACTTTATATTATTGTATGGAATTCTTATGTCACTCCAGGATAATATAAAACTGGGGTTGTTCACTTTAAGAATACCGAGCTTGAGAGTCTGTTTCGAGGATATTACTATAATAGAGGTAAGATGCGGATAGCGACACTCGACACTGTCACCTGGTCACGGAGACACGTACACTTATCTTTCAACTCGCCCGCGCACCTACCTCTAGACTCACAGAAAACCTCCTGGTTCCTTGATGCGGGGAGGGACTAAATCATTTGACAAAATACACTTACCCCGATGGCACTGGTTTCTAGTGGGCCACTGTTTAATATATTTTCTGTGTAAGCACTATCACTGTACTCTGGGTCACTGTCACTGTCACTGTCTTTCCCCTTGTTTCCTGGGTTTAACTAGTTCACTGTTTCACTTACTGTCAGGGAGGCTCACCTGTCTGGGGCCTCGACCTGAGGGGCGGCCCCTGTACTAGGGCCGCGCCGGTGGGATGCAGGGAGGCCCTGTGGTCTGGGGGCCTCGACCTGATCGGTGGCCCACGGGACTGGGGCCGAACAACCGGAGCAGTCGGGCCTGTTTCCTCTGCCTCCGGGGAGTGAGGGAGCCTGGATCGCCTTCGTTGTAGACTGCAGAGGCGGGCCTGGGCGTCCTGGGACTGCGGGTGCTCAGGGGTAGAGGTGCCGTCAGGGCTGGACTGCAGCAGCGTCTCCTGTGGGGCTCCGGCAGGGTTAAGGAACTCCCGGGTGTGGGTGGTAGGTCCGATATCGGGCCTTGCCACCACTCTAGTGTCTCCTCCGGGCCTATATGCCCGGATGGCGACGAAGGGCTCCCCGAAGGGAAAGAGGCTAAAGGAAGACTCACGCTACTTGTGGTCCCTTGAGTGTGTCTGTAGGCCTGAGCCGGGGATCTCCTTCCCCTATTGTGCACCTTGGCTGTAGCCGTGAACTTGCCCGGCGTGCGGGGGACACCTATAGGGTGATCGATGTCGCCCTTTCGCCGTGGCAAGGTACCGCCGGCGTGGTGTTCCTCCCGTAGTAGGAGACAAGCCGGAGTGAGGGGCACAGAGGCCACACTCTCTCCAATACGGACAGATCCTACCTGCAGGGAATTCTCTACCCTGGTACGTGCCCCGGCCGGAGCCGAGTGTCTGCCCGTACGGAAGACGACTAACGGGCGAACTGGTTCGCCCGTCCGTTGCGGCAAGGTACCGACCCCGGGACGCCGCTTCCGTAATTGGGTAGCGCTACACGTACGGTAGCAGGGTCTCTCCACCCTGGACCGTATTCTAGCCATAGCCGAAGAGCAACTGGAGAAGGATGCACGAGGGCAACTCTCTCTCCTTAGTGTGTTAAGGCCGGAGCCTGGGGTCACCTTCCCCTTTGCACACTCTGTTAGGCCGTAGCCTATGTCTGTCAATCTCTCTTTATGTAGGCCGTAACCTTGGGCCTCCTGCCCTAGAGGGTGTAACAAGACCGTCAATACGGTGTTACCTGGGACTGAATTAACTTCAGTCCCACCCCTGGTCTGACGATCACTGCCCCGCCCGCACAGTAGTTCAGTTCCCCTGATCACCTGGGGTTGGGGCACTTGCGGGGAATAGGGGCTCAGGGCCGTGATGTCCTGATGACCCTCTTGCCCGGGGTCACTAACCTCACCGGTGTGTCCTCCTGGGGTGGTGGTGGGGTGGCGGCTCGGTGGTGGTGTGGGGGGTGGTGAGGTGGGAGGTCCTGCGGCGGGCACTGCAGGCATTTTACTAGGCTCGTTAACTAGGGCTAGTAACTATGCAGTTACATAGGCTGCTCACGCCGTGCAAGGAAGATGGGGGAAATCTAAAACACTTCTTAGTGACAATTTCACAATAACGAGGACACTGTATTTCTGCTAACATTATTAGGAACAAATGCTTAGCAACAAGCCACAAGTTAATGACAGATATATATGAAGAAATTTAATCTAATGTCAAAATGTATTACCTACTTGTGAAAAACAAATACAAATGAGCCAGAATGATAAGCTATTCTGAACATACAGTAGCATGATAATTCCTGAATAAAATAAATAGCAAGGACAAAGAAAAAAAACGGTGCGGATATACAGACCACAGGCCGAACATCGACTGCACTGGACTCGATCACTGGTTTATTAGGACTGCTAATCCATTTAATTAGACCCTGTATTATACACAGTAAATATCGTGACCAAAACTTGTGTCAGTAATATCTTGTTAAAGAAATTTCATATGTGGTGAAATACCAATGTCATGTCTATCTATCTGTCTATCTATCTATCTATCTATCTATATATGGAACACACAATAACAATATATATATATATATATATATATATATATATATATATATATATATATATATATATATATATATATACATAAAATATGGAACAGACATGATGCGTTTTTATTCATGTTTCTGGGGTTATCTAAAATATATAGGAAATCCCCAGGAGGTATTGTTCATTACCGTCCAGGCCAAGAACTGGAATTACTTGCCTCACACGATGCCTGGGATAGGCCCATGCAGCAATACAATGGACAAAATGAGCTTCGTTTGGTATAACAGGTTGTCTGAATGCTGGCCGTTTATCAACCTTTAAAATAATATAACAAAAGCTGTATATGAGTAAGAAGTATCATATGCTTCTGCTGTAACAACACGTGTGATTTCAGTATTTTGCTAGTAATCATAATAAATAACTACTGTTGTTCCTACAACATACACCCCGCATACGTATATTGTCACCGAACATTATTTATCGTTTGTGTTGTAATCCATCGCTCTCACACTCGTAACTATATCAACATCCGGTGATATAGCTACGTTATCTGCACGCAGATACAAACATCCTCTTGTCTCACCTCCCTCTCCCAACCTCCCTACATAAACGTTTCTGTGCGTCATCTGTTGGGTGAAAATGGCACTTCTTTCAGCTGCTTCGTTGTTCAATCCTCAGATGTTTCTGATTCACACAGTGGCTGGCTAGGGGAACGGACAGTACGTGCCTGCAGTACGTAAATAACCATGAAGGGAAAGCGATTAAAAAAACAATAATAATAATAGTAAAATAAAAAGTAGTTTACACCATTGACTGAAATATAACTGTAATGCTAGGTGTTTTAGGGTCGGCTTCCAGTCCCTCTAACGCCTAGTGTGCAGCTGGGTTATCTTACTAGACCGGAGCTTAGACAAATAAGAGAGAGACAGGACACAAAAATTCAAAGCAACAACCTTACATGTGTATTGCCAAATTCTACAGTGGAACGGGCAGATGTCACAAATACAGGTATACTGGACAATTATAATTCTAAGGCCTAGGTATGGGATGTTAGTATCGAGCAGGATACTACTCAGGACAAGATCGGGTAAGGTGAATAGCACTTAGGGCAGAGAGGTTATGCACTATAATTGTAGGAAAGTCAAGGCTCTGTGTACTGGTGGAGGTGGTGGCACTATTTCAGTGCGGGTAGGCTAAAGGGTTTGTTGGTGGGGTCGTTAATTATTACTTTTGCACTGGGGCCTCCATATGATCTTAGTGTGAGGCGGTGTCACACTCTGCTAGCATGTTCACTGAGATAGACCCGTATTTCACTGCCTTGCCGTCTTCACTGTATCACTTTTACCTTGCTTATTCCACCACTCTTTTATATTATTACTGATTACTAAGCTGGGTGGTAACCATATAACCAAATTATGGCACCTGGTGGTTTAGTGGGTAATTACAGCACTCCAATCGGATTGAGCCGGTGAAGGTTTATATCCATGGGGTGGTTGGGGTTATTGCTCATGTAATGCCACTCAGGGATGAGTGAGGCTGGTCACTTTCATCTTAAATGTCAGGACCAAATTGCCTAGCCCCGGACTTCTACGCTTCTCGTGGGGAAATGTAGTATTGGATGATGGATGGATGGACTGATGCTTTTCTCACTGACTTCCCCTATCCTGGGGGTCCTGGGGGCGATCTGGAGGTCCCAAGGGCTGCGGTCCCCAGCGGTCGGGGACGCCGTCAGGAGGGGGCTGTGGCATCGGCCTACGTCGGGGTCCATCAGGTGAGTCCCCTCAGGATCTGGCTGCAGGGAGAAGAGCCCTGTTGTAGTCACGGGGCCTCTCCAGTACTCAGGCTGGGGGCTCCCTCTGGGTCGTAGGTTGGTGGGCAGGAGTCAGCACCTGACAGAGGAGCGGCTACTGGCCGTCTCCTACCGTAGGGCTCGGCTACTGGCCATGGCCTGGGGAAGGGAGTGGCTACAGGCCAACTCAGGGGCACCTTCGGAGCGGCTACTGCCCGTCTCCTGACTAAGGCAGAAGCAGCTACTGGCCATCTCCTTCTTACCTCTGGAGTGGCTGCAGGCTGTCTCCTGTAGGAGGGTCGAGCAGCTACCGGCCATCTCCTGACGAAGGCAGGAGTGGCTACCAGCTGTCTCCTTGGTACCTCCAGAGCAGCTGCAGGCTGTCTCCTGTAGGAAGGTCGAGTGGCTACCGGCCGTCTCGTTAGGGGCACCTTCAGAGCAGCTTCTGGCTGTCTCCTGATGAAGGAGGGAGCGGCTACCGGCCGTCTCCTTGTTACCTCCAGAGCGGCCGCAGGCCATCTCCTGTAGGAGGGTTGAGTGGCTACCGGCCATCTCGGAGGTGCTGACTGGAGCTGGAGTAACAGCTCCACCCCGATGGTTGTTGGTGGTTGGCTCACCCAGAAGGTAGACTCGTATTCCTGCTATGGTGGTGGCAGGCAAGCTCCAGGTCATAGGGGCGCATTGTGCAGGCGGACTTATGTCCCTGTCGTCCGGAGTCCAGGCATGCTGTATAAGCTCTGTGGGCTCCTTCTGGGAGTGTTGGGTTGCCCTTGGTGATATTATACTGCATTTTAATGACTGAAACATTCTGCCGGCATTACAGAAAAATTTAGTCAATAGAAAGTAGCCTACGGAAAGGTTCATTCTACAGGTGCAAGTTTTTAGGTTATTGTGGCTCCAAGCTCACTTGGACCTGAACCAGGTGGACTCCAAGCTGAAATTGCTCTTCTGCAGTTTACCATACTCCTTTCGGAGGACAGGGAGGAAGATGAGGGACGTTTTAACGACTGGGCAGCAGAGGCCTCAGGTTATATTGATGTCACCACGTGAAGACCTCCCTCACGAACACCACGCGCCTATATGAAGATTATTAACATACGATCGTAAATTTTTGAACTCAGGACAAAGTAGGAAAGGAATTTAGCAAAAAAAAAAAAAAAAAAAAAAAAAATGGTGATTTAAAGGAAAACTACATAATGATACGTAATGATGCTGTTTTGATAAGACTGCACTTCACTATTTTCGCAAGTACCGGAGCTATATAAGCTTCACCAACTGCACTGACACAGCACTAAACTCAGACTGAACTGAACTCCTCTAGTCTCTTCACTATCCTTACATAAGCTTCCTATATTCTAGAATGATCTACATTATTGGAGAAGCACTAGTTACTAACTCTACTCTCAAACTGAACTGAAAACTGACTGAAACTGCTCTAGCCTCTTCCCCATCCTAATGTAAGCTTGCATTACTCTCAAAACATTGAGTACACTCCTCATCCTGGCCTAGGGTGGAAAAGGAGGTCCGGATGATTTTATATATATATATATATATATATATATATATATATATACTGTATATATATATATATATATATATATATATATATATATATATATATATATATATATATATATATATATTATAACATGCCAGGAATAGTGACTGAGGGCAGCACGACACCCCAGGGAGGAGCCTACGGAGGGGCAGACAGAGTGCGACCCAACCCCGGGTGACAGGGAAATAAGTCCACTGGGGCCGCGCGCCCCTATGACCCGGAACTCGCCCGCCGCCACCATAGCAAAAGAAGACTACTTCGCAGGCGAGCTGACCCTCGACAGGATCGGGGTGGAGCTCCTCCTATAGCTCAAGGCAGCATCTCTGCGATGGCCAGTAGCCGAGCCCTTTGTGAGATGGTCTGCAGCTGCTCAAACCTCCTTCAGGAGAGGGCCTGTAGCCACTCAGAAGGTGCCCTAGAGACGGCCAGTAGCCACTCAAACCTCCTTCAGGAGACGGCCTGCAGCCGCTTGGGAGGGAATCAGGAGACAGCTGGTAGCCGTTCCCGCCTTTGTCAGGAGACGGCTGGTAGCTACCCACCCCTCCTTCAGGAGACGGGGCCTCCCTAAGTGAGCACTTCAGGAGGCTTTTCGGCCCCAGCCCTGAGGTTGTACTCCAGCTCCCAGCCCCGACAGTGCAGTGCCCTTCGCTGCCCACAGCCCAGGACGAGAGAGGATGCCCTACAAGTGATCCCGCGGCCGCTGGACACAGAGGACACAGGCGGGAGTCAACCCCCACCAGGAGTTGGGCTGTGAGTTCTCCCACCGCCCCCCCCAACCATGCCACCGCCACACCGACAGCGAGTGACAGTGAAAGTGCAGTGACAGAGTAATCATGACCTAAATATCAGGCAGTGCATTATCCGAGGGAAACTAAGTCCGAGGCGTATTAATGTGTGATAGTCACGGTTTGGGCAGATAGTGAAATAGTGAGAGAAAGAAGGAAGACCCAACAAGAGTGCAGTGATTTCAGTGAACATTAGACTCGGCCTTCATAGTGTGATTCCTCTGCACTACAAGACCTGTGAATAAGTTGTCCATCCTAAGCACAGTGTATATTTCCCTCAAAGAGACCAAATCTATTCCCCGGCCCAAAAGACATCAAATACTGTTCGTTGTGCTGTTCACCTATTATCCTGGACTGTTGTCCAAATAGTATCCTGCGTGATACTACTGCCCTTGATACTTGCATATGTCTTATAATTGTCCAAAATTTCTGTTGTTGTGACATCTACGTGTTCCACATATAGAATTTGTCAAAACATGTGTAAGGTTGTTGCCTGGACTTTTTGTGTCCTGCCTCTCTCTTATTTGTCTAAGCTCCGGTCTAAAAAGAGAACCCAGCCGCACACTAGGCGGTCAAGGGACGGAAAGCTGACCCTTAAACACCTAGCATAACACTGGTGGACAGCAGTGGTTCTTGACCTGGGCATGCAAGAGAGGCATTCAGGAAATACTGGCAAAATAGCAACCAAACCTCACGTGCAATTACCTAAATTCGACCCAGAACAGTACGATGTTCACACATATCTGGCAGTTATTAAGCCATTGCTAGATATCGGGCTTGAAGACGACAAGCAAAAAATAGCAGTAACACTCCCACTACTGGGTAATGTAGCAGCAAGTAGCACGCCAAAAATTGTCCCGGGGCTCACATGGCAAAACTTCACGAAGCTCGTGGTCCAAGCCATCACACCCTCACTAGGAAGACTGGTAGCACTATCCCAGTTGGATAGCCTGACATATGATGGCAATTTGGATGATACCCTAATCCAGGCCAGACGCCTGGTTACCGCTGCCTACCCAGAGGCAGATGATGAAACTTGGGAGCAACACACCTTCAACACCCTCCTCAGAGTCCTCCCCAGCATCGTCAAGGAGCACTTCACGATCCACAACCTGACGGGAGACCTGGACAGGGACATCCAACTCCGACGACGCCTTCTGACCTCCCACCCTACCCCTCATCATATCAACGTGGTGAATAAGTACCCTACGAACAAACCTGCAGTACCAGTCAAGCCACGTCTGCCTATGCCACACACCAGCCCCACCCCGACTCCCAGCTTGCCCAGGGCACACCTCACCCACAGACGCCCCAGCCGTAAGGAAAACCCTAACCTCATCTTGATTAATCCCTGGGAGTTCTCCGTATGCAACTCCAGGTGCCCACTCCATGACATCAGGGACCAATTAAAAGCTGCTTGATGCACGCCAACTACCCCAGGCCGATGTAAAGTCTCCTCCTTGGAAAACGAGGAGCCAGCAGACGAACCTGCACCCATGGACGAAGCTGAACCCGGGGAGATGGAACAAGAGGAAGAAGAAGGCGGTCCACGACAGTTGGATTTTTAGGACCGCCCACGCACCTCTTCACGGTGGCGGGGGCCACTTCCCCCAAATATCACCCACCAGTCTATAACAAGATGAGGCTGAACGGGGTGAAAGCCAGACTTCTGGTCAGGTAGGGAGCAGCCAGATCCTGCCTGTGCAGTCATTTTTATTCCCATCACAAGTCAACCTTGGTCCCGCTTCTCCCGACGCCAACTCATCTTGTGGACGCGGGGGATGGCCCGCTGCCTATTTGTGGGGAATCTCGGGCCCTTCATGTTGACATCCACCAACCATCATCGACACAACACAAATTCATCATATTTTACTCCACCTGCCACAACTATGATGGATACCTGGGACTGGACCTGCTACAGAAATTAAAAGCCACCATCGATTGCCATAACAGACAGCTCCAGTTCCGGAAGTCCCCTGACCCTCCTCCCCCCAGCAGTGTGCACTTGCAAGCCCTGACCCCAGCCACACCCCCCTCGCCCTCCCTGGCCCCACCCCCTCCCCCCCTTCTCTCCCTCTCCCCTTCCCCTCTAATGTTCCCTGCCATCACCTCCTCCACAGTAACAATTCCCCCACCACCACGAAACCTGGTTGCCCCTGAACAGGCCCACTGGTAGGTCGGTCCTGTTCTCCTCCCACCTGTCAACCAGGACCCTCTCGGTCTGCCTTTTGCCCCCCACTTTTCTCCCCCCTCAAGTCACAGCAGTCCGAATTGCTAACCTCACTCCCTCCCCCCGAACACTACCTTAAGGGATCGTAATAGGAGAGATGGAAGAAGCTGAGCCTTGCCCCCCTCCCCCCAGCTCCCCCTCCCCCATGCCCCCCATCCCCGACCATCTCTCCCCCCACCAATCCGACACCCTCCGCCACCTTCTTCTGGACTTCCAGGACCTGTTCGCGGCGGGACCCACTGACATTGGACATACCACCTACCTCGCTCACGAGATTAACACGACAGGTCCGCCGATTCACCAGCCATCCCGGCAGAAGAATCCCAAGCAACGGGAGGAAAAAGACCGCCAGGTTCAGGAAATGATCGAGGCCGGAATCGTTTCCCCTTCCACCAGCCCCTGGTCCTCCCCCGTCATGCTCATGAAGAAGAAGGATGGCACCATGAGGTTCTGCGTTGATTATTGCTGGCTCAACGATGCAACCATCAAGGATGCCACCCCACTAACCAGGATAGACAACTCCCTCAATTCCTTATACGGTGCCTCCTGGTTCTCCACCCTTGATCTCCAATCACGGTATTGGCAGGTACCAGTGTGACCAGAAGACAGAGGCAAAACCGCTTTCTCTACCAGCAATGGAAAGCACTATGAGTTTAATGTCCTGCCCTTCAACCTCTGTAACGCCCATGCCACCTTCTCGCAATTAATGGAGTCTGTCCTCAGCGGCCTCACGTGGGAGATCTGTTTGGCCTACTTGGATGATGTTATTGTATTCAGCAGGACCTGGGCTTACCACCTCCAGTGCCTCCGAAAAGTCTTTTCCTGCATCTGACAGGTCAGCCTCAAACTACAGCCCTCCAAGTGCGTCCTGGCCGCCAGAACCATCTCCTTCCTGGGGCACGTCATCTCCCAGGAAGGTATCTCTCCCGATCCAGACAAGCTCCGCGCCATCATGGACATTCCCCTGCCACAAGACGTCCGTGGAGTCCAGGCCTTCCCCGGCCTGACCTCCTATTACCGATGCTCTGTGAAGGGGTTTGCCCACATTGCCAAGCCACTCCATGACCTTACCTGGAAGGGAGAACCTTTTATCTGGACGGATGAAAGATGAGCCGCCTTCCAACAACTAAAGGACAAACTCGTCTCCGCCCCAATTGTGGCCTTCCCCAACTACTCCCTTCCATTCCATCTCTACACCGACGTCTCCCTGATAGCAATAGGCTCTGTGTTAGCCAAAGTCCAGGAGGGCCACGAACACATCATTGCCTGCACCAGCCACACCCTCAATCAGGCAGAGAAAAACTATGCCGCCATGAAGAGGGAATGCCTAGGCATTGTCTGGGCTTTGGAACATGTCCAGGCTTACCTGTCGGGGACCCAAGTTACCATCATTACTGACCAGCAATCCCTCCAGTGGCTGCAGCAGTCTGACACCCACGTGCCCAGCTCATCAGATGCCACGAAACACTGGAGGAATTTTACTATGAGATCTCCTATTGCCCTGGCAAACTTGACACAAATGCGGACGCTCTCTCCCAGCTTTCCATCAATGCCATACAGCCCAAGCCTGATCTCCTCCGACAGTGGCAATATAAAGATTGACCCGTTTGGATCCCCCAGCATCTCTTCCAAAAATTACACTGTCAGGGCGACCACCTATTCACCCCATCGGAGCATATCGTCCTCGCCCTCAACACCGTCCTCGACCCCCTCTGACACCTACACACCCACAACGGGATCTACCTGAGCACGAGGAAACTCCTTCAGGTTTTCAAGGACGCATATTGGACCCCCAACCCATCCACCCTAGCCAAGGATATTACCCAATCCCGCCAGGCGTGCGCCTTAGGGAAAGACATCACCTGCACTGCCGGCCCGTCAGGCCACATCACTGCCCACAAACCCGGGCGGTTACTAACCATCAACATAGTGGGGCCCCTGCCGCCAAAATCAGGCTATCGGTATGTCATCAGTTTTGTTGATACATACTTGAAATTCATCATCGCCTGCCCAGCAAAGGAACATAATGCTGTTGCAGTTGCCGACACAATGATCCATCATGTCTTCCTGTATTTTGGCATCCCACAGGCTATCTACTCCGATAACATCCTGGAGTTCACCAGAAAATCTGGCAGGAGTTAGCTCAAATCTTCTGGTATCACATCTCCCAGTCATCCCCCTACTGGCCACAGGGCAATGCCATTTGTGAACGAAGCCATCGCACCTTAATGAATTAGCTCCGCACCCGAATAGAAGAAACAAAAAACGACTACTGGCCCGCACACGTCAAGATCGTGCAGTGGAACATAAACTCTTGCTGATGAGAGGATGGCATATCTCCCTACGATTGTGTGTTTGGGGAAGCGCCTCTCCTCCTACCAATGCAGCAACACCTACAACCCCCCGCAACCTCCCGCATCTCTGACCCCTTTTACCATCTCAAAAGGCAGCTTTCTCACCTACATAGTAACTTAGACCTCCAACCTGACACCGCCTCCAACCCTTACAAGCCGCATGACACCGTCATGATAGCACAGCTCCCTACACCCCACAAGCTTGCACACCTCACTTCACAGGACCCTTCACCATCACCAACGTCCCCAACCCCTACCAAGTGACTTTTGATTATCATAACACGCCCTGCACACTCAGGAATCGCCATGTGCTCCCATTCCGTGCCCCACTCCCCAAAAACCACCCTGCATCCCACGCCACTCTCCAAGCTTGCCCCACCTCCCCCTACCTCCTACAACTGCTGCATATCCCTCCCACTTTCCCTCTCAGCCTCCCCTTCCCTGCCCTCTCCCACCCCTCTCCCCGTCACGCCGCATCACACCTCACATGAAGACTCACTGACGCCACAAATTCCTGACCTCTTCCCCACCCCTTCCATGCCATCCTCCCCATCCCCCACACCCACCACCATCTGTCTTGCCCACGTCCCAACATCTCCTCTGCCCACCCACCATCCATCCCCACCCCCAGCCCCGTCGCCACCCCTCCACCCCCATGCACCCCACCTGCCTCCCCATCTCCCATGCCCATCACCACATGCCCCGCCCACGGATCAACCTCTCCTCCACCTGCCCACAGTTCACCCCGCCCACTGCCCATCACCTCCCAGCTCTGCCACTGTACTGCTGCCCCCACGCACCCCGCCCACCACCCCACCACCCTCAACTCCACCACATTACCCACACGCATCCAACTCACCACCCACACCCACCTTAAAAACCACCATCACATGCTCCGGCCGCCTTTCCCACCTACTTGCCCGATATGTCCCCACCCTTACACCAGCCACCTCACCGCAAAACCACACTCCCCCTCCTGACATGAGTCCAATCACAGTCATGCTACACCAAGCCCAAATCCCGGCCACCACCACTCCCCAGAGACATCACGTCCCGGCATAAAACCGCACGCTCCCCGGTAATCTCCAGCATTCAGCACAGATGTCTACAGGAGACAAGACCTACCAACATAAGAATCTGGCAAGTCACATGGACGCCACCCTTCAGACACAAACATCATGTCCGTGGCCCCCTCCACCTCCTGCAACTCGTCTGTACCACCACTGACACGTCCACCCTTTTCATCACCTGCGACACCCAGATGGACAAAAACCCAGCCACCACGGCATGGAATGCCCTCCTTCAACATCTCCAACCTGTGCACCACACCAACAACACCAGAGTCTATCACCTCCAGTCACGGGGACGTGACTTTCTCCCTGACGATGGTGGTAAAGTGCTGGGAATAGTGACTGAGGGCAGCACGACACCCCCAGGAGGAGCCCACGGAGGTGCAGACAGAGTTCAACCCAACCCCAGGCGACAGAGACATAAGTCTGCCCGGGCCGCTTGCCCCTATGACCCAGAACTCACCCGCCGCCACCATGGCAGAAAAAGGAGACTACCCCGTGGGTGAGCTGGCCCACTACAGGATCAGGGTGGAGCTATTCCTATAGCTCAAGGCAGCACCCCGGTGATGGCCGGTAGCTGCGCCCTTTGTGGGACAGCCTGCAGCCACTAAAAGCTCCTTCGGGAGATGGCCGGTAGCCACTCACGCCTTCATCAGGAGATGGCCGGTAGCCACTCACGCCTTCGTCAGGAGATGGCTGGCAGCCACTCGGAAGGTGCCCTCGGGACAGCCTGTAGCCACTTGAACCTCCTTCAGGAGATGGCCTGCAGCCACTCAGGAGGCAATCAGGAGACAGCCAGTAGCCTCTCCCGCCTTCGTCAGGAGACAGCTGGTAACCTCTTGGAAGGTGCCCTTGAGATGGCCGGTAGCCCCTCACTCCTCCATCAGGAGACGGCCGGTAGCCACGCCCCCGCACTGGCCACAGCCAGTAGCTGGGCTTCAGCAACGGCCGGAAGCTGCATCCCTAAAAGGCCATGGCCAGTAGCCGGGCCCTACGGCAGGAGATGGCCAAAAACCATTCCTCCGTCAGGTGCTGCCACACCCCCATAAAGTGACAACCTACAGGAGGAAGGTCCCAGCCTCGAGGACCTGTGGAGAGGCCCTGTGCTATCCCCAGGGCTGTTCTCCACCCAACCGGCTTCAGAGGGACCCTACATGACGGACTCCAACGAAGGCTGACACTGCAGCTTAACCCTGACGGCATCCCCAATGGCAGGACACCACAGCTGCCAGGCCCCTGAGGTTGACCCCAGGACCCCTGGGCGAGGCCTCTCCCCACCTCAATGCAGACAACACTCGTCCTCCATTAGGGGCCTAAGTGAGCACTTCAGGAGGCTTTTCGGCCCCAGCCCTGAGGGCCGCACTCCAACTCTCAGCCCTGACATTGCAGGGCCCTTCGCTGCACACAGTCCCGGACGAGAGAGGACTCCCCTGCGAGTGATCCCGTGGCCACTAGACACAGAGGACACAGGCGAGACTCAGCCCCCATCAGGAGTCGGGCTGTGAGTTCTCCAGCTGCCCCCCCCCCCATCCACACCGCCGCCACACCGACAGTGAGTGGCAGTGAAAATGCAGTGACAGTGTAATCGTGACCTAAATATCGGGCAGTGCATTATCCAAGGGAATCTAATCCGTGGCATATTAATGTGTGATAGTCACGGTTTGGGCAGATAGTGAAATAGTGAGAGAAGAAAGACCCAGCACGAGTGCAGTGATTTCAGTGAACATTAGACTCAGCCTTCATAGTGTAATTCCTCTGCACTACAAGACCTGTGAATAAGTTGCTCATCCTAAGCACAGTGTACAGTATATTTCCCTCAAAGTGACCGAATCTATTCCCCTGCCCAAAAGACCTCAAATATTGTTCGTTGTGCTGTTCACCTATTATCCTGAACTGTTGTCCAAATAGTATCCTGCGTGATACTACTGCCCTTGATACTTGCATATGTCTTATAATTATCCAGATTTTTGTTGTTGCGACATCTACCTGTTCCACATATAGAATTTGTCAATACACGTGTAAGGTTGTTGCCTGGAGTTTTTGTGTCCTGCCTCTCTCTTATTTGTCAAAGCTCCGGTCTAGAAAGAGAACCCAGCTGCACACTAGGCGTTCAAGGGACGGGAAACTGACCCTTAAACACCTAGCATAACAATAATATATATATATATATATACATATATATATATATATATATATATATATATATATATATATATATATATATATATATATATATATATATATATATATATATCAGGTTCGTTGGTCTGATATCAAGAGAGGGGGAGTGGGGGCTGTCTGCTGCCCCTTAGTTAGTTCTGCTGTTTGGGCCCCAGGCTCATTTGGACGTAAGACTTGAACCCGGTGGACTGCTGGCCGAGGCTGTTCTTTTACTACAGTCCACCATACTCCTATCGAGGGCCAGAGAGGGAACTAGGAGCTTTTGTAACTGGACAACCCTGCCACTCAGTAATACTGGTGCCACCACATGAAGGCCCCCGTTTCCACGTCTAGAGCCAATACTTAAAGTTCTTGGCATAATCCATTGAAAAATGCATATATTATCGAAGAATAAAAACTAAATCCTGCTTAGTTCTGTTGTGTAAGATTTACAACAGTTAAACCGTTTATGCATATCGCTGGTGCTGGCACTCACTATCAGCTCACTTGACTCAGTGCCACCTTCAGGAAACTTTATAATGAGTGACGTAGGAATTGGTTCCTTCTAGCCCAGGAAACTATTTACTATGGTTACGTCCCAGTCCCACACCGCCACAGGCTCCAACAGCAGCAGATTGGTATATTGTAAGATGGACGTTGCTCAGTGAGTTGTTTTTCCTAGAGGCATCCTTTCGGTGTACAGCATACAAGATCAGTTCAGGCGTTGTAAATGAACACTGGCTTCTAACGTTCACCATCTTTATTTTCCAGATAATTATACTTTATGCTTGCCAACTTCATTTCACTGTTTTCACCAGTACCAGAGCTATACAAACATCACTAACTGCAATTACACTTAATGCTTGCCAACAACACTTCACTGTTTTCACAAGTATCCTACTGAAGTTATACAGACTGCACTGACTCTGCACTACACTCAAACTGAACTGAAAAATGTCTGAAACTGCTCTAGTCTCTTCCCCATCCTTATTAAAGCTTGCATTACTCTCGAAACTTTGAGTACACTCTCGACCAGCAACAGTTACCAACTTGGGGACATCCAAAACATACCAGAGTTTTCTTACAGTACTTAACACTCTAAATTCTTTAGCACAGAAACAGAGATAAAATTACCTAATTTAAGAAAAAATATATAAAAAAAAATATAGAGAAAAAGAGCACAGAAACTAATGTACAACATACAAAATAACTACACTCACAAACAGCAGGCTAACTGGCAACGCTGATACGTAACTGAAGAAAAATACTAGTACAGAGAACTCTCCAGACCACCTAACGAGCAAATCCCACTACTCAACACTACCCCCCCTCCCTAGTCCTTTGTCGTCCCGACAAAGCTACACAATATATACAAACATAATCCTTAATCCAAACTTAATATCTAATTACACACAAAATAGTCCTTGGTGCTGCCACAGACGATACTCGTGTACCACCTTTGGGAGAGACTTTCTGCCTCTCTGAATCCGATACGTTAGGTCTGATAAGCGGTCCAACACAGTGTAAGGTTCGTCCCATGGGCTCTGCAGCTTCAGTGAACTGTCCCTTCATCCGCTGATGATTGTATGACCAGACATGGTCACCATCCTTGAAGCTCACCTCACTTGCCTTGGCATCACCTTCAGCCAACCTTTCCTGAAAAGCTGGAGGTGTCTGTAGGCAACTTTTCACCAGGTGGTTTTCCCATTAATAAGTCAATGGATAAGCATAACTCGTGGCCCAACATCAGTTTTGCGGGAGTGTAGCCGATAGACTCATGAGATACAGACCGATATGCCATCAGCAATGCAGGCAATTTCTGGTCCCATTCCATTTGTCCCTCCACTCATTACTTGGCCAGTTCTTGTCCCAGGGCCCAGTTGAATTTCTCCACTATCCCATCTGACTATGGCCTTAGTGGGGTCGTTCTGGTCTTCTTGACCCCCAGAAACTTGCAGCACTTACGGAACACAGCAGACTAGAAGTTTCTACTTTGGTCTGAGTGTAGCTCTTGTGGCATCCCAAAATGACAGAAAAACTGGTCATCCAACACCTGAGCAAAGTCGCAACCTCTTGATCAGGGATAGCATCGACTTCCAGCCACTTTGTGAAGTAGTCCATGTGACACATATATACCAGTTTCCTCTTTCAGTAAGTGGCAGAGGTCCAGCAGTGTCCACTGCGACTCTTTCCATCGATGCATCCACTTGGTACACCTGGAGAGGGGCACAACCACGTTTTTTTGGTCCCTTCTTGGCACAATATACATCACAGGCCTGACACCATGCTTTAACATCCTGCCACATACCAGTCCAGTAGAACCTCTGTTGCAGATGACTTTGAGTTTTCTTCACTCTCAGGTGCCCACTAGTGATCTGGTTATGGGACTCATCCAAGATCTCAGATCTCATTTTCCTCGGAACCACCAGCTGCCAGTACTTGCTGAGGCCATTGGGTGTCTCCCACTGATGCTCCAGTAGTCCGTTGTTCAAATGAAGAAGGTCCCACTGACTCCAGTAGCTCTTGGTCGCAGGGCTGAATCTGAAAGCCTCTTCACAAGATGGTCACACTGTACTCTGCTGCAGCCACTCTAGCACCCGTTGTAACTCTGCATCTTCCATCTGCATTTTCTTCAGGTCTTCTTCATCTGATGCTGGCCCTGCTACTGCAGTACAGCAGCATTTCTTACTATGATAATTTTTACCAAACTGCCGGCACTCTGGGTCACAAGGCCGATGACTCAGGCTGTCAGCATTGCCATGTACCCACTCAGGACGGTGCTGCACTTCATAATTGTGCTGGTCTAGCTTCCCAAGCCAGCATACCAGATGTCCTTCCGAACTCTTTAACCCAGGGGCGTCATTTCAATTTTCCTTTGCGGGGGTGGGGGAGCACAGACTATTTAGGTGGCCCCCGTACTTCCACCTCCCCACATGGGTGAGGTGACGAACAAGCATTTTGAAGCCACATGCAAAGCTATATTTAGGGAATTGATGCTGTAAACAAATATATATACTGTATATAATTATTTGTTAACTTCCTGACACACACACTAATGGATATGCTAGCATTGGCAGTATTTCTGTGTGAAGTTGAGTATGTAATTTTAAGTGAATGGTAAAGTACGTATCATTGCATTATATGCTAATGACCTTGGATAATAGACTAAATAGTAATTAAATTATTAATTGTATTGGTGAAAGCTTAAACTGACTTCATTCTTAAAGCCTAATGAAAAGATACTGAATATAAAATTGAGAATCATAAGATGTAAACTTGTAAATGAATTAAAAATGGAATGCTAGCTTACTAGCCCAAAAAATACCATGAACCATATAATGTGAAAAAGTTAGCTGTACACTAAGAGGTGGGAGAAATAAAATGATGGTTTTTAAATTTGGAAGAGGCTCAGGTAAGAATATATTATTCAGAATTCATTAGAGGAAATTGAAAACCAAACGACGTATATTTATTGCATTGAAAAAGGAATAAACTACTGCAACAGTGGATATCTCCGTGATCTCTGCTTTGCAAGTCATCAACCATGGTGTTAAAGTTAAGATTTTTAATAAGTTCCTTTTCTGAGGCCATAAGTAGCAAGTCACTTAAGCAATCGTTCTCATCGAGGTTCTTAGATATGTCTTGACTAAGCAAAGTACTGATAAAGTCGTTCATTGCCTGCAGTAGGTTTTTATTTTATGTGAGAAAGAAGGAACCAAAGGCCACGAGCCTGCAATAACTGTTCCCTCAAGGGAGAAACAAAATACAAGAGAGAGCCAAATTCAAGATCCGATCATTTCGAGAAGCCTGGACACACTGCGTTTGAGAGACTGGAGATCTTAGGAAGCAGGAAATACAGACAGAGGGAGACAGTTTCTGAGTTGACCTGTTGCATAAATGAAAGACTGGAAGTATAGGTTAACTCTTGCATTAGAGTTGGACAGAAAAGGGATGGGAGTTTGCTGCTAGACGGGTGCTACGCGCCCATCATAGAGGAGGAGGAATGAATGCAGACAGTTCAGAGGAGCAGTGACCAATGAAGTAGGGATAGAAAAGAGATAAAGATGCAACAGTGAGGCGAAGAGACAGAGGTTGAAGGGAGTCAGTAAGAGGAGGAGAGTTAATGAGATGAAAAGCCTTTGACTCCACCCTATTGAGAAGAGCTGTATGTGAGGAACCTCCCCACACATGAGAGTTGTACTCCACACAGGGGTGGATAAAACCCGTGTATAGAGTCAACAATTATGCAGGGGTAAAGAAGGAACTGAGTCGTCTTAGCACACCTAATCTCTTGGAAGCAGATTTTATGAGATATGTAATATGATCATTCCAAGACAAGTCCCGAGTAAATGAAACCCCAAGCATGTTCAAAGATGATGCTGGATGAAGCTGAATATTATGAAACATTAGTGGGTACACCTGTGGAAGATTTTGTCGGGTTGATAGGTGTGAGAACTGAGTATTTGATGCATTAAAAACAAGATTATTTTTACCCCAGTCAGAGATACGAGCCAAGTCAGACATTAGGTGTGCCATGGCCTCATCCCTTGTTTGTTGAAGTAACTGCTGAGATGGGCGTTGCGGGGAACCGTATGGAAAGGTGAAGGGTGGAGTCATCAGCTTATGAGTGGATAGGGTTAGATGTACAGCTTAGAAGATCATTGATGAATAAAAGGAAAAGAGTTGGTGATAGGGCAGAGCCCTGAGGAACACCACTGTTGATAGATGTAGGGGAAGAACGATGGCACTGTACAACAGCAGCCATAGAACGACCAGAAAGGAAGCCAGATGAAGGCGCAGATAGAAGGATAGAAACCGTAAGAGGCAGTTTGGAAATTAAAGATTTATGTCAGACTCAACTGAAAGCCTTTGAGATGTCAAGTGCAATGGCAAAGCTTTCGCCAAAGTCCCGAAAGGAGGATGACCAGGAGTCTGAAAGGTAGGTGAGAAGATCGCCAGTGGAGCGTCCCTGACAGAACCCAAAGTGACGATCAGAAAGAAGGTTGTGATAGGAAAGATGCTTTAATTTTTTTTTTCTTTATGTGTCCGACTCTGGGCAAAGGCTTCAGGGCCTATATCTCGGGGGCACTAGCCTATCCCAAAGCCCAGTAGTCCTCCTACATCTCCACATGTCACCACTTCGGTGCTAACACCCACCGTCCGTATTGAATACATGCTAAGGCTGTCTCATACAGGACTTGTGTATTGGTATTAGCTGGAATACTTTTTTGACATGTCAGCGTGTCATCTGATGGATCAGGAAAGTCTGCTTTTATGAAATTCAAATCCTTAAACTGTTCCCTGCCCCAGCCGGGATTCAAACCTGGGTCCATCAGGACTGCAGGCCGCCTCTCTACCGATTTAGCCACCTCCTCCCCCAGGTTAAAGCAATTGGACGATAGGGGGAGGCGGTGGCTCAATCGGTAAAGAGTTGGCCTGCAGTCCTAACGGACTCGGGTTCAAATCCCGCTGGGGCAGGGAACAGTTTAAGGATTTGAATTTCATAAATATCAGACCTTACTGTTCTCCCAGAAGACCCGCCAACATGTCGTAAAAATACCCCCGCTAATACCAATACACTAGTCCTAAATGAGACCGCCCTAGCGTGTATTCAGTATGGACAGTGGGTGTTAGCGCCGAAGTGGTGACATGTAGAGGTGTGCGGTACATAGGAGAACTACTAGGCCTTGAAAGCAGGCTGTGAAGCCTATCCCTAGAGTCGGTCACATAAAAAAAAAAAAAAAAGTTAGAGGGTTGGGAATTGTCCCCCATCTTTGGGACTGGCTGAATAAGAGCAAACTTCCAGTAAGAAGGAGAGGTACAAGTTGATAGGCAAAGGCGAAAGAGTTTGCCTAGGCAGGGTGTAAGCACAAAAGCACAGTTCTTGAGAACAAGAGGGACTCCATCAGGCCCATATATCTTGTTAGTATTGAGGCCTGTGATGGCAGAAAATACATCACCTGAAGATATTTTAATGTCAGCCATGAGGAAGTTAGAGGGGAGGAAGTGATGGAGAAACAGCACCGGAATCATCTGAGATGGAATTGGAGGATAAAGTGTGAGTGAAGAGATCTGCTTTATCAGTAGAAGAAATAGCTACAGAGCCATCAGAGTAGAAAAGAGGAGGGAAGGATGATGAGGTAAAGTTGTTAGAAAGGTTTTTGGCAAGATGCCAGAAGGAGCGGGAAGAATTAGAGTTGGAGAGTTGAGAGCATTTAGTATGGATGAAATTGTTTTTTGCAGAGCGAAGAACAGACTCAGCACAATTCCGGGCAGAAACGTATAAAAGATGTGATTCAGGGGTGGGTTGACTACGGTACCTTTTATAGGCCCTCTCCTTGTTGTAGGACAGCATTAGAACAAGCGTGATTAAACCAAAGCTTTCTTGCATTAGTCAAAGGATATGAGAAAGGAATGTATGCTTCCATGCTCGAGAGAATAACCATAATGCGCAAGGCACATTCAGATGGCTCGCGGCCATGGAAGCAATAATTATTCCAGGGAAAATCAAAGAAGAACTGCCTGAGGGCCTCCCAATCCGCAGCTCCAAAGTGCCACAAACGACGTTTCTTTAGAGGGTCCACAGGCTGTAATGGAGTGCTAGGACAGGTTTAGGTGATAAGGTTGTGATCAGAGGAGCCCAACGAGGAGAAAAGACTAACAGTGTAAGCAGAAGGATTAGTTGTAAGGAAGAGGTCAAGTATGTTGCAGCTTTCACCAAGGCGGTCAGGGATACGGGTAGGGTGGTGTACAAGCTGGTCTAAGTCATTAAGGATAGAAAAAGTGTAGGCTTGTTCACCAGGTGGATCAGTGAAAGGACAGGAGAGCCAAAGGTTATGGTGAACATTGAAATCTCCTAGGATGGAGATTTCAGAGAAAGGAGAAAGGACAGAATATGTTCCATCGTAGAAGTAAAATTGTCGAAGAATTTTTGATAGTCAGTAGAATTATGGGCTAAGTAAACAGCGCAGAGACATTTAGTCAGAGAATGACAGGAAAGCCGAAGCCAGAGTGTAGAGAATTCAGAAGAGTCGAGTTCAGGAACACGAGAGCAAGATAAATCGTTGCGTATATATACACAACAGTCACCTTTGGCTTTGAAATGAGTATAGAGAAAGTAGGAGGATATAGAAAAGGGTTTTCTGTCAGTTGCCTCAGACAGCTGAGTCTCAGTTAGGAAAAGAAGGTGAGGTTTAGAGGAGAAGAGGTGGTGCTCAACAGAGCGAAAGTTAGAGGAAAGGCCTTGAATGTTGCAGAAATGAAGAAGAAGTAACTCAGACAGTGGTTCCAGGCAGCTCGAGTCGTCACCGGGAAAGGGGCAGAAGTTGGGGGCATTTATGGTCCCCCCTCCCCTCAGGACTCTGAGGCTGTATGCTCCAAGCCATGATTATTTTTTTTTTAATCTTTAAAAAGGAAGTGTAGCGTGTACTGTGCATGTAGTTTGGTGTTGATAGAGAAACCTGTACTGGAGAGCAGGCTGGCCTACTCTCTGTGTTACTGAGACACTGAAAAAGTTCAGCAAAGGGGGATGGTCGGGAACTAGTCCCGAGGGCTGATGAAATGGGAGCTCCAGCTCTCCCATTCATTAGCTTTCCATCCACCTTGAGAGTACTTCTTTCCTCGACTAGTGCTACAGGGTGATAAGAATTTTCACAGTTTTCACTATTTCTGAGTAGCCTACGCACAGTCTAATGGCTTTAGTTCATATAATTCAGATTCTTTGGCTTGCCACTCTTACTTTGAAAATGTCTTTTTGCAACATATATATGGAAAACAAGAAGAATTTCATCTATGGATATATCTTTGTAAGACTGTACTATAACAGAAAGCTTCTCATATTCTAGAAGGTCTCTGGAATTGCAATCAAGTGCATTCATTGCTTCTATTAGAGGCATGTTTTGTGTGAAGCGAATATCAAGCTCTGAGAGAAATCTGATATATCAAAATAGGTTCTTTTGATTTCAGTCTTTGGAGCAATACAAGTATTCACCTCATTTCTCCCTAAAGCTGAATCAGATAAGAAGCTCCTTAGTCCTGATGAAACCTTCTGAATTCTCTTAGGTCTGCTCAACTGCTTTGAATTTTCCAAGTTTGTATCAGTCTTATATGTTGAAGCAAAATCTTCAGCTTTATCAAAAATATCACAGAAATCCTCGTCCTTCTCAAGACATGCATTTCTTTAATAGTTGACTGTATTAGAGGGCAAGCTTCAGATAGTAAAGCTTCCTTTGCTTGAAGCTGATCTGACAAATTATTGGTAACTCTAAGGACTTGTTCTATTCTATGTAGATCCATTACGAACCTGAAAGACTTTAACTTTTTTTATAGTCCATTTGCTTCTGGTGCAGCGTCTGAATCAGAACCCTCTGAAACTGTATGAAGCACTGATAGCAAACTTCCATAGCGAAGCTTAACATCTGATACTGCCCTGTAATAGTGAGACCATCTAGTTATGGTAGGTCTTTCTAGTGTCAAAACCTGAAGATCTTCTGTTTTTTGTGCCTCTATGAAAAGTTGGTTCCCTGTGTTACTGTTAGTAATAGATTTATATGTGTTTTAACAACTGCAAAAAAATGAAGAGAGGTCACAGGTATTCTTTATGCAGTCGCCCAGTATTAAATTCAGCCTGTGTGCATGGCAATGTATGTATACTGCTTGGGGAATTTTATCCCGTAGTCTTGCTTGCACCCCACTAAAGCATCCACTCATTACACTAGCACCATCATAACACTGAGTCACACAGTTAGACCAAATTAATCCAGATTGTTCTATCTCCTTATTTATATAATCAACTAAACTTGCTGCATCAACCTTTTCCATGTGATAGGTTCCTATGACACGTTCCTTCACAATACCCTCACTAAAGTACCGCACAAGAATAGCCATCTGTTCTTTTTTTGACAAGTCTTTCCTTTCATCAACCATAACTGAAAAGTACTTGGCTTCTTGTGCTTCAGCACAAATTGTGTCGTTGATAAGTCTTCCAACAACCGATATCAACTCATTCTGGAACTGAGGACTTGTGTAATGGCCATATCGTCGATCCAACTTTTGTTTTAGAGAGGGATTTGATTCAGCAATTAGGTGAAGAATTCTACAAGATTTCCTGAATTTAATGTATCACCACCCTCATTTTGTCCAAGAATAGACAGGCCTTGCATTCCTAGTAATGCAGTGACTTTTAAAAGTAACTTTACATGTTCCCTGTTGTCCTCAATTTCTTGTTGCCTAGCTGAAGATAGAGGGGATACTACGGACTTAGTTGACCCTGACTGAATATCCTTGAAATTAGACCAAGCTATCATACTATTGTCACGAATCAAATTCGCAACATTTTCCTTTTGTGAGAAACCACGAACTATTAGTGGAAAACTCACTGTGTATCGCTCAGTTAACCGTTTCTCTCTCCATTTCGGTGGTATACTTTTCAAAACATTCGTCACTGTTTCAGAAGTGACCGATCTAATGCACGTCATTAAGTGCTCTACTG
This sequence comes from Coenobita brevimanus, assembly GCF_032717465.1. NCBI lineage: Eukaryota > Metazoa > Arthropoda > Malacostraca > Decapoda > Coenobitidae > Coenobita > Coenobita brevimanus. The sequence continues at coordinate 23,071,219 of NC_136972.1, forward strand.
AGCGATATTATTGTTTCTTTATTGTTCGCCCCTGCCTGCCTCGACCGTTAAAAAAATGCGGCCATAGCGCTCCCTTTCTTTCCCACGAGTTAGTCAGTCAAGTGTTTGTCGTGACGGAGTGAGGTTCTGTGCTCCAGCAGTGAGAGAGGTCAGCTAGCACCCAGACTCCACTAGACTACAGTTCTCCAAGCTCCCACCCTTCTTGGTGATACACCACATTCATTGACCAGTATTTCCTTTTTGTATTTTCCTAGGTTTAAGAGTTTAGTTAAGTGTGCTGTTTCCTCACATGCTAGCCGGCTGCGTCGCATGTTGTTTTTTGGGGGCGTAAGAATTTAGCTTTTGAGTGAGTGAGTGAGTACGATCTCTTTATTTGAATTCATTTGAAGTGTAACGTTAAATTTATTTCTTTGTAATCAATAAACTTAACAGTTCTTTTTCTTGAGCTTAATGTAATGTAAACTTGTGCTTCATTTCTCCACAATTAAGCTTATTTCCCTTATAGCTCCTAGCTTGCATAAACGTTTTGCTATTCATAACTGGTACTTAGGCCAGTCTTGTTGTATTAAGCTTAAAATCCGTTGTGCCTTCTAGGAGTTAAGCATCAGCAAGAACCTGATATCATTAATAGTATTAGTTATTTATTGTCAGGGGTGAAGTCACTTTCTCCAGAGGCTAACAGTACTAATAATCAGCATTTGTGAGTAATTAGTCTCTGCTGTGTACTGTTGAGAAAGTTAATAAATTCTCCTTCTTAGAGTCTGGCAAAGCAAGCCGGTATAAAGTATTCATTGCTTGATTTAGCAAGACAATTCATTGTCCCTGCTCTTCAGTATCATTGAGAATTATCATTTAATATTTGTTTATATTTAAAAACCCCATGACAATTTTTAACTGCACGCGAAAAACATGAACTTGAAGTGCTGAAGCTCAAGCGAGATTCCTTGGCTTCAGACACATCTGGTGCAGTTGGTCCAAGCTCCACGAGCGCTCTCCCTGCACATGTTGTGGCGACCCCACGCATCAAGCTTCCTTCATACAAGGAAGGCGAGCGAATCGAGCCGTACATAGCTCGTTTTGAGGACATGGCAGACATGTATCAACTGGATGAGGCAGCTAATTGGCTCCAATTTCTTAGTTTATTTGAGGGCCCTGCCCTCGATATTCTCCACAGAATTCGTGGAGACAATCTCACATATGAGATGATGAAAGCTGCACTCATTAAGGCGTATGGTCTCACAGTAGACGACGCCAAAGTTCAGTTCATGCGAGCTCGTCTCCAAGACAAGGAGACAGCTGTTCAGTTCCTCAACCGTCTTACTGCTTACTTAAATGAGTGGATGGAGAAAGATGAAACTCCTTCCACGCGTGAGGGGATAATTGACCTTATTCAGCGTACACAGCTAGAGAGGTCGTGGCCTGCTGAGCTCATAGCACAGCTTAAGATCTGCCAGGTGAAAGATGCCAGCCAAATGGCAGAAAAGGCTGACGCGTACTTCACTGCATACGGGTATCAAACTCGTAAGCAAAACACCTGGAACAGCAGAAAAGATACTGCCAAGCCTGGGAAGCCGTCTCAGACTGAATCCCAGCATCAAGGCCATTCTCAGAGTAATGGCCAAGGTCCAAGCAAACAGCAGAAGGACCAGGGGCAAAATACACAGCAGCCTGCTTGGAAGTGGTACAACAAGCACCCCAACCAGCAGCAGTTCCCCAAGCAGCAGCAGCAATACAAGGACAAGCCACGTAACCCTCAGTCAGGTCAATCAGTGTATCGGAGGCAGGAGGCAAACGCAGCCTTCATTCCACAAGCACACGGTGGTGCCATCTCTACCAGTACAGGTACTTCCCAACAGTTCGCAAGTCCCCCTCCGACCATGAACTCTCCTCCACAGGTAGTCAATGCTCCACCTCCTCAGATGGTGAGTACGACTCCTCAGACACCTAGTTCCCAGGGCGCCATGTTTGCTGCATCGGTTGTTCCGCAATCTCATGAATGACTGGCTGCTACCTCCTCAGACCCTTCCACCAGCAACACTGCCTTTCTTGTTCAGCCAGGGTTCGTGGGAGGTGTTTCTGTAAATGTTCTGAGGGATAATGGTTCCTCAGGTTGCTCTGTTAAGCAGAGTTTAGTTCGGCCTGATGAGCATACATGTCGACAGATCCAAGTTAGACTTATTGATGGATCAGTGAGATTGTTCCCTGAGGCACGTATCCAGGTGGCGTCTCCATTTTTCACTGGCCTGACAGCTGCAGTTGTCATGCCAGAACCTTTATTTGACCTCATTATAGGCAACATATCTGGCGTCAAAAATAGTTGCGCCGTAGATGTTGCTACTCAGACTTCGGCTGCTGCGGTAACACGAGCCATGGCCAAGGCTCCAAATCGCGTCACTCCGTTGACCATCGCAACGCCGCAAGATCTGATTCGTAGTCAAGATGTTGTCCAAGAGCAACAGAGTGACTCAACACTTGCCTCAGTGCGTAAGAAGCTGGAGGGTAAAGTGATTAAGTATTCACGGGGAGGACAAGCCAGGTTCCTTCGTAAGCGAGGACGGCTGTACCGTGAGTCACAGACACCCCAGGGTGAGGTTCGACCGCAGTTTGTCGTTCCTGCAAAGTATCGCCGAGCAGTGTTTGAATTAGGTCATTGTTCAGCGATGGGAGGTCACATGGGTCAAAAGAAGACCTCTGACCGCATCCATGCTGACTTTTTCTGGCCAGGAATGGGACGGGAAATAACGAGGCTCGTACGTTCCTGTGATGTGTGTCAGCATACCACTGACTGGGGACGTGTCCGTCCTGCGCCATTGAAACCAATGCCCATAATCTCTGAACCGTTCGAGAGAGTAGCAGTTGACATAGTTGGGCCAATCTCCCCTAGGGCTAGTGATGGATCAAAGTATATCCTCACTATTGTTGATTTCAGCACACGGTGGCCTGAAGCCGTGGCCCTTAGGAATATAGAGGCCGTCACTGTTGCTGAGACATTAATTGAAGTGTTCTGTCGTGTAGGCATCCCTAAGGAGGTCTTAAGCAACCGGGGTTCGCAGTTCACTTCAGCAATGATGAACAAAGCATTCAGGTTGCTGTCCATCCGAGGCTTATGGACTACGCCGTATCATCCCATGTGTAACAGGTTGTGTGAGAGGTTCAATGGGACTCTCAAGAAGATGTTGAGGCGCATGACCGCCGAACAGCCAAAGAAATGGCCGCGGTTCATTGCTCCTCTTCTATTTGCTTATCGAGAAGCCCCACAGCATTCATTGAAATTCTCACCCTTTGAACTGGTGTATGAAATTCGGTCCGTGGACCACTTCAAGTCCTTCGCGAGTTGTGGGACGATGAAGAACCTGAACCTGAAGTCAAGACCACCTACGCCTACGTCCTTGATTTGGCTGACCGCCTCCAGTCGATGTGCGAGCTAGCTAAGGAAGAACTGATCAAGGCGCGGTAAGTTCAAAAGGCTTATTACGATAAGAAGGCAAAGCTTCGGAAGTTTAGTCCAGGCGATAAGTGCCTGGTGTTACTCCCCACTGCCCAGAACAAGCTGTTGGTGCAGTGGAAGGGTCCATTTGATGTAGTAGAGCGCATTTCAGACCTCAACTACATAATTCAGATGGGGAATCTTCATAAAACGTTCCACATTAACATGTTCAAGGCTTATCATGAGTCAGACCCCGAGGAGGCTGGCCTACGAGTAGCTGATGATAGTGACCAGCCACTGGAAGAAACCGGGGCAGCCGCGGTGATCCCAGCTGATGACCATGATGACGAGCCCTTAACTGCTCAGTCCCGTCAGGAAAAGACTGTCCGAGATGTTTTACTTAACCCTGACTTAGCAGTAGGAGACCAAAATGCCTTAAGGTCACTGCTCTGTCAGTATGCTGATGTCTTCTCAGACCAACCTAGACGTGCAAAGGTTGCGTGTCATAAAATTGAGTTGACCAGCAATGCTCCCATAAAGGTTAAGCCATATCCGATTCCCATGCGACTACTGGACGCAGTAGACAAGGAAATTGCCGACATGGAGACTGCAGGCATTATCAAAAAGTCCTCATCTCCTTACTGTAGTCCGTTGGTAGTAGTTCACAGGAAAGATGGTGGAGTCAGGATTTGTGGCGACTATAGAAGGCTCAATGCAATCACCATAGTGGATGCTGAGCCAATGGGTGACCATACTACCATCTTCTCCAAGCTGACAGGGTCACGATATTTCACGAAGCTCGATCTAGCGAAGGGATTCTTCCAGATTCCCCTTCATCCTGAGAGTCGTCAGTTCACTGCCTTTGCTACTCCTAGGGGGTTGTACCAGTATAAAGTCCTACCGTTTGGACTTACCAATTCCCCAGCAGTATTTAATCGTGCCATGAGACAAGTGCTCCATGGTATCGTAGGAGTAGAAATGTTCGTTGACGATGTTCTCATTCATTCTGCCACGTTGGAGGAGCACCTCAGACTCTTGGAAATTGTCTTCAGTAGACTCCAGAGTTTCAACATGACTGTGAAGCCTAGCAAATGTAAGATTGCTCACAGTGAGGTGGAGTTCCTTGGACATATTGTTGGCAATAATCACTGCAGGTGTCAGGGTGACAAGATCAGGAAGGTTAGAGAAGCCCCAAGACCCGTGACCAAGAAACAGGTTAGGGCATTCCTTGGCCTAGTGGGATATTATAGGAGTTTTATCCCCAACTTTGCTCTCATTGCCCAACCATTGTACGAGGTGCTACGGAAATATGCTCCAAACACCATTGAATGGGGAGAAGCGCAAGAGAGATCTTTTATCGCTCTTAAGAACATGTTGTGCAAGGAGCCTATCTTGCAGTTGCCTGATTCCAACAAACCTTTCATACTGCACACTGATGCTTCACAAGATCGAGTAGGTGCCGTATTGATGCAGGAATCAGAAGGTGGAATCTTCCCAGTGGCATACCACAGCCGTAGGCTAAAACCCGCTGAGAGGAATGACAGTACTGTTGAGAAGGAACTCTTAGCTGTGGTTGATGGTGTTAAAAAATATTATTATTATTTGGGGCACCATTCACTCTGGAAACTGATCATATGCCACTCACTAGTCTTAGCACAACCAAGACGGCTAATGCAAGGTTGACACGCTGAACACTGTATTTACAGCAGTTTAACCTTGTTGTGAGATACATCAAGGGAAGTGATAATGTAGGTGCAGACCTGATGTGTCGCCTGCTAACTGCTGACTAACACGGGCAACTGTTGTATGCTGGCATCCGTAAGATAGGCGTCCTCAGAGATTTGAGTAAGCCAAGGACCAGCCTGGTTCCCAGTTAAAAGTGTACCAGTAATTGTGAACGTCTCGCCCGTTGGCCCCACAGGACACAGTATGTCCAGGGCCTGTACATACATGTATACCATAAGCTAAGGTGCTGTTCCCTCACATGCTGGCTAGCTGTGCCGCATGTTGAGCGAGGTGGACGCCAGGTTAGAGTTCCCCCTAAACTGGGTGATGGGATGTTGTTAAGGTGCTGTACCCCCACATGCTGGCCGGCTGCACCGCATGTTGAGCGAGATGCATGCCAGGTTAGAGCTTCCCCGCTAAGAACCCTTACGACAACGTTTCCTAGTTAATAATGTATCTAATAAATTAATGGCGACCTCGAATGTACGAAGCTTAGGCTGTTACTCGTATTTTTCAGCTAGAGCGTACCTTTCGTAGCATGTACTGATTGCTAGGCATAGAGAGTAATTGTAATGTAATAAGAATTTCTGTCTCATTGACACTTTTGATGCTCCACCTTAACTGATTTTGCAGGTACAGCAATGGGTGTAGCAGTTTTGCTGTGCGGGCCAGCTGATCGCCTGCCGAAGCTGCCGCCTCTTCTCCTCTGCCTTCGTCGTCGCCATATTATTAATATTTACTGTGTCATTTTACACGTAGATACAGTTACACTACAACTGTCACACTTACACCGTGTATCACATACACCACGCTACACAACAATTAGTTGTTAGTGTAAATGTAGTGAAATTTCTCTCAATTTGACCTGAGTACAGGATTTTCACTGTCGTCACGGAGTTTTTCCCTCAAGCTTGCCTCTATTAACGTAAATACGAGGTTTTTTCGCTCATTGGCGATAGTGATTTTCTCCTGTAGCAGGACAGCACACACACCACAGTGTGAATCTTGTGTGACTGAGTTAGGATGTGTACATAATTATATATATATATATATATATATATATATATATATATATATATATATATATATATATATATATATATATATATATATATATATATATATATATATATTTTATATATATATATATATATATATATATATTATATATAGATATATATATATATATATATATATATATATATATATATATATATATATATATATATATATATCCACAAATTTTTTCCCATAAGGAAAAAATTCATTTTTGTAGGGGCGTAATGTCACGAATCAAATTCGCGACATTTTCCTTTTGTGAGAAACCACGAACTATTAGTGGAAAACTCACTGTATATCGCTCAGTTAACCGTTTCTCTCTCCATTTCGGTGGTATACTTTTCAAAACATTCGTCGCTGTTTCAGAAGTGACCGATCTAATGCACGTCATTCAGTGCTCTACTGAGCGATATTATTGTTTCTTTATTGTTCGCCCCTGCCTGCCTCGACCATTAAAAAAATGCGGCCATAGCGCTCCCTTTCTTTCCCACGAGTTAGTCAGTCAAGTGTTTGTCGTGACGGAGTGAGGTTCTGTGCTCCAGCAGTGAGAGAGGTCAGCTAGCACCCAGACTCCACTAGACTACAGTTCTCCAGGCTCCCACCCTTCTTGGTGATACACCACATTCATTGACCAGTATTTCCTTTTTGTATTTTCCTAGGTTTAAGAGTTTAGTTAAGTGTGCTGTTTCCTCACATGCTGGCCGGCTGCGCCGCATGTTGTTTTTTGGGGGGCGTAAGAATTTAGCTTTTGAGTGAGTGAGTGAGTACGATCTCTTTATTTGAATTCATTTGAAGTGTAACGTTAAATTTATTTCTTTGTAATCAATAAATTTAACAGTTCTTTTTCTTGAGCTTAATGTAATGTAAACTCGTGCTTCATTTCTCCACAATTAAGCTTATTTCCCTTATAGCTCCTAGCTTGCATAAACGTTTTGCTATTCATAACTGGTACTTAGGCCAGTCTTGTTGTATTAAGCTTAAAATCCGTTGTGCCTTCTAGGAGTTAAGCATCAGCAAGAACCTGATATCATTAATAGTATTAGTTATTTATTGTCAGGGGTGAAGTCACTTTCTCCAGAGGCTAACAGTACTAATAATCAGCATTTGTGAGTAATTAGTCTCTGCTGTGTACTGTTGAGAAAGTTTATAAATTCTCGTTCTTAGAGTCCGGCTAAGCAAGCCGGTATAATCATTGCTTGATTTAGCAAGACAATTCATTGTCCCTGCTCTTCGGTATCATTGAGAATTATCATTTAATATTTGTTTATATTTAAAAACCCCGTGACAACTATTAATGTGCCTTTCACCTGCCTGATGCTGTTTGAGATGGGGACTGATCAATAAACGGTCTCCTACCTGGTCCTTCCTCCTTGCGAACAGATGCTCCAGCAAAATGCCTACATGGAAAGCAGTAACACGCATCTTGCGAGACCGAGTACTCTAACCAAGAAAAGTTATCAAAATAGGGACTTCTAAATTTCCAATTATTCTGATTGCTTGGATAGCTTGGCAGTTTTGGTTGACTGGGTTTATCATAGGAGGACTTAGATATATCAACTACTTGAGTACCTGGAGTTTGTGATGTAGATGGACTGTCTTTTGTATCTTTTTGATCTTGGTTCAGTACAACAGTATGTGGTAACGTGACTTCTGGTTCATCAACAGGAATCAAATCTGAGTCTTGACTAAAGGATGACGTAGTGGCTGTCAGTATTGTTAGTTGCCTTACTACTTGAAGAACCTGAAGCTCTACAGGCATGATCATCCTAGAAAGTGGAAACATATCTATTATATATATATAGGCTATATATATATGTGTGTGTGTGTTTCTCTTTTATTGGATGATCATGCCTGTAGAGCTTCAAGTTCTTCAACCAGTAAAGCAACACCCATATGGGAATCACTGATCTAAATAAACTCTCAAGACTCCTACCTGCATCTACAGTCAGGGAAAGTTCCTCATTACACACCTCCCGAAGCACTGGTGTGAGACAGGTGAATATGAAGAGGCAGCCTGACCTCATATGTCTGGTAACTGTGAGTGTGAAGAAGGGGGAGGCGGAGGATTGGGTTCAGAGGAGGGTTTAGTGATAGACTGAGAATCGCGTGTAGGTCTGCAATGAATGAGTTAGACGGTGTGTTTGATGACAATATGATGCTAACATTTTATGAGGAAAATTTCGTATGTCCGTAAAGTTAGTGCTGTCAGGAAAGTTATGCAAGTTTGCTGGGTTCGGACGGAGGTTTGAATGCTTTCATTTCATCTCAACTTTAACATGAGACGTTTCCCCAGGAGATATTCGTAACGATATAACATATATTTATAATTTGTGTTGGCTCGATAACAAAACCATTGTATTATCTATCTATAAATTCTTATTTGTTCATTTATTTATGCTCTGTCATCCCACAGTAAACCTCCGCCTGCAAACATTTCGAGTGTTATTCTGGTAATTATTCATCTCGAACTTGGAGGCTAGGGTAGTGTGTAATAATAATAATAATGGTAATAAATATATATGAGAGATTAACAGGTTTTTCGTTTTCCTTTAGATAAAATGACATGAGAAATCCCAATTATAAGATCAGTCTCTGTAACCATCATTCCTATCGATCATTACAAAACGAAGGCATAGACGCGTACCTTTGACAGTATACATACATTGATACTGCGACGTGAGCAACTCTCTAAACCCTCCCACCCGCGACCACCTTCCCTTCCACTCACAGTTACTAGACATGTGGGGTCTGGCTGCTGCTTCGTGACTATTCGTTGACCACCAGTGTTCCGAACAATGGGTAATGCGGAACTTTCCCTGACTGTATACGTACATCCTAAGATGCATAAAAGCTTTTAATGATAGCCAAAATACAATAAAAAATGCAGCTCGATACTGAAGTTAACTGAAGTGGACTAGGAACATATTTACATTGCCATCCTTTAATATACCTAGTAATTATTGTGACTATTAAACACACACACACACACACACACACACACACACACACACACACACACACACGATACATTTCACTCAAAATGAATTGAGGCTACACACAAATTATTTTTAATTTCACGGTGTTAACCTTAAATTTTTTCTATAATTGTAGTTGATTTGGAGGCCCCCTCAGAAAACCTGGGGGGGGGGGCGAGCGCCCCTCGCTGCCCTCCTCCCCAAATGACGCTCCTGCTTTAACCCACGGATTGCAAGCCACAGCTCAGGCTGGGTAGCGTCGCGTTGCAAGCCGCAGTTCAGGCTGTGCTAACCTTCCAGTGGCCGTGGGGGGCGCGGTAGCACAGTGGTATTGCGCCGGACTCATAATCGGGGGATTGCGAGTTCGAGCCTCGCCCGGGCTGCCGTGCCGGGAGTGGTAGCTCGCTCCTGTAACCCTAGCGGGGCTATATAGTCCAATACAGGGCTTAGCTCGGGGGGACTCCATTTCTCCCATTTTCCAGTGGCCGTGCATCACTACTAACTACTCCACCCCTTCACAAACTTATGCATGGCGCTACACAAAGATGGAGAGAGAGAGAGAGATTGTTTCTTTTTCATCAAATGATGCCCTGGATGTTTATCTTCAAGTTTATAATAAACAAAAACTAAAAAATTCATTTTTTCACTCCACTCCTACGCAAACTTACGCAAGGCACTACGCAAAGACAGAGAGAGATATTTTTTTCCACCAGATGATGCCCTGGATGTTTACCTTCAGGTTTAAAATGAACATAAAAAATAAAAAAAACATTTTTTGCACACCATAGGGAGGGATAAAAAAAAAAAAAAAAAAAAAAGGTAATTCAGTAATCCACGGGTTAATGTCCTCAGCCACTTCAGTGCTGCATGGTCTGTCCTGATGATGAAGTAGGACCCATACAAGTAGGGATGGAAGAAATAAAGGCTCTTCATCACTGTTAAGAGCTCCTTATGGGTGACACAGTAGCTCCGCTCCTGTGGGCTGAGCTTTGTTGTAATACGCCACCATATACTCTTTTTCGTCCTTCTTTTGCAACAGGACTCCACCAATACCAGGGTCACTAGCATCACAGTCCAGGATGAATGGCTGACTCTGATCAGGGTACGACAATACTGGAGAACTTGCCAGCACATGCTTGAGTTCGTTGAAGGCTTTCTGAGTCAGTGCTGTCCATGCAAACTTCTGCCTCTTCCCCAACAGCTTGTGCAGAGGTGCAGCTATCGTTGCATAGTCATTGGCAAAACGCCGGTAGTAGGAACACAAGCCCAGGAAACGTCGTAGCTCCTTCATACAAGTTGGAACCAGACAGCTTTCCACAGCTGTCATCTTCTCTGAATCAGTACGAACGCCACCCTTGCCTACAATGTGTCCCAGGTACTTCACTTCCTTCTGAAACAAGTAGCACTTCTTTGGGTTCAGCTTGAGGTGCGCCACTCGTATCCCATTGAACACCTCCGACAGCCTCTCCAATTCTTGGTCGAAAGTCCGCCCAAACACAATTATATCGTCCAGATAGACGAGAGCCGTCTGCCAATGCAGGCCTTCCAGTATGCGATCCATGAGACCCTCAAAAGTAGCTGGGGCATTGCATAGGCCAAATAGCATCACTTTAAGCTGGCATAAACCAAGCCCATACGAAAAAGTTGTTTTCTCCTTGTCCTTCTTTACAACCTTGATCTGATATGTCCTGCCTTCATGTCTAAGAATCACTTGGGACTGACTGAGCATCCAAGGTGTCATCAGTTCTTGGCAGGGGGTATGCATCATTCAGTGTCTGTTCATTCAGGGCTCAATAATCTACAAAACATCTTACTGAACCATCCTTTTTCCTTGCCAGTTACACTGCTGATTTCCAAGGACTGCTGGACTTTTCTATCACTCCTTGACTTTGAGATTCTCCATACCTTCTCCATTTCTTGCCATTGAGCTGGTGTCATCCTCTGCACTGGTTGTGTGATTGGGCGGCGATCCCCAGTGTCTATATAATGCTCCACCAGATCAGTGCACCCCAAGTCTAGGTCTCCGGTTGAAAAGGCACCAACAACATTTCGTCAGCGGCTGCCTCAGCTTCAGCACTTGTGTACCATCAAGGCATTAGCAACACCTTAAAAATAGGTCTTGTAAGTGGTCTGGTGGATATCCATTGTCTTTGACTACACTCCTTTCACAAGCCTTCCTCTGACGCCATTCAAGGTCCACCCCTGGCACAGTCCCAGAATTTCTCCCTCGTTGATCTTCCGTGGCTCATGGGAGAAATTGGTCACCACAACCTGCACTTCAGCTGCACCTGTTTCCACCAGAGTTCTTCCCACCATCACTCCTGTCTTTGTCTTGCACCGTACATCAGGCTCTACCACCCTTAGACAGCTGTCAAAAGAGTCACTCACCTTGCACTGGAACAATAGATCTGATTTTGGGGGTATCACTGCAGAGCGGAACACCCTCACCTCGCCACCAGAACTGTTACATCTCACTGTGGTGACAGGAACCACCTTTCCTCGAACCTTCAACTTTATGGAGCAGAAGTCCAATTCACATCCCATGGATGTCAGATATTCCAGAAGGCAAGGATCCTCCATCTTGCCTACATAGACTGGAAGAGTAGCCTCTTGCCCTGCCACTTCAACCCGGACTTCCAGGGGTCCCCTCAGTTCTGCGCAATGCCCAGTTACGCCACACAATTGTTCCGATGACTCAGGGAAATACCGATGATGTAACACATCAGGCCTCACAAAAGTCTGCCCTGAGGCTGAATCAATCACCAGGGAACACCTCCTTCCGTCTATTCTTCCATCTACTCGTACAATGTCGATTGCAGTTCTCTTGCATTTTATCAGTGGTGGAACTATTGGGAAAAGCTGGCTGGTGGTTGCCCCTTAATATCAGCCTCCACTAGTTTGCCACTTCTTTCTGATCTTCTGCAACCTTCTGATCCTCCTTTTTCTTCTTCAGACACTCGGAACTGAAGTGTCCCACCTCACTACATGTCCAACACGCTCCTGTTACAGTTGAAGATTTCCTTGCACTGCTTTGTTCTTGCTCCTTCTTCCATTTGTAACAATCCTCCTTCTTGTCTCATAGCTTCCTGCAGAACCAACAACCTCCTCCGGTCTTCTCCTGTTCCTTCTTCCACCTGTAGCAGTCCTCTTTTCTATGTCCTGGCTTTTCACAGTACCAGCAACTTCCTTCAAATTTTTCTGCTTTACATACCTGCCCCTTTCTTGCCTTGAATCCTGCACTATGACCTGACATAGAACTCAAACTCTAGAGCCCTGGCTAGTGCTTCTTGCGTGCTTCTCGGTTGTGCCTGCTTCACTTGCACTTTCAACTCTGCAATGTCAAGGGCATCAATGAACTGGTTCCTCAGAAGGACAGCCAATAGGTTAGGTGCTGCTCCAGGATACGCCTTGTATTCCATACTCTCCAGGTAATGAGCAAGCTGCTGTAGGGATTTGTCTCGAGCCCGTACATGTCTCCGGTATCTTGCTTTGTGAACCCCAGTCTTGTACATCGTCCCATATCTGCATTCCGGCACTTTTACCAGGGACTGATAACTGTTCCCATCCTCCACTGACATTTGGCCAAGAATCTCCATTGCAGCACCCTTGAGGCTTGTAGCAAGCTGCATTGCCTTTTGCCTATCATCCCAATAATTCTGATCTGCAAGCAACTCAAACTGCACACGATTACCTTCCCAAGATACTTTGCAATCAAACTTCTGAGGTTTCTTCTTATTTGGACCCCCATTATATCCATGCCCTTCACTGGTTTTGGGCCTAAAAACTGGGGCATCATAATTAAGTCCAGGACTTGAAACTCCTACATTGTGTTTAATCAGCCCTGTAATGCTACCTTCAGATGCTTGGGATTCGTCAAGATCCACCATGCTCTGTCCATTCTTTTCGTATGCTCCCTGTACACCAACCTGAGGCTTAGCAGTGCAATACTTCTCTAATGCTTCAGTTTTATTACTAATTATCTTTACATGGTCGACTATATGCTTCAGCTGGTAATCTACATGTTGTTTGCATTTCATTACTATTTCCTCACTAATCTTCAGATGGTTGTCTACATGCTGCCTGCACTCTGTCATTATTCTCTTACAAATCTTCAGCTGGTTGTGTACATGCTGTCTGCACTCCATCACGTTATTGCTTACCTCATACTTCTGCTGCTGTAGCTCAGCATATACTGTACATTCTCCTTCAACTGTTGTTCTTCCTTCATTTCCCCCATGAAAGCATCTAGCTGAACTTGCATCCTCAGTTGTGACTCCCTCTGTTGCTCCTGTAATGCCTCTTGCAGATGTTCAAATCGTTCTTTCTGTTCTTCGTTTTCTGCATGTAATTGTTCTTTGAGTTGTTTCTGTCCTTCATTCTGTGACTGTAATTGTCCATTAAGTTCTTTCTGTCCTTCATTCTGTGCCTGTAGTTGTCCATATAATAGCTTCATAACTGCACCCAGTGAATATGATGCCTCCTCCTGCTTAGCTTGGCCTCTTGTCTGTACACCTTCTGCCTTCATGTCGAAGGTTAGACTCACTGCAGCCCTAAATGATCCACACTTCTGACACCACTATTACATCCCCGACCCACACTGTCACAGGCTCCAACAGCAGTAGATCAGTATAGGAAGGACGTTGCCAAGTGAGTTGTTTTTCCTAGAGGCAGCTTTCCGGAGTACAGCACCCAAAGCAGCTCAGGTGTTGTAAATAAACACTGGCTTCTAAAGTTCACTGTATTTATTTTCCATATAATTACACTTAATGTTTGCTAACTTCGCTTCACTGTTTCCACCAGTACCAGAGCAATACAGACTTCACCAACTGCAATTACACTTAATGCTTGCCAACAACACTTCACTATTTTCACAAGTACCGAAGTTACACAGACTACACTGACATTGCACTACACTCAAACTGACCTGAAAACTGACTGAAACTGCCGTTTTTTTTTTTTTTTTTTCCCTATCGACCATTGAGGCCGGAGCCCCTGGTCATTAAGGCAAAATTATATATATGTAAATACATTGACATATATATACATATATATACGAACATATATATATATACATACATACATACATACACACATCCATGCATATGAACATACACACTTTCATGCACACGTACATATATATATATATATAATAATTTTTATTTTATTATTTTTTTAATTTTTATTTTTATTATTTTTTTGGTAATTTTTTATATTTTTAACCTTATATTACTTATAAACAAAAATGCCTAATATAAAGACCCTAAAACTAACCACCTAACAGACAAATCGCTATCCTATACTAAGTCCTAAGAGACAAATAACTAGACCTACACTAATGGTAAAAAAGCCTCGACCAAAAGAACACCATCGACTGCAGATATGTAATGCCTTTCTACATTACATACCTGCACTCATCACCTGGTGCCTGTCAGTCGAGGCACAACCTAATATAGGGGCCATCAATATATGAAAGGGAACCAGACGAGTCAGGATCATTTCCATATACGTCAGCTGTCGGCCCTAATTAGAATAACTTAAGCAAGATGGTATAATGTATTTACATAATTTATACAAAAAGTGAAGAACCTCGCCCAGCAGACCACCATCGACTGCAAGTGCCCAATACCTTCCTATATTGCACACTTGCACTCATCAGCTGGTGACTGTCAGGCGAGGAACTTGGCTTAATGTAGGGGACATCTATATTAGAAATAGAGCGGTGGGAGGAGGAACTATTTAAAATATGTCAACTGTCAACCCTAATTAATATTACAATATATACATATTTACCGTTGATAAAAACCATAATCACACAGTAAAACAGTCACATCACTCTGAGCAGTCCGGTCTCTCTCAAGAAAGCCATCAATTTATCAGTCATAACAATGTCCCCATCACCCAGGATAGTGGAAAGGGAGAAGGGGACGTCTGCTGCGCCGCAGTAATTTATAAGTGAAGCGCGTTCACGAATAAATCGCCGACAGCGCAGGATGATATGACTGATAGATAACACCGCATTACAGATGTCACAGTGCGGTGGGAAGCGTCCTTCCATATATGGTTTAATGTGGGTTTAAATGGTGGCATTAAGCCGTAGCCGTGCCAACACTTTTTCTTCTAGGCGACTGGGACGGTTGGCAGTGTCCCAGTCGCCCAGGTACGGCTTAGAAGTTGGAATATTTAGTCTGGTCCACTGACCTTGCCACAGAAGATTTATTGATTTCTTTCCGAGAGATAGACTCGACCGTAGATCACGAGGAACGTCCCAAGTCTCCTCGAGCTCCACAGCCGACTTTGCAAGTAAGTCAGCCTGCTCATTGCCATAGATACGACAATGACCAGGCACCCAGATCAGCGTGAATGACTTGTTGCATGAATGCAACTTATTAACGATGCGGCCCTGGATCTCATGAGAGTCCGTAGTGCAAGATGCAATTGCCTGAAGGGCTGATTTTGAATCTGAAAATATGACAAATGAGTCATGCCTAGAATTGAGAGCATAGTCTATGGCTTTGTCAATAGCAAAAAGTTCTGAAGTAAACACAGATGTATGAGTCGGCAACCGATACCTGAGGGCACATTCAGTCGACCACACACTTGCACCCACACATTCACTCGACTTGGAGCCGTCGGTGTACAATTGATGGGACCCCAAGTGACGAACAATGATGTTACGAAACAAGTGGTGGACCTCCGCCTCCGCCGCCTTGGCCTTTGGTGCTGGGAGCCATGTGACATCGACTGTAAAGCCGGGTGGCTCCCAAGGCGCTATATTTTTAAGCACCAACTTGTCACAGTCACTGGGGTCCACACCAAGCTCCTGAGTCAGTAAGTGGAGGCGAGCGGCAAGTGGCCGACGCACCCCCCGCAGAAGGTGGTGGTATTGACGCAGGGGGGTACAGGCCACATTGCCGATATTACTTTTCCTTAACGTCCTTATGCCATAGGACAAGGCCAGGTGGTCACGGCGAATACGGAGGGGAGGCACATTCGCCTCCACTTCCATACGAGTCACACGGGTACACCGGACGGCTCCAAGACACATTCGCAAACATTTATTCTGTAACACATCCAATCCTTTCAGAGTGGCATCGGATGCCGAGCCATACACCTGTGCGCCATAGTCTAGCTTCGATCGAATAAGGGACTTATACACCATTAATAAAGATATTCTGTCGGCACCCCAGGTAGTACCCGCTAGGTACTTGAGGACATTTAACGGTTTATCACAACGAGCAAGCAAAGTATGAACGTGAAGTTTAAAATTCATTCTACGATCAAAATGTATTCCTAAAAATTTTACCGAATTTTCAAAAGGTACCGCCTGATTATCCAAAGTTAAGCACAAATTAGGTACGTTAGGATTAGTGAAAACTATAGCGGCACACTTACGTACGGAAAACTTAAATCCCCACTGCAAGGCCCATTGGTGGACGGAGTCAAGGGCTGCTTGAATCCGTCCAGCCGAAAATTGTGCATTACGGGAAGAGTGCCATATTGCACAATCGTCAGCGTAGAGCAAGTATTTAAGATTCCTCGGGATGGGAGCTGATGACAGAATATCATTGATCATAATACTAAATAAAGTAGGACTAAGCACACTTCCCTGTGGCACCCCGTTTTCCTGGATAAATATATCCGATGTTACGTTACGGGGCAATTTGACAGAGAAAGTTCTGTCCCTTAAGAAATTTGAAATAAAAACAGGTAAATTTCCTCTTAAACCATAAGCATAGAGCTTCATTAGTATACCGTGTCGCCAGGTCATGTCATAGGCTTTATGGATGTCCAAGAACACCCCTATCATGAATTCTTTATTGGCAAATGCCTCTGCAATACAATGCTCCAAATTCATTAAATGATCTACTGAACTTCTGTATTTACGGAAGCCACATTGTTGATCATTTAACAAATTCTTCGACTCTAAAACAAAAAGAAGCCTATTGTTAACCATACGTTCCATGACCTTACATAGACAAGAAGTCAACACAATAGGACGAAATGAAGTGGGATTCATAAGACGACCAGCCTCTTTGGGTATCGGTATGACGTGCGCAAAGTGCCATGAGTTTGGGAACGTTCGAGACGCCCAAATCTCATTGTACAATGCTAACATCTTAATCAGGTTGTCCTGATTAAGATGCTGGATCATACCGTACGTGATGGTGTCTGGTCCCGGGCTGGTGTCTTTACAGGATTTAAGGGCAAGGAGCAGTTCATCTAGCGTAAACTCTTGGTTGTACGGGGAGTTTACGTCTTCTGTGGCAAAGTCTAATATCTGTAGCTCAGCCGTGCGTTTATGATGTTGGAAACGTGGGTCATAATTGGCTGAGCTACTTACATGAGAAAAACTTCTGGCGAGGATGTTAGCAACGTCCACGGGCTCGTCATAGATGTTATTATTAACCTGAAGGGTGGTGACTGGGAAATATGGGCCTTTATTATTTAATATTCTTATGGTGGACCAGACTTTACGTAATGGTGTTGTACGAGTCACCGTGGACACAAAGGACCGCCAGGAGTCACGTTTGGCCCTTCTTATTATTCTCCTTGCCTCAGCCCGTGCCTGTTTGTATGCAATAAAATTTTTCTCAGTGGGCTGACTATCAAAAATCCTGTATCTCCTATTGCGTTTTCTTAATGCTTGTCGGCAATCCGGCGTCCACCAATGTGCTCTATGCTTCTCATGAACTGTAGAAGTCTTGGGAATAGCAGCCTCAGCTGCGTGTAATATGGATTGGGTTATATTTTCGACCTTGACATCTATGGTCTCCCCAGATATATCTAAATTGGCGATCCTTGAGAAGGATCCCCAATCTGCTTTCTTATAGTTAAATTTTGGAGGTGGAGGGTCCGAAATGATGTCGCGTGTATAAGAAAGACAGATGGGTAAATGATCACTTCCCAAGGAGTCGTCGTAGGGGTCCCATGAGAGATCTTGATGTATACCAGGGGAGGCCAAAGATAAGTCAATGGCCGAAAAGTTACCAGTACGATCATCTACACGAGTCGCTCTACCATCGTTCAGAAGACAGAGGTTGGACTGTAGTTTTAGGTCATCTACTTGCTCCCCACGACCATCCATCCTCAAGCTACCCCATTGATAGTGATGGGCGTTAAAATCGCCCAACACTAACTTATTTCCAGGGAGATGTTCCACTAGTGAATTTAAAGCATCACTATCAATGGGGCCATGTGGAGGACAGTACAGAGAGCAAATAGACAGATACGTGTTATTAAATTTTACTCTGCACGCGACAGCTTCCAGAGTAGAATTTAGAATCACTTCCGTTTGTGGGTGTGATTTGTGTGTGTAAATGGCAACTCCGTGACCTTCATATCTTCTATACGAGTGGTAGTGTTTGAACTGTGGAGGATCAGGACGATCCTCCAGGCGCGTCTCCTGTAAACAAACGACGTCTGGCCTGTGTATAGAAAGCAAGATTGCTATATTTTGTAACTTATGTCCAATACCTCTACAATTCCACTGTAGTATAGTGAATGCGGCGGTTTAAGATTTACGAGGGGGGCCAGTGTGTTTAGTTTTTTTATGCCCCCCGCGACCAGGCGAGTGGCTACCGGGGGACCTTTCCCGGTGCTTGCTGACAGAAACCTCCATATTTTGGTCAATAACAAGGCTCCCAGATTCCACCGAGGAAGAGCTATTCTTCCTCTCCCTCGCTGGGCTAGGAGCAGGGAGGACATGAGGACGTGGCTTTGAAAGGGTGGTGAAGTTATGTTTTACAGTCTTGTCAGGCTTCGATTTAGGCTTGACTGACTGAGAAGCAGCAGCGGCCTGTGAGTATGATGAAGCTTTGGGGAGGTCAGTTAGAGAGTTGGATCTTACAGGATGTTTAGAGGTGGAGGTGGAGGTAGAGTGAGTGACTTGATTAACAAGCACGAGATCAGTCTGCATCTCCACAGTGCACATCACAGGGCCTAACATCACTGCCGAAGCATAGGACCTATTCAGTGTGGGAGTTGCATGC
Organism: Coenobita brevimanus; assembly: GCF_032717465.1. Lineage (NCBI taxonomy): Eukaryota > Metazoa > Arthropoda > Malacostraca > Decapoda > Coenobitidae > Coenobita > Coenobita brevimanus. Next base: position 23,090,394 of record NC_136972.1, read on the forward strand.
AACTCCTTCACCTTTTTCCTTGCTTCGTAGAAAGAGATGCCCTCAGTCGCCTTCACCGCACAGACCTCTTTCTCCTTCTTCCACTTGGGACAATCCCTAGAGGAAGTGAAGTGAGCACCCTTGCAGTGAAAGCAGCTGACACCCTCTGATGTGCAATGGTCAGCATCATGACCTTGTGTTGCGCACTTGCCACAGACTGATTGAGAAGCCCGACAAGACTTTTCATGGTGTCCATATAACTGACATCGTAAACAACGAAGTGGGTTAGGGATGTATGTCCTTACGTTAACAATTTCATACCCCACTTTGATATGGGTTGGGAGAGTCACTTTACCGAAAGTCAATATAACCGTTGCCGTTTTCGTCCTCCTGCCCTCGGAAAATCTCGTGATGAAACGGGCTTCAATTACATCTTCATGAGCAAGTTCACATACGATGTCGTCCTCTTCCATGACCATGAGGTCCCTGCAAGTGATGACTCCCTTGCAGGAATTCATGGAGTGAGGGATCGTCGGCACAACATCATAGCAATGGAATTTGCTCATCTTCATCAAATCCTTAACCTGGGACGAATTTGCAGTCTTTACTAGGAGATCTCTGCTAGCAAGTTTTTTGACCTGTTCTACCTCTCCTGCACATCCATCAATCACCTTCTTGATAATGAAGGGATTGAGGCTGGACAGGGGAGTAGAACCAACCGCATGCAACAAAACAAAACTCGCATTTTTTACATTAATGTCTAGCAAAGGGCGTGTCCGGGGCCGTTCAGTCTGGGGGTAGTCCGTCCGTGAGACAGTCGGGGGTCGGTCAGGACTACCTCCCCCCCTGAAGGGGGGGGAGGCAGCAGTGGCGTCCGCCATAGTGACCACTTCCCCCTAACGGGGGAAGTGGGAAGGAGGAGGAAAAACGAACAAGGGACAAACAACCGGGGACCACACACCTATGGCTAAGATTGCCCTCTCAAACCACTCCAGGGAGGCCCGACCGTGTTAATTCACACCCCAGAGCGATCAGTGGGGGGGACCCTCCGTGGGCGAGTAAGCAAAGGTAATCTTAGTAAAAAGATATAGACACTTACTATATCTCTAGCAAGGGTAGGGAGGAAAATTAGTACTAGCTATCCTAAGTGTCACCAGAAAGGTGAAAAAAAAAAAAAAACTAATGACGGTGAGGCAGCCCTGAAAACTAGAGAAGAGCGCAACAGAAAACACGTCTACGCTCCTCACGACCATGCATCAAAGTTTCGACTGCCGTAGTCTCTTCCCCATCCTTATATAAGCTCTCGACCAGCAACAGTTACCAACTCGAAGACCTCCAAGATATAACACAGTTTTCACACACTACTGAACACTCTAAATTTTTTAGCTTAGAAACTGACATAAAATTACAGAATTTAACAATCACGTCCATAAAACATTATAGGGAAAAAGAACACAAAAATTACTGTACAACTTACAAAATAACTACACTCACAAACAGGAGGCTAACTGGCAACTCTGACACGTAACTGAAAAAATACGAGAAGTACGGAGAACTCTCCAGACTACCTAACGAGCAAATCCTGCTACTCAGCACTATGCTGGATGGTAACCATTCAATCATATGATCGGCTGTTGGCTTAGTAAGTTAAGAGTCACCAACTGGATGTGGTTCATAGGAACTTACATTCGAGGATTGGTTGGGGCTTAATGATCACCTAATACTGCTCATGGACGAGCGGCTAGTCACTCTCATCTTGCATGTCTGGAGAAAGTGGTCTAGCCACGGACCGCTTCGCTTCTGATTGGGTAAAAAAGGGTTGGATGATAGAAAGACAGACGTTGGTAATGGCTTTTCAGCGTTGGCATGACGCTGGTAATGGCTTTTCTGCGTTGGCATTTAGTATATACAAGTGGATATGAACCACTTAACGCAGATGACCTGCTGCATTATTCTTGGTGCCACTTTCAAACATTTGTTTTAGCATAGAGATGACGTCTGGCACTAAAGGGGTTAATAATGGATATAATTATCTAAATAATACAGGTCGATAAGCCTCTCTTAAACGAGAGAGAGAGAGAGAGAGAGAATGAGAGAGAGAGAGAGAGACGCTCTATAGCCTTACCCACAAGACCTTTCTTCAGTTACTGCAAGCACTCCGTAGTTGACAGGTGCTTCCTCTTCCCCCTCTTTTTTTCTCCCTTCCACTCCTCCTCCTTTTCGTTTCCTCTCGTTCTCCCTTTCCTTCCCTCCTCTCCATTTCCATTCCAACCTCCTCTTCCTCTTCTCTTCTTCCTGCTCTTCTTTCTTTTTCTCTCCTCTTCCTCCTTCTTTTCCTTCCCTCCTCATAATCTTACCTTTTGCTTTCCCTCTGTTTCTCATTTGCTTTCTTCATTTTCTTTCTTTTCTCTCTTTCTTCCTGTTTCTTCCTTCCTTCTACTTTATTTTTCTTATCTCTTCCTCTTCCTTCTTCCTACTTCTTTTGCTTCTTCCTCTTATTCCGCCTGCTGCTATTCCTCTTCCCTCTTTCTCCTCTTTCCATGTTTTTCCTCTCAATCTTCCTCATCTTGTTCGTTTTCCCTCATCCTCTTCTTCTTCCATCCTGTTTTTCGTTCCTTCATCTTAATTCTTCTTTCTCTTCCTTTCCCTTCCTGTGCCTCTTGACACGTCTTCCTACTCTCCTGCCTTTTCCCTCTTTTCCATTTCTTCCTTCCCTCCTTACTTTCTCCCTCCCTGCCTCCCTCCTTCTCCTCGTCCTCCTCGTCCTCCTCGTCCTCGTCCTCCTCGTCCTCGTCCTTCTCCTCCTCCTCCTTTTTTCCTTTGCCTACTTCTTCCTTAGCAAATTTTATTTTGTGCCTTAACCACCTCTGGGCACTCGAAAGGCATAAAATATAGACCTTATTAGACAGGCAAGCCTCTCCAGAAGCGGCACTGTCCGTCTGCCTCTCATTAACAATCACTGCTGTAGACTCCTGTAGATTTTGACAACTTACCGAAACCACACCACACCACACCACACCACATCACACACCACATTACACCATTTCACACCACACCTTGCTATAACACACCATACCACCCTCCCACACCACACCACATCACACCGCTCCACACCACACCACACCACACCACACCACTTCACACCACATTTTGCTAAAACACGCAATACCACCCTCCCATACCACACCACATCACATCACATCACACCACACCAAACCAAACCACACTGTCACCACATCACACCACGTAACATATCATACCACCCTCTCACATTACACAACACAAAATCATCCTCCCACACCACACCAGACCACTCTACACTACACCACACCACCACGAAACATACCATACCACCCTTTCATAGCACAAAACACAAAATCACCCTCTCGCCCCACACCGCACCACACCACACCACACCAAGGGCACTAACCAAAAGATCCTGACGTTTCCGCATTCAGTCATTTTGTACTTATTCTGTGCTGGATGTGAAGAAGGAGAGTGCTGTGGTGATGGTAAGTGGTGTGCTGTGGTGATAGTAAGTGTTGTGCTGTGGTGATAGTAAGTGGTGTGCTGTGGTGATAGTAAGTGGTGTGCTGTGGTGATAGTAAGTGGTGTGCTGTAGTGGTAGTAAGTGTTGTGCTGTGGTGATAGTAAGTGGTGTGCTGTGGTGATAGTAAGTGGTGTGTTGTGGTGATAGTAAGTGGTGTGCTGTGGTGATAGTAAGTGGTGTGCTGTGGTGATAGTAAGTGGTGTGCTGTGGTGATAGTAAGTGGTGTGTTGTGGTGATAGTAAGTGGTGTGCTGTGGTGATAGTAAGTGGTGTGCTGTGGTGATAGTAAGTGGTGTGCTGTAATGGTAGTAAATGTTGTGTTGTGGTGATAGTAAGTGGTGTGTTGTGGTGATAGTAAGTGTTGTGTTGTGGTGATAGTAAGTGTTGTGTTGTGGTGATAGTAAGTGGTGTGCTGTGGTGTTAGTGAGTGGTGTGCTGTGGTCGTAGTAAGTGGTGTGCTGTAGTGATAGTAAGTGGTGTGCTGTGGTGGTAGTGAGTGGTGTGCTGTGGTGGTAGTAAGTGGTGTGCTGTAGTGATAGTAAGTGGTGTGCTGTGGTGATAGGAAGTGGTGTGCTGTGGTGATAGGAAGTGGCGTGCTGTGGTGATAGTAAGTGTTGTGCTGTGGTGATAGTAAGTGTTGTGCTGTGGTGATAGTAAGTGGTGTGCCGTGGTGGTAGTAAGTGTTGTGCTGTGGTGATGGTAAGTGGCGTGCTGTGGTGATAGTAAGTGTTGTGCTGTGGTGATAGTAAGTGGTGTGCCGTGGTGGTAGTAAGTGTTGTGCCGTGGTGATGGTAAGTGGTGTGCTGTGGTGATAGTAAGTGGTGTGCCGTGGTGATAGTAAGTGGTGTGCCGTTTAGTAAGTGTTGTGTTGTGGTGATAGTAAGTGTTGTGCTGTGGTGATAGGAAGTGGTGTGATGAGAGGAAGTGGACAGGATTTTTGTGGTTCCATCTCTTCTTTTTCTTCACATTCCATGCTTCATCTCCCTACCAACCTTAACCAGTTGATGGACAGGAAGTGGAGTGCTGTGGTGGAAAGGAAGTGGAATGCTGCGATGATTATGGCGGATAAGAAGAAGTGGAGTGGGGGTGGTCGGCGGGTGTGTAAAGGGGCAAACACCCCTCCACATCCACTCCTCTGCCATCAGCTTCTCTCGATGTTTCTGCTGCTGATTCTGGCATCGTCAGCAGGTACTGTAAATTCTTTCTTGTCCTTGAATGTATCGATGCTGGAGAGGGACGCCTTCAAGTATTAGCACCGACATAACAGGGTCATGGGGTTCGTGGTTATGCAAGCGTTCTTCCACTGTCCCTCTAGAGTGACTTTAAAAGATGGATGGTGGATTGCCTGTGACTGCATGCAACTTCACATGCAGTCCAAGTGTTTCACGTCCACATAACTTGGGCATTTCATTCTTGCTAAAACTACTCGATTTTGTTTTTCCGTGATATACTTAACATGAAAAATAGTTTATGTTCCCTAGTACAGAGTCCAGGGCCAAACAAGAATTTTCCGCCCATCCGTCTGCACGTTTGTATGTCCATTTATTCGTAAATTCGTTCATCGTTTGTCAGCTCGAGCTCTATATTCCACAATTATGCATCGATTTTGGCGACTGAATTGTCAAATGAATTCTCTGAAGCTGGCGGTGTGCTATCGCCTTAGTGGTCGACATCTCAAATCAATACTAAGGTTTCTGACAAAAAGAAGGTCAAGACCTAAGAGCAACTCTTTTCATTTACAGGAATAGAGCTATGAATCTGACACCATTGGAAAGAGCGTTCATAATGTAGTAATTTATCCGTTCATGACAATTTTGGTAAAACACACTGGAAATTGGCAGTCAGAAAAAAAAAAATCTGTTATGCGCCTGTGTCGTTACCTCATAGGGAGGTGGAGGTAGGCAAGGAGGTAGGTAGAAAGAAAGGTAAGTAGACAGGTAGGGAGGTAGGCCGGGAGGTAGGTAAATAGAAGGGTAAGTAGACAGGTAGGGAGGTAGGCAGGGAAATATGGTATCTAGGACGGGATGTAGGTAGGAAGGTAGAGAAAAGCGACAAAAAGAAGTACATATTAATTCTTGATAAACTAAACGTTTCTCGTGCAACTTAAGACCTCCTGGTGAAAGTATTATGTAATGTAGCAGAGTGGATGCCAATTCTGAGATCAACGCAAAACAAGGAATCCATTATGCACACCAAAGGTCACATGAGGCATCGTCTTGGTAAGCCTTGCATGCAACCCGCTGCTGGTGTGTATCAATGACATACTGAAGAATACTGAGGTGTAAAGTGTAAAAAAAGTGGCTGGTGGGAGCGCTTACCATGCACACACACCACGTATTGATGGATAGGTAGGTAGGCACTGCCTGAAGGGCCAAATGGTTTCCTGTAACACAGAAAGCCATGTATTATGCATTGTAGAATCCACAGTTTAAATAGACGTTTGGTGGTCTAGTGGGTTGTGGCACTCCAGCTAGATGGGGTTTGTCGAGGTTTTCATCTGAAGGGTGATTGGTGTTTATTTAGTCCGACAAGGAGAGTATATTTTCGCCCTTGTTTGTTTGTTTGTCTGTCAGCAAGATTACTCAAAAACTAAAAGAGAGATCTGAACCAAATTTGATGGGCAGATAGCCCATCTCCCATGGAACAATCGATTAACTTTTGGGACCGATCCGGAGGGTATTACAGATTCTGGATCATGAAAACACATTTGCGAAACCCTAATCAATGATGTGAAAATCTAATCTATTATGAAGGGTGATTCGGAAACTCCGTTGCCGATGTCGGAGAGATGCGCTCCACTGAGTGCCCCTGTAGTTGCTCATTTAACACCACTCAGGGGTGAGAAAGAGTGGGACTGGGCACCGTCGGCGTGACTGGGTTTGATAGCCTAACCCAGCCCCTGGCCCCTACACTCCTGCTGGATATATATATATATATATATATATATATATATATATATATATATATATATATATATATATATATATATATATATATATATATATATACACAGTTCTTGTTATGGATGCATTTTTTTTTTTTTTTTTTTTTTTTTTCCTGATCCTGGACATGGGCTCCGCCATCCAGTCCCTGAGGCCCAGCTGCAAACACCCCCACACGTCACCTGTTCTGTGATTAAGCAAGGGTTGCCATGTTCAAAACAAGGTCTAACGAGGTAACCTACTTTGATACTTAGACACTCTCATTAGACCTTGATGCAAAAGTGGTGTGATGGTTTTAGCAGCGGTGTTATTATGACGCGGCGGTGGGTCTTGTGGAACATCACAAAAGTCTGGCTTAATGAAATTCACATCATCAGGTTACTCAGTGCCCCAGCCTGGGATCCAACGTGAGTCCTATCAGCTTCTGACAATGATCGACGGACAAGAAGACGAAGGTAAATTATAGCCCAGCAATCAACCTGATTGTGCTGGCAAAAATCGCCCAACCTGCCCAGCTAAATGAAACAGTCTGATGTCAGCTGGAATAAAATACTTCAAGTACGACAACAGCAGCGAGAAGGTTAATAGCTGTAGTTTATGCGGCCTTGAAGATTTCCTAACACCTCACCTTTAGAGAATTGTTCTGCACATTGCACCACAATATCATCTAGTATGGAAGAATTATATTACAACCACATTTGAAAAACCTACCCTACTTGTGAGATCAAAACAGTGTCGGCCCGACTTGGACACTTTCATTTATATTACTTATGCGATCTGTGACGATAATAATTACTCTAGATAAAAAATGTTATTCAAAAATTACCATTAAGATGTAGAGATTAATGTACACACACACACACACACACACACACACACACACACATACACACTCAGAGAGAGAGAGAGATTTAAAATAAGATCATATTCAGAGTCCTGTATCCATTGCATCATTCCACCAGTTACAAACGTTTTATGGGTACAGTGTGAAATGTAATCATGGGTATAGATCTCCGAATCTCCTCCCCCCCCCCATCTCAAATTATCTCTTGTTTCTATGTCATTTTCTTCCCTGGATCTTTACAACAATTTCATATTTTCTTTTCTTTTTTTTTAGGGTATGGTCTTCTTATGGAAGCTACCTGCCGAATACACATCAGCTATATTATGAAACGACCAATGACTCTAAGATTACCCCTACCGCAGTTAATAGAGCAGTATACGTAAAATTCTTTACTGAATGGGGCAAAAGGAATTCGCGGAGTTTTATATACCAGATGAGAAGACGTCTGGGTGCAATAAAATGTTTTTAGACTCACTCACGTATTGTAGCTCCAATACTTTTCTAAATACGTAGGAGAATCCTCAGTTGTTACAAAACGTTTCGGTGTAACATTTTCTTGTACTGTACACCTGTTTGTTTTGGAGTTATGACTGATAAAGAAATAAAGAAGTAAGAAAGAGGACTAATAAAGTCGACGTTTTTGCGACCTGATTTATCGACTTCTACGAAGGTTAGTGAGGCTTTGGGGAGGCTGTGGCTCAATCGGTAGAGAGGTGGCTTCCAGTCCTAATGGACCCAGGTTCGAATCCCGGCTGGGGCAGGGAACAGTTTAAGGATTTGAATTTCATTAAATCATGCTTTACTGATCTACCAGAAGACCCGCCGACATGTCGTGAAAATACCCCCGCTAATACTAATACACCAGTCCTGTATGAGACAGTCCTAGCATGTGTTCAGTATGGACGGTGGGTGTTAGCGCCGAAGTGGTGACATGTGAGGTGTATGGTATGTAGGAGGACTGCTGGGCCTTGATAACAGGCTGTGAAGCCTATGCCCAGAGTCGGACACATGAAAAGAAAAAAAAAAACATTGCACTTATGCAGCGGTCATTTAGTCCGTGTGCTTAAAGCTGAGATTCGTGGGCGTTTGGATGTGCCAGCCGCTACACCTTACTTATGTGACGCCATTTCAACCTGAGCCATCCCTACACAGTAACTGCTGCCAAATTTACTGACATTAACATACAAGAGAATGATGACGCGTAATATGCATATTAAACTGCTAAAAAAGAATTGTTTTAAACCTCTGTGATACTGTACGAGTACATACGGCAGTAAATGTCTGCCACTTAATGGGGTCTAGAGGAATCCTACACAAACCTGCTGAACACCTGGGAAAGGGAAATCCATTGATTTATTTTTCTCTCCATAGCCAGATGCTCTAATCCTGGAAAGTGTGGCTACAAACGAATCGTCTCCATGTCGCCCCGTCCTCTGCTGTCAGGCTGCCCACTCTCAAACTCACACAACCCTCACTTACATAGACCGCCTCACCAAATGACGGCTGCCCAAGCTGCGCGATCTCTGGCAGCCTTCCTGTTAAGTCCCTTATAGCTGAGGCCACATTTTATGACCTCATCCCAGGTGTTTTTCGGTCTGCTTCTCGCAACCAGACCCCCGACTTTCACACATCGCACCTTCCGTAACCAACTGCCATCCTGCTCAACCACCACATACCCAAACTATCTCAATCTACCCTTCTTCACGGTCGGGACAATTCTAGGACGTTATTTCGGTTAACACCAAGTGATTCTGGTTTGCCGAGAAAAAGTCCATAAATTTTCTGATGGTCGGAACACCAATCCAGTTATAGGACGATTTTATTCAACTGAGAGTGCAATGACATACAGCCAGACACACAATTATCTTCCTACAATTTGACGAACACAGCGGAAAAATCGAACCTTCTGAAACACGCACTAGTAGACGTAAAAGTTTTCACTGTGTTTCCCAAGTTGTAAATTTTCTTCAGTCCGAACTGGGAAGATAGTTGTTTCTTTGACTGTACATATTTTTTGTTATTCTTGCTAAGTCCAGACGTTTTTATTCAAGTGCTGAAAGGCCTCTCGTGCTGATGGGATTAATGGTTGCTATATCTAAGCTCCTCGGTTTGAAAAGTCTATTCTTAGTTGGATAAAACAATGTGGAAACAGCAAAAATTAACGAAAAATACGTGCTCTTGTTAAAGGAATTAGCCACGCCTGCTCATTAGGTGAAGAAAAATCTGGAGACAGCAAGAATAATAAGTAAAACACGTAATTTAACCGTATTTCCCTGCCAGGAGTATATTAATTTTGCTCTAAATTGTCCTAAAATTGCCCTCCCCCCCTCCCAACAGGAATACTGAGTTGTAACAACAGAATGTGAAAGGTGTGAATGAGGAGAGCAAGAGGGTGGAAGTGATAAATGTGTTCCAGGGTGCGAGATATGCCATGATGGCACTGTGTGAAACAAAGATGAAAGGGTGTAAAGTGGAGGCGTAGGAGGGTGTGAAATGTGTAAGATTAAGCATGAATGGGTTAGGAAGATGCAAGGAAAGAGTTACTTTGCTAATGAATGAGGTGTGGCAGAGTGGAATGAGAGACTACAAATGTGTCAGCTCGAGGTGTATGTATGTCAAGTTCAAGTCTGAGAAGGTGAAGGTGGCGGTGATTGTAGCGTAAGCACCTTGTAAGGACAGGAGTGACAGACAGAAAGACAGGTTTTGGGATGAGCTGGATGAAGCAGTGGGTGAAATGCCTAGGAGCTATAAAGTGATCGTAATGGGCGATATGAATGGAAGAGTAGGCACTGGTTCTGAGGATGACATAATGGGTTGTAATGGAGCACCAGGAGAAAATGATAATGGGAAGCGACTGAAGCATATGTGTCAGGAGAGGAGGTTGTGCATTTGTAACTCGTATTTCAAATACAAATATGCACATAAATATACATGGTATACAGGGAACGGGGATCGTGTTGAAAGAAGCCTGATTGATTACGTGCTCGTAGAGAGGTTGATGCTGGGAATGATTGCTGATACGAGGGCCGTGAGAGGACGATGTGGAGGTCTGTCAGATCATATAACTGTGGTATGCAAGATCAAGCTGAGAGGAGTAAGGTGGTACTGGAGAGAGAGGAGCAGTCAGGATGAAAGAGTGAAAGTTGAGAAGCCAAGGATCAAAGAAAAGGCTGATGAATACAGGACCAAAGTAGGGGAGGAGTTAGAATCTGTGAATTGGAATGAAATGGATCTGGACAACAGTGGCGTATATAGGTCCATGTAAAGTAGGGGGCCACAGGGGTGAATCTAGGATTTTTTTTAAGAGGGGAGGGGCAGCGAAGTGAGGCTCTACAGCTGGGGGGTCTGGGGGGGCGCTGTAAGTCCCCCAAAGAAATAATTTGATAATCAAGCATTTTTAGGGCATTTTGAAGCCTCAGGAGGGATATATTGCACTAATATGATATTCACTGGCAAAACAATATAAAGAAGCTTATGTATCCTGACTAAAACAAAAATGAGCTGTTTGAAAAATATTTAACTGGGGAATTCTACAGTACCCAGTGTGTGTGAAAAAAAAAAAAAAAATCTAGATCAAAATATTAAACTGTTGATTCCTTCATTCCTGGAAGTTGCAATGTTCATTTTTATATGAAACATTTTAAAAATTAAACTAAAACCCATATTAATGAGAGAGAGAGAGAGAGAGAGAGAGAGAGAGAGAGAGAGAGGGTACTGTATAAGAAACATTAACCAAATTAAACTAAAACTCGCATTAATGAAGATGAGAGAGAGAGAGAGAGAGAGAGAGAAAGAGAGAGATGGACTGAGTGAATGAGTGAGAGAGAGCTTACATAAGTCCCTGTCGCACAAACGCGACTCAAGGGCCGACCGCGGCGCAACTCAAGGTCGTGTCCTAGTTGGCTCCCATGCCTCCCGACTCGCCCCAAATCTGCTCTGCTCATGACTGCCTAACGACCGCATCAAGACTGCCTCACGACCGGTTGTGACGTCCTCAAGAACGCGACAAGATCACGAGGCGACCATAAGGCGACAGAGCTACGAGTCTTCAAATTTGAAATTTTAATTTTTGTCATCCACGACCGTGACCCGACCGCCCACGAACGCAAGAAGACTGCGTGAGGCGTTTGGGGAATGCACCCCGACCCCCCTACGACATCCCCACGACATCCCCACTACCGACCCATCGGGCAGGGCGTCACACCTGGACAGCCAATGACACTAAGTGTGGGGTGGGGCATCACACCTAAAACACCAATGACACCCAGCATAGGGCGGGGCATCACACCTAGACCACCGATGATACCCAGTGCATCACCATGGACCTCTCCTGTGCCTAGTCAGTTGATGAGGGACATGCAGTCATAACGTTTTTTTTGTCGGCGACAGCATCACGACACAACAACTGCTTCACAATGCATCCGATTGAACTAAGACTGCTTCACAACCGACTGCGAAGCAAGTCTTGAGGCGGCCACGATTTTTTAATGCACGCATTAAAAAACCGTGAGGCCCGACGAGTAGTCCCAGTGGCTCATCAGCGCCCTAAAGGGTCCGAGCTTTGTCGGCGAATCAAGGGATGATCTATGAAAAATGCGTTACGACCTTGAGTCGCGCCGCGGTCGGCCCTTGAGTCGCTTGTGTGTGACAGGGGCTTTACTGATTAGAGTCGTGTGAGAGTTGATCATTTGAAATCAAGCAGCCTATTTTTACTGCTGAATTCATTGATTACTTCACAACAGTTCAACTTAATATCCTTATGTACAAAAAGCAAGGCATAATCCATTCAGCCTTTGCCCCGACATAGTGGAGTGCAGATATGACTTCAGATACTTTAAGCAACTGAATGACTCTTCACTTGTAGCAGTTGTCACCGGAAGTGTTGCAAAGATATGCAGCAGTGTTTCAGTGTTAGGATAAGTGCAAAATTCTTTGCAGACATTCAGAGATGTAACAACAGATTTAGGTCTATGTTTCCCCTCCCGATTCTTCCATGTGTTTTGCCATCTGTAATATTCTGCTTCCAACTCCTCTATGCTACCTTGAGGAACTTGCTGTATATTACAGCTGCTTCATATACATCTGAGAATGTATTATTTACACAGAGAGAAGGTATGAGATAGCATAGTTTCTGCCACGAAGAATGCTTTGAAGTGAAGCGCTCATTCAGCTGCTGCAATTCTGTATCGTTATAAAGAAAAAAGAATAAAAAAAACAGCTCGTCTGTAGGAGAAGTATGCTTCTGCATCACCAGATTCGCTGGCGAGATTAGCCCAGGCGTATGACAAATAAACGCCCCTTCTTGTCTTAAAAAATGCACGGTGTTAGTTACGACCATAATTTTATAACAATCGATAAGGGAAGTTTATAGTTTCTATACCAACCAATTCATGGGGGCTTATGCCATATGAGCAAATGTTTTGTATACGTAATTAAATCTGCGGATATATAGGCCTACTGGGACAAAAGGGGGGGGGCCATGGCCGAGTGGCCCACCCCTATATAGGCCACTGCTAGACAGCCCGTGGAATGCACATAGGGATTGCTTAGTTAGAAATGCTAATGCGGTGTGCGGTGTGGCAAGAGTAACAACAAAGAAGAAATGTACGGCATTGTGGGATGAAGAGGTTAAGAAAGCAGTGAAGGAAAAGAGAAAGAAGTGGCTAAAGTAGTTACAGGACAGAGGATCAGTTGAAATGAGAAATGAATATACTGAGAGAAGAAGTACACAAAGAGACAAGAGGAAAAAAAAGGAGGTAAACGATGATTTAGGAAGAAAAATGAATGGAAACTACTCTCAAAATAGGAAGTAATTCTGGAAAGAGGAGTGGAAATGTAAAAGTGAAACCAGAAAGAAATATGATGGTGTGAAGGTCGTAGGTGGTAGATGATTAACCCATGGGGATGAGGTAAGGACCAGAAGGAAAGAATATTTTGAAAACCTGATGAATGGGAATAGATAGAGCAGGGTGGCTGTAAATATGATTAGTTTTGGGGGGGTGTAGAGAGGGAACGCAGTGCCAGGAGACGTGACTCTCGCACAGGTGAAGAGTGCTCTGAAGAGGCTGAAAAATAGGAAAGCAGCTGGGGTTGATGAGGTGTATGCAGAGACGATTAAGTGTAGTGAAGAGAGTAGAATGAAATACTTGTTGGAGATACGTAAGATGTAATGGGTGAGTGAAACTGTGCCAGCAGAGTGGAAATAGGCTGTGACTGTACCCCTGTACAATAATAAAGGCGAGCGAAGTGATTGCAAAAATTATTATGGCATAAGCTTATTGAGTGTGGTAGGGAAGATATATAGAAGAATTATTATAGAAAGTAAGAGAGATATCAGAAGTCCTAGTGAGTGATGAACAGGGTGGCTTTAGGAGTGGCAGAGGATGTGTGGATCAAATATTGGCAGAGACAGATAGCAAGGAAGGCTTGTGAGAAGGACCATAAGGTGTTTAAGGCATTCATGGATCTGGAAAAAGCATACGACAAAGTGGACAGAGAGATTATGGAAAGTTTTGCGTAAGTACAGTGAAGATGGTAAGCTGCAAGGTGCAGTCAAGAGTTTTTATGACGGTAGTGAAGCATGAGTAAGGGTAAATGGGCATCTGAGTGAATGATTCACGATCGTTTTGGGTGTGCGACAAGGTTGTGTGATGTCCCCATGGTTGTTCAGTATATATATATATATATATATATATATATATATATATATATATATATATATATATATATATATATATATATATATATATGGGGTGGTGAGAGAAGTAAAACACGAGTAATTGGGAGGGGGATGGCGTTGGAAATGAATAGTGATGGATGGAATATCTCAAATTTGTTGTATGCTGGTGATGTAGTACCATTTCCAAATACCGGACAAGAACTTGGTAAACTAGTGCAGAGTTTTGCTGACGTCTGTGAGCGTCGTGCCTTGAGAGTAAATGTAGAAAAGAGTAAAGTGGTAGTTATAGTCTTTTTTTTTTTTTCCAGCTGACGTAAATGTCGGCAATCAACATCCCGCCCGCCAGAGTTACCAATCATAAACATTACCACTCGTCTTCGGACAGTGCTGCCGTCAACACTTCTCTACACCGTACTCAATTTTGTATGATCCTTGCTGACTTCGGTATTATTTTGCGTACATATAATTTTCTTATATGTGTTTTCACTGTTACTTACCTAGTCAAATTAGTACGGTAAATATGAGCGGATTCTTGATCTCATTTAATATTTCAAAAGGATAACATGTCCTGTCATTCCACTCCAGCCCACACCGTTGTTTTCTCGGTGAGAGCAGCGAATGCTACAACCAATCATGCCTGGGAATCACTGAACAACAAGGAGTAACAAAAAAAAAAAAAGTTGAAGTATGACTGTACATGCATCCCGTCACATCGGTCTGAGTGAACCAACGGGCAACGGTTAAAATTTTCACGATCTACTGGGCACGGAGTTGCCACATATTATAATATTGGCATATTAAAAATTAGCTGGGGGCCTTTAAAGCAATAATAAAACAACAATTACTAATGATCATATAATTATACTGTACACTTTTACGGTTGTGAGGGGAGGGAGGGGCTCTAGAAGAGAATGGTAGGAGTGGACGTTGGCAGTGGAGAGAAGGGTGGGGGCAGGCAGGTGGGTGTCGCTTGTTTCCCGCCAATAGTGGGATACGGTATATTTCAAAATATTGTACAGGCGTTAACTTTCACGGCCAGTTTTCCTTTTGTTTGTATTTTTTCCCTGATTAATATTTTTTGAAGTATTTTTTAAAATTCTTATTAAAATGCAGTATAATGCCACAGGGAGTGAACCAACACCCCCACAAGGAGCCCACGGAGGAGCAACGACAGCGTGCCGGGACTCAGGGTGACAACAGCATAAGTCCACTCGGGCCGCACTCCCCTATGACCCGGAACTTGCCCGCCGCCACCATAGCAGGAATATCAGACTACCTTCCGGGCGAGCCTTCCCCAACCAGCTTTGGGGTGGAGCTGTTTCTCCAGCTCCTACCAGCACCCCTGAGACGGCCTATAGCTGCTCAACTCTCCTGAAGGAGACAGCCTGTAGCCGCTCTGAGGGAAATAAGGAGACAGCCTGTAGCCAAATCCGCCTTCGTCAGGGGATGGCCTGTAGCCGCTCTGAAGGTGCCCTTATCGAGACGGCCTGTAGCCGCTCTGAGTGAAATAAGGAGACGGCCTGCAGCCGCTCCCGCCTTCGTCAGGATACGGCCTGTAGCCGCTTTGAAGGTGTCCTTCTCAAGATGGCCTGTAGCTGCTCAAACCTCCTGAAGGAGACGGCTTGTAGCCGCTCCTGCATTCATCAGGAGACAGCCTTTAGCTGCTCTGAAGGTGTCGTTCTTGAGATGGCCTGTAGCCGCTCTGAGGGAAATCAGGAGACGGCCTGCAGCCGCTCCCGCCTTTGTCAGGAGACTGCCTATAGCTGCTCTGAAGGTGCCCTTAGTCTGCTGGTAGCTGCTCCCCTCCCCAGCCCATGGCCAGTAGCCGGGCCCTACGACAGGAGACGGCCTGTAGCCGCTCCTTCATCAGGAGCTGACTCCTGTTCTCCCACCCACGACTCAGAGGGAGTCCCCAGCCTAGAGGAGAATTGGAGAGGCCCCGTGACTTCCTCCGGCCTCTTCTCCCTGCAGTCGGCTCTGGAGAGGACCCACCTGACGGACCCCAACGTAGGCCAGTGCCGCAGCCCCTTCCTGACGGCACCGAAAAGCACTGGGGACTGCAGCCCTCGGGAACCCCAGCCCTAAAAACACGGGGCCCTTAGCCACCCGCAGCCCCAGACGAGAGAAGACGCCCCCGCACGTGATCCCGTGGCCTCTGGATGTAAAGACCCCCGGCGGAACCCAGCCCCGTCAGTAATGAGGCTGTGACACCTCTGCCGCCCTTGTACCTGACCGCCACAACGTTCAGATCAGAACAGAGTGACAGTGATAGCACAGTGTCCGCGACTCAGTGACATGAAGGCAGAGTAGTGAACTAACCCGTCACGGAAGTCAGTAAGAAAACACCAGTGGTAATATCAAAGTGGTGGAGCGAGTAAAAGTGACAGTGCAACCGTGAACGCGGCCACCCAGTGAGATACGGGTCTATCATAGTGAATACGCTACCAGCTGATAACACCTCCTATTACTAAACTGTACACAGACCCCTATGCTAAAGTAACACTTACCCATAGTGAAACTGCCAGTTATTCCACGAATGTATAAAGGCTAGACTTCCCCAAGTGCTATTCATTTTGACTCGAGCAGTATCCTGCATGATACTGATAACCCATATTTAGACATAAGAGTTGTAATTGTCCAGTGTATCTATATTCGTGACATCTACCCGTTCCCCTGTACAACTTAGTAATACACGTGTAAGGTTGTTGCCTTGAGTTTTTGTGTCCTGCCTCTCTCCTATTTGTCTAAGCTCCAGTCTAGAAAGAGAGCCCAGCTACACACTAGGCGTTCGAGGGACGGGAAGCCGACCCCTAAAACACCTAGCATTACACTTATTTTCATTGTATAATGCAGATAGGAATCTACAATACATTTCTACACGTTGGCTCAATGTATTTACCATTGATTCAAAATCCATCGTCACCTCAGTCATAAAATCAGACACTAGAAATGTTGATATTTATTCACGTTAGTTCATTGTATTTACCGCTATTAATATGAAACGAAATCCATAGTTATCTCAGTCATGAAAGATGATACAGTAAGTGCCTCTGAATGACCGAAAAAGCGAGTCTCGTCGCGGAGATGTTTATGCACCAAATTTTTTAAATTGTTTGTTTTCTTTGCATTTAAGCTCGATAAACATTTTTTTTTTGTCTAGACTGCTCCTACACTTATTCATAACCATCACGAGAGAGTGAAAATGCTTGGAATGTGCTTGTATTGTAGGGAAATAAGGAGATTCTGTATTTCCTTCCCAGCTTAGGTGGTTGATGACGATTGCCGACATTTACGTCAGCTTGAATAAAATAAAACGACTATAGTGAACGAGGTGACTCCCAGTGCGATGTTACAGTGAATGGAGAGAGACTGGAAATGGTGAGAGAGTTTAAATACCTGGTTGCAGTGATAGAAAAGAGAGGAAAATGTGCAAAAGAAGTTGAAAGTAGAGTGACACGAGGAAGAAAAGTAGGTGGTACAATGAACGCCTAATAAATGGAAGTAGAGTGACACAAGGAAGAAAAGTAGCTGGTGCAATGAAGGCCTTGGTAAGAAACAGAGGCTTGAATGTTGCAGCTGCATTAGGCATACATGAAGGAGTGTTAGTGCCAACTTTAACGTATGGATGTGAGACTATGGTGTGGCATGAAAATGAAAAATCAAGAGTGAGAACAGTGGAGATAGGACTGCTGAGGAATGTATGTGGAGTACAGGGAGTGGATAGGATACAAAATGGTGTGATTCGTGAAAGATGTGGAGTGAGGAAGTCTGTGGACACCAGAATCGAAGAAAGTGTACTGGGATGGTACGGTCATGTGGAGAGAATTGATAGCAATAGAGTGGTGAAAAAGGTATATCTGAGCTAATATGAAGAAGGGAGGAGGCTAGGTAGTCCAAGGAGTAGGTGGAGAGATATGGTGGATGAGTATGAGGAAAAGAGGTTTGGAAGTCGTTGATGCTAGACAAGAGATCGAGCTGGCTGGATGAATGTTGTGAGGCGAAGTGCATAATCATGGACTTGGTGCCTCTTTTTAACGTGGCAGCGTCCGGATTGACTCTGTTGGATACGTTTATGTGAAACTACAGAACGTAATGAATGTTTTTGGCGTATCCAATAGAGCCAAGATTCCGGGGACTTGAATGATGAGTGAAAGGAAGCGTGGCCCATTGGATGGGGCAAATTTGGGCTGTGTAGACATTGCTACTCCGCACCCTGCCCTGAGGTGGGAAGGGAGATCAGGATGATGATGATGAATGATGAAGAATAGATTAACACAAGGAAGTGATTTACACTAGAAAATAATGCTGGTCATGAACAAGTGTTATGGAAAGAATGTAGAATCACAGTATTGTCTTATTCTGTTGCTGAGGTCCTTCCATTAGGCTGCAAAAGGACGACACTTTGTCTAGATAAAAACAGTTGAGGGTACAAAGGAGGAACACTGGAACCTCAGACTGGAACTGTGCCGACACCCGCCTGAGTACTAGAGGCACCAAGGGGGCAATGTAAAGCTAGGTGTTCTTACCTACGGTACCTAATTGTTCTTACCTAATTGTATCTTTACAGGAATGAGTCAAGCTCGTACTGTCCCGTGTCTTAAACCATATTTATCGTACATATCCTTAAATTTGTGAATTGTTTTGGCACACACTATTTCATTCGGTAGTGCATTCCATTGATCAATTGCTCTGTTTGGGAAACTGAATTTCCTTACGTCTTTATCACCTCTCTTCTTATGCAGTTTTTTGCAGTGTCCTCTTGCTGATGCTTCTCCATATGTTAAGTAATCATTAATGTCTATTTTCTCCTTTCCTGATGCACTTATATAGCATTATCATGTCACCTCTTTTCCTTCTCTCCTGTAGTATTGGTAGATTCAGTTTATTTAGTCTTTCTTCGTAGCTTAGGTCCCTTAAGCTTGGTATCCATCTTGTAGCGGCCCTTTGAACTTTTTCAATCTTGTCTATATGCTTTTTGAGATGAGGACTCCAGACTACTGATGCATATTCCAGGGTTGGTCTAATGAATGATGTTATTATCCTTCTTAGCATGTCTTCATTTATGTATGTGAATGCTATTCTCATATTTGCAAGCAGTGTATACATGTTCCGTACCTTCTCGCTGATGTGGTCAGCCGGAGATAGTCTGTTATTGATAATCACACCTAGGTCTTTCTCTCTTTCTGATGTGTATAGGGTTTTATTTCCTAACTTATAATCCCAATCAGGTCTTTTTCCACTTTTACCAAACTTGATTACATAACACTTGTCCACATTGAATTCCATTTGCCATGTACTACTCCATTCATGAAGTTTATTTAATTCTTCTTGTAGCTCTTTACAAGAGTCTGTGTTAGTAATTCTCCTTTGTATTTTTGCATCATCTGCAAACATATTCAGATAGCTCTCATTTCCAGTGTTACTGTTTATATCATTTATATACACTAAAAACATGATTGGTGCCAGCACTAAACCCTGTGGTACTCCACTAGTCACTTCTTTCCATGATGAGTAGTTTCCTCTTGGTACTGTCCTCATTTCTCTTTTTATGAGAAAGTCTTGCATCCAACAAAACAGTTTGCCTCGAATTCCTCCTTGATGGTACAGTTTCCATAAAAGTCTTTGGTGTGGTACTTTGTCAAAAGCTTTCTTGAAATCTAAATAGATACTGTCCACCCATCCTTCCCTTTCCTGTATTGTGTTTGTTACTCTGTCATAGTAGCTCAACAGATTAGTAACACATGATTTTCCTTTTCTAAAACCAAACTGTCTTTCCGTTATCATACTGTGTTCTTCTAGATAATTTACCCAAGCTTTTCTTATAAGCTTTTCTAATACCTTGCTTACAACACTGGTCATTGATACTGGTCGGTAGCTGAGTGGATTTTGTCTATTTCCTTTCTTGAATAAGGGGACAATATTTGCTTTTTTCCAAATATCAGGTAGTTTACCTTGACTCAAAGATTTCTTGAAAATCAAAAATAATGGTTTACTTAACTCCTTTGCACATTCTCGTAATACTCAACATGAAATTTCATCAGGACCACTTGCTTTTGCTCTGTCTAATCTACTTAACTCCTCCTGTATTACTTTTTCTGCTATTTGTATATCTGGTAGTATGTGTGGACATGCGTGTTCCACATAGTCCCTCTCAAAATTTTTTTCTTCTGTAAAAACTAATTGAAAATTCTTATTTAGTCCTTCACAAATATCTTTCTCTTGTGTATAAGTGATTCCCTCGTCCGTAATGGATTGTATTATATCTTTTACTTTGGTTTTGCTTCTGATATAGCTGTAAAACAGCTTTGGTTGATCACTACTTTTATTTATTATATCCTCCTCAAACTGTTTTTGGGCTTCCCTCCTTATTCTTGTATAGTCGTTTCTTGCCTGTTTGTAATTATTATACGCCCTTTCACTATTGTGTCTTCTGTATCTATTCCACAACAAATCTCTTCTTTCTTTTGATTTTTTACATTCTGTATTGAACCATTTTTGTATTTTCTTATCTGCTTCTTTGTGCTGTGGGATGTACTTCTGGACTCCTATTTCATAAAATTCACAAAAATTTTTATATACAGCATTTAAATCTTGTCCTCTAAGCTCATTTTCCCAATCAACTTCTAAGAAATACTTCTTTAGGTCTTGATAATTTCCCTTTTTATAGTTTAGGCTCTTTTTGTAACTGTCATTGCTGTTTACTGTCATATGCTATCCTGAAGTTATAATTTAGTACTGCATGATCGCTTTTGCCGAGTGGAGGGTGATATATTAAACTGTCAATATCATTTTCTTGCCTAGTAAATATTAGATCTAGCACTGAAGGTACATCAAGTCCTCTTTTTCTAGTGGTTTCCCTCCCATGCTGCGTTAGGAAAAACTCTTGTACGAGATTCAGGAGCTTTTGGTCCCAACAGCTTTCTTGGCTAATTATATCTAGAGTATTCCAATTTATATTTGTATTGAAGTCCCCAGTTAGCATAATTCTTTCCGATTTCTCTTCCATTTTATGTAGTAATGATCTTATACTCTGAATTGTACTCTCTGCCAGGTCCTCATATTCGTCTCTTTCCCATGTGTTTGATCTGGGTGGCATGTACAAATTGGCTACAATTATTTTACCTTCAGATGTGTTGATCTCTACTGCAATCAGTTCTACTTGTGATGGTATATCTAGTTTTATTTCATTGACTTTTAGATTTTTCTTAGTTAATGTTATAATTCCTCCTCCTTTTTTTAAATTTCTGTCTCTTCTCCATATATTGTATTCCTCTAAGTTTAGTATGTCATTGGATATCCTTGGTGTTAATTTTGTTTCAGTTAGGCATATTATTTGTGGTTCATTATCTCTGACATAATCATTCATCTCTAGTAATTTAGATACCATTCCATCCACATTTGAGTACATCAACTTTATCATCTTGTTTATATACTTGTCATGACATGGTTCTACTACCTTCCTCCTTTTTATTCCATCCTGTTTGTGTACCACTTTCGTACCTGCAATCCTATTACTTTGTAAAAAAAAAAAAAAAAAATTCTTCTCCTCTTCTGATCTTCCCTCATTTTTTGTTTTTGCTTCCTCCCTTTTCTCTTTCAGTAATTCCAGTTCCTCTTGTGTTAGGCATCTTTTTATCCATACATTTTTGAACTCCTCTTTTTCCATAAGATTCTTTGCATTTTTTAGTATCTCTTCCACAGTGTTTACACTCTGGAAAGTCACCTTTAGAGGTCTTGTCTTGCTTTTCTCATATTTCCCTAACCTTTTGTGTTCCTCTATGTCTTTACTACAGATTTCCTCTGATACTCCCTTCAGTAAGCTCATTACATTTGCCATCTCCTTTTTGTCTCTTGTGATCTTGTTTTTTACTTCTTCCTCTTCTATACCAGTGATTACTACAGATTTGTTTATATCTACTGGATCTCTGACTAACTTTGGATTGTTTGGATTATTCTTTTCACTTCCTTTTTAATGCTTTTTTCCTCCACCCTTGTTTCTAAATCTTTCTTTACTTTCACCATTTCAGCATACGTGGTTTCCACATCATTCTTGTAGCTTTGCACAGCTTCATTCACCTGTGTTATCTTCTCCTCAATATCACTGCTCTGGTCAATAAGACTGCCTACTTGCCTAATTGTCTCTGTGTCATTTTTTAACTCTTCCATAACACTCTCGTGATTGACTACTATACTTGCCATTTCTCTCATTTTCTTCCTAAGTGTACTCAGTTCCACTGTTACTTCACTGATGGTTGTGTCTTTCTTGTTGGCCTCCCTTCTTAGTTTTTCTATTTCTTCCTTTTGCAAGTGCATCTGCTTCTTTATTTCATCAATTTCATTTTTGAAAGCCATTTCTAGTTTGTTTACACGTTCAACCAGTCTATTGTGAGTCTCCACTTCAACCAGTTCTTGGTAGAAATCATCATTTTGCTTTTTACCTTTATCCCTTTTCTTTTTCAAATTTGCTTTACTAAAGTATGTATCCATTTTGCAATACTAAAAGTTCAAAGTGTGTGTGTGTGTGTGTGTGTGTGTGCACAAGTGGCTTAGAGTTTTGATCTGATTTGCATCAAAATTGGCATTAGTTTTGTCTGTCTAGCAAGTTTGAAGTGATTTGATTTGGAGAACAAACTGAAGGTCAATGTAACAGGGCAAAGTCACATGTTTGACCCTAAGACTAGGCGTACTGTGTGGGCTTTGAGGCTCCATATAATTATATGAATGTTATTCAGTTAAGTGGGTAATTGGAGCCTAAAAGTATTAATTGTTGGTATATTCCCCGGCAGAGGCAGACCAGAGTGTGATGGTGGAGGGTGTAGCGTTGCTGGGGCTGGATGCTCACGTGTGTCTCCCCCTCGAAGCCTTCCACCTACTTCCTGACACCCCTGTTCCTCACCAACCCCCTCCTGAGGACACAATCGACCCACGCCTTGTGGTCCAATACATAGTGCGGCCCGTATATGCTGAATTTCAACCCTACCCACCCTTCTGCCCTGTGGCTATCAACCCAAATCGCCGTCCTAGTCCCCTCGGCTCTCATGGCCGATATAACCCCCGTGGTCCCCCTGGCTCTCCCAATCCCCCTGATCCATCGAGACTCCTTGCCCCTCCATATCCCCCTGCCCCTGCAAGTCGCGTTGCATCTCCTAGCCCCCCTGCTCCTCCGAATCCCCCTGCTTCTTCTAAGCCTCCTTCCTCTTTCAGTTCCCTTCCCCCTCCCAATCTCCTTGCCCCTCTCAATGTCCCTGCTGTTCCTAGTCCCCCTGCTCCCCCCAATCCTCTTGCCCCTGCTAATCCTCCTACTTCTCCCAATCCCCTTTCCCCTCCCGATCCCCATGATTCTGTCAATCACCCTACCCCTCCCAGCATGTCCCCACCCACAGTCAGTTCTGTATCCTTCACCGTCCCTGTTTCCTCTCCCTCGCCCATCCCTCCTGCTTCCTTCGCCCCTTCTCCTTATCTCACAGCCGCTTCTCCCCTTATATCCCCTCCCTCTCCCACCGGCTCTCCACCTGACCCCTACAACTTCACAGTTTGCCTGTTGCTTTACCCTGAAGGCCCTGACGCCAGTGGTACAGTCTTCTTCTATCAAGTCAACGATACCATTTTAGAATTAGGTGAGATACTGATTTTCTAAATGATTATCATTATTTAGACTTGTAATGGAACAACTGAAGTGGGTGTGAGTGACGTGCTTGTAGTGATAACAGTGTTGACAGTGGCAGTGACTGTGGAGAAGGTTATTCCTGTGCTTAACATCGAAGCACAAAAAAAAAAAAAAAAATGATATCTGCCCTTCTACCTGTCAAAAAAAAAAAAAAAAAAAAAGGCAAACATCAGACTAGCGATACACACGTCTTACCAATACATGTGCACCCCCATCCCGTCCCTTTATACACACACACCTTATTAACACATGTGCACCCCCACCCCGTCCCCTTACACACACACACTTGACTAACATACGTGCACATCCACCCAGCCCCTTTATACACACACACACCTTTCCAACATATGTGTACCCTTAGCTCGTCCTCGTACACACACACACACACACACACACACACACATGTGCACCCCCACCTCCTCTACTGATACACACACCTTACCTACACGTGTACACCTTCATCCCCTAGTCTTTTACACACACACACCTTCCCGACACAGGTGCACCTACACCCCTTCCCCTTACACACACACACACACACACACACACACACACACACACACACACACACACACACACACACACACACACACACACACACACACACACACACACACACACACACACACATGAACATGGCATTGTAAAGTGGAAGTTGCTGCATGCATACCAGAACTCACTAGCTCTTCACCTCACAGTGTCCTTCCATTCTCACCTTGCCCCTCCTTGTCCTATCACCTCGTCAGTGATTTCTTTACAGTGGTCTGGTAGGTTGGGGCGCTCACCATCCAGCCACTTAGTATAGTGGTACTCTGTTTTTAGGATAGCTCTGCATTGAGTGGCAAGCCAAATGATTTCCTGTAAACCATAAAAGCATTTACAACGGTGGGTGGTAACCTTATAACCAACCAACACGTGTTCCCTACGTGACAACGAGTGGGTTGGCGGAGGGTTAGTGCCCCTCCCAGGAAAACAACTAACTAAAAATACGAACAAGAAGCCTTGGACCAGGACTGGCCAAAAGGTGACAACTAAGGACCGAACAATGGACACAGTACGGATGGCGACTTGGAATGTAAGGGGTGCAAATGATCAGGTGAGAGAGAGAGATTGTCCAGGTGCTTCATGATGCAAAAGTGGATGTTTGTGGGTTAACTGAAACGAAATGGAGAGGTGAGAGTGTGAGAGAATGGGAGTATGGATGGGGTATATGGGCAGGAGTAGATGAGAATAAGAGGGCAAAAGAAGGTGTGTATTGTGGTGAGTAACAAATGGAAGGAGAATATATGAGAGTATGGATAGGTTAGATCAAGGATTGTGTGGGTAAGACTGAAAGTTGGACTACTGTGGGCGATTGTGTGTGTGTGTATACGCCAATGCAAGATCGTGCAAGCAGAGTGAGAGGAGTTCTGGACAAATGTGGAAGTGTTCATGGAAAGGTTTGAAAGCAATGAGAGAGTGTTTTTGATTGGCGATATGAATGGTAAAGTAGGGAATGTGGAGGTGGATGGAGTGGTTGGAGAGTGGGGTGTGCCTGCTGAGACAGATGGGAATGGCAGTGCTTTATTGGACATTTGTGCCAGGAGGAGGTTGGTGAGAGCCAATACCCTCATTAGGCACAAAATGATCCATTGGTATACATGGCGAGTGATGAGAAGGATAGGTGGTGAACTGAATGAACAGAAGGCAGTGATTGATTATGTGTGTGTGGGTGAAAGGATGCGATGGTGTGTAATGGATGCAAGAGCATATAGAGGTTGGGGGGGGGGAGGACTGTCTGACCACCACTTGGTGGTGGTCAGAATCAAGGTCCAAATGAAATGGAGAAATTAGGGAAGGACGTAAAGGAAGGAGTATATGCAAGGAGAGTGGAACAGTTACAAGAGGATGAGAAAGAGGCAGAATATAAGAGAGAAGTGGAGGAGCGATTGGAGAAATATGGATTGGAGCAGATGGGGGACGTGGAAGGTGTGTGCAAGATATTAGAAACGTGTGCAGCATGTGATGTGGTGTCTGGGATGTAGAGAAGACAAAAGGCGGTGCAAGAAACAGCATGGTGGAATGAAGAGGTGAGACAAGCTGTGGCATAAAAGAAGAAAGCATATAATGAGTGGATGAGAAACAGGGGCGTGGAAGAAGTTGAGAGACTGAAGAGAGAGCTATATGTAGAGAGGAGGAGAGAGGTGAGAAGATTAGTAAGAGAGAGTAAGAAGAATGTGGATGAGGAATTTGGAAGGAATTGAGTGCACAGTGGAGGGAATGTAAGAAAATGTTCTGGAGAGAGGTAAAGAGAGTTAGACAGGGTGGCAATGAAGTTAGTCGGGGAGTGAAAGATAAATATGGTAGATTGCTAATGGAGAATGGAGAAAAAGTGGGCATATGGAAGAACACTTTGAGGAATTGTTGAACATAGAGAATGTAAGTAATGCGAGTATAAATGGCAGGGGAATGGCTGGGAGAAGGAGGGAGGTGAGACGACAGGAAGAAATCACTAGAATGAAAGTTGTGGAAGCAATGAAGAAAGTCAAAATGGGGAAAGCCCCAGTAATTCATGGAGTGTGTGGTGAAATGCTGAAGCGTGGGGGAGAGATAATAGTAGAATGGATGTGAAAGATGTGCAGGTTGGCCTGGGAGGAAGGTGGAGTCCCGGAGGATTGGAAATCAGATACAGTATAATTATTCCCTTGTACAAAGGGAAAGGGGAAAAAGAAATGTGTGGTAATCATAGTGGCATTTGTCTTCTTAGTGTAATAGGAAAAGTATATCGTAGGATACTAAAAAGAAGTGTGTGGTAATCATAGGGGCATTTGTCTTCTTAGTGGAATAGGAAAAGTATATGGTAGGATACCTATTGACAGAGTTAGGAAAGTAACAGAGGAATTAGTTGGAGACGAACAGGGAAGCTTTGAGAAGGGAAGAGGTTGTGTAGATCAGATAATCTTAGATTTTTAGTGGAAAAGATTCTAGAGAAGGGAAAGAAGTTGTATGCGGCCTTCGTGGATTTGGAGAAACCATATGACAGGGTAGATAGACAACGATTGTGGAAAGTATTAAGATTATATGGTGTAGATGGGAAGATGTTGAATGCTGTGAAGAGTATGTATGAGGGTGCTAAGGCTGCAGTGCATGTGGATAGTGAACTGATTGAATTCTTCTTCTTGAAGGTTGGGTTGAAACAGAGATGTGTCATGTCTCCATGGTTGTTCAGTCTGTATATCGATGGAGTTATAAAAGAGATACAAAGTATGGAAGTGGGTGTTGGAGTGGTCCTAATGGCCGAAGACAGTGTTTGGAAACTCCCTGTACTGTTGTTTGCAGATGATACTGTGTTGCTAAGTGAAGACGAAGGGGAGCTGCAAGGTTTGGTGGATAAGTTTGGGAGAGTGTGTAAGAAACGGAATCCAAAGGTGAATGTAAGGAAGAGTAAAGTTATGGTTTTCTAGAGAAGTGAAGTCAGTGAATGTACAGTTAGGTTGGATGAAGAGGATATGGAAAATGTGAGTGCGTTTAAGTAACTGAGTAGTGTGATGAGTAAGAATGGAAGTTTGGAGGGTGAAGTGCTTGAAAGGGTACAATAAGGAAGGAAAAGTTGCTGGTTCCTTGAAAGCAGTGATGAGGAACAGGGAAATGAGCATGGAAATGAAAAAGTTACTACATGGCAGTATTGTGATACCAACTCTAACGAATGGAAGTGAAGCTTGGACCTTGTCAGAGAGACAGAAGTCAAGAGTGAAAGCAGTGGAAATAGAGTTATTTGAGAGGAGCATGTGGAGTTAAAAGAAGAGACAGACTGGTAAATGAGGAAGTTAAGGAGCGTTGTGGTGTGGATGTGGATGTGATAGGAAGCATTAAGAGAAACACACTGAGGTGGTTTGGCCATGTGGAGAAGATGGAGAGTAAGAGACTGACGAAGAGAGTGTATGTGAGTGAGGTGGAGGGGGGGGGAAGGAAGGGGGAGGCCAAGGATGAGATGGAGGGATGGAGTGGAGAGGTATATGAGAGAGGGGAGTGTGAGCTGGGAGCAGGGCAGTGAAATGGCGGGGGACAGGGCGACATGGTGGCGATTTGTTTGTGGCCACCCCTAAAGGGATTAACGCGTCTGGCAATAGATAGATAGATAGATAGACACTGCAATTATCCACTGTGAGCTTGTTAACAGGTAACTGAAAATCGTTGGTATGTAAAATATTCTTAAAGTATGCTCATATCTGAAAATCAGTTTGTCAAACGGACCACCATATGTCTATGCAGGAACATGACACCTGGATATTCTAAATCAGCCTTTATATTAGTTTTACTTAGGCCATCTAAAATGTTTTTCCAGTAGCTAAACTGGAGGAGGGTGGAATACCACCTCAACTGATCCCTAGCCAAAAATGTTTACTCAAATGGTCATGACATATCTGTCCACTGACTTTTTCAAGTAAACTCCAGCCACCAAAAAGTATGGTTAGGCACGAGGATGATATGATATGAAGCTTTGCGGGCAGCGTCACTGGACTTGTTTCTGTACGGTAGGTACGTCTTCATCCCTGGCCTGTGTCCTGAATGATTGTATTCGTTTCCGAGAAATGTCAATCCAACGCGGGCCTCAGGTCATAAATTAAACGACTTGTAATGCAACTCCAATCACCAGTGAGATCTTGCATGGACCGGAGAATGGTTTAACATGTAATAGGCGTCCACACTGAAAGAGGGTTAGTGCCCCTCCCCGGAAAACAACTAACTAAAAAAAAAAAACAATAAGCCTCGGACAAGGACTGACCAAAAGATGACGACCAAGGACCGGACAAAGGACATAATTATCGGGACATGGAATGTAAGGGGAGCGAATGATGAGGTGAAAGAGAGAGAGATTGTCCAGGTGCTTGAGGGTGCGAAAGTGGATGTATATGGAATAACTGAAACAAAATGGAGAGGAGAAAGTGTGAGAGAATGGGAGTATGGATGGGGTATATGTGCAGGAGTAGATGAGAATGAGAGGGCAAAGGAAGGAGTATGTATAGTTGTGAGTAAAAGATAGAAGAGGAGCATAAGACAGTATGGATCAATTGGGTCAAGGATTGTGTGGGTAAAGTTGAAAGTTGGAATACAAATGTGGGTGATTGTGTGTGTGTATGCGCCAATGCAAGATCCTGCTAGAAGAGTGAGAGAAGAGTTCTGGACAAATGTTGAAGTGTGCATGGAAAAGTTTGGAAGGAATGAGAAAGTGTTTTTGATTGGTGATATGAATGGTAAAGTTGGGAATGTGAGGGTGGATGAAATAGTTGGTGAGTGGGATGTGCCTGATGAGATAGATGAGAATGGGAGTGCGTTAGTGAACATTTGTGCTGGGAGGGGGTTGGTGATAGCCAATACCCTCTTCAGGCATAAAATGATCCACAGGTATACATGGCGAGTGATGAGAAGGGTGGGTGGTGAACTGAATGAAAGGAAGGCAATGATTGATTATGTGTGTGTGGATGAAAGGATGCAAAGATGTGTAATGAATGCAAGAGTTTATAGAGGATGGGGGAGTGGACTTTCTGACCACTACTTGGTGGTCGCCAGAATCAAGATCCAATTAGGATGGAGAAATAGAAGAAGGGAAAGACGAGAGGAAGGAGTAGTGGCAAGGAGAGCGGAAAGGTTAGAAGAGGATGAGAAAAAGGCAGAGTATAAGAGAGAAGTGGAGGAACGATTGGGCAAATATGAATTGGAGCAGATGGGAGACGTGGAAGGTGTGTGTAGGATATTTACAGAAGAAATATGTGCAGCATGTGATGTGGTGTGTGCAAGGAAGAGAAGACGGAGGGGGGTGCAAGGAACAGCGTGGTGGACTGAAGAGGTGAAACAGGCTGTGGCACAAAAGAAGAAAGCATACAATGAATGGATGAGAAATAGGGGCGTGGAAGAAGTTGAGAGGCGGAAGAGAGAGTTATATGTAGAAAGAAAGAGAGAGGTGAAAAGATTAGTAGGAGAAAGTAAGAAGAGAGTGGATGAGGAATTTGGAAGGAATTAGAGTGTAAAGTGGAGGGACCGTAAGAAAATGTTCTGGAAAGAGGTGAAAAGAGTAAGACAGGGTGGAAGTGAAGTTAGCAGGGGAGTGAAAGATAAAAATGTAGATTACTAGTGGAGAAGGGAGAAAAAGTGAGCAGATGGAGAGAACACTTTAAGGAATTGCTGAACATAGAGGATGGAAGTAATGCGAGTATAAGTGGCTGGGGAATGGCTGGGAGAAGGAGGGAAGTGAGAAGACAGGAAGAAATCAGTAGGATAGAAGTTGTGGAAGCAATGAAGAAAGTTAAATCGGGGAAAGCCCCAGGAATTCATGGAGTGTATGGTGAAATGCTGAAGCATGGGGGAGAGATAGTAGTAGAATGGATGTGGAAGATGTGCAGATTGGCCTGGGAGGAAGGTAGAGTCCCGGAGGATTGGAAGTCAGGTATAATTATTCCCTTGTACAAAAGAAAAGGGGAAAAAGAAGTGTGTGGTAATCATAGGGGCATTTGGCTTCTTAGTATAATAGGAAAAGTGTATGGTAGGATACTTATTAACAGAGTTAGAGAAAGAACAGAGAAATTAGTTGGAGAAGAACAGGGAGGCTTTAGGAAGGGAAGAGGTTGTGTAGATCAGATATTCATTCTTAGATCTTTAGTGGAAAAGTTTCTAGAGAAGGGAAAGAAGTTGTATGCGGCTTTCATAGATTTGGAGAAAGCATATGACAGGGTGGATAGACAAGGATTGTGGAAAGTGTTAAGAATATATGGAGTAGATGAGAAGCTGTTGAATGCTGTGAAGAGTATGTACGATGGTGCGAAGGCTGCAGTGCGTGTGGATGGTGAACTAAGTGAATTTTTCTCTTTGAAAGTTGGTTTGAAACAGGGATGTGTCATGTCTCCATGGTTGTTCAATCTGTACATGGATGGGGTAATAAAAGAGGTACAAGGTAGGGTAGTGGATGTTGGAGTGTCCCTGGTGAGAGAGGATAGTGTTTGGAAACTCCCTGTACCGGTACTGTTGTTTGCAGATGATACTGTGTTGTTGAGTGAAGACGAAGGGGGAGCTGCAAGGCTTGGTGGATGAGTTTGGGAGAGTGTGTAAGAAACGGAATCTAAAGGTGAATGTAGGGAAGAGTAAAGTGATGGTCTTTGAGAGAGGTGAAGTCAGTGAATGTACAGCGAGGTTGGATGGTGAGGAATTGGAAAATGTGAGTACGTTTAAGTACTTGGGTAGTGTGATGAGTAAGGATGGAGGTTTGGAGGGTGAAGTGCTTGAAAGGGTACAGCAGGGAAGAAAGGTTGCTGGTTCTTTGAAAGCAGTGATAAGAAACAGGGAAGTGAGCATGGAAGTGAAAAAGTTACTACATGACAGTATTGTGATACCAACTCTAACGTATGGAAGTGAAGCTTGGACGTTGTTGGAAGGACACAAGTCAAGAGTGAGAGCAGTGGAAATGAGTTATTTAAGAGGAGCCTGTGGAGTCACATGGAGAGACAGGCTGACGAATGAGAATATAAAGAAGCGTTGTGGTGTTGATGTGGATGTGATAGGAAGCGTTATGAGGAACACACTGAGGTGGTTTGGCCATGTGGAGAGGATGGAGGGTGAAAGACTGACGAAGAGAGTGTATGTGAGTGAGGTGGAGGGGGGAAGAGGGAGGGGGAGGCCGAGGATGAGATGGAGGGATGGGGTGGAGAGGTATATGAGAGAGGGGGGTGTGAGTTGGGAGCAAGGCAGTGAAATGGAGGGGGACAGGGCTACTTGGAGACGATTTGTTTGTGGCCACCCCAAACGGGATTGAGGCGTCTGGCAATAGATAGACAGATAGATAGTTTCCTCGATTTGCGGAAATGTATTGGAAATTATGGGTTGTCTATGAAATTCAAATAATTGAGGATTTTTATGCGATTTCCAAGTTGGTGTCTATCTCGTAACTTCAAAATTGGTCGAGATATCCAAAAATGTTCGCTACTCTACTACAGAGTTTTCCTTCCGACCCCTGTCCCTATTTATTGCTGATGAGATAAATTTTTCGCTCGGGTACATATGTCGGGGGTCCAAATTGTGACAAAATTTGGAGTTCTTGCTCGCTCGCTTCGCTTGCTCGAAAAATCATGGAGAAATCTGAAGACGTAAGGGTTGAAAATAAAATGCATGGATGCTTATCTCACTTAATTATTTTATTTTTTACTCATGGTACAATGCGCTGAGAACTCTTGGATGGCTAAAAAGTTTCATGTACCACCAACCACTCATTTGATGTCCAACGTTCAGGTGATTCACCGCAGGCAAGATAATAGTTTCCTGTAATGCAGGAAGGTATATACTGCGTTGAGTGATAACCATATGACCAAATAATCGCTTGGAGGTCTTGTGGGATAAGGCCTTCAAAACAAAGTGGACCATATGGGTTTTTATTTGATGGGTGGTTGGAATTTACTGCTCAATTAATTATACTATAAAAAAAAAAAGCATCTGTGTGTGTGTGTGTGTGTGTGTGTGTGTGTGTGTGTGTGTGTGTGTGTGTGTGTGTGTGTGTCTGGCATGCAGGGTGTGGTGGGTGGGTGGCTGGGTGGGAATCGGTGGGTGATAGGTTGGTGTTTGTGTACAACGGGGTAGTTGGGAAGGTTGGGCATGAGGGTTGGCTTTTTGGGTGGATAGGGGAGTAAGCTTTTTTGGTGGGTGGGGTTTAGGCTTTCTGGGTGGGTAGGGGGGTAGTCTTTCTGGGTGGGTAGGGGGTTGGCTTTTTGGGTGGGTAGAGGGGTAGATTTTCTGGGTGGGTAGGGAGTTGGTTTTCTGGGTGGGTAGGGGGGTAGGCTTTCTGGGTGGCTAGGGGAAGTTGGCTTTTTGAGGTGGGTGGATGTGTGGCTCCCAAAGCAGAATCCATGGGACAGGTTTACTACACTGGGTGAGTGAGTAAGCATATGGGTGGACTAGATAAAGTAGGTCCACTGGGGAATAGGTTCACGGATGAAATAGGTTCACTTGATAAAATAAGCCTATGTTGGGATTTAGTGTCTCCCAGTGAGGAGAAAATGGGTCCATGAGGGAAAATAGGCCCATGAGGAAAAATAGGCCCATGGAAGAAAAGAAGTCTTTGAAGGGAAAAATAGGTCTAAAGAGAGGAAAATGGGTCCATGAGGAAAAATAGGCCCATGGAAGAAAATAAGTCATTGGAGGGGAAAATAGGTCTATAGAGGGGAAAATGGGTCCATGGAGGGGAAAAAGGCCCATGGATGGACAATAAGTCATATTAGAGAAAATAGGCCTGTGGAGGGAAAATAGGTC
Organism: Coenobita brevimanus; assembly: GCF_032717465.1. Taxonomy (NCBI): domain Eukaryota; kingdom Metazoa; phylum Arthropoda; class Malacostraca; order Decapoda; family Coenobitidae; genus Coenobita; species Coenobita brevimanus. The sequence continues at coordinate 23,123,324 of NC_136972.1, forward strand.
CATTGAGGGGAAATAGGTCTATGGAGGGAAACTAGGTCCTTGGAGAGAAAGTAAGTTCATGGAGGGAAAATGTGTCTGTAGAAAATAGGCTCATTTGCAAAAATTGGTTCGTGGAGAAAATAGGTCCACCGGGAAAAATCAGTCTGTGGGTATAAAAGACCAAAGTGAGAAATACGTTCGTGTTTTTTGTTTTTTTTTTAATAACAGAACGGAGGAAAGAAAAACAAATGAGTAAAAAAAAATAATCCATACACCAGATTACTGGTGTCCTCTGTTCATAAAATATCTGTAACAGTTAGACTTGAACAGTTGTGGGTTGAAATTTGGAGGGAAACAACTCTGGGGAAGCGAGTTCCAAAGAGATGCAGTTCGGGGAATGAAAGAATTCTGATAGGTAGAGGTTCTGCAATATGGCTGAGTGACATTCCAGTCATGAGCGCTACCAGTGTAGCACGAGAAAAGGCATGGAGAGGTGGCACCATGGACGCAACTTCGTCTGAGCATTTACCAAAAAAATATCTGTAAAATAATCCAAGGGAGGCAACATTCCTTCTTACTTGCAGGGGAGGTAGTTTATATGTAATGGCAGGGTTGTTAATTATTCTAACAGCTTTATTTTGAATTTTGTCTAGTTGTCTTAATGCAACCTCTCCACAACCATTCCACAAGGGTGAGCAATATTCAAGGTGAGAGCGCACATGACTCTTAAAATTATAGCTAATTGCTCATTGGCGAAGAAGTTACGGACTCTGTACAATAATCCAAGTTTCTTTGAGGCGGTTTTAGCAAGTGATCTGACATGAGAGGTCCAGCTGAGGGCACTGTTAAGTGAGATGCCAAGAACTTCAATACTTTTGGATATGGGAATATTAGTAGCATTGAAGGTAATGTACGAATCTGGCAATATCTGTCTATTAGTAAATTGTATATATTTAGTTTTACTAGCATTAAAAAAGACAAGGTTGTTTTGTCCCCATTCACTGATTGTAGATAGATCTTGATTTATGGAGATGGCTGTACTGAGTTGATAGGTAGAGGTAAAAGTAGCTTCTGAAGTAGGTCTTTGGAGTTAAAAAGTCCATGGGAGAAATAGATCCATTTTGGGGGAGAGGAGGAATGGGTTTGTGTGGAAAATAGGTCGGAAGAAATAGGTCCATAGGGAAACTGGATCAATATGATGAAAATACGTCCATGAAGGAAAACAAACGGAAGGGGAGATGACCCCTGGAGTTGTAATCAGGGTCGGGCTCATGTGCTGTTCTTTCCATGCATTTGAAAATCAGTATGGTGAATCCGCAGCAGCCGACACTGATGACTTCGTTTAACTCCAGTTAATGTTTTAAGCTCGTTTGCTGCTGGTGAACCACACTAATATTCAAAGGCGATGGAAAGAGAGACAGGGGAAGTGACAGGGCTTTTGATGCTGACTGTACCATGTTGAAAGAGTTTGTTAGGGGAAGTTGTGTGTAAAGTTTCCTTATTAAACTTTAATCTTTACTCATACACAGTACCTACCAAATACCACTCTGGTTAGATTATGCTAGCCTCTTCAACAACAAGCATAATTATGTACAAGAGTCTCGCTTCATTAGTGCAGAGATACCACTGATCACTTCTTTTGTTAATATCCAGTTGGAATCAGTAATATCTTGAATGTCTGAGGTTTCAAACTAATTGTCCATTTAACTGTTGCCAAATCTCATTCCATTAATACAGTTTTGAGATGTACACAGCCTGTACTGATCACATCTGCATCTTTGTATGCATTACAGGGATAGTACCACCACTTGTGACCATATTGGCCGATGGAGGAATATTTGCACATGAGATGCGTCTGCGCAATAGGGAGTGGAATGCCCTCTGCTTCGGATACAATACCACAATGAAAACGGTAAGACAGAGCGGCCAGTTCTGTGACTAAAAGATTTGTTATTACCTCGCCCGGGACGGAGTCCGGCGAGGTATTGTTTTTGGTTAAGTTTATTTGTTTGTTTCTTTGTTTCTTTGTTTATTAGCAGCATTACGAAAAAACGGCTGAATGAAATGACATGAAACTTTCAGGATACATGGGCTCTGATCGCAAATGAAAATGATTAAATTTTGGAAGTAGTCAAGTAACCTCGAAAGGTCAAAATCAAGGTCACGGATGTTCAGAGGGCTATAACTTGAAACCAGTGAAAGATAGTGATATTTGCTATTATCAACATACGGGAATTCACATATGGGCTTTCATTCGGCATCAAGAACTTTGACCTTGAGTGACCTCAAAAGGTGAAACTTAGGTCATGGGCATTCAGGGGACTTTAACTCGAATCTGGTTGCAGATAGATATTTACTATTATCAACATACAGGAAATCCCATATGGACTTTTAATTGGCACCATGACCTTTGACATTAAGTGACCTTGAAAGATCAAGCTCAAGGTCACTGATATGATAACTGCTGTCGGGTGAGGTTTTTGTTCCTGGCACCACCTGTTGATTCAGTGACAATTTTTAGAGCTATTCTGGAAATCTGCAGCCATCATTGCGATGGTTGAGTGGTTAGCACTGATAGCTATGAAGCTCCGCAGCTAAGAACATCAAGGCGTCTATCCCTACTTTAACCTTTTCTACAGCCTTACGTGATATGCCATTTTAGAGATTTACTGTTAGAAGCAAGAGACATTTATAGCCAAAAGGAAACATTTTTAGGTATAGACTAAATTATAGAAATACTCGTGGAACTTTAGATTACATTTTCTTACTAATCTTTGTATTTTTGTGTGCTGTGTGACTTTAAAATTTTGCCAATTTTGCAAGTTAATTAATCTATCTATCTATCTATCTATTGCCAGACGCCTCAATCCCGTTTGGGGTGGCCACAAACAAATCGCCTCCAAGTCGCCCTGTCCCCCGCCATTTCACTGCCCTGCTCCCAACTCACACACCCCTCTCTCATATACCTCTCCACCCCATCCCTCCATCTCATCCTCGGCCTCCCCCTCCCTCTTCCCCCCTCCACCTCACTCACATACACTCTCTTCGTCAGTCTTTCACCCTCCATCCTCTCCACATGGCCAAACCACCTCAGTGTGTTCCTCATAACGCTTAAGATATGTTTAATTATCACACACACACACACACACACACACACACACGAAAGGGCGAGTTGTGATGTATTTGGTTCAGCTTGTCATCATGCTGCCCATTAGCATGATTATGGAGAAATCATTGGATGGAATTGCACCAACTTTGGTGTAATAATTGAGGACCACCGGAGATGCAAGTGAGTAATTCTGGGATGGAAAAGACCAGATAATAGGTTAATGCCAAGGTCAACTCCGTTTTGATTCGATTTTTACCAAAGGCAGTGCAAAAACTTGATGGACACGGAAGGGCGAAATGATTTGGATTTCAAAGCAAGTATTCAGCGGTAAAAGTCACTGGGCAAGATTAAATTTCAAACCTTTATTGTAACGAAGTTTGATCTGGGAGAGGTTTAAGCTTAGTGGTGGATGAAAGTATTCTAGTTTAACCCGTCACGTCCCGAGGCTTTCCGCACCTCCGACATCCCCCAGTCCCGAGGTATTTTCGAAATTTTTTTTTTTGGCTAAAACCTTCGCTTTTGGTGAGAAACATCGAAAATTCATAGAGAAATCGCTCACCTGAGGTTTAAAGTGCCCATTCCAGGTAGGAGTTCCTCCTTACCTGAGTGGGTTTTCTAACATGCTGGCACCAAAGAAAACGAGTTCTATGGGAGGGTAACTATTTTATCCACTCATAAACGGTACTTATTTATTTACTTGGTACGAATGTATATGTAGTATGACAGTATATTGGTTTTCAAGCAGTAATAAAGGCATTATAAGCATTGTTTCACTCACTAACTAATCACCATACCTGACCTATTTTTGCCACACTACCTGATCATTATTTCTGGCTGTTTCTTCTTCTAATGCTATGTAAACATTGTCCTCCACATTGTCATCGATTGGGGAATCACTCTGGCCCTGAATAACTTTACTAGCCAGGTCACTGGTAACAGGTCCTTTGCCAAGACAATGTCGTGAGGGGGGGAGGGGGGAGGTTATGCAGTGTAAGGCATTGTCCTTGCTTGGTATCTTGTACAGGAATAGAGGAAGGTGTCCCGTGTATACATACGAAAAATCACGTGCGAAAATTGAAAATTGTGCAAATTAGCGACCTTGCAATTGCACGACGTACTGGTACGTCGCCGGGACTGGCAAATGCAAATCGTGGTGACGTACCCAAACGTCGTCGGGACGGGGCGGGTTAAGGACGACAGCTAAAGGCTAAGGTCACAGGATAAGGACAGTCTAAAAGCTTTTGATCTGATTTGAACCAACTTCCGTGGATGGGTTGACGGACAGTCAAGGATGAAGTAATTGGAGTGTGAGAACTTTCAATGGGAGGCCAAGGGCAGAGGGCTGGGTCAAAGGGTCAAGGTTCGGTCAGTGGGCACATGTCGTATGTAAACATGATGCTCATCAGTTACGAAGTATAGTGATGAATCATGGTATAAACAGCAGGTCGGAAGCAGGAAACGTGGTTCAGCCCATTACGTCTACATGATCATTTTCAAACATCTTTTCATTACCATACTCCAAAGCTGCAGGTCCTCACTGACTGTGTGGGCGAGTCTTTTGGCTGATATTATGGCGCGGCTGTTGCATTTTCTGAGTGTTTTTTCTTGTATATTTATATTTAACCACTGTCTGAAGTACAAGGGGGACTGGAGGTTGTTGATCACCAATGTATACTTACAACCCAGGCAAGCAGACTATTCAAAAGAAACACCTTTGGTACTACAACTACATGGGCCTCCTCATATGTGTTCCTTACAGTACTGTTACATTATTTTTTTTAATATATCGGGTATATATGGTCATTCAGCATGCACGTGAAAACGTAACCATTAATAATTTAATTAAAAAGAAGAAGAAGAAGAAGTAGCATTTTGAGACTAACTTCTTGTAGTGTGTTTTGTAGATCAGTTATACCTATATTAGACTCGTGGACGGCCGGTTGTTATACGTGAGTAGTTTTGCAAGTAATCATCGTTCCCTTTTGTCATACAATGACAGGTGAGGTAAAGATTAGTATGAGACTACTTTTATTTGTCTTGGAAATATTAACTAAGTCTCTCACACACGAGTGAAGTATAGAGTCCAGCGAGCTACCTCCCTGTCTCTCTCTCTCTCTCTCTCTCGCCCATGTTGCTAGCCTCCTTCTCCCTACTACCTGTCGGTTCTATGGCCAGTCTCCTTCTGAACTTAGATTCCTACATTCTCGTGTAACATGGGTCGTGTCACGTTTGCTGTACTGTCGTGGAGCTTCTAGAATACTGTATGTCTGTGTGTATGTACTGCTTCCAGTGCACGATGAACATTCCTTCACTTAAAGAGTTGCAAGCTAATATCCCGTTCCTACACCTTGTCTGGTTCTGTCTATCTATCTACCTATCTATCCATCATGCTTTCTGTTATGATTTGTATTTATAATATGGAGTCCTGACATCTCTCGGTCACGCAGCTGGCGGTCCTCCAACAGCAATCATCCTTGACATATGCTAATCTATTAATAAATAACATTGATTATAATAATGTATAGATATAATATTCTTGTTAATATTGCAATGATCCAGTAATATTAAATTTTAAACAAATTGTATACATAATTGAATAAATGCAATATGGTTAAATTGCTTATTGTATGACATTTTGTAAGATGTGTATGTATAACAGTAAAATGCATATATGCAAAAAAAAAAGTTCAGAGTTAAGATTATGGTAAGAGCTATTATAGTCACACCAATTTAAAACAAAGGTTTGGGTGGGGTCTGGCGCTGGGTGCAGCCATGCCATACTTCCTAAACGAGCGATGAGTAAATTCTGTTATATATGTAATAGGCATCACAGATAGGTACACACATACTAATACAATATAAACGTAAGTATTCTAGCATATCAAAGGAAGGTAAACTTGTAATGCATATGGCTCTTGTACATCAATAAAGAAACGTGGCATACATATTTTACAGTGTTGCTGAAAAAAAATGTAGTTACTTTTACCGACTTTCACGGTAGTTCTAAGTTGGGTAAGTAATGTAACAATTACGTTTATAATATAATTTGAAGGAATCAGTAGAACATACGCTATTTTCTTAACAGAAATAAATAAGTTAAAACACTCACGAGCGGCAACATCAAGGCCCATACTGGGAATCATAAATTATATGAGAGAGAGAGAATGCGATTTTTAAATTCATTATTTTGGTTATATTTATAACTTAAATTAGTTTGTCTTTACACACACACACACACACACACACACACACACACACACACACATACACACATACACAAACACACACACACACACACACATACACAAACACACACACACACACACACACAGAAGTGGGTGAAGTCATGTCAGGCCAGGTGGCAAGATGTGAGCGGCGACCTCTAACGGTGTCAGGTCAGCCACTAGCCAATCAGAGTACAGGAAACAAGGCAACGCTGTACGCCGGGAAATCCCCGGCTGGACTCCACCCAAACCTTGGTTTTAGATTGGTGAGACTATAATATTTTATATAGAGATAATGATACTGGTATAATTCCATATCATGTGTCATTCTTTTTTTTTTTAATTAACAGACATACGCATATAACTGTGCAATGGTAATACTGCTAGGTCGTTACATTACATATGGAGTTATCCTAATGTCTAATAGTTCACCTAACTTGTGTGATGATTCTGGTAATACAGAATTGTAGTAACATTGTATGAATTGTTACATAATACTGTAGTAACATTGTGGTAATGCATAACTGTAACATTGTATGAATTGTTACATAATATTGTGGTAATGCATAACTGTAACATTGTATGAATTGTTAAATAATATTGTGGTAATGCATAACTGTAACACTGTAGGATTGTTATATATCGTTTTTAGTTACATAATTGTAGCAAGTGTAACATAATGCAATCGTTTGTCGTTACATAATTGTTACATATCGTTTCTAAATACATAATTGTAGCAAGTGTAATATAATGCAATCCTTTGTCGTTACATAATTGTAATAATTGCAGTTCTGACATCACTAATCCGGTCATGCTGCGGTCGATGATAGTGATGATGTCCCATGCCACTGGCTCGTGGAGGATACTAATTTCCTTTTTGTTTCACTTATAGAAGGAGTTTATGTGGCATTTTGGCATTTGTAGTAACACACTTATTTTCATTTGTTTGTTATGTGATCTTACTGTATTTCTGTCTTTCTTTTTTTTTTGTATGTATTGATTTTCTATAGTTTGTTTTTTCTCCGTTTGTCTACGCTTTTCCGGTGTTGTTCGAGGCTGCATAATTGCTGGCTAATTCCCTTGGGACCCTTTTTAAAGGTTTGGTTTATATCGCACGGATATTACTGAAAATGATATTATATAGCCCAATATTTTGTTATTTTATATAAAAAATATATATACATTATATACAGTATTAACTATATACAATGACTTGTTGTTCACTTGTACACTCGCTCCAGAAAGTATCGGTGCACTGTGGGTCCGATGTCATCCGGAATGATTCGACTTTTTTTTTTTTTATGCGAGGAAGAAGGAACCAAAGGCCATGAGCCCGCAGTAACAGTTCCCTCCAAGAGAAAAACAAAATACAATAGAGAGCCAAATTCAAGATCCGATCATTCGGAGATGCCTGGACACACTGCGCTTGAAAGACTGGAGATCATAGGCAGCAGGAAATACAGATAGAGGGAGACAGTTCCAGAGCTGACCTGTTGCATAAATGAAAGACTGGAAGTAACGGTTAACTCTTGCATTAGAGAGTTGGACAGAAAAGGGATGAGAGTTTGCTGCCAGACGGGTGCTACGCGCCCGTCGTAGAGGTGGAGGGATGCAAGCAGACAGTTCAGAGGAGCAGTGACCATTAAAGTAGCGACAGAAAAGAGATAAAGATGCAACAGTGCGGCGAAGAGACAGAGGTTGAAGGGAGTCAGTAAGAGGAGGAGAGTTAATGAGACGAAAAGCCTTTGACTCCACCCTATTGAGAAGAGCTGTATGTGGGGAGCCTCCCCACACATGAGAGTTGTACTCCACACAGGGGCGGATAAAATCCCTGTATAGAGTCAACAATTGTGCAGGGGTAAAGAAAGAGCGGAGACGGCTTGATAGCCCGTTAATACCTGTATATATTATAACAATCACGGCTATTCCCTACTCATTAAGGACACAAGAGGTATCTGATATAGCAGTCAATTATCGTCAGAGATGCCGGCGTGTGGGACGACAGAACCGCAATTTCCAGTTTCCTTTGTTCCCTGTGTCATAATATTTAACACATAGTCTTCACCGATACTTTCTGGAGCGAGTGTACCTATCGTGGGCAATATATGAGTCAGCATTTTGTGGAAATCTTTGTCTTCACGATTGTGAGGAAGGTTCTGTTTCCACTAGGTAGCATTAATTAATAAATGTTTAATACAGTTCTTTTAATCGCTCACTGAGAAACTGTGATAGTATATTTTCTTTATTACTTTGTAGATGTAATAATGTATAGCTGTAAGTATGAAACACGTATTTTATGTAGGTATAAATGGTAACACTCGTTGGTAGTATATAAATGCTATAATAAATGAATGAATATATACTGTACACTGTAGAATATTTATTGTTGGTGCAAGTATTTAATGATTGAATTATGAAGATAATTGAAGTAGGTATAATTATGTATTTAAGTTGTAACTATACAGCACGTTTTATATGTTTGTGCAGAAGTTTTTTGTCTGTCACTGTGTATTGTATAACTGAAGTAACTATGTAACTCACTAATTTTTACCGTGGTGGGAAAGGTGTGAGTGGTGGTGAGTGGTGGTGTCACACACGAGTTGATTGACGTGGCGTTGTCTCAGCAAACACGCACTTCCCATACTGGTAGCTGTGGTGAGTAAATGAGTAGCGATGAGTAACTTGAGTGAAGATGAGTGAGTAAAATGAGTTCTGAATATGGGTTTGGTATTTGCCTCATCATCTTGACCTCACACTCCAGCGTCAACGGTAGAGGTTGGGGGCGGTTGGAGAGAGAGGAGGGTTAGGTCAGGTGGTTATGAATTGTGAGTCGTGTCTCGCTCTTCATTTGCTTGTTTTGTTTTTCTTTCTCAATGTATTCTCGGTCCTTTTTTTCTTGTGATTTACTCATTGTGGGATGAAGAATGTCGCTACTTGTAGGTGCGTGTAGAAGCTTATAGAGATGTCTTGTAGACTTGTTACTTGTAGTTGATCGTAGATGGTTGTAGTTCGTTGGTTCGTCGTAGAAATTGGAAGATTGTTTGTATCAATGTTTTGTTAAACTACTGGCAAGGCGTCGTGTGACCTCTTCACCTCTGCATCAGTGTGATGATCGGGGAGATGGAGGGGTGGGTGGGAGAGAATACTGTCAGGAGCTGGTTGTGAGTTGTTGGTTGTAAGAGGTATTGTTTGTTTTCTGTCTTGATAGAGTAGACTCAACTGTACACTCGTAGACTCGTAGGCTTGTAGGCTCGTGGACTCATAGACTTGTAGGCTTGTAGGCATGTAGGCTCGTAGACTCCTAGTCTTGTACGCTCGTAGGCTTGTAGACTCGTAGGCTTGTAGGCTCGTAGGAATTCACTGTAGAACTGAAGCTAATCTTGGTTAGATTCTCGCCTGCTTTTGTAGAAATTCACTGTAGATTCATAGACGACGTTCGTACGTTTGCTGCCACCATATCTTGTAGAAACTTTGTAACTTCTTGTAGTGTGTTTTGTAGATCAGTTATACATATATTAGACTCGTGGACGAGCGGTTGTTATACGTGAGTAGTTTTGTAAGTAGATAATCTTCGTTCCCTTTTGTCATGCAATGACAGAAGAGGTAAAGATTAGTATGGGACTATTTTTATTTGTCTTGGAAATATTAACAAAGTCTCTCACACATGAGTGAAGTATAAAGTAGAGTCCTGCGAGCTACCTCCCTGTCTCACTCTCTCTCTCTCTCTCTCTCTCTCTCTCTCTCTTCCACCCTCTCGCCCATGTTGCTAGCCTCCTTCTCCCTACTACCTGTCGGTTCTATGGCCAGTCCCCATCTGAGCTTAGATTCCTACCGTCTTGTGTAACAGGGATCGGGTCACGTGTGCTGTACTGTCGTTGAAGCTCCTAGAACGCTGTATGTCTGTGTGTATGTACTGCTTCCAGTGCACGATGAACATTCCTTCACTTAAAGAGTTGCAAGCTAATATCCCGTTCCCACACCTTGTCTGGTGCTTTGTCTATCTATCTACCTATCTATCTATCATGCTTTCTGTTATGATTTGTATTTATAATATGGAGTCCTGACAGAGGGACAATCAAGGAGTGTGAGAACTTTCAATGGGAGGCCAAGGGCAGAGGGCTGGGTCAAAGGGTCAAGGTTTGGTCAGTGGGCACATGTCGCATGCAAACATGATGCTCATCAGTTACGAAGCATAGTGATGAATCATGGTATAAACAGCAGGTCGGAAGCGGGAAAGGTGGTTCAGCCCATCATGTCTACATGATCATTTTCCAACAACTTTTCATTACCATTCACCAAAGCCGCAGGTCCTCACTGACTGCGTGGGCGAGTTTTTTGGCTGATATTATGGTGCGGCTGTTGCATTTTCTGAGTGCTTTTTATTGTATATTTATATTTAACCACTGTTTGAAGTACAGGGGTGAGTGGAGGTTGTTGATCATCCATGTATACTTACAACCCAGGCAAGCAGACTATTCAAAAGACACATCTTTGGTACTACAACTACAAGGGCCTCCTCATATGTGTTCATTACAGTACCGTTACAGTTTTTTTTTTTTTTTAATATACCGGGTATATATGGTCATTCAGGATGCACGTGAAAACGTAACCATTATTAATCAATTAAAAAGAAGAAGAAGTAGCATTTTGAGACTACAGCACCCCTGCAAAATCAAACAGTCTAAAAGCCGAACATTAGACTTTGCCTTGTGATCATTGCCCTCGACCCATTGCTCTATAAATAGAATTACTTCATTCATTCCTCACACACTAAATTCGGTCAAGACTGGATCAGAGCTGTTTTAATTGACCTTGCCTGTGATCCTAAAGTTTAACCTTAATCTGTGACCTTGACCTTTGACTGATTGTTCCTTCAATCGAAATCCTTTTTCATTACCTTACCCTGAATCCTTCCTCAAAATTTAGTTTTAAAAAATAAATAATTTTACCTTGACACTTGACCTTGGCCACTGCATATTATTTTAAAAAATTGTAGGTCAGCCCCTTGGCTCACCCTCAACTCGTACACCAGATTTGGTCCAAATCAGATCAAAGCTTTTGGTTTCGCTCAAACACAGACACACAGGGCGAGCTTTGACCTTGCCCTCTGACCTTGACCTTTGACTGAAAACTCTCGAAGTCGAATCCCTTCACTCTTGCCATCATCATCATCATCACCCAGACATCCGTTCCCATCCTAGGGTAGGGTGAGGAGTAACAATGTCCACACAGCCCAAATTTGCCCCATCCAATGGGCCCACTTTCATTCACTCATCATTCAAGCCCCTGCAATCCTGGCTCTATAGGATACACCAAAAGGATTCACCAGGTTCTGTAGCTTCACATAGAAGGTATCTGATTGAGTCAGTTCGGATGCCACCACATTAAAATAGGATGCCAAATCCCTGATCATGCATTTCTCACAAGTCATCCAGCCAGCTTGATCTCTTGTCAGTTCCCAAGCCTCACCGGGCTCCAAACCTCTCTTCCTCACACACTTATCCGCCATATCTCTCCATCTTTTCGTTGGCCTACCTCGCCTCCTCTCTTCTTCAAATTCCCTCAGATATACCTTTTTCACCACTCTACTGTTATCCATTCTCTCCACATGACCATACCATCTCAGTACCCTATCTTCGATTCTGTTCACAGACTTCCTCACTCTACATCTTTCACGAATCACATTATTTCGTATCCTATCCACCCTCTGTACTCCACATACATTCCTCAGCAGTCCCATCTGCACCACTCTTAGTTTTGACTTTTCATTTTCATGCCACACCATAGTCTCACATCCATATCTTAAAGTTGGCACTAACACTTCTTCATATAAGCCTCGTGCAGCTGCAACACTCAAACCTCTGTTTCTTATGAAGGCCTTCATTGCACCAGCTACTTTTCTTCCTTGTGTCACTATTTTCACCTTCTTTAGCACATTTTCCTCTCTCTTCTATCACTTTACCAAGGTATTTGAACTCTCACACTAATTCCAGTCTCTCTCCATTCACTGTAACATCACGCTGGGACTCACCTTCTCTCTCAATAACCATCACTTTACTCTTTTCTACATTTATTTTCGAGGCACGATGCTCACCGACATCATGAGAACTCTGCACTAGCCTACTAAGCTCTTGTCCAGTAATTACAAGCAATTCTACATCATGAGCATACAACAAATTTGAGATATTCCACCCATCACCATTCATTACCAATGCCATCCTTCTCTCCATCACTCGTGTTTTTACTTCTCTCATCATGCCATCCATTTACATATTGAACAACCGTGGGAACATCACACAACCTTGTTGCACGCCCACACCGATCGTGAACCATTCATTTAGATGCCCATTAGCCCTTACACATGGTTCACTACCATTATAAAAACTCTTGACGGCACTTAGCAGATTGCCATCTACACCGTACATGCGCAAAACTTTCCAAAATCCTTCTCTGTCAACTTTGTCATATGCTTTTTCGAGATCCATGAATGCCATAAACACCTTATGGTCCTTCTCACAGGCCTTCTCTACTATCTGTTTCACTGCAAATATTTGGTCCACACATCCTCTGCCACTCCTAAAGCCACCCTGTTCATCACTCACTAGGACTTTTGATATCTCTCTTACTCTCTCTCTAATAATTCTTCCATATACCTTCCCTACCACACTCAGTAAGCTTATGCCACGATAATTCTTGCACTCACTTCGTTCACCTTTATTTTTGTACAGGGGTACAATCACAGCCTTTATCCCCTCTCCATGCACAGTTTCACTCATCCCTGCCTTCTTACATTCCTCCAACAAGCACTTCAATCCACTACAACACTTTAGCATCTCTGCATACACCTCATCAACCCCAGCTGCTTTCCCATTTCTCAGCCGCTTCACAGCACTCTTCACCTATGCGAGTGTCACGTCTCCTGGTACTGCATTCCTTCTCTGCACATCCCCAAAACCAATCATGTTTACAGCCACTCTGCTCTCTCTATTCCCATTCATCAGGTTTTCAAAATATTCTTTCCTTCTAGTCCTTACTTCATCCCCATGGTTTAATAATCTAAGTGTCCTCAACATTAATACTGCATCAGAAATTACCATTCTGGGTGATTTTAATGTTCATAATGTCGATTGGCTCACTTATTCACCCAGAACTGATGATTCTGGTCTTGAATATGAGCTATTTGCAGACTCATTTAATCTCACCCAGTTAGTCAGTAAACCCACCTGTGTACTAGACAACCCCGATCATAATCCCCACCTATTGGACTTGTTTCTAACAGCCAATTCAGATAATTATAATGTCGAAGTGAAGTCCCCCCTCAGATCCTCGGATCATTGTCTGATTCAAGCCACCAGTTTCACACCTACCACACCCTCCTGCTCTGAACCTGTCGTGATGACTAAATGACACTACGACAGGGCAGACTGGGAGGGACTTCAAAATTTTCCCATGCATGTTCCTTGGACCTCCTTTTTCTCCCATGATGCAAATTCCACATTGGGCCACATACAGGATTTCATTAAAGTCGGCATGGAAACATTCATTTCCCATTATGGTTACAGAAAAAGATGTAATTCTCCTAAATGGTATGACCACAATTGTGCTAGAGTAACAGAACATAAAACAATAGCCTATAACACTTATACAATGACCAGAATCAAAGAAGCCTTTAACAATTATAAAAATATCAGAAATCACACCAAAACTATTATCAATCTTTCTAAATCAAACTTTCTACATAGACAAGCTAACAAACTACTAAACAATCCAAATGATAACAAAATATTCTGGTCAACCCTTAATTCATTCAAAACTAATTTCACTACCACCATTTCCATTCCATCGTTACAGTCCCCCAATGGAAATCTAGTAAGAGACCCACGCGGAAAAGCCAACCTTCTTGTTGACCTTTTTTCAACAAACTCAACCCTAAATTCAGAAAATCATAATATTCCTGTACTTGATTTTGATTTCCCTCAAATACCTCCTTTCATGATTCACACCAGATGCGGACAAGCCGTATTACAGAATCTATCAGAAGACAAAGCCACTGGTCCAGATGAAATTTCTTCAGTAGTAGTTAAAAATTGCTCCTCAGTGTTGGCTCCTGTATAAGCAAAATTTTTCCGCTTAAGCATCCGTACCTCAATTTTTCCAGCCCCTTGGAAAGAAGCAAATATCCATCTTGTTCCTAAAAAGGGGACTACTTCTGAGCCATCTAACTATAGACCAATTGCATTAACTTCCGTTCTCGGTAAAGTTTTTGAGACAGTAATTAACAAACACATAGTCAAGCATCTAGAAATCAATTAATTGATCAATGATCGGCAATATGGATTTAGACAGGAACGTTCAACTGTAGATATTCTTTGCCTTCTTACCCATCAGATTAACAAAGCATTAGGCCAACATGGTGAAACACACACAGTAGCACTTGATATTTCAAAAGCATTTGACAGAGTATGGCACCAGGCCTTATTGTCTAAGATGTCACACTATGGCCTTGCATCACTGGTTCCTCTAGTTTCTTCTTACCTTCATAGTAGAAAAATACGGGTCATGGCAAATGGAATTTATTCTCAGTTTCATTCCACAAATGCTGGCGTACCTCAGGGATCAGTTTTCGCGCCACCCTTCTTTCTCATTCATATAAATGACCTCCTATCTGTCACGCACAACCCAATACACTCTTATGCTGATGACTCGACCCTTCATAGTTCTTTCACATTTAGTACCTCCTTTACGCAATTTGATATATTAAGCTCCCAAATAAACACAGCAATTTCTCTGAACCAGGACTTTTCTAAAATTAATCAATGGGGACGAAAAAATCTGGTCTCATTTAATACTCAGGAAACTAAATACATTAATTTCTCCAATAGAAAGAATCCCTCAGACTCTCACATGATTTTAAATGATGTTAGTATTCCCATATCCACTACAATTGATATCCTAAGTGTTACTCTAAACCCCAACCTAAGCTGGACAGCTTATGTTAAATCCCTTGCTAAAAATGCTTCTTAAAATCTGGGACTTATGTACAGAGTTCGTGAGTTCTTCACTGACGAGCAGATGGCCACAATATACAAAAGTCATGTGCACTCTCAGATCGAATACTATTCACCACTGTGGAGTGGATGTGGAGCGGTTGCATTGAGGCAGTCGGACAAAATTCAAAATAAAGCCATTAGATTAATCAATAATCCTGCCATACCGCAGGACCTTCCTCCGTTATCAGTACGTAGAGATGTTGCTTTTTTAGCACTATTTTATCGATATTATTACCGTAAGTGCTCTAACGAACTGGCTTCAATTCTGCCTCCCTCTCACATTTTCTCCCGAAATACTCGGGCAGCTGGGAGTGCCCATGAACTCACACTCTCTCCCCCACAATGCAGAACCTCTGCTTATCAAAATTCATTTATCCCCAGAACTACTACTCTCTGGAATTCACTTCCTGGCGGTTGCTTCCCACATACTGTACATTTAATACTCTCGATTTCAAATCCAATTGTTATAAGTATTTTATGAATGGAGGATGCCTTTAGGCACAAAGACTTATTTTTTTTCCTTTGTTTTTCCTTCCTCCGTTCCTTATAAAAAAAAAAAAAAAATCTACCACCTCCATCCTTCACACCATCACATTTCTTTCTGCTTTCACTTCTACATTTCCGCACCTCTTTCCAGAATAACTTCCTATTTTCAGAGTAGTTCACATTCATTTTTCTTCCTAGATCATCATTTACCTCCTTTTTCCTCTTCACTGGTCTCTTTACTTGCTTCTTGCTCTCAATATATTCAGTTCTTATTTCAACTGAACCCCTATCATGTAACCACTTTAGCCACTTCTTCCTCTTTTCCTCCACAGCTCTCTCAACCTCCTCATGCCACCATGCCACACCTTTCTTCTTTGTTGTTACTCTTGCCACACCACACACCACTATAGCGTTCCTAATCAAGCAATCCCTATATCCATTTGACAGGCTGTCCAGATCCATTCATTCCAATTTACTGATTCTAATTCCTCCTCTACTTTGGTCCTGTAATCATCTGCCATTCTTTGATCCTCAGCTTTTCAACTTTCAGTCTTTCTTCCTGCCTGCTCCCCTTTCTCCTGATCCACCTCACTACTCTCAGCTTGATCTTGCGTACCACAATCATATGATCTGACAAACTTCCACATCGACCTCTCACGGCCCTGTATCAACAGCCATTCCCATCATCGACCTCTCTACGTAATCAATCTTGGCTTTTTTTTCAGCACGATCCCTCTTCCCTCTATACAATGTATATTTACGTGCATCTTTGTGTTTGAAATACGAGCCACAAATGCACAACCTCCTCTCCTGACACATATCCTTTAGTCGCTTCCCATTATCATTTTCTCCTGGTACTCCATAACAACCCATTATGTCATCCTCAGGACCAGTGCCTACTCTTCCATTCATATCCACCATTACGATCACTTTATAGTTCCTGGCCTCTTCTCCCACTACTTCACCGTGCTCATCCCAAAACCTGTCTTTCTCTCTCTCACTCCTGTCTTCACACGGTGCATATGCTAAAATTACTGCCACTTTCACCTTCTCAGACTTGAACTTGACATACATACACCTCGAGCTGACACGTTTGTAGTCTCTCATTCCACTCTGCCACACCTCATTCATCAACAAAGCAACTCCTTCCTTGCAGCTTCCTCGCCAATTCATTCCTGATCTTACATATTTCACACCCTCCCACTCCTCCATTTCACGCCCTTTCATCTTCGTTTCACACAATGCCATCACGGCATATCTCGCACTCCTGAACACGTTCACCACTTCCACCCTCTTGCTCTCGTCATTCACACCTCTCACATTCCACATGGGCGTGCGAATCGCCCATTTGGTTGGAGCCCTGGGCAGGTGTTGGGCCCTCCACGGCTCTCTGAAACGACTGCCATGATTAAGTGATTTTTGGATAGGGGAATTTGGGGGACACTTAACTGCCAGAAACACTGGTTATATGGTTACCACCCAGCGTATAACTGGCTTCCTGAGTAACGGAAACCATTTGGCTTGTCACTCAGTGTAGAGATCATATGGCATTTCTACACTGAGTGAGTGGATGATGGGTGCCCCCATCCACCACAATACCTTCTTGCCATACCTTCATATAAATCGGTTTAAATCTTTAGGCTGATATTATTAGGTTATATCTTAGTCTATACCTGTGCCCTTAATCTTTGACTTATTAAAAAAAATACGTCTGGCTAAAATATGATAAACACACACACACACACACACACACACCCTCGCACACACACTGGCACTTATGTACAAAATACGCACGCACCCACACACGCGTGAACACACACACGCGGGCACACACACGCATTATATAATACACGGTATATATATATATATATATATATATATATATATATATATATATATATATATATATATATATATATATATATATATATATATATATATATATATATACTGTATATCATCATCATCATCATTATCCGGACCTCCTTTCCCACCTTAGGGCAGGGTGAGGAGCAGCAATATCCAGACAGCCCAAATTTGCCCAGTCCAATGGGATACGCTTCAATTCACTCACCATTCAAGCCCCCAGATCCTGGCTCTACCTGATACGTCAAAAAACATTCACCACGTTCTGTAGCTTCACGTACACCTCTCCGACAGAGTCAATCCGGACGCTGTCACGTTAAAAAGAGGTGCCAAATCCCTGATCATACGCTTGTCCTCACAATATTCATCAAGCCAGCTCGGTCTCTTGTCAATTCCTTAGCCTCACTGACCTGCAAACCTCTTTTCCTCAAACACTCATCCAACATATCTCTCCACATTCTCCTTGGCCTATCCCGCCTCCTCTCTCCTTCACATTCGCTCAGATATACCATTTTCACCATTCTTTTGTTATCCATTCTCTCCACATGACTATACCATCTCAGTACACTCTTTTCGGTTCTGGTGTTCACAAACTTCTTCACTCCACATCTTCATGAATCGCACTATTTCGTATCCTATCCACTATCTGCACTCCACATACATTCCTCAGCAGTCCCATCTCCAGTGCTGTCACTTTTGACTTTTCATTTTCATGCTACACCATAATCTCACATTCATATGTTAAAGTCGGCACTAATACCCGTTCATGTGAGCCTCGTGCAAGTGCAACACTCAAGCCTTTGTTTCTTATCAAGGCCTTCATTGCCCCAGCTACTTCCCTCCCTTGTGTCACTCTACTTTCATCTTCTTTTGCATATTTTCCTCTCTTTTCTATCAATGTACCCAGATATTTGAACTCTATTACCAAATCCAGTCTCTCTCTGTTCACTGTAACATCACACTGGGAGTCACCTTCTCTCTCAATAACCATTACTTTACTCTTTTCTACATTTACTGTCAAGGCACGACACTCACATACATCAGCAAAACTCTGCACTAGCCACCAATTTCTTGTCCGGTACTTGCAAGGAGTACTGTATCATCAGCATACAACAGATTTGAGATAATCCATCCATCACGGTTCATTACCAACGCCATCCCTCTCTCGATTACTCGTGTTTTTACTTCTCTCATCAATCCATCTATGTATATCGTCACCCTCATAAAGAAACTGCGTAAGTAATTTTTCGGCGATTTCTGGATTTTTGCCTAAATCAATTCTTCATCACGTGGCACACCTATTGGTATAGCTGCCTTTGCCAGGTCTAGGGTATGAGTGGTCTAAAATGCACTTCAAGTTCCTCCCTAAGCCATTGAAAATTAAGAAAATGAGACAGGTTTTTCGCGATTTCCCGAGTAGAAAAAATGACTTAGGCAGTTTCTTTATGAGAGTGACGATATATATATTGAACAACCATGGGGACATCGCACAACCCTGTCGCACCCCAACACCCATCGTGAACCATTTACTCAGATGCCCATTAACCCTTACACATGCTTCGCTACTATCATAAAGACTTGTGACAGCACCTAGTAGCTTACTATCTACATCATACATGCGCAAAACTTTCCACAATCCCTCTCATTCTACTTTGTCGTACGCTTTTTCCAGATCCATGAATTCCATGAACACCTTGTATATATAACTTTCCACAATCCCTCTCTGTCTACTTTGCCGTATGCTTTTTCCAGATCCATGAATGCCACACACACACACACACACACACACACACACACACACACACATATATATATATATATATAGTACATCAGCAGCAGCAGCAGCCGTTTGAGTGTCCAGTGTAAGACCGACCTATCCCAACAAAAGTGGGGACGATACATGTAGGGTGGGAAGTGCTTGGAAGTGTGACTGTAATGTTGGAGTGACTTTGGATGTGTGTGTGTAGTTTGTGAACCAGGTGTAGGCCTAATCGGCCCATGGAAGCCGATTGGGTGCAAGCATACTTAAAGTACGCAACACTGGTTCAACCACGGCACCCCTTATGTCAGCCAAAGCAGTACGTGGCTAGGTAAACACTCCCAAAGTTTATTACCCTGGCGGGGCATGAACCCTCGTTTTCCCATGTATGAAAACAAACACTCTACCACTGTCCGACAGAGGCTCCTTTTATATATATATA
Source organism: Coenobita brevimanus (assembly GCF_032717465.1). NCBI lineage: Eukaryota > Metazoa > Arthropoda > Malacostraca > Decapoda > Coenobitidae > Coenobita > Coenobita brevimanus. The sequence goes on from NC_136972.1 coordinate 23,143,239, forward strand.
TATATATATATATATATATATATATATATATATATATACCCCCCTGGGGGTAGGGGGGTTTTCAAGAATACTCCCCCAGTATCCCTGCTTGTCATAAAAGGCGACTAAAAGGGTTGGCGGAGGGTTAGTGCCCCTCCCCGGAAAACAACTAACTAAAAAATCAAACAAGAAGCCTCGGACAAGGATTGACCAAACGATGACGACCAAGGACCGGACAAAGGACTTGGTAATGAGTACATGAAATATAAGAGGAGCGAATGATGAAGTGAAAGAGAGAGAGATTGTCCAGGTGCTTCAGGGTGCGAAAGTGGATGTATGTGGAATAACTGAAACAAAATGGAGAGGAGAAAGTGTGAGAGAATGGGAGTATGGATGGGGTATATGTGCAGGAGTAGGTGAGAATGAGAGGGCAAAGGAAGGAGTATGTATAGTTGTCAGTAAAAGATGGAAGAGGAGCATAAGACAGTATGGATCAGTTGGGTCAAGGATTGTGTGGGTAAAGTTGAAAGTTGGAATACAAATGTGGGCAATTGTGTGTGTGTATGCGCCAACGCAAGATCGTGCTAGAAGAGTGAGAGAAGAGTTCTGGACAAATGTAGAAGTGTGCATGGAAAAGTTTGGAAGGAATGAGAGAGAGTTTTTGATTGGTGATATGAACGGTAAAGTTGGGAATGTGAAGGTGGATGGAATAGTTGGTGACTGGGGTGTGCCTGCTGAGATAGATGAGAATGGGAGTGCGTTAGTGGACATTTGTGCGGGGAGGGGGTTGGTGATAGCCAGTACCCTCTTCAGGCATAAAATGATCCATAGGTATACATGGTGAGTGATGAGAAGGGTGGGTGGTGAACTGAATGAAAGGAAGGCAATGATTGATTATGTGTGTGTGGATGAAAGGATGCAAAGATGTGTAAAGGATGCAAGAGTGTATAGAGGTTGGGGGAGTGGACTTTCTGACCACTACTTGGTGGTGGCCAGAATTAGAATGCAAGTAAGATGGAAGAAGAGAAGAAGGGAAAGACGAGAGGAAGGAGTAGTTGCAAGGAGAGTGGAAAGGTTACAAGAGGATGATAAAAAGGCAGAGTATAAGAGAGAAGTGGAGGAACGATTGGGCAAATATGAATTGGAGCAGATGGGAGACGTGGAAAGTATGTGTAAGATATTTACAGAAGAAATATGTGCAGCATGTGATGTGGTGTGTGGAAGGAAGAGAAGACGGAGGGGGGTGCAAGGAACAGCGTGGTGGACTGAAGAGGTGAAACAGGCTGTGGCACAAAAGAAGAAAGCATACAATGAATGGATGAGAAATAGGGGCGTGGAAGAAGTTGAGAGGCGGAAGAGAGAGTTATATGTGGAAAGAAAGAGAGAGATGAAAAGATTAGTAAAAGAGAGTAAGAAGAGAGTGGACGAGGAATTTGGAAGGAATTTGAGTGTAAAGTGAAGGGACTGTAAGAAAATGTTCTGGAAAGAGGTGAAAAGAGTAAGACAGGGTGGAAGTGAAGTTAGCAGGGGAGTGAAAGATAAAAATGGTAGATTACTAGTGGAGAAGGGAGAAAAAGTGAGCAGATGGAGAGAACACTTTAAGGAATTGTTGAACGTAGAGGATGGAAGTAATGCGAGTATAAGTGGCTGGGGAATGGCTGGGAGAAGGAGGGAGGTGAGAAGACAGAAAGAAATCAGTAGGATAGAAGTTGTGGAAGCAATGAAGAAAGTTAAATCGTAGAAAGCCCCAGGACTTGATGAAGTGTGTGGTGAAATACTGAAGCATGGGGGAGAGATAGTAGTAGAATGGATGTGGAAGATGTGCAGATTGGCCTGGGAGGAAGGTAGAGTCCCGGAGGATTGGAAGTCAGGTATAATTATTCCCTTGTACAAAGGAAAAGGGGAAAAAGAAGTATGTGGTAATCATAGGGGCATTTGTCTTCTTAGTATAATAGGAAAAGTGTATGGTAGGATACTTATAGACAGAGTTAGAGAAAGAACAGAGAAATTAGTTGGAGAAGAACAGGGAGGCTTTAGCAAGGGAAGAGGTTGTGTAGATCAGATATTCATTCTTAGATCTTTAGTGGAAAAGTTTCTAGAGAAGGGAAAGAAGTTGTATGAGGCTTTCATGGATTTGGAGAAAGCATATGACAGGGTGGATAGACAAGGATTGTGGAAAATGTTAAGAATATATGTGGAGTGGATGGGAAGTTGTTGAATGCTGTGAAGAGTATGTACGATGGTGCAAAGGCTGCAGTGCGTGTGGATGGTGAACTAAGTGAATTTTTCTCTTTGAAAGTTGGTTTGAAACAGGGATGTGTCATGTCTCCATGGTTGTTCAATCTGTACATGGATGGGGTAATAAAAGAGGTACAAGGTAGGGTAGTGGATGTTGGAGTGTTCCTGGTGAGAGAGGATAGTGTTTGGAAACTCCCTGTACTGTTGTTTGCAGATGATACTGTGTTGTTGAGTGAAGATGAAGGGGAGCTGCAAGGCTTGGTGGATGAGTTTGAGAGAGTGTGTAAGAAACGGAATCTAAAGGTGAATGTAGGGAAGAGTAAAGTGATGGTCTTTGAGAGAGGTGAAGTTAGTGAATGTACAGCGAGGTTGGATGATGAGGAATTGGAAATTGTGAGTACGTTTAAGTACTTGGGTAGTGTGATGAGTAAGGATGGAGGTTTGGAGGGTGAAGTGCTTGAAAGGGTACAGCAGGGAAGAAAGGTTGCTGGTTATTTGAAAGCAGTGATAAGAAACAGGGAAGTGAACATGGAAGTGAAAAAGTTACTACATGACAGTATTGTGATACCAACTCTAACGTACGGAAGTGAAGCTTGGACATTGTTGGAAGGACACAAGTCAAGAGTGAGAGCAGTGGAAATGAGTTATTTAAGAGGAGCCTGTGGAGTCACGTGGAGAGACAGCTGACGAATGATGATATAAAAGAGCATTGTTGTGTGGATGTGGATGTGATAGGAAGAGTTATGAGGAACACACTGAGGTGGTTTGGCCATGTGGAGAGGATGGAGGGTGAAAGACTGACGAAGAAAGTGTATGTGAGTGAGGTGGAGGGGGGAAGAGGGAGGGGGAGGCCGAGGATGAGATGGAGGGATGGAGTGGAGAGGTATACGAGAGAGGAGGGTGTGAGTTGGGAGCAAGGCAGTGAAATGGCGGGGGACAGGACGACTTGGAGGCGATTTGTTTGTGGCCACCCCAAACGGGATTGAGGCGTCTGGCAATATATATATATATATATATATATATATATATATATATATATATATATATATATATATATATATATATATATATATATATATATATAAAAGAGGTACAAGGTAGGGTGGTGGATGTTGGAGTGGCCTTGGTGAGAGAGGGTAGTGTTTGGAAACTCCCTGTACTGTTGTTTGGAGATGATACTGTGTTGTTGAGTGAAGACGAAGGGGAGCTGCAAGGCTTGGTGGATGAGTTTGGGAGTGTGTAAGAAACGGAATCTTAAGGTGAATGTAGGGAAGGTTGGATGGTGAGGAATTGGAAAATGTGAGTACGTTTAAGTACTTGGGTAGTGTGATGAGTAAGGATGGAGGTTTGGAGGGTGAAGTGCTTGAAAGGGTACAGCAGGGAAGAAAGGTTGCTGGTTCTTTGAAAGCAGTGATAAGAAACAGGGAAGTGAGCATGGAAGTGAAAAAGTTACTACATGACAGTATTGTGATACCAACTCTAACGTATGGAAGTGAAGCTTGGACGTTGTTGGAAGGACACAAGTCAAGAGTGAGAGCAGTGGAAATGAGTTATTTAAGAGGAGCCTGTGGAGTCACGTGGAGAGACAGGCTGACGAATGATGATATAAAAGAGCATTGTGGTGTGGATGTGGATGTGATAGGAAGCGTTATGAGGAACACACTGAGGTGGTTTGGCCATGTGGAGAGGATGGAGGGTGAAAGACTGACGAAGAAAGTGTATGTGAGTGAGGTGGAGGGGGGAAGAGGGAGGGGGAGGCCGAGGATGAGATGGAGGGATGGAGTGGAGAGGTATATGAGAGAGGAGGGTGTGAGTTGAAAGCAGTGATAAGAAACAGGGAAGTGAGCATGGAAGTGAAAAAGTTACTACATGACAGTATTGTGATACCAACTCTAACGTATGGAAGTGAAGCTTGGACGTTGTTGGAAGGACACAAGTCAAGAGTGAGAGCAGTGGAAATGAGTTAATTAAGAGGAGCCTGTGGAGTCACATGGAGAGACAGGCTGACGAATGAGAATATAAAGGAGCGTTGTGGTGTTGATGTGGATGTGATAGGAAGCGTTATGAGGAACACACTGAGGTGGTTTGGTCATGTGGGGAGGATGGAGCGTGAAAGACTGACGAAGAGAGTGTATGTGAGTGACGTGGAGGGGCGAAGAGGGAGGGGGAGGCCGAGGATTAGATGGAGGGATGGGGTGGAGAGGTATATGAGAGAGGGGGGTGTGAGTTGGGAGCAGGGCAGTGAAATGGCAGGGGACAGGGCGACTTGGAGGCGATTTGTTTGTGGCCACCCCAAACGGGATTGAGGCGTCTGGCAATATATATATATATATATATATATATATATATATATATATATATATATATATATATATATATATTTATATATATATATATATATATATATATATATATATATATATATATATATATATATATATTTTTATATATATATACACACACACACTCAATCCTCCATTTCCCGTTCCCCAGTTTCTCGGATTTCGGATTTCACGGACATGGGCTGAGACTGGGCAATATTATCAAATGCTTGACACATGCCCGTACAAGTCCGGGATTCTCACTGAAGTCCAGCCATTATTCCCACATATAAATCTATAAACAGTCTGCTGCACAACACAGTATAATATTAGCAAGGTTTAGACTCGATAAAGGTCATTTGTAACACACACAAAAAGATATTTTCATGCAAGAAAAGCATCATGACCTCCTTCCTGCTTCACTCAACCGGTTCCTTCCAACCCGTGGCATTATTTTTTATATTTATGTTATTTAAGTATGTACCGCATTTATATTTATGTTATTGTGTCAGTGTTATTATTTTATGTACAGTGTGTGTTAGTTATGTTTGTATAAGTAGCCTACATTCCAGAATGCTCTAGAATATTGGAATAATTGCCGGACAATATTGGAGAATTCGGACAAAGTATGGTAAAAGTACAGGGAATGGTATGTGGGGCTGGACTCTTGCGATTCCCGGACTTTTGGGGTTCCCAGACTAGTCTTACACTGCCCTCTTTTAGTCCGAAAAATGGAGTGTCGAGTGTGTGTGTGTATATCTATCTATCTCTCTCTCTCTCTCTTTCTCTCTCTCTTTCTATGTTCTTACCTTACCTAATTGTTCTTACCTAATTGTATCTTTACAGGAATGAGTCAAGCTCGTACTGTCCCATGTCTTAAACCATATTTATCGTACATATCCTTAAATTTGTGAATTGTTTTGGCACACACTATTTCATTCGGTAGTGCATTCCATTGATCAATTGCTCTGTTTGGGAAACTGAATTTCCTTACGTCTTTGTCACCTCTTCTTATGCAATTTTTTGCAGTGTCCTCTTGCTGATGCTTCTCCATATGTTAAGTAATCATTTATGTCTATTTTCTCCTTTCCTGATATGCATTTATATAGCATTATCATGTCACCTCTTTTCCTTCTCTCCTGTAGTGTTGGTAGATTCAGTTTATTTAGTCTTTCTTCGTAGCTTAGGTCCCTTAAGCTTGGTATCCATCTTGTAGCGGCCCTTTGAACTTTTTCAATCTTGTCTATGTGCTTTTTGAGATGAGGACTCCAGACTACTGATGCATATTCCAGGGTTGGTCTAATGAATGATGTTATTATCCTTCTTAGCATGTCTTCATTTATGTATGTGAATGCTATTCTCATATTTGCAAGCAGTGTATACATGTTCCGTACCTTCTCGCTGATGTGGTCAGCCGGAGATAGTCTGTTATTGATAATCACACCTAGGTCTTTCTCTCTTTCTGATGTGTATAGGGTTTTATTTCCTAACTTATAATCCCAATCAGGTCTTTTTCCACTTTTACCAAACTTGATTACACGACACTTGTCCACATTGAATTCCATTTGCCATGTACTACTCCATTCATGAAGTTTATTTAATTCTTCTTGTAGCTCTTTACAAGAGTCTGTGTTAGTAATTCTCCTTTGTATTTTTGCATCATCTGCAAACATATTCAGATAGCTCTCATTTCCAGTGTTACGGTTTATATCATTTATATACACTAAAAACATGATTGGTGCCAGCACTGAACCCTATGGTACTCCACTAGTCACTTCTTTCCATGATGAGTAGCTTCCTCTTAGTACTGTCCTCATTTCTCTTTTTATGAGAAAGTCTTGCATCCAACAAAACAGTTTGCCTCGAATTCCTCCTTGATGGTACAGTTTCCATAAAAGTCTTTGGTGTGGTACTGTGTCAAAAGCTTTCTTGAAATCTAAATAGATACTGTCCACCCATCCTTCCCTTTCCTGTATTGTGTTTGTTATTCTGTCATAGTAGCTCAACAGATTAGTAACACATGATTTTCCTTTTCTGAAACCAAACTGTCTTTCTGTTATCATACTGTGTTCTTCTAGATGATTTACCCAAGCTTTTCTTATAAGTTTTTCTAATACCTTGCTTACAACACTGGTCAGTGATACTGGTCGGTAGTTCAGTGGATTTTGTCTATCTCCTTTCTTGAATAAGGGGACAATATTTGCTTTTTTCCAAATATCAGGTAGTTTACCTTGACTCAAGGATTTCTTGAAAATTAAAAATAATGGTTTACTTAACTCCTTTGCACATTCTCGTAATACCCAACATGAAATTTCATCAGGACCACTTGCTTTTCCTCTGTCTAATTTACTTAACTCCTCCTGTATTACTTTTTCTGCTATTTGTATATCTGGTAGTATGTGTGGACATGCGTGTTCCACATAGTCCCTCTCAAAATTTTTTCTTCTGTAAAAACTAATTGGAAATTCTTATTTAGTGCCTCACAAATATCTTTCTCTTGTGTATAAGTGATTCCCTCGTCCGTAATGGATTGTATTATATCTTTTACTTTGGTTTTGCTTCTGATATAGCTGTAAAACAGCTTTGGTTGATCACTACTTTTATTTATTATATCCTCCTCAAACTGTTTTTGGGCTTCCCTCCTTATTCTTGTATAGTCGTTTCTTGCCTGTTTGTAATTATTATACGCCCTTTCACTATTGTGTCTTCTGTATCTATTCCACAACAAATCTCTTCTTTCTTTTGATTTTTTACATTCTGTATTGAACCATTTCTGTATTTTCTTATCTGCTTCTTATCTGCTGTGTGTGTGTGTGTGTGTGTGTGTGTAAGGGGCGTATGTTCTGCATGTCCTGGGCTAGCGCTGCACTCTCACCAAAGATGGTAAATTCATCATAAATATTAACCTCACTCAATACTATTATCATGGATGATAATAGGAAACAAATATATCTGTCCTTTGCTATGAAATATTGCGGCAGTTCTTCTGAGAGAGCACTGCACATCCAACAGTAAGTTGTATAATGATATGGTACTGGATGGATGCAGGATAACGGAAGTGTGACAAAAATACTGGCCGAAGGGTAAGCACATTCCACATGCACACATCCTGTGTTCGTTTTCGTGGTGAGAAGTTGTATGTAAAAATTAGTTGAAAATTCATTTACTGAAACTGATTTTCTTTACAATAATTCTGTTCTTGCAGTATCATGATATAATCTGGTCATAATACGTCTTCAGATCTAATAATGCACACTCAGAAACAAAGACTGAGTCAGGTCGAAGTCTGGGGCTACTGACATAATAGTATCAATTGTTTACATTGACGGGACCAGTTCAGCTTTGAAGGTTGTGCTGATTATGCTTGCTCAGTTTCATGATTTTCTTGCGTTTTTGTTCATTTTATATACCAGAATTTATTTACTTTGATCTTAAATATTATACAGTTACAGCAGCATGCGATTTTTTAAAGCATATTTTTTATTACTATAATTCAGGCAGTGGAAGTTTGTGTTCATATTTTCATTCAGTAAACAGTTTCATCATTTTCTTGCACATTTTAAATGCCTGTATTTATTAATGTTGATCTGAAATGCTAAAGTGGCAGCAGATGAGAGGTGGGGTAGGCGGTTGACTGAGAACTTTCAACAGAATAAGAAAATGTTTTGGAAGGAGGTGAAAAGGGTGCAAAAGGGAGAGTCTGGGAAGGAAGAGTGAGTAAAAGCAGAGGATGGAAGGATGTTAACTGAGGTGGATGCGGTAAGGAAGAGATGGACAGAGTATTTTGAAAGATTGTTAAATGTAGAGGAGGAAAGGGAGGCTGAGAATGTGGCAGACGGAAGGGTGCAAGGAATAAATGTGTTTGGAGAGTTGAATGATTCTGTGATCACGAAGGAGGAAGTGCAGGAGGCAGTAAAGGAGATGAAAAAAGGGAAAGCTGCAGGTATGGATGGGTGTGCTGTGGAATGCCTGAATGGTGATGGAGAGACTATTGTTGACTGGTTAGTAAGATTGTTGAATGTGTGCTTTGTGAAACGTATGATGCCAGTTGACTGGGCAAGTGCTTGTGTAGTCCCATTGTATAAAGGTAAGGGCGATAAGTATGAATGTACGAGCTTTACGGGTATAAGTCTGTTGTGTGTTGTAGGTAAGGTGTATGGTAGTGTTAATTAAGAGAGTTAGAAAGGGCACAGAGAGAGTGATTGGTGATGAGCAGTGTGGCTTTAGGAGAGGGATGGGATGCGTGGATCAGGTGTTTGGTGTGAGACAAGTTTGTGAAAAGTATTTAGCTAAAGGCAAGGATGTGTTTTGGGCATTCATAGATTCAGAGAAAGCGTATGATACAATTGATAGGGAGGCTTTGTGGACTGTTTTAAGATTGTATGGACTTGATGGTAGGTTACTAAAAGGGATAAAAAGTTTTTATGTAAATAGTAGAGCGTGTGTAAGCGTGGGTAATACTGTATGTAATTGATTTCCCGTGAGAGTGGGGCTGCGGCAGGGATGTGTGATGTCGCCTTGGTTGTTCAATATTTATATGGATGGTGTTGTAAAGGTGTTGAATGCAAGAATGTTAGGTGGAGGTCTGAGTCTGGTGAATGTTGATGGTAGAGAGCGGAATCTGATGCACCTGCTGTTTGCAGATGATACTGCACTGGTGGCAGATTCAGAGGAGAGATTGAGACAGTTGGTAGAGGAGTTTGGAAGGGTGTGTGAAAGGAGGAAATTGAAAGTAAATGAGAATAAGAGTAAAGTGATGAAGTGTACGAGATTGGTAGATGGTAGGAGGATGAATATAGTTTTGAATGGTGAGTTGCTTGAGGAGGTAGAGTGTTTTAAGTATTTAGGGTCGCAGGTTGCTGTGGATGGAAGAATAGATGCAGAAGTGAAGTTTAGAATGAATGAAGTAGGAAAGGTGCTGGAAGGAATGAAAAAGGTGTTTAGATGTCATTCGCTTCAAATGGATGTAAAGCAAAGACACTATGAATGTGCTGTGGTACCGACTGCATTATATGGGGCTGAAACATGGAATATGGGTGCAGCAGAGAGGAAAAGTTTGAATGTAATGGAGATGAGGTGTCCATGGAGTAAGTGTGGAGTGACGTGTATGGATTGAGTGAAAAATGAAGTGTGAAGGAGAACTGAAGTTGTTCGGGATATGGCTGATCGAGTTGAGCAGAGGGTGTTGCGATGGTTTGGGCATATGGAGAGAATGGATAATGAGCAATTGGTGAAAAAGATAACTAGATCTGATGTGAGAGGTGTAAGGCTGAGAGGGAGACCACGAATATGATGGATGGACAGTGTGAAGAGAGAGTTGGATGTGAGAGGGATGTCTGTTGAGCAAGGAAGAGTGGCTGTGCATGACAGAAGTAAATGGAGAGAAATTGTGAATGAATAAATGATGACGCAGCCCTGAGGGGATATTTTCCCGCATTTGATCCGATCAGCTGATCAGGTCAGGTGCAAGTAAGGGGATGGGTCCATTATGATGTGGCAGGGGTAAACCAGCACTGCTGTCGGGCCCTGCTGCGGATGTCGCTAATTGCACTGTGCAGTTGACCCTTGTGCGGTGTAGTGTGGTGAGGATCTGTCCCTTCTCTCCTTTGGGGCTAAGATGCAAATGAATGTATTTGAGAGTGTGTCGTCCTGTCTCGGCTACCTCCCTTTCCTTGGGGGAAGCAGCCTAGGTATATAGATAGATAGATAGAAATAATCATATAGTGATTTTTTTAAAGCATATATTTTATTTCTGTAATTTCAGGTTTTTCACAATGGCAAACGCATTTAAGATATTCTAAAACCGCCATTTTCCTCCAGAATTTGTGAGAAATTGAAAGGTGAGAACGGTGGTAATCCAAAGCCAGCACTCTCTAATTTGGTGTGTACATAAAGACAAAAAAGGTGAATATACAAGACATTTCTTGATATCGCAATATAAAAATGCAGAATGGCTTTGCGGGGTACTGTTTTAACTTTTCCGCTGGCCCAGTTTACTGTTTTCTAGAGATAGGGGTGTGGGGAATAAGCAGGGTAACTCTGATCTTAACCATTTGACATCAGTATCACAAAAGCATGAAAGATCTCACGCCCATGTTCAACGATTCTTGGATTACAAAATGTTTGGCCAGCAGAGAATTGACACCTTAATTGACATTTAATGAAAGGCTGAAATATGCAGATAGAATGACCATGCAAAGAAAAATGGGAAAATTTTGAAGAGACTTATTGATACAGTGTGTTATCAAATCACGAGCCTCCATTACGAGTTCATGATGAGTCCAGTTCTTCAGCCAATGGAGGTAATTACATAAAATTACTTAATTTACTCAGAGAATATGGTGCACTCTTGAATGCTCATTTAAGTATTTCAACTGTTTCAAGGAGCTTCACCAGTTGTGCAAAATGACATCATCACGTTGTTATCAACCACATCAAGAAATATAAGCTCAGCTTCCTTTGTTGCAAATCATAACTTGATGAAAGATCAGATATGTCAGAATCACAACTCTCGACAGTTTTGCGTTTTGTTCATAAAGGAAAACTGCATGAAAGATTTGTTGGATTAACTGATGTCATTGCTGACCTCTCATGGTCTGTTGAGGTACGTTGTGAGGGTTGTTAAGGATTTTCATATCCAAGATAAGTTAGTTGGGCAGACTTAAGATGTGGCCAGCTTTATAAATGGGTATGTAAATGGGCTACAGAGGAAAATGCTTGATAATTATCTCCTTGCAATTTTTACACACTGATATGCACATGTGTTGAATTTAGTTCTCCAGCAAGGTCTCTGTAGCATCAAGGAATGCAGAATCTTCTTATCAAACCTTGAGTGGCCTGGCAGCACTTGTCTGAGTTTTCAAAACGAGTGCATGCTCTACAGGAATCGTTGCCAGGAAATTACCCTCTGTTACACCACTAAATGGAATTTACATCTCTTTTGAGCATCACAGTACAGAAATACACACTCAAGTTCATTGACTTTTTTCAGTGACTGGGTAATAACCTGGTCCCTATCTTGATAATTCTGTCTAAAAATTGTCAAAGCCGCCCCATAATTATTTTCTTCAACAGGCAATTCCCTTATCATCTTGTAAGGCGTGCCTTTGACCTGTCCCAACAGATAGGAGAGTTTACTTACATAGCAGAGGTCTGTTCTGTCATGGACTAAGTATTAAAATTGATCCCAAAAGGATCTCTAATTTTTTTCCCTTTCAAACTCTGGTAGAGTAATTTGTGGTAGGCAGCTTTACTCCGCAGCTCCACAACTCGAGTTTCTGTAGTGGTATTAGCATCTTTTGACTCAAACAGCTTTACGATTGTTATATAGTCCTCTAAGTTAATTTCATGTTTGGTAGTCTCCGACTCGAACTGATCTTTATCATCATCTTTCACCATTGCTGCTTCTATATTAATGTAGCTTTCTTCATACTTAGTCTATCTGTCTGTTCAAAAGGCTACTTAATTTCTCCATTGAAGCTGGTATTTCCTCTAATACCTTCTTACAGTCATTTATTTCTCTCGTTACCCATCCTGCCTTACCATTTGTTAACTTTTGTAACAAGGAAATAGACATTTTGGCTCATTTCATATATACACTTAAAATTCCTATAATTGCTCTTTAACCCGCCAAATCCCGACCACTTTTCCACCACTGACTCCCCCCAATCCCGACCATTTTAGGAAAAAAAATTTTTTGGCTCAAACCTTCACTTTTGGTGAGAAACATCGAAAATTCATAGAGAAATCACTCACCTGAGGTTTAAAATACTCACTACAGGTAGGAGTACCTCCTTACCTTACTGGGTTTTCTATCAGGCTGGCACTAAAGAAAACGAGTTCTATGGGAGGATAACTATTTCACACCACTCATAAACGGTATTTATTTATTTACTTGGTACGAATTTATGTGTAGTATGAGAGTTATTGGTTTTCAAGCAGTAATATAGGCATTATAAGCATTGTTTCACTCACTAATACCTGACATTTTTTTGCCACATTACCTGATCATCATTTCTAACTGTTTCTTCCTCTAATGCTATGTAAAGTTTGTCCTCCACATTGTCATTGATTGGGGAATCACTCTGGCCCTGAATTTCGTACCGTGGCATGACATGGCTATACTGGCCAGGTCACTGATAACAGGTGAATTGCTGAGACAATGGCATGCAGGGAGGGGGAGGAGGTCATGCTGGGTAAGGCATTGTCCCTGCCTGGGATCTTGTAGAGGAAGGTGTCACGTGTATACGTACCAAAAATCACTCGCGAAAATTGAAAATTGTGCAAATTAGGGACCTTGCAATTTTTTCGCGTTTATGTACGTCGACGGGATTGGCAGTGACAAAACGTGTGGACGTTAAAGAACATCAACGGGACGCCGTGGGTTAAATTTTAATTTCTAAAATAAACAGATTTAACTGAGCACGGAAACAGTTGATCATCTTAAATTTTGACAATTGTAGGGGAGGGTTTTTGCTTTTAAACCTACTGTATTTCCATGGGTTGTTAACACTCTTCGGTCATGCCTTCCTCCCCACAATCATATTTTAACTAAAATAAATTCCTCTGAGCTCAGAACCAGTTGATACTTTAATATAGCACTGGACTCCCCCCCCCAAAAAAAAAAGGTTTCTGTCCCACGAATTCAACACGGCACACACCCGCTCATCAGTTTAAAAGGGAACCAGCTTTCTGTCCGGAGCTCGGTGCACACACATTACCGTGTCTGACACTTCCGTGCGGAGTCAAAACCACGAATCCAACCTTCAACTCTTCCAAAGCCTTGGCACACATCTGGGTTTCCTCGCTCGGGGCACCAGAATGTCATAATTTTTTGCAATCTCATTTCTGACGAGTGTCAGTCTAACAAAAACAAATATTAAATTTAAATACTGGAAGTCTCTTAGGAAATTAGGGTGTAGTTAATACTCTAACTCACCAGTAATTATCTCCGTTATCCTAGCTAGTCCTCCCGATTTGGCCAAATCATAAGGGTTACTTAGAGTCAGAAAAACAAATGACGATGGGCCCGAGGTCTTGGTCGGTTTGCCTGGGCCCTTCCAAGCGTCCTTGATGCTTGTTTTTACAATATGCAGCTCGAACGAGCTTGAGGAACAGAATGAGAAAATGGCCAGTCTCTCTCCCCTCATAGGATTCAGAGATGCCAAATATTACTTAGTTACAGTTATCTAAATACAGTGAATTACTTCATGAAATTTACAAGTAAAGTTCAACTTAACAAGCTAATCCTAGTTTTAAATAAAAACTAAACCCAAATATTCACTTCATCTGCGTCAAGATATGTTAGACCTTCCTTTATTTTCCCGTCAGGATACAACGTCATCCTACCACGCAGGCTCAGTCATGACAATGGAAACTTCCCAAGTATTTACACATATTTACAATGTAATCGTGCACAAAGGATAAACGCAGTAGCATTTTATTCATTAATAATAATAATTATTAATACTAGAGCTAAATCCCTGGGTTAATAAACAGCTCGAATAGTCATAAACGCTTTCTGGTTTTCCTCTTCTTTCAATAGGACAACACTTTTAAAAAGGAAGGAGAGGAAATACCATTTTGGAGAAATATTTCCCACAATATAAATCTATATATTTATATCTATATTTATATCTCTCTCTCTCTCTCTCTCTCTCTCTCTCTCTCTCTCTCTATATATATATATATATATATATATATATATATATATATATATATATATATATATCTATCTATCTATATATATATATATATATATATATATATATATATATATATATATATATGTTATGCTAGGTGTTTTTAGGTCTACTTCTCTTCCTAGAAACACTAGCTGTAGAGCCAGCATTATCTTTCGAGACCGGAGCTAGAATACACAACAAGAACAGCAGGACATGAAAACGTTGGACAACAACCTTACACGTGTATTATCTTAATTGCAACTCACAGTGTACACTGTGAATGTAAGTTACATACAATGCACCATTCAGTCTCAAATACGCTAGGCAGACTAGAGGGCTCTGATTGGACTGTGTTGTATCAGTATCACGCAGGATACTATTCAGTCGCAAGGACAGTAGACGGACACTGCATACAAGATGGATATAAGTCTCACACAGTATGTTATTTGGTCACGAGTACACAATATGAATATGAAAGACACACAGCATACTACTCAGTCACCAGGGCACTGGTCAGGCACAGTATATAACATGAATACCAGTATCACACTATACACTAGTCAGTCACTGTTACACTGGGCAGACCGGAGGGCTCTGACTGGGCTGCAGGAGTCTGGTGGCCCCCAGGTGTCAGTCAGGTGTTGGAAGGGTCCAGTCAGGTATCCCTTCTCGTAAGGGCCACGGGACGACCCTCAAGGGCGACGTCGTCTTCTGTGGGCTGCTGCTGGGTGTGGTAAGAGGCCATCCATTTGTGGGGCCTTGCTGAGTGGTCTGGTCCTCGGGGCTTAGGCCAAACAGAACGAGTACGCATGCTTGTCTGCGCCCACCCTGGAAAGGAGGTCGCCGTTGTCTAGGGCTGGGAAAGTCGTGCCCCGGGGTTACAGGGGTGCCTCAGGGAGTCCAGTGTCTGCAGTCTCCCTCCCATCAGGCTGCTGTCAGGATGGAACTGTGGCGATGCCTCCGGCAGGAGTCCATCAGCAGGTCGTCTGCCATGGCCACCAGCTGTACTGCACACACTCCCGGGGACAGCACAGGGCTTCATCACACCTCCTCCAGACAGGAAGGCTCCTCGTGGGGGCTGCCTCTGTGGGGAGAAACGGAGGAGCATTCCACTTGGCTACAGGAAGGGTGAGCCAAGCAAGGGTCGTCCTCCACAGGGGAAGTCTCACACGATGAGAGACTTTTGTTGGTGTGTCTCTCCCTGGCATGGCTATAGGCCGTCACAGAGGTCCTATGTGCAACAGGAGGAGGGCGGCTGAAGGCTGCCCTTTTCCTGTCGGTGCGGCTGGAGGCCGTCACCGGGGCCCGACTTCCAAGCAGGACCGTGGGCGAGATGCAGCTGAAGGCCGTCGCCAGTCCACAGGTGTGACTGGAGGCCGTCACCAGTGTCCTGCACGGGGAATGACGTGCAGTCGAGGTGCGGCTGAAGGCCGTCACCGGTGTCTTACTCCCACAGGTAGCTGGGTGTGATATCTGGGTGTTTGGTGATGGGATGGCGTGGGTAGTGATGGCGGACTGTGTTTGTGGTGTGGGGTTGGTTGAGTGAAGAGTGAGGTGTAGGGGGTGGGGGGGATGGTGTGGGTATGGAGGCAGCAGTGGGTGTCAGGCAAGGTTGTGGGCATGCTACGGTGAGGGGTGGACTTGGAGTACCTGGGTCAGGCAGTTGGATTTGCGGCGGTGGTGAGTTGGCGGAAGAGGAGCTGTGAGGTGCAGCAGGGGAGTGGGCTGGCAAAGAAGGAGTGGGGGAGGAGGGTAGGGAGGAGGGAGATGTGATATAGCAACTGTATGAGTCTGATGGGGGATCTGGAGTGGCAGGTGGTGATGATATAGTGTGGGTGATTAGGGGAGTGGGGTCATGGCGTGGCGCAGTGGTGGTCGGGAACAGGTGCACAGGGCGTTTCCATTATCTGCGTGGTGTGTTGTGAGTCTATGGTGACTTGGTATTGGTTCGAGATGTGAGTGATGATGTATGGACCCATAAATCGTGGGGAGACTTTGTTTGGTGTGGGTAGCTTTGCTACCACTACCGAGTCACCTGGTTTGTAGGGGTTGGAGGGGACGGTGTCCGGCTGTAGGTCTAGTTTTTCTGCAGGTGGTGTAATCGCCTCTTGAGGTGGTGTAGAGGTTTGGATGTGGTGGAGGGCTGTAGGTGTTGTTGTAGAGGTGGGAGGCCTCCCTGAATACCCTTTCATGGGGGGATATGCCATCATCCTGGGGACAGGAGTTTATTCCCCACTGATAAATTCTGATGTGGGCTGGCCAGTCCTCATTCTTGGTTTCTTCTATTCAGGCCCGCACCTGGTTCAAGAGGGTGTGATGGCTCCTTTTGCATATTCCATTCCCTTGGGGCCAGTATGGGGAGGAGTGTGAGATGTGGTAGCCAAAGAAGTTAGCGAGTTCTGGCAATATGGCACTGGTGAACTCGTGGGCATTTTCTGAGAGCAGGGCTTAGGGAATCCCGAAATGAGGGAAGACGTGGCAGACGAGGGCGTCAGCCACAGCGATTGCTTGGTGTTCCTTGGCCAGGCAGGCAATGAGGAATTTCGAATAGGTGTCTACGAAGGTGATGATATACCTGTAGCCAGATTTGGGTGGTAGGGGGCCCACTACATCCATGAATAACAATTGCCTGAGTTTGTGAGCGGTGATGCTCCCCAATAGGCCTGATGTGCAGGTGGTATCCTTGCCTAGCGCACAGGCCCATCAGGACTGGGTAACTTGTTTGGCCAGGTTGGAGGGGATAGGGGTCCAATAGGCATCACTGGATACTTGCAACAGTTTCTTGAAGCTCAGTTGAATCCCGTTGTCAGAGTGGAGATGCCTCATGGTGTCTAGGGCTGTTTTGGGATCGAGCACTATATGCCCCGACTGGGTAAACAGGTGGTCACCCTGCTGACAGAGTTTGGAGAACAGGTGTGGCAGTATCCAGTGGGGGTGATCTTTGTTGTGCCACTGTTGCAGCAGTTCCGATTTGCTGTGGATTGAGTTGATCGGCAGTCGAGATAGGGCATCGGCATTGGTGTGTAGTTTGCCGGGAAGATAGGAAATCTCTCCTAGTTGAACTCCTCAAGTTTCCTTCCATCTAATGAGTTGGGCGTTGTGTGTGTTGGATTGCCATAGCCATTGGAGTGATTGGTGGTCTGTGAAGATAGTGATGTCGTACCCAAGAGGTACGCCTGAAAATGTTCTAGCGCCCATATGATGGCCAGGCACTCTCTTTTGGTGGTGGCATAGTTCCTTTCGGCTTGGTTAAGGACGCAGCTGGCACAGGCAATGATGTGCTCTCGCCCTTTCTGTACCTGCTCAAGGACAGTGCCGATCGCTATTAAAGACATGTCAGTATGTAGATGGAAGGGCAGGGTGTAGTCGGGGAAGGCGACAATCAGGGCAGTGACGAGTTTGTTCTTCACTTTGTGGAATGCAGCCTTCTGTTCGTCAGTCCAGATAAAAGGATCGCCCTTTTTTGTCAAGTCATGGAGGAGCTTGGCGATGTCTGCAGACCCTTTCATGAAGAGCTGATAGTACGATGTTAGGCCTAGGAAGGTGCAAACTTCGTGGACGTCTTGGGGGTAGGGGGAGGTCTGCAATGGCATGCAGCTTGTCGGGGTCAGGTGATATCTCATTCATAGAGATAATATGCCCCAGGAAGGCTACAATTTATGCAGCCAGAAAGCATTTTGTGGGCCTGAGCTTGAGGCCAGCCTGGTGGATGCGTAGAAAGACTCTCCTGAGGCATTGGAGGTGGTCAGCCCATGTTTGGCTGAAAATGATTACATCGTCCAGGTATGCCAGGCAGATTTCCCAGGTAAGGCCACTCAGGACAGACTCCATTAACCTGGTAAAGGTTGCAGGGGCATTGCAGAGTCCAAAGGATAGGATATTGAACTCATAGTGTTTCCCAGTACTGGTGGAAAACGCAGTTTTCCCCTTGTCCTCGGGATGTACGGGGACTTGCCAGTATCCTGATTGGAGGTCTAAGGTGGAGAACCAAGAGGTTCCATATAGGGAATTGAGGGAGTGGTCTATCCTGAGAAGGGGGGTGGCGTCCTTGGTGGTCACGTCATTCAGTCGGCGGTAGTCTACGCAAAAGCGCATGGTGCCATCTTTCTTCTTGACGAGGACGACTTGGGAGGACCAAGGGCTGGTGAAGGGTGATACAACACCAGCATCGAGCATTTCCTGGACCTGATGGTCTTCCTCAGCCCATTATTTTGGATTTTTCACCATGATGGTTGGCAAATGGGTGGTCCTGTGGTGTGTATTTCATGTGTCAGTTATATGGTGTGGCCGATGTTAGTAGGGCCTGACATGAAGAGGTCTTGGAAGTCCAGGAGAAGGCGGCAGAGGCTGTCTGCCTGGTGAGGTGAGAGGTGTTTAGGTATGGGGGGTAGGGCACCGGCAACAGGGCTCAGCCTCTTCCATCTCTCCCACCACTAATCCTTTAGGTACCGTGAAGGGGGTGTTGGAGATGTTTGCTACTCTGACTGGTGTGATGTGGAAGGGGAGGAAGGTGGGGGACACCAGACAGGCCGAGAGAGTCCCAGTTGGTAGGTCATGGGAGAACAGGACGGAGGTGCCAGTGGGCCTGTTCAGATGTAGCCAAGTCTCTTGCTGGGGGGGGGGGGATCATTAGGGCGGAGGCAATGGTTGCTGGGAAGGTGGGGTGTGGTGGTGAGAGAGCGAGGGAGGAGAAAGGGGGGAGAGAGGGAGGAAGAGAAGAGGGTCTGCACGTGCACAGAGGCTGGGGGATGTGGAGGGGGGTGGTCCTGGGGCTTCTGGAACTGGAGCCATCGCTTGTGACAATCAATGTTTGTGCATAACTTCTGCAGGAGGTCCAGTCCCAGGTAACAATCATACGCAAGGCAGGTCAGGTCAAATACAATGAATGCTGGCTAGGGACTTGGTGGGTGTCGGTGTGTAGGGCCTGGGTTTCTCCACGGATGGGCAGGGGGCCATCCCCCACGTCCATGAGATGAGCTGATGAAGGGAAAAGCGGGCCACAAGCTGACTTATGACAGGAGTAAAAATGGCTGCAGAGGCAGGATCTGGCCACTCCCGTGTTGACCAGTAACCTTGCTTTTATCTCGTTCAGTCTCATCTGACTGGGGAGCGGTATTTCTGAGAGGTGGCCCCCGCCACCGTGGGGAGGTGTGGGGATGGGCCTAAAAGTCCAGCAGTTGCGGAATTTTGTCCTCCTCCAGCTCCATTTCCCTGGAGTCGGTGTCCCCGGTTGGTACAGTGTCGTCCTCGGGGCCCTCGTTATCTAGGGAGGACACTTTCCGTCGCCCTTGGGTGACTGGTCTGCGCCGGACAGCTTTTAGTTGTTCTCTGATGTCGTGGAGTGGACATCTGTGGCTGCAGGCATAGAATTCCCATGGGTTAATGGAAATCAAGTTCTGGTTCTCCTTGGGGTTGGGGCGCTTGCTGGTGGGGTGCGCCCTGGGTAGATTGGATGTTGCCATGGGGTTGGTGTGGGCTGAGGGTGCCCATGGTTTGTGGTGTGGTGCTGGTCTTTGGGTGGGGAATTTGCTGACATCATTGATCTGTGGGGTGGAGTGGGAGGTTAGGAGGCATCGTATGGGCTGGATGTCTTTATCTAGGTCTCCTGTAGGGTCGTGTATCGTAAAATGTTCCTTGATAGCACTGGGGAGAACCCTTAGAAGTGTGTTGAAAGTGTACTGTTCCTGGGTTGCTACATCAGTTTCCATGTATGCGGCAGTGACGAGTAGCCTGGCCTGGATGAGTGTGTCATCTAGGTTTTCGTCATAGGTTAAGCTGTCAAGTTATGATAGTGCCACAACTCTCCCCAAAGATGGCGTGATGGCCTGAATCACTGTTTGGGTAAAATTCTCCCATGTCAGCCCCGGGACGATCTTGGGTGCGATACTGGCCACTGATTTGCCCAGTAGAGTCAGGTAACTGATATTTCCTGTTTGTCATCCTCAAACCCTATGTCTAGGAGTGGTTTGATTATGGACAGGTATATGTGTATATCATATTGTTCCAGATCGAATTTAGGTAATTGCACGTGAAGTTTTGTTACCATTTTTGCTGTTGTCCCTGTTTTGCTCCTCCCTGTATTCCGCCCAGGTCAAGAACCACTGCTGGCCACCAGTGTTATGCTAGGTGTTTTTAGGTCAACTTCTCGTCCTAGAAACACTGGCTGTAGAGCCGGGATTCTGTTTCGAGACCGAAGTTAGAACACGCAACAAGAAGAGCAGGACATAAAAACTCTGGACAACGACCTTACACGTGTATTATCTTAAATACAACTCACAGTGTACAATATGAATGTAAGTTACAAACAATGCATCATTCAGTCTCAAATACGCTAGGCAGACTAGAGGGCCCTGACTGGACTGTGTTGTATCAGTATCACGCAAGATACTATCCAGTCGCAAGGACACTAGTTGGACACTGTACACAAGATGGATATAAGTTTCACACAGTATGTTATTTGGTCACGAGTACACAATATGAATATAAAAGACACACAGCATACTACTCAGTCACCAGGGCACTGGTCAGGCACAGTATATAACATGAATACCAGTATCACACTATACACTAGTCGGTCACTGTTATACTGGGCAGACTGGAGGGCTCCGACTGGGCTACAGGAGTCTGGTGGCCCCCAGGTGTTGGCCAGGTGTTGGAAGGGTCTCGTCAGGTATTCCTTCTAGTATGGGCCACGGGACAACTCTCAAGGGTGACGTTGTCTTCTGTGGGCCGCTGCTGCGTGTAGTGAGAGGCCCTCCTCTTGTGGGGCCTTGCTGAGTGGTCTGGTCCTCAGGGCTCGGGCCAAACAGAGCAAGTAGGCGCACTTCTCTGTGCCCACCCTGGGGAGGAGGTCGCCGTCATCTAGGGCTGTGGAGGTAGTGCCCCGGGGTTACAGGGGTGCCTCAGGGAGTCCGGCTTCTGCGGTCTCCCTCTTGTCAGGCCGCCGTCAGGGCTGAACTGAGGCGTCGCCTCCGGTGGGAGTCAGTCAGCTGGTCATCTCCCACGGGCACCGGCTGCACTGCACACACTGCCGGGGACAGCACAAGGCCTCGCCACACCTCCTCTAGACAGGAAGGCTTCTCTTGGGGGCTGCCTCTGTGGGGAGAAACAGAGGAGCGTCCTGCTCAGCTACAGGAGGGGTGAGCCAAGCAAGGGTCGTCCTCCACAGGGGAAGTCTCAGAGGATGAGAGACTTTTGTTGGCATGTCTCTCCCTGGTGCGGCCAAATGCCGTTGCCCAGGTCCTGTGTGCAACAGAAGGAGGGCAGCTGAAGGCGGTCCCTTTCCTGTCGGTGTGGCTGGAGGCCATCACCAGGGCCCGACTTCCAGGCAGGACCATGGGCGAGATGCAGCTGAAGGCCGTCACCTGTCCATAGGTGCGACTGGAGGTCGTCACGTGTGCCCTTAAAGCCCCTCCATGGTCTCCTCCTGGGGGGGTGTCGCCATGTCCTAGTGGTGCTCGGTTGCCGCGGTAGGTATTTCAAAATATATATATATATATATATATATAGATAGATAGATAGATAGATAGATAGATAGATATAGATATATAGATGGATAGATATATCCTCCTGCGGGGGATGTTGCCATGTCCTGGTGGTGCTCTGTTGCTACGGTAGGTATTTCAGTATATTGTACATATATATTTTATATCTGAGTGCAAAGTTGAGGGAATCCAAGAAAATGTTTTGGAAAGAGGTAGAGTTAGAAAGGGTGGCAATGAAGTTAGTAGGGGAGTGAAAGACAAAAATGGTGGATTACTAGTGGAGAAGGGAGAAAAAGTGAGCAGATGGAGAGAACATTTCAAGTAATTGTTAGACATAGAGAATGAAAGTAGTGCGAGTATAAGTGGTTGGGGAATGGCTGGGAGAAGGAGGGATGTGAGAAAAGAAAGAAGAAATCAGCAGGATGGAAGTTGTGGATGCAGTGAAGAAAGTCAAAACTGGGAAAGCCCCAGGAATTGATGTAGTGTGTAGTGAAATACTGAAGCATGGGGGAGAGATAGTAGTAGAATGGATGTGGAAGATGTGCAGATTGGCCTGGGAGGAAGGTAGATTCCCAGATGATTGGAAGTCAGGTATAATTATTCCCTTGTACAAAGGGAAAGGGGAAAAAGAAGTGTGCGGTAATCATAGGGGCATTTGTCTTCTTAGTGTAATAGGAAAAGTAAACGGTAGGATACTTATTGACAGAGTCAGGGAAATAACAGAGGAATTAGTTGGAGAAGAACAGGGAGACTTTAGGAGGAAGAGGTTGTGTAGATCAGATATATCATTCTTAAATCTTTAGTGGAGAAGTTTCAAGAGTAGGAAAAGAAGTTGTATACAGCCTTCATGGATCTGGAGAAAGCATATGACAGAGTGGACAGACAAGGCTTGTGGAAAGTATTAGGAATATATGGAGTAGATGCGAAGTTTTTTAATGCTGTGAAGAGTATGTATGAGGGTCCTAAGGCTGCTGTGCATGTGGATAGTGAACTGAGTGAATTTTTCTGTTTGATGGTTGAGTTGAAACAGGGATGTGTCATGTCCCCATAGTTGTTCAATTTGTACATGGGTGGGGTATAAAAAAGATACAAGGAAGGGCAGTGGATGTTGGAGTGGCCCTAATGAGAGAGGGCAGTGTTTGGAAACTTCCTGTACTGTTGTTTGCAGATGATACTGTCTTGTTAAGTGAAGACAAAGGGGAGCTGCAAGGCTTGGTGGATGAGTTTGGGAGGGTGTATAAGAAACGGAATCCAAAGATGAATGTAGAGAAGAGTAAAATTATGGTCTTCGAGAGAAGTGAAGTCAGTGAATGCACAGTGAGGTTGGATGAGAAGGAAGTGGAAAATGTGAGTACATTTAGGCAATTGGGTAGTGTGATGAGTAAGGATGGAAGTTTGGAGGGTGATTGCTTGAAAAGGTACAACAAGGAAGAAAGGTTGCTGGTTCCTTGAAAGCAGTGATAAGAAAGAGAGAAGTGAGCATGGAAGTGCAAGAGTTACTATATGACAGTATTATGATACCAACTCCAACATATGAAATTGAAGCTTGGACGTTGTTCGAGGGACAGAAGTCAGGAGTGAGAGCAGTGGAAATTAGTTATTTGAGAGGAGCCTGTGGGGTCACATGGAGAGACAGACTGACAAATGAGGATGTGAAGGAGCGTTGTGGTGTGGATGTGGATGTGATAGGAAGCGTTAGGAGAAACACACTGAGGTGGTTGGGCCATGTGGAGAGGGTGGAGAGTGAGAGATTGATGAGGAGAGTGTACGTGAGTGAGAGGGAGGGGGAGGCCAAGGATGAGATGAAGGGATGGAGTGGAGTGGTATATGAGAGAGGACGGTGTGAATTGGGAGCAGGGCAGTGCAATGGTGGGAGACAGGGCGACGTGGAGGCGATTTGTTTGTGGCCACTCCGTATGGGATTAAGGCGTCTGACAAAATATATATATATATATATATATATATATATATATATATATATATATATATATATATATATATATATATATCATCATCATCATCATCATCATCATCATCAGCCATTACAAATCCACTGCTGAACAAAGGCCTCCCCCAACCTTCTCCACGAAGTCCTTGACTGAGCCAATCTTTGCCACGTTTTCCCTGCAAATTTCTCTATCTCATCCTTCCACCTTCTGTCTGGCTTTTTTCTGCTACGTTTACAACCTCTTGGTGTCCAGTCAGTCAACATCTTGCTCCATCGATTATCCCTTGTTCTTGCTACATGGAATGCCCACCTCCATTTCTGTTCTTTTATAACTTCAATAATATCTTTGACTTTAGTCTGCTCTCTCACCCAAGTTGATCTTTTCCTGTCTCTTAAAGATATTTCCAACATTGACCTTTCCATTGCTCTCTGAGAACGAATTAATTTATTTTCCATCGATTTTGTCAGTTTCCAAGTCTCACAACCATACGTCATAGCTGGAATTATACATTCGTTATATACTTTTCGTTTCACACAAACTGGCAAACTACTTTTCATAATGTCTCTGTGTTTACCGAAAGCTTTCCATCCAATTGTAATGCGTCTTTTTTTTCACTATCACTATCTTTCGTTAATTTTAGTATTTGTCCCAGGTAATTGTACTCCTCAACTTCTTCAAAAATTTCTCCACTTATTCTGATGACGCTCTTTGGTGTTTGAGGATTAAACATTACTTTAGTTTTACTCCGGTTCATCTTTAGCCCTACTTTGAGACTTTCTCTGTTCAGGTCATTTAACATTTCTTGCAATGCCTCCGCTGTTTCTGAGATTAGGACAATGTCATCTGCAAATCTTAAATGGTTTAGCTTTTCTCCATTTATGTTTACTCCTTTGTTTTCCCAGTCTAACTTTCTGAAAATACTTTCTAGGCATGCTGTAAACAACTTTGGTGAAATTGTATCTCCCTGGCGCACGCCCTTCTCAATCTTAATTTTTTCTGAGTCCTTATGTAATTTAACTGTAGCAGTGCTCTCTTTACATATATATATATATATATATATATATATATATATATATATATATATATATATCCCATTGGATCCCAGGAGTGCTGGGCTAGGCATGGCACTGGGTGGGTACTAAGCGTACCGCCCTCCGCCTATCGGCTCATAATCGCGAAGCTCATAGGTCCCTACCCAGGGGTTCCCTACTTTTTAAAGACTTGACAAATCCCAGTTCTGTCCAATATTCCGGACCAATATTCCGGACACCGGGCTCCAATGGATTATATAAATATATATATATATATATATATATATATATATATATATATATATATATATATATATATATATATATATATATATATATATATATATATATAATTACTATTATGTATGCAGTTTTTTTTTAGCTCTATAAATATATTTTCAGACGTGGCTGACAGCTAATGGCAACAAAGTAATGTATGGTAAAAGGCGTTCCAGCATCGTCGAGGAGCACCCATCATCCATCTGTATCGGACATCCTGCCTATGACAGCATAACTGGGTGGGTGGCGGCGTTGTCTATAAGGAGAGGCTCGTGGCTGTCCCAGGACGATGAGTTTTCTGGCAGATGTATGAGTGTGGTTGGCGCTGCTGCTGTTTCCCTCTCCCTCAGCTCCTCGTGGAATGAATCACGCAGTGTGGTCAGAAGTTCCTACAGGTGGCAAGATCTGTGTACCTCAGACATGAATATTCTGGTATTGAACAAAACTGGCAATTACAGTTATGCTAAAGAATTGTGCGAAGCCAAGTATGGAGAAATGGCAAGAGGCAAGGACTTCATAGCAAATGCCACGCGTAGTAAGCTTAAAAAATGTAACAGTAAAGGTAATATTACGACTTGGCTTGCTGGGAACATTGAAAAATCTGGCAGGTGTCCTGTGCTGAAAGGTGACAACGAAGAATTCGATAACTGCAGCAATCTACTGAACTGCAGTGTGTGCCTCATCCCTTCCAAAAATCGCTACACACTATATGGAAACATTGGCAGCGGATATGACCGCTATTATTTCGTATCAACAACGAGTAACGGCAGTCTGTACTTCAGAGGGTCAGCAAAGTCATTTATATTCAAGTTCAATGGACTGTGGATGTTGTTCTCTTGCAGGGAAGAAGATTTCTGGGCACTAAGAGGACAGCAGTGGCCAGTAGGAAGGCACGTTTGGTCACACTCACTGGGACGGATAACATCAACACTCACGCTGACTCCTTGCACACCCTTTCAGTTTACCTCTGATGATGGTCAGTGCGTGGAGAGGGAAGAGGTCTGTGAAAGGAAATCAGATGCAACCCACGGTGAGGACCGCGTGCACTGCAGGAAAGGAGTGAAAGATAAAACAGTGCCAATGTACATTCAGCTTCAACAGACCAACATTACCGGGTTGCATATAAGAATTGAAGACTTAAAGGCAACAAAAATTAATCTCCTGGTCAATTTCACGTGGACTACTGAAGTGCCAGGGTTCGGAGATTTTCTTCCCTCCAAGTCATTTGACTGTAGTGGCATATGGCACCCCAGGATGAAAGCTGAAGGCGAGTCGTTTAAGGGAGAACTGGAGGTCACATCCTCCTTGTGTTCTGTGCTGAATAAGGGAAATCATGCAGTCAACGAGAATAGTCATCGTATGGGTAAGCTAACACTCATTTCAGTATTGTTTAGGTTAAGAGAGTGAGGTGATTGAGAGAGAAAGGGGAGACAGACTGAGAACCACATAGAAGGATAAGGTCCTGTAAGTTTTATCAAGGATCATAGCAACTATTTCACTCAGATCACCATCACAAACCTGCGGGGTCATATTTTCTTTGACTTGGATATTCTCTGACGCCTCTTGTTCAGCAACTTATTTTGACAATTGTGGAAAAGAGATGGAACAAAACATGAGTGAAACAGAGTTGATTTTAATCCCGAGAACTTTCACCTATAGCTTCATCGGAGAAACTAAAGAAGCTGGCGGACTCACTGAACTCATACACAGAACATGTGGATGCATCGAGTTAACTGCCGATCCGTGTCGTGCTGCACACCTGTTTCTATGGATGCATAAAGATATTGTATACAAGTTACAATGAGACGATTATACTAATCTAAGGGTAATTCTGTTAGTCAGAGGGTTGAAAACTTTCTGCTGGATATTTCCTTGGACAAATAGAGTGAACATGATTTACCCTCAATCAAATTTCCAGGTGCATCCATGGCGGTGTCAGGGTTAACACTTTTACTGCGGGTGACGTACCGGTACTTTTACGTTTATTTTGGTATTGCCACAATATTTTATTAAACATCAGAAGGGCGTCTTGTAGTAAAGGAGAGGGGTTCATTAAGGCAATATATCTAATACTTTCAGTAGAAAAAAATAATAACATCCTAAGTTCAAGGAAAAAAAAGCAAGAATAAAAAAAAAATTTTCCCAGGCTCAAAGAGTTAACTCCTTTTAAACAGTACTTATATAAACTATGAGAAAGCTTTATTATTATTCCACCCTTACTACCATCAGAGGATTTTAGTAATATCAGGAGAGATGTCTTGTAACGAAGGGATCTGAGGCAAATTTAGTCGCCCGTTACTATGACAAGTCTCCAGTAAACCTGATAAATTCGTAGTCTGGTAAAAAAAAAAAAAAAAAAAAAAAATCATAGTGGAAAGCTTAAAAACATATAAAAACATAGACAACGTAATGCATTTGCAACCCTCCATCTGACCAAGCACATGCCCCCCACCTCCCTGCACACCTAACCAAGTGCATAACGACCTCATCCCACTCCTCCCATGTATAATACAGACATTAAAACTTAATAACAACACCCTTCTCTGACTTTGTCAGGTGGAGAGTATAACCTGGGCCCTTAAGATTCCTTGTTTTTATTATTTATAGTTTTTCATTATTTTCAAAAAAACTACTAAAGACACAGCGTTCCACGTATCAAAAGGCACCAGTTCACTATAAGACACATAACTATGAGAAAATTTCATGACTCTGCAGTTAATA
The DNA here is from genome assembly GCF_032717465.1 of Coenobita brevimanus. Classification (NCBI taxonomy): domain Eukaryota; kingdom Metazoa; phylum Arthropoda; class Malacostraca; order Decapoda; family Coenobitidae; genus Coenobita; species Coenobita brevimanus. The sequence continues at coordinate 23,170,924 of NC_136972.1, forward strand.
CAATCTGAAATTTGTTCCGGAAACAAATTCTCTACACCACCTATTGTTGTTGATCCTAGTGATTAAAACAAAACAAAAAATCCTTATAATTGGTTGACATATATTTTTAAATCAGTCCACTACCAGACGATTTTATTCGCCCCACGACAGACTTCTATTAGTAACAGAGTTGATGTTGGCGATATCAACCCCCTCCAGTGGGAAGAGTCTCTCCTAAACTAATACAGTCGTGTCATGGTAACAAGACTAAATGATAATGGCGTCCTCGGTATGCAGGTGATAATATGTACAGGTATTTTTATTATTATTATTATTATTATTATTATTATTATTATTATTGCTATGCCACAACAACAACAACAACAACAACATCTACTACTACTACTACTACTACTACTAATAATAATAATAATAATAATAATAAAAATATTATTCATCCATCCATCCATCATCCAATCCTACAGTGCCCCATGAGGAGCGTAGGAGCCCGGGGCTAGGCAGTTGGTCCTGACATTTAAGATGAGTGACCAGCCTCACTCATCCCTGAATGGCATTACATGAGCAATCAACCCCAACCACCCCTTGGTTATAAACCTTCACCGGCTCAATCCGACTGGAGCGCAATAATTACCCACTAAACCACCAGGCGCCAAAATTTGGTTACATGGTTACCACCCAGCGTAGTAAATGGTTTCCTGGTGCACAGGAAACCATTTGGCTTGTCACTCAGTGTAGAGTCACCCACAGGCTGAAGGAGGTGGAAAGAATGAAGGAAAGAAAGACAAAAGAGGAAGTGTAAAGTCACCCGTAGGCAGAAGGACAAGGAAAGAATGAAGAAAAGAAAGACAGAAGAGAATGGAAGGAAAAAAGGATGGAGAGGAAAGGGCAGACACCCGAGAGCAGCACTACATCGAGTGAGTGGTTGGTGAGAGCCCCTACCTACCACAAATATTATTTATTATTATTATTATTATTATTATTATTATTATTATTATTATTATTATTAAATTATTTTACGACTACTAATACTACTACCACTACTACTACTACTACTACTACTACTACTACTACTACTACTACTACTACTACTACTTCTACTACCACCACCACCATTACTACTACTACTATTACTACTACTACTACTACTACTATTATTATTATTATTATTATTATTATTATTATTAACTTTACGTTTATAATATTTATCATGTGCTTTGAAGTCTCCTATGGCCCCGATAGTATCGACCTCATTCTAAGTGGCTTTGGCAATTAGGTAACACCTCTTCTTTAGTAGTTTATTCTGCACATATACTGTACAGTTCAGTATCCTTATCAAGACCATACAGGAGAATATTTAGGTGTAATTTACAAATACTCACTGTCATCTTGTTGTTGTTTTTCTTGGAGGGAACAATTTGTGGGCCACTGGTCTTTTCTTCCTTCTCCCTTGCATTAAAAAAGTATAATAAATCGCTGAAAAAAAAAAAAAAAAAAAAAAGTGCTACGAGGCCTCCAATGCCAGTGAAAAAGTCGCTTCCAAGGTTTTTAAGACAGGTGTATTTTGACTCTCGTGATTACTGAGTGACGAGTTGGACTCACAGAAAGAGTATCCCGTCAGGTTTGTATTCCAAGTGGCTTTTGCTGACTTGCTAACACTTTTTCTTCAGCGGTTCATTCTGCATGTTACACCTCAATATCCTTCTCATATGTTCCTGATAATATAACGATATGGATGACATGCAAGAGATTGCGGAGGTGTAAGACGTATAATAAATCGATAAGTGAATGGAGTTGAGAACCTACGGTGCCACTTATAGGAAGGTCGTATTACAAGTGGCTTTTGTAGACGTCGTGACACATCTTTCTGAGCAATTTATTCTGCGTATTACACTTCTGTATTGTTTTGTATATTACTGAAGCCAGCTATATTGATATTAAAACGATATAAACCACACAGAACAGAATGCTAACGCATATTATGGAGAATGAATCGCCAAACAAGAGGAGTTACGAAGTCCTCATTGTGACTTATAATACAGTACGGCGTTCATACTTAGCCCAACTCTTCCTATGGTTAAATAAAAGGCTTGGGTATAAGGTAGACACGTAAGTATGTTCACCTATGTTATATTTTTGCTTAACTGTGAGGTCATATATCGCCCTCCTTAATCCCTTCGCGTGCTGTTTTTTTTTTTTTTTTTTACCCAAATAAAAAAATCAGTACCGTACTACTTTTACTCTAACTTGGCCGCGATTTTCGTCCTTTTGCAGCTTATTGTAGCTCAGTGTCAGAAGAAGAAGGTGCTACTTTTTTTTTTTTTTTTTTAAACAGAACGGAGGAAGGAAAAACAAATGAGTAAAAAAAAAATAGTCCATTCACCAGATTACTGGTGTCCTCTGTTCATAAAATATCTGTAACAGTTAGCCTTGAACAGCTGTGGGTTGAAATTTGGAGGGAAACAACTCTGGAGAAGCGAGTTCCAGAGAGATACAGTTCGGGGAGTGAAAGAATTCTGATAGGCAGAAGTTCTGCAATATGGCTGAGTGACATTCCAGTCATGAGCGCTACCAGATGCCAGTGTAGCACGAGGGAAGGCATGGAGAGGTGGCACCATGGACGCAACTTCGTCTGAGCATTTGCCAAAAAAAATATCTGTAAAATAATGCAAGGGAGGCAACATTCCTTCTTACTTGCAGGGGAGGTAGTTTATATGTAATGGCAGGGTTGTTAATGATTCTAACAGCTTTATTCTGAATTTTGTCTAGCTGTCTTAATGTAACCTCTCCACAACCATTCCACAAGGGTGAGCAATATTCAAGCTGAGAGCGCACATGACTCTTATAAATTATAACTAACTGCTCATCGGCGAAGAAGTTACGGACTCTGTACAATAATCCAAGTTTCTTTGAGGCGGTTTTAGCAAGTGATCTGACATGAGAGGTCCAGCTGAGGGCACTGTTAAGTTAGACACCAAGAATTTCAATACTTTTGGATATGGGAATATTAGTAGCACTGAAGGTAATGTACGAATCTGGCAATATCTGTCTATTAGTAAACTCTATATATTTAGTTTTACTAGCATTAAAAGAGACAAGATTGTTTTGTCCCCATTCACTGATTGTAGATAGATCTTGATTTATGGAGATGGCTGTACTGAGTTGAGAGGTAGAGATATTAGACTTTGTAAATGGACGTCTGAGTGTGAATGAACTACGTAGTGTTGAGTCATCTGCATATGACTGAATGGGATTGTGGGTGACAGATAAGAGATCATTAATATGAACCAGAAATAAGGTTGGCGCCAGAACTGATCCCTGCGGCACGCCAGTGTTAACTGAGTGGAAATTGGAATATACATCATCTACTTTTAGTCTTATTTTCCTGTCACTAAGATAATGAAGAAATCAAAGGAACAAAAGACTTTAGTCCATAGCAAGGGAGTTTGGACAGCAGGGAACGGTGCCATACTCTGTCGAAAGCTTTAGAGATATCAAGAGCTACTGCATGAGATTCTCCAAAAATATCAATTGATTGATGGATGGTATGAGTTAAGAGATTGAATATGTCAATGGTGGATCTTTCGTGGCAAAAACCATATTGTCTATCACTAATTAAGTTGTTGGATTCAAGATGTTTAACAATGTGCTTATTAATTAAAGTTTCAAATACCTTACCAAGAGAAGAAGTGACGGCTATTGGTCTGTAACTGGAGGGGTCAGACGAACTTCCTTTCTTTGGAACTGGGTGAATATTGGCTTCTTTCCATGAATTTGGGAATAAAGAAGTACGTATGCATAGTCTGAATAATTTAGCTAGGACAGAGGCAAGTTCAGGGGAACACTTTTTCAAAACAATTGGCTGAATTCCATCTGGGCTTGGAGCTTTGTTGGTAGGTAAATTGTCTAGGATGGATTTTACGTATCTTGTCTGTATTTTAAGTGGGGCAATTTCGGGAGAATCAAGTTCCAGTACTGGGACATTCTGGCTGGTATCGTCTATGATAGAGTTTCTGGCAAAGGTACTAGCAAAGATATCTGCTTTCCCACGTGGGTCATTTGTAATGTTGCAATCTGAAGATTTTAGTGGGAGAATGGAAGATGACTTGTTAAAGTTATTATTGAAAGAATTAAGAGTTGACCAGAATATTCTATTGTCATTAGGGTTGTTTAAGTAATTTTGATGCTTGCTTTTGAAGAAAGTTTGATTTAGGTAGATTTAATACAGCTTTTGCATGATTTCTAGCAATTTTAAATTGGGAGAGTGATTCAGATGTTTTTTATTTTAAGTAAGAATTATATGCTAATTACTTTTGGGCTGTTGCTCTGGCACAGTTGCCATCAAACCATTTTGGAGAGTTCGATCTTTTAGTGAACTGTTGACTTGGTATGAATAAATCCATACCAGCTAATATTAAGTCGCACATGTGGGACTGGGTAGAAATGGGATCACTAGAGAAGAAAGACTGCCATGAAACATCAGCAAGATAATTTCTAAATCCATCCCAGTCTGCCCTATCAAAGTGCCATCGGGTCACCCTGACAGGTTCAGAACGGGGAGGTGTGGGAGGGTTAACTAATGAGGCTTTGATGAGATTGTGGTCAGAGGATCCAAGTGGTGACAGTACCTTTATCTTGTATTGATCTGGATTATTTGTCAAGAATAAGTCCAAGAGATGGGCATTTTGGTCAGGCTTATCAGGTATTCTGGTTGGTTGCTTTACCAACTGGGTGAGATTAAACGATTCCGCAAACAGCTCGCACTCTAGACCAGCGTCGTCAGTCCTGGCAGAATGCAATAACCATTCAACATTGTGTATGTTAAAATCACTCAAAATGGTAATTTCGGTGCCAAGGGCAAGGTCAAAGTTACTCAACTGAGTGGATATGGAATCAAATACACTGGGTTCCGAAGAAGCATTGAGGGAACGATAAACTACACAAATATATTTGGTAATGTTTTGACAATTTAATTTATATAATGAGTAATCAAAACTGGATGAAGTGAAGTTTAAAATAGTGTCAACTGCATATTGGGATTTGATATAACACCAGGTGCTGCCCTTCTTACGGAAGTTTGTAAGGAGATGGTAGCCGGGAAAACAAAATGGAGATATATCGGTAGAGGGTGAGATTTGTGGTTCTGTGTGGGAAAGGGCCAAAGGAGATATGGACTCAAGGAAAAAATGAACTGAGTTTAAATTTGTGGTAAGGCCGCGGATGTTGGTAAAGCATAAGCCCACACTGTCACTTCTTCGCTGATGAGCATTCCCGGAAATAGCAACAGTCGCTGCCGGCACAGTCGCTTGATGCGACCGGGAGGACCCTGCCGCCAGCCCTACCCAGCCGGTGGTGGCAATCTGAGGTACCACCTCATTTGATAGTAAGATTGCAGCGGCCATTACTGAAGACGTGAATAGAAGGTGTGATATGATATGCGCATGTACAGTAGTGTGGTGTAGACAGTTGAAGGTAGAGGTATTATGAGAGTATGCTGGCCTACTCTCTGTGTAAATGAATGCACTGAAAATGTTCAGCAAAGGGAGATGGTCAGGATCAAGTCCTGAGGGCTGGTGAAACGGGAGCTCCAGCTCTCCCTATCACAAGCTTGCCATCAACCTCGGGAGTACTGCCCTGTTCGACTGGTGCTACAGTCTACTCCACGCATTCTTTCCATAGCACTTCTTCATGCCTAGCACCACATTCTGCTGCCAATCTCTTATTATAGTTCAGTCAAGAGAGAGAGATGGCAATTTTTGGTCAAGTTAGAGTAAAAGCATCATAGTGAGGGCACATCATAGTGAGGACACATTTCTGTAAACCTTGCCAATACCATATTATTTGATACAGTGAAGAAAGTAGTGATGATTGTATCTAAACACCTCTCCTCATTTTAGAAAGTCTGTCCTAAAACGAATAAAAATATCTAAGGCAACAAGGACAGTTTATGGACTGTATCATAGTGTTAAAGAAGTAAAAAAGAGAGAATAAAACATACTGAAAGAGATCATTGTGTGTGTGTGTGTGTGTGTGTGTGTGTGTGTGTGTGTGTGTGTGTGTGTGTGTGTGTGTGTACTTCCCTTGCAGATCTGACCACAAATGTCGTGATGTCCAAAGTAATCGAGAGCGTCCTCATCGTGCCCTGTGACATCTACCTGTACCGTTATCCTTTCGGGGTATACAACTGCTCCGTCAAACTCACCACAAGGTACGGCTCACACGTACCGTTTGCCGTTCAAAAGGTACACACAGACCCAAATATCTTCCCAAAGTGTGACGAATACATAAGGGAAATATCGAACCTTCTGAAACACACACTGGTAGACATAGGGTTCTTCATTGTATTTCACCAGTTATGATATTTCTTCAGACAGGACAGGGAGGATAGTTGTTTCTTTCTACTGAACACCCCATCTACTGCACACTCCATCTACTGCACACTCCATCTACTGCACACTCCATCTACTGCACACTCCATCTACTGCACACTCCATCTACTGCACACCCCATCTACTGCACACTCCATCTACTGCACACTCCATCTACTGCACACTCCATCTACTGCACACCCCATCTACCGCACACTTCATCTACTGCACACTTCATCTACTGCACACTCCATATACTGCACACTCCATCTACTGCACACTTCATCTACTGCACACCCCATCTACTGCACACCCCATTTACCGCACACTTCATCTACTGCACACCCCATCTACTGCACACCCGCACACCCCATCTACCGCACACTTCATCTACTGCACACTCCATATACTGCACACTCCATCTACTGCACACTTCATCTATTGCACAACCCATCTACTGCACAACCCATCTATTGCACAACCCATCTACTGCACATTCCACCTATTGCACAACCCATCTACTGCACAACCCATCTACTGCACAACCCATCTACTGCACAACCCATCTATTGCACAACCCATCTACTGCACAACCCATCTACTGCACACTCCATGTATAAGTATCAGTGCATATTAATCCCAAGCAGTGCAGTCTGACACCACAGACGATGGATATTGCAAAGTGCCCGTTGGTCCTACCCTGCGTTATCACCTCCGCCAAGGAGGTTATGTTTTCCCCCGCAATGATTTAGTCGTCTGTCTGTCTGTCTGACTGTCTGTCTGTCTGTCTGCAAGATTACTTAAAAGGTTATGAACGGATTTTGATGAAATTTTGAGGAAGGGTGGGCCATGGGCCAATGAACAAATGATTATATTTTGGGCCGGATTCGGATCCAGATCCGGAGTTTCCTGCACAATATCTCCAAAAGTTTTCAAAGAATTTCAATTACACTTTATGGAAAGGTGTGCCATGGACCAAACAAGAACTGATTTAATTTTGGGGTGGATCTGGATCCGGATCCGAGATTTCTCAAAAGGTTATGAACGGATTTGGTTGAAAATTTGTGGCCAGGTGTCCATGGGCCAAGGAAGAAATCGTTAAATTGAAGGCGGATCCGGATGTGGATCTGGCGTATCCCTCGCAATATTTCCAGAGGTTCTCAATGTATATCAATGAAATTTTGTGGTAAGGTTGGCCATGGACCAAGAGAGAATTTATTAAATTTGCGGGAGAATCCATATCCTGATCCAGATCCTATATCCGCGGATCCGAATCTGGATCATTTTTAATGGCAATGGTATTGGAGGTGGTTTGGCCTCGCTGAGAGCTGTCTAGTTTACCTCTGTTGTCTTTAGAGGTGATGTGTGACTTTCTTGCCATCCTTTCCACCCCATCCACGGGAAGTTTGTGTTGTGTTTGTACATTCACAAGAAAACAGATTATTTTTACATAATCATCGCCAGTTGTGCTGATCACTTTCGGCGACATGTTAAAAAAGATAATAATAATAATAATAATAATAATAATAATAATAATAATTAAACACCCCTACTAAAACCAATACATCAGTCTCGTATGAGACAGCCCCAGCATCCATTTCCTATGGACGGTGGGTGTTAGCGCCGAAGTGGTAACAAGTGGAGATGTGTGGTGCCTAGGAGGACTGCCGCTCCTCAAGAAAAAACAATTTACAACTGACGAAAAATAACGAAAACCCTGACTCAAGTAACGCGTGTTTCAGATGGTTCGTCTTTTCCGCTATGTATTCTTCAAACCCAGGGAAGGTATTTGTTTGTCTGACTGTACACTTGTTAGAAATGATATGATCAAGCCGCTGATCGGTGCTTTTAATTGAATCTTGTTGTGTCCTCATTTTTCCTTGATCAGGTATATCTGAATGGATAGTGTGTTCCATACATTACACAAAGTTCTTATTTATGCTGGTCTATAATATTACCAGACATATAGATTCAGTGAAATGTTAATGTAGAAATTATTTTCAGATGTTTTGTCCACAGTTTCATTCTGTCTCTCTATCTACCTATATCTATATCTGTATCTACATCTATCTCATATATATATATATATATATATGAATGTATGTACCTATTGCCAGACGCCTTAATCCCGTAAGGGGTGGCCACAAGCAAATCGCCTCCTTGTCGCGCTGGCCCCCGCCATTCCACTGCCCTGCTCCCAGGTCACACACCCCTCTCCCATATATCAAGTTTGGCAAATTGATTTCAGTATTAATAATTGCAAAGTGCTAAACACTGGCAGTAAAAATGTAAGAGCTAGTTATAGCATGATAATGTCCAACTTGATAGGGTAAACCATGAAAAGACTTAGGAGTTATAATAACAAACGATTTGAAACCAAGCAAACAATGCACAGAAGCTGTGAAAAAAGCCAATAAATTGACTGGATTCATAGGCAGAGCATTTGAATATAAATCCGATAATACTGTCCTCACTTTGTATCATTCTTTAGCAGGCCCACACTTGGAATATTGCGTTCAGTTTTGGTCACCGTATTATAAAAAGGATATGGAAAAGCTTGAAAGAGTACAGAGAAGGATGACAAAGATGATACCTAGACTGAGAAATAAACCATACGAGGAACGTTTAGAAGCCCTGAATCTCTTTACCCTAACTAAACGGAGGTTACGAGGAGATTTAGTTCAAGTATTCAAAATATTCAAAGGACATGACAACATGGTTGTCGATAAATACTTCACAGTTGATCATTCGAATTATACCAGAGGCAATGGGCATAAAATAATTGGCAAACGATTCCAGTCGCATGAATCTAAGCATTTCATCTTTAATAGAGTTGTAAATATATGGAATAAATTGCCCTCCAGTGTAGTAAACTGTAATACAGTACCGACCTTTAAAGGTCGCCTGGTTAAGTATTTGTCGTTTAACCCCCAGCTTAATATGTTTACTCCTGAATAAATCACTTGTGTATGTATATTTTTTATTTTATTTTATTTTATTTTTTTAAAGCATGGATAAATTTATTAAATGCAAAGATAGTATATCCACAGACTAGGATATGCACAGATAACCTTGAGTTAACGGTCACTACTCGTACTTTCGACCTGTGATGGACTGTGGGTCACTGAGGGTCCCTGCTAGTTAAATGACCGCCACCGGGATTTTTTAATGTACCAAGGGTATGTGTGGAGTGACGCGTATGGATCGGGTGCGAAATGATGAAGTGCGAAGGAGAACTGGAGTTGTTCGGGAGATGGCTGGCAGAGTTGAGCAGAGGGTGTTGCAATGGTTTGGGCATATGGAGAGAATGGATAATGAGCGATTGGTGAAAAAGATAACTAGATCTGATGTGAGAGGTGTAAGGCTGAGAGGAAGACCACGAATAGGATGGATGGACAGTGTGAAGAGAGCGCTGGATGCGAGAGGGATGTCTGTTGAGCAAGGAAGAGTGGCTGTGCGTGACAGAAATAAATGGAGAGAAATTGTGAATGAATAAGTGATGACGCAGCCCTGAGGGGATATTCTCCCGCATTTGGTCTGATCAGCTAGTCAGGTCAGGTGCGGGTAAGGGGATGGGTCTGTTATGATGTGGCAGGGGTAAACCAGTTCTGCTGTCGGGCCCTGCTGCGGATGTCACTGATTGCATTGCCCAGTTGACCCTTGTGCGGTGTGGTGCGGTGAGGATCTGTCCGTTCTCCCCTTTGGGGCTAAGATGCGAATGAATGTGTTTGAATGGATGAGTAAATGGAGAGTGAGTCATCCTGTCTCGGCTACCTCCCTTTCCTTGGGGGAAGCAGCCTAGGTATATAGATAGATAGATAGATAGACCAAGGGTCACTGCTTCAGGAGGTGACTTGTTAGCTTGTCCTGCATGGGAAAGTTCTTAGTCTTAGTGGAATGAACGGAGCTGGGGCCTGATTGACTGCTGTCTACCTTAATAGCGCCAGGCAAGGCTGCGACACCACCCCTGAACATCCACACTGTGCTCTGTTCAATTTCCACGCTGTGTCCGCAGACGCCCCGTTAACTCAACGTACCAGCACATAGTGTCATACGTTAGTTTTTACTTATTTGATTATTCATGTTACTTTACTACTTCCTCTTTCAGGTTATTCATACTGGTAGCTTATAGATAAAGTACTATAGAATGTAGCTTTTCCTTTTCAGTCTTTCCTATGAAATTTCCATGTCAGTTTTTCCATGCTGCAAGGTGGTTTTTCTCACTCTTTCTTGCCAATCTTAACTGGAGGGTTTGGAGGCTGGGGGAGCCTTCCATCTTTACATGTATAGTTAGATCTCATAGTCATAGTCTACTCTGTAACAAACAGCCTCGAAAGGACCATAAGCTCTGTTGCTGTTTGCCTTCTTTTATACTCCTTTGTACTCCTTTGTACCTCTCCACTTCATCTCATCCTTGGCTTCCTCCTCCCTCTCCCCCCCTCCACCTCACTCACATACACTCTCCTCGTCAGTCTCTCACTCTCTATCCTCTCCACATGACCAAACCACCTCAGTGTGTTTCTTCTGAGACTTCCTATCACATCCACATCTACACCACAACGCTCCTTCACTTCCTCATTTGTCAGTCTGTCTCTCCATGTGACTCCTTAAGCTCCTCTCAAATAACTCATTTCCACTGCTCTCACTCTCGGCGTCTGTCCCTCCAACAAGGGCCAAGCTTCACTTCCATATGTTAGAGTTTGTATCACAATTCTGTCATTTACCAGCTTTTTCACTTCCATGCACACTTCCTTGCTTCTTATCACTGATTTCAAGGAACCAGCAACCTTTCTTCCTTGTTGCACCCTTTCAAGCACTTCACCCTCTAAACTTCCATCCCTACTCATCACATTACCGAAGTACTTAAACGTACTCACATTTTCCATTTCCTCCTCATCCAACCTCACTGTACATTCACTGACTTCACTTCTCTCGAAGACCATAACTTTACTCTTCTGTACATTCACCTTTAGATTCCGTTTCTTACACACTCTCCCAAACTCATCCACCAAACCTTGCAGCTCCCTTTTGTCTTCACTTAACAACACAGTATCATCTGCAAACAACAGTACAGGGAGCTTCCTTCTCTACATTCACCTTTAGATTCCGTTTCTTACACGCTCTCCCAAACTCATCCACCAAGTCTTGCAGCTCCCCTTCGTCTTCACTTTACAACACAGTACCATCTTCAAACAGTACAGGGAGTTTCCAAACACTGCCCTCTCTCAGTAGGACTGCTCCAACATCCACTGCCCTACCTTGTATCTCTTTTATAACCCTATCCATATACAGATTGAACAACCATGGAGACATGACATCCTTGTTTCAACTCAACCTTCAAACCGAAAAATTCACTCAGTTCACAATCCACTCGCCCTGCAGCCTTAGCACCCTCACACATACTCTTCACGGCCTTCAACAACTTCCCATCTACACCATATATTCTTAATACTTTCCACAGTCTTTGTCTATCCACCATGTCATATGGTTTCTCCAAATTCATGAAGGCTGCATACAACTTTCCCTTCTCTACAAACTTTTCCACTTAAGATCTAAGAATGAATATCTGATATACACAACCTCTTCCCTTCCTAAAACCTCCCTGTTCTTCTCCAACTAATTTCTCTGTCATTCCCCTAACTCTGTCAATAAGTATCCTACCATATGTTTTTCCTATTACACTAAGAAGACAAATGCCCCTATGATTACCGCACTTCTTTTTTCCTCTTTATATTACGTAATATATTATTTATATGCTTTAAATATCAGGAGGCTGTTAACACGATGTTCACGTGACAGATCCAGCATTACAATAGGACAGTGTAGACTACATTTGTGGAGTGCCGCAGGGCTGTCAGCTGCAAGTTAAAATGAGTGACACGCTGCTGGTTACTTAAGTTACTAAGAGACAAAGCTGATAGAAGGCCGGCCCCTGGGTGGGTCCGGCAGATACCGTGGTAAGTTGAAGTGGACTTACCACCACCCTTAGCAACCACTGTGGCGCCAAGTACGATAATAGATTTGGTCTCATGGGGTATTGCTTAAATGGATTATGGTCAGACCATAGAAACGTAGATAAAAAATGTGGTGAAGTACGACATACTGTTATGTATGGTATAAGCGAAGTTGTGTTATTCTTTGCTGTGATAAAGATGAGATGTTATGAGAAGTAAATTAATTTTACTAAGAGTGCAGTAAAAATCATATATAATCATCAGTTAAGCTAGGCATCATTATTCTGAGAAAGTTACAACCAGGATTGACGTGTAATCAACCGTTTATTTCTCCAGCGGCGTCTGAATGGTTTCCATTCCCGTGTTGTAACATCGCAGAAATATCAAGATATCGCTTTATTTGGTAGGTTTGTGTAGAGAAAACATGGTATACCGGTACTTTTATAACAGGCTATCCAAGGAAATGCTGTTTACCTCCATTAGATCCCCTGCCTTGTTATTTGCCAGCTTGTGTAACCGTTTCATTTAACTCATCCACATCTCCCGAGGGACATTCTCACGGTCATTTGTTTGAATCCCCCCCCCCCCTACTTTTAACTGACGCATATCCTCCATGTCCCTGACTATTTTTGGTCTCTGGCCTTAGGGCTGACCTGAGTGTGGCAACCACTAAAACGAGGGAATATTTTCAGCTCGAAAGAATCCAAGTCACCTCAAACGTCAGATCGGCCGACAACTGCGACCTGTAAGACGCGAACAGACGGACGGACAGATAACTTTGAATCTGGCTCTGTCGACCGAAGGCCCTCGACTACGCCTTCGGAACAGCCATTCGGAGATAGCAAAAACATTATTAAAAGTCATCCGTGGGTTTCAAATCCTTTACAAATACTTCCCTCCAATTGGTCCCCCTAAGCTGTATAAAATAGTTCTTCGTTAACCAGAGTAAAACACTTGTCAGTAAAGAAACACGTGTACATGATAAAGATGATGATGATGATAATAGCGCTGGTTTGATATTTTGAAACCAATTATTGTTTCCTTGTTTGCTATGACAATTGACTTCGTAAGGTTAACTGACAACTGGCACCCTTTAGGCAGCGGTCATTTTGGCACAATCGTAGAGTTTATATATATATATATATATATATATATATATATATTACTCTCCAGCCGGGAATCGAACCCGAGACTTCTAGACAGTAGTCAGGCACTGTTACCACTACACCGTGGCGCGATAAAAGCTAAGCCACCTGAATTCTACGACAAACCAAGTAAATCCATTATGGGAGGATATATTTCAGTCCCAACCCCTATGATGATACATAATTTCACACACATCAGGATTTTTGCCCAGCCCCACACAACTCAACAAGTGATATAGCAATTGTAATCTATCCCAGCCAGCACACAACCGCCTTCCTTTGTATGCTGTAGAAACACGCATTACACGTGCCTACATATTTGGAAAGTTTTTTGTGCTCCAGCCGCACATATCGACGCACGTGTAATGTTTGTTTCTGGAGCAGATAAAGGAAGACACTTGTGTGCTGGCTGGGATAGATTAAAACTGCTATGTCACTTGCCTAGTTGTGTGAAATATGTATCACCATATGGGTTGGGATTGAATTATTTCCTCCCATAAAGAATTTATCTGGTTCATCATAGAATTCAGGTGGCTTAGCTTCTATCACGCCATGGTGTGGTGGTAACAGTGCCTGACTTCTATCTAGAGGTCTCGGGCAACACGAATAAACCTTCAGTATTCCATCATTAAAGGATCTCTGGGAATGACCGGTTAAAGTGGCCAGTTCCCTGCAGTCTACTGAGTTCACGTTCGTATGAACATGAGGCAACAGCACCACCAACAACCGTGATAATGATGATAATAATAATAACCTTTTTACATCCTCTTCCTATTGACGACACAGATACTCCACAGACTACAGTTGTGGCGAACGACTCTGAGGTTGTCATTATCGTACCCTGGCAACCTACCATTCAAAAGTGCGTCCAATTTCGTATCATATTATACACAAATCATATTATTATGCACCAATATACTATACACGAATATTATTATACACGAACATATTATACACGTATTACATACGTCTCATATTATACACGAAATCAGACCCACTTTTGAATGGTAGGTTGCCAGGGCATGATAATAACAACCTCAAAGTCGCGCGCAGAGACTATAGTACAGAGGATGCTGCTGCTGCTGCTGCTACTACTACTACTACTACTACTACTACTACTACTACTACTACTACTGAAGATAACAAAACCCTTTATAAATCTTAGACCTACAGATCACACACTCTCGGTAGACAAGTGAAGATGATGATGATACTAGTGTTACTACAACTACTAATGAAACTAACAAAACCCTTCATAAATCTCGTGTCTACAGATCACACAGACGGTCGGTAGAGTTGAAAGTGAAGGAAGAAATCCATTACTTCGGCAATGATCGAAAGCTACGAGACTTTCTGCTGGAAGAGGAGTGGGTGGTGTGGAGGGGGAACGAGGCCTTGTTGATCTTGAAACTCAGGAGCCATTATGGTTATCATCTATTGACCAGGTGACGTATTCTAAATGTGACAACTCTACTACTACTACTACTACTACTATTACTACTACTACTACTGCTGCTTCGTTTTCTACTACTACTACTTCTACTATGACTACTACTACTACTATTACCACTACTACTATTATTACTACATCTACTGCTGCTCCTTCCTCTACTATTAGTACTCCTATTACCGCTGCTACTACTACCATTTGTTGTACTGCTGCTAATACTACTACTACTGCTTCTTCTACTACTACCACTACTACTCCTTCTACTACTACTACTACTACTTCTTCTTCTACTGCTTCTTCTGCTACTGCTACTTCTACTCCAACTACTTCTGCTATTACTTCTTCTTCTTCTGCTGCTAGTACTTCATCTACTCATACTTCTTCTTCTTCTTCTTCTACCCCAACTTCTACTCGTACTACTACTTCTTCTGCTACTACTACTACATCTGCTCCTACCACTTCAACTACTGCTACTACTACTACTATGTCACGGGGGGAAGTGGAAATATGAATAAGATGCTAATATATCGCCAGTTGACACAAGGAATTGACCTGTGAAATCAAGTAGTAAATCTTACTTTATGCTGCTTGCTTTGCTGATTCTCTAGACAAAAATTTTATAAACTTTCTCAACAGTTTGCAGCGGAGATTAAGCACTCATGAATGCTGTATCGTTAGTACTGTTGGCCTCTGAGAATGTGACTCTACCCCTGACAAGCACTAACTGATACTAATAATAATAATGATCAGGATCTTGCTAGTGCAAACTCCTAGCTGGTGCAACAAATTTAAGGACTAATACCAAAGAACTGGCCTAAATACCAGTTGTCATTAATATAAGGAATTTGTGCAAACTGGGAGAAGCAAATTAAAGAACGCACAATGTGGAGAAATCTAACACGATTCTACATTTCCATTAAGCTCAAAGAAAGGAACGGTAAATTTATTAATTACAACAAAAATTTATGTTACAAGTCAGTGAATTCAAAATATCAGAGGAAATACACTCACTCATGCACTCAAGCAAATAGCTGATAATCTTAAGCCTAGAAAAACAAAAACGAAAATACGGCTCAGTGGAGAAAAAGGGAGCTGTAGCTACAAAAAAGACTAGGCGTCTGTCTGTTGCTGTTCCAGGCCCTGCAATTCGCTGCAAACGTCCATTACTGCTTATCACCAACTCGGTGGGGAGATGCGGGAAACGTCAAACTGGAGACTGTAGCCGCTACGATGGAGTCTTGGTCTCCGCACTGCACTTGACACCGTACATCTGTGGCTGTCCAACATTAACTGTTTGATGTAACCAAGCCGGGTACAAGGACTTGAGAAATGGGCGTGGCTTAACTTAATGACCAAAGAAGCAGGACGCGGGAATGACAATTACAAAAAAAATATCACTCAGTGAAACTGTCTACACAGAAAGACAGTCACATATGAAACAGTGACAAAGGTTATGAAATCTCGTTACAAATCTGAGTGCAAAAGGGAGCAGTGAACGGACTGAGCGAAATTTTACGGGTTTCAGCATTGTTCAGGCATTCCCACTAATAGTAATACAATGTCGCGAATTAATTCATGACATACTACTACTTCTTTTATTCCTACCACTTTCTCTACTACTCCTATTACTTCTACTACTACTACTACTACTACTACTACTTTTTCTTCCACTTTTACTACTTCTTCCACTTATAGTAATACTATTACTTCTACTACCACTCCTCCTCCTCCTCCTCCTCCTCCTACTACTACTACTACTCGTACTTCTACTACTACTGCAACCTCTATTACTGTGACTCAGGGTTGGGCACTGATAACTAAAAAGTTAACGTCGATAACCATAATTCGATAACCCCAAGTCTTAAGTCTTACCGATAATCTGAATTTAAAACCTAGTTATCGGAAGTTAACGATAATCCAATAACAATAGCTTTTTAAAAATAAAAAAAGGAAAAAGCTTCAAAACCCACAGAAAATTCTAATTGATCTCAAGTTCAAGAATAAGTATGCATTTTCTACAAGTTTTGCAACTTTTTTGCTTAATAATGTTTTAAACTTTTATTTAAAATGTACTGTTTTGAAACCCTCGTAAGCAAATCAATACCATGAACTAAATTTTAATTTACCAGATAATTATTACAGCGGGAACTGAAAGGTAAGTTTGAAATTTTAGTACATACCGCACGGTACAGTATTTATATACAAACTCGGAATTAGCAGTCAGTCAATTCAGAAAGTAAAAAAACGAAGTAATTACTAATTACTGGCAATGATACTGAACAGCGTTACCGGCTACCGTCGATAAGGTCGAATCTACAGTGTATGACAGAGTTGCTGGGTCTGTCCTTTTAAGGACAAGCAGTCCTCTTTTAGATCTAGTTGTCCTATTTATTTTGAGAAACAAAAAATAGTCTATATCTGTCCTTTTCAAAGTATTTTATTTAGCGTTATACATATCAATTACTAAGTTCATGAATCTTAATAGAATTCTTTCCCTGCCAGAGAACTGGCAATTGTCAGCCAACAAGATCCATGGACACGGTCGTAACCTTGCACTGTACCTGTTTGGTACAGGAACAGCATAGGGGAGAGGAGGGACTCAAGGGAGGGGGGACTGGGGGAGTTAGAGCTGGGGTCCAATATGGAGTCAGTAATGGCGTGTTTGTTGGCTGCTACTAGCAAAAAATGTAAGACAAAGATCAATATGTTTTCAGTATCCGTACTATGTTACAAACCATATAATTTTCATCACTATGCAGAAATAATAAAAAATAATCATTGCTTGCTTATGTTGGACATACGAAACAAATAAACTATATATCTGAGCAATATATTTTAGTTATATAACACATATATACATGTAAATAACAAATAGAATGAACGACAAAGTTAATCAATTATATAACTGACTGTAGTTTAAACTTTCCTATTACAAGAAAATAGACTTAACAGCAATGAATAACAGTTGTACTGAAGATCCTAAAAAGAAAACGTAAAACGATAATAATTTTTCTACAAAAAAAAAATTATGGACGTTATTGGACTAAAAAAATCGAGTTATTGGAAATTAATTGGTACGATAACGATTTTGAAAGTTAACTTCCGATAAGAGTCCGATAACAAAAATTAACTTCGATAATTATCTGTTATCAGATTATTGCTTTAGTGGCCAACTTTGCTGCTGCTACTACATTTACAACCATTACTACTACTACTACTACTACCACCACCACTACTACTACTATTACTACTTCTCCATCTTCTTGTTTTCTACTCCTTCTCGTCCTGGTCTCCTTTTTTATTCTTGAGCTTCTCCTCCTCCTCCTCCTCCTCCTCCTCCTCCTCCTTGGTCTAAGTCGTCTACTACTCCCAGACACCAAATCCACATACTTTTCTTCTCATTCAGTTCACTAAAAGCCTCTCGTACCGAAGAGGCTAATGCATTATCGAACCTTAAAGTTGGAAAAAAGCCCTCCTGAACTGAGTGAAATCGTCTGGAGGCAGCAAGAAAAGGATATAGTTCTTTCACTTCAACATGACCTAGATTTTCGTCCCTTTGTAGCTTATTTCACGTAGCTCGGTGGAGAATAAGACAATACTGTGACTGCATCCCTTACATGGTACTTCTTCGTGACTAGCATCGTATTCCAGTGTTAATCTATTGCCATAACTCAGTATTCAAGATGGAGGCGATGATCAATTTTAGGACAAGTTGGAGTAGAAACGGTATAGCACGATCTCCTTGCAGACGGACCAGAAAGCTCCGTAACACCTCTTCCTAAGCGATTTATTCTTATTATACTTCATTATCCTATTCTTTGTTATATGAAGTTATTCCCATACCGCCATATCCGCAAAGACAACGGGCATAATGATATTAACCAGCCGATTCTAAATATAAATCGTTGAGGAGGAAGTTTAGGGGGCCGAGATCAATAGAGTTTATTATGTATTGACCAGGTGACGTGTTCTTGTGCTCTCTCTCTCTCTCTCTCTCTCTCTCTCTCTCTCTCTCTCTCTCTCTCATATTCTTTAAATTTCATTATATAATCTACTTCAGTATGGGAACATCTTTTTAGGTGCAAAAGCATCTCTAAAGCGGCCCTGTCCTACTGTCTTCTACTAGCATTTTTCAGATGTCTGGTGGGACGCTGCATATAAACGCTCTCGCATCTGTCTATACTGATTTTATTTTAACTTGTTCCAGATTTTCGTCCCGCTTATTTTCCGGATCTCTGTTGTGGAAAAAGACAACACTACAGCTCCATTTCCTTTTCACATCACTTCTTTGTGACCAACACCATTTGGTAGTAATGAACTTTTGTTACATGTCAGGAACTAGTATCATGTGGTTGATATCGTTTAGTTTTTCAAGGCTACAGCATGCTTGCATGCGTCGACCTTGTTCACCTAATGACGGCTCTCCATGCTGCTCGATCTTTGGCAGCTTCCCTATTCAGTCTCTTATCCCTGAGGTCACACTCAATAATTTCGTCCCAGGACTTTTTCGGTCTACTATGCCTTTCGCAACCCTATCCCCAACGTTTACACTTCTCACTTTCTGCACCCAGTTATCATCCCCCAGCCTCTCTACATACCCAGACCATCTCAGTCTACAGTACCTTTGTCACAACACCAATACATTCCAGACCCATCCTACCTCTAAACTCTTCCATCGTAAACCTAGCCACCCCCCTCAGACCTTGCACTCAGGAACTCATTGGTAATCCTCCTAATCATTGTCATTTCCATACGTTTTAGCCTGCGAATTTCCTTTTTCATTACTGCTCAGGTCTCACTGCCATAAAGCATTACACTCCTAATACATGTCACATACAAAGATCCCTTAGCCCGGAAGGAGAGCTCTCTCAGTGTTAGAAGAGGCAACAGCTCTCTGAATTTCTTCCAACCACTCCTCACATTAGTCATAGAGCTAGTTCTGGCCCCATCTCCAGCACATAACATGTCTCCCAAATAACAAAACTCTTCCACACACCCAAGAGACTCACTAGCAAGTTCAATCCTTTCATGCCTGACAGCCTCCACATGCTCTCCCCGGCACACCGCACACACGAAATCAGTATTATCTTGCAGTCTACCTCTATTACCACTACATCTCTTATGCACCCACTTATCACAAACACTTCACAAAATGGAATTTACTTCCTACGCCCTTGTGGCAAATTGCCCATGGTCACGCTCGCTCTTCTTTGACAGTGCCGTCATCAGTCGTACATACCATCCCTCCCACCCATTCTTTTTAATCGTCATTTACTTTGAAGCCTTTATGCCCCATACCATCTCTCCACTTCCTAATTCTTCCCTCCGCCTCCCTTTTATTCTCTGCAATCGACACCAAATCATCCGCATACAACATCTCTCACAAGAGTCCATTTCTGATGTCACGTGAGTGGGCTTCAAGCACCATGGTAAACCCCTGATGCACAGCAGCATTGACGGAAAACACATCACTCAGATCTCCATTCACCCTTACCTGGGTGCGAACACCCATATACATGGCCATAACCACTCTAACCAGCCAATCCTAGATCCCAAACTTTCTTATTGTCCATTTTACCACCTTTCTAGGGACTCTGTCAAAGGCCTTCTCCAAATCAACAAAAACAAAGTACAGTTCTCTTTCCTCTCCTATATATTTTTCCTGGAGCTGTGAAACAATGAATAAAATATCAGTGGTCCCTTTGCCTGGCACAAGCCAAACTACATCTCACCAAGTCAATCTTACTCTAATCATAACTTATAGAACTGTCTCCATTACCATCATTATCTGGTCCAAAACCTTTATGCCTCTATGACTTCCCATTTCCAGGGTATCACCCATCCTCTTGTAGACAGTTACAATTACGCTCTTCAGCCATCATCTGGGACAACACACTCATATAATCGTATTTATCAAATCAGTGACTAACCCCACTCTTACATCTCCTGAGGCTTTCAACATTTCAGCAGTCAGCTCAGACACACCTGCCGCCTTACCCAACTGCATCCTGCCTATTGCTCTACTCACAGTAGCTGCGTCAATCAAATGCCAAAGGCCAGACACTGGATCTGCTGGCTCCAAACCCTCCCTGTCTCAGTCTAACTCTTCATTCAACAACAGGCTGTAATGCGCTCTTTAGGTGCCTTTAATATTGCCAGTGTTTACCACTATCTTTCCTTCATCATTCTTCACACACTGCTCACCAGTGATATCCCTGTTGTTCCTCTCCATCTGAAATGCCACCTTGAATATCACATTCTTCCCCTCCACACTATTTAGGTTATCAAGTAAAAGTCTCTGAGACTCAGACACTGCCTTGTAAACCTCGCTTCTAGCCTAACGCTTGGCATCCAAGTATTCTTCTGTCTTACCATCATTTTTCCACTCTCGAAGAAGCTCTCTTTCTTTTTTCTCCTTAACTGCAGCCTCTACACCCTCATCCCACTACCAAGTTACTTTGTCTTGGGGGGGGGGGGGCTTGTCTATCCACACACTGAATCAGTAACTCTCAAGTGATTGTTCTTGAGGGCTCTGTATCGTTCATTAACACTTCTGTCAACGTTTCCCTGTGGTAGCGATAAATTAGTGTTACATGTGAGAACTGAAGATTGGGAGATGGCAATTTTGGGCGAAGTTAGAGTAAAACCGGTCAATTTTTATTTTAACTTGGCTTAAAATTATCATCTCTCCATCTTCAGTGCTGACATCCAACGCTAGATTAACATTAAAATATGATGATTGTCACGAACACATGCTCTGGAAAGGTAAAGCTGTAGCACTGTCTTTCTCCGCCATTGAGCTGTGTGAAATAAGCTGTAAAAGAATGAAAATCTTGGCCAAGTTAAAGTAAAAAGGCATAGTATTTTTACGCTTGTTCTCTTGGTGTTTCTCATCCAGTCCCGTATTCCCGACGGTAAAGAAAGATCCCTAACACCTGACCCTAAGCGATTTACTTTGCTAATTACACCTCGCCATTCTCTTCTGTGCTACTTAAATAATTTCAATATCACTTTTCTGCATAAATAACATGCAGAACGATATTGGCCAACCGTATCCAAAACTGAATTGGTTAGGAAGAGATGTTAGGGAGCAAAAATGTAGCTAGCATGTGTGAAAACGTGGCATCAGTGAATACTTAAAACTTTTTTTATACTTTCATGTTTTTTTCGTACTCTCTTAAACTCTTCATACATTATAATGCTTTTCATCATTTTCATCCTATTCTTTACTTTCAGTGCTTTCATACACTTCATGCTTTCTTATACTTTCCATACTTTTTCATGCCTTTCATCATTTTTCATACTTTTTCTTATGTTATATGCTGCTTCACACGTTCATACTTTTTATACGTGCTTATACTTTCCATACTTTTTCATACTTTCCTTGCTACTTCACACTATCATACTTTTCATACTTGCTAATATTTTCCATGATTTTTCATGCTTTTCATACTTTCTTATTCTTTCCATACGTTTCATGTCTTTTATTTTTCGTATATCATATTTTCTATGCTACGTCATACTTTCATGCTTTCTTATACGTCTCATACTTTTTCATGCCCTTCGCTATTTTTAATACTTTTTCTTACTTTCCCTTACACTTTCATACTAGGCACACTTTCTCCTGCCCTTTCATCCCTTTGCCTCTCTCCCTCCTCTTCTGGTCACTGTACAGGATAGTTATCATTCATTGTCATACTTTTCATACTTTGCTTTCAGACTTTCTCATATTTTCAGTTATCTATTCGTACCTCCATATTTTTCCATATTTTCATACTTTTTAATATTTGCAAATTTTCATACTATTCGACGTGTCATTTTTTCATACTTCATACTTTTTCATATTTACAAATTTCAGTACTTTCATACATTCATATTTTCAAATTTTCTCACTTTTCGTACTTCATACTTTTTCATACTTCAAAATAATTTTCTCTTAATATTTTGTGTTCATATTCTTCATACTTCTTTACGCTTTCATGCTTTTTCGTGTATTCGTACTATCATGTTTTTGATACTTCCACATACTTTCATGCCTTTTCACGTATTTTCTGTCATATTTCTCATGCATTCTTATATTTTCATATTTCATATTTTCATATCTCATACTTTTTCACATTTTCCAACATTTTTCATACTTTTCATGCTTTCTCACTTCACCCATTTTTCATACTTGTCATACATTCTGATTTTTGGTACATTTGTTCATACTTATCATGCTTCTTTTCTTTCATACACTTATTCTTTCCATACTCTTACATTCATACATTCCTCATACTTGTCATACTTTATAATTTCTCATACATTTTTCATACTTTTCATACGTTCTTATTTTCATACTTTTCATTGTCATTTCTCAAATATTTTTCATACTTTTCACGCTCTCTTGTTTTCAAACATATGTATACTTTTCATTCTCATTTTTCATACGCATTCATGGATTTTTCATGCTTTCTTATTTTCATACATTATTCATAGTTTCTTATTTTTCATACCTTTCATACTTTGTTACTTTTCATACACTTTCTCATACTTGTCATATATTTTCATACTTTCTCATTTTTCATACTTTTCATACATTTTTATACATTTCCTCTGCAGTTTCGCATTCGTTTGGTCATGTTCATCGTCTGTTCCACGTTGACCTTTTCACTGTTATACACTTTTAAACTTGGCCTAAAACTGCAATCTTTCCACATTGAATGCTGAGTTGTAGGAATAGATTAACACTAGAATACGATGCTAGTCACGAAGAAGTGCAATGGAAATGATACAGAGCAATATTAGTGTCTTATTCTACCACTGAGCAACGTGATAAAAGCTGCAAAAGGACGAAATTCTGGGGCAAGTTAAGGTGAAAGGAGTAAAGTCACTGTATACCGGTAAAGACTGCAGGGTTAACATTATTTTTCCTACGTTTCCATAGTTTCATAATTTTGTGCTTTGTCATTTTTTCATTGTATACTTTTATACCATAAAGGTTTTTTATACTTTCTCATTTTTTTCATTATTTTTTAATTATTATTGTACTTTTTCATTTCTTCTCATAATTTTCATATTTTTATACATTTTGACAGTTTTTATACTTTTTCATACTATCTCATATTTTCACATTTTATAGTTTCCATATATTTTCATACATTTCTCAGTTTTCATACTTTTTCATATTATGTCATATTTTAAGATTCTCAAACAATTTTTTAAATATTAATGTTTTTCATAATTTCTCTTTTTTTATATATTTTCATACATTTTTATATTTTTTTACATTTCCAGACTTTAATTTTTTTCTATTTTCAGTTTTCATACGTTTTCATATTTTCAAAAATCTTTTGTCTCCCTACTTTTTCAAACTTTCACTTTTTTTTAATATTTTCAAGCATTTTTCAATTAACATTCTTTTTCATATGTCATATTTTTCACATTTTCGTACTCTTTATTTTCATATTTTTTTCACACTTTTCATATTTTCCTTGACAATTTGCACCGAGTCTGCCCTGAGCTCACCGTATCTTTTGTCACTTTTTTTTCCCCCTCGCTGTCTGACTATTAATTCCCTGTTTATTTTGGGGAGGTTATTTATTTTTATTAAAGTTGTTGATTATTATACCCTTGTCACCTTAACTTGGCCTAGATTTTCGTCCTTTTGCAGCTTATTTCTTGTAGCTCAGTGGCAGAATTAGACAATGGTTCGTCTCTACATGTTTTCCACTGCTCTTCTCCATGACTGTATTGTTTTTACTCTAACATTAAAATATTGTGCTACTCACGAAGTTTTTTTTTTTTTATGCGAGGAAGAAGGAACCAAAGGCCGCGGGCCCGCAATTATTGTTCCTTCCAAGAGAAAAACAAAATACAAGAGAGAGCCAAATTCAAGATCGGATCATAAAAAAGGATGTTGAGTCGTAGCATTCTTTTTTTTCTGTAACTGAGCTACGTGAAAAATGCTTCAATAAGACAAACATCTGAGCCAAGTTAGTGTGAAAAGGGTGTAGCACCATGTTTTGGCCTTAATCTCCGGTTACAACTGCGCATTCAGGATGGAAATAGGGTAATTTTAGTCCAAGTTAGCGTTCAAAAAAAAAAATATATAGTTTTTCCGTACAGTTTCTCACCTATTTTTTTTTTTTCCCCACTCAGATTTTAGCAACATTATTGTCATCCATCACCTCTCTTCTTAATTATTGTATAATTAGCAATGTGTAGTTTGCATTATATAGTTACTATTGTATAGTTAACATTGTCTAATTAGCAGTTTTCCTACTTTTCCCGTACAGCTTCGCACCGAGTCTGCTCATGGTCATCATCTCCTACGCGACGTTGTTCTTTCCTCTGTCGGATTTCAGCAACCGAATCATGGCTTCCCTCACCTCGCTGCTCGTCCTGGCTGCCCTCTTCACCCAGGCCTCTCAGACCTTCGTCAAAACACCCTACTTCAAGCTTATCGACTTGTGGTTCGCCGTTATGCTCTTGCTCAGTTTTACCGCCGTCATGAGCAATATCATCGTCAACACGCTGCTCAACATGGGCAGGAAACAATCTACGGGTGATGATGATGATGATGATGATGATGATGATGCTAGTAGTGATGGTGGCCGTCAGAAATGCAAGCGTTCCAAGCGCCATGCTGTCTCGTGCAACCTGCTGTGCAAGATTGTGCTGTTGACTGTGTTCATGGTTGTTGTCATTCTCTTTGCTCTCTACGCTACAGACGCCATGTAGCTCTCTCAACATACTGCATGTGGAGGGTAGATTTTTCCTTATCCTTGCTATTACTACAAGATTTTACTTAAGAATAGCCTCTTGTCTGTTATTGTACTTATGCACTATCGTACAGATATTGTGTAACACCCTATCCCTCCCCTAAGGTATTTAGATAATTATCTCTGCCAAGGAGGTTATACTTTCACCCCTGTCCGTTTGTTGGTTGGTTTGTTGGTTTGTGAGCAAGATTACATAAAAACTACTGAACGGATTTCCACGAAACTTTGTAGCAGAATGGGTCTTGGGCCAGAATAAACTCCATTAAATTTTGGTGCGGATCCGTATAAAGGTGCTGATCCAAGTTTTTTTTTTTTTTTTCACTTTTTTTACCATTGCGAGATAGGGCGTTTTTCGACATTTTCATAAATTTTTCAGTGAATATTGCCTGGATCCTGATTTAAAAAAAAAAAAATCGGGCATATTTAGGATGTTGGTATCTACGAATGTGTACAGTTTGTCGTGGATCCATATAAAATTCCGGATATAGCGGATTTAAATATGCTTTTATAAGGGGGTAGTCTTTTTGCATATTTGATTAGATTTGACTGAATTAAAAGGAATTGCATGTTGGGCCTTGGCGGAGGTATGCGCTCTACTAAGTGTCATTCTAATTATTCATTTTTCGCTTGCTAAAGACAATTTAACAGAGATTTTGATCTAGAAAGGTTTGAGAGAGAGAGAGAGAGAGAGAGAGAGAGAGAGAGAGAGAGAGATTGATGTCCTGTTTATTTGTGTCCAGCCGCTCCCACATGATTTTATTCAACCAACAAAACTTGTCTCAGTGGAGGGTCTAATGAAGGCTATATCTGCCCCCTCAGGTTAGACCAGTCTTACCCTAAGCTTAACAAAACTCGCTTAGAACAACCAAGAATAAATGAAAACAAAAACAAAAAACAAAGGCATCTTCACATGATCTCCACATGCCAGTTTCTCAAAGTTAGGAGAAAGTGTATGCAAACTAATATATAACTATTTACCCAAATCTGGGTCAAATTTTCGTTCCTTAGCAGCTTATTTGCTAAGTGGCAGTAAAAGAACGTCAGGTGTAGGGGCCCGAGGTTAGGCCGTTGTAGTCCAGTATACTGAAGGGAAGATGATCAGCCTTTTCTTTTGGTGGCACTGTATGACAGAAAAGCCTTCAGTCACCTCTAAGGGATGGAACTGACTTAAACCATCGCTCGGGGTGTGGCGTTCAAACCAGAAACACATCAGGCTTAATATGCCAAGTAAGCCACTGACCTGGGACCCGGTGCTAGAGTCTCTTGTGCCTGATACTAAAACCTTTCCATCTGGCGACTTATTTTTCTAAAATTGCCAACATCCATGTAGGAAGATTTCTTGTTTTTGTCATTATCATCATCATTATTATTATTATTATTATTATTATTATTATTATTATTATAGTGGTAGGTGGTGGCGACCATCATCCACTCACTTGATGTAGTGCTGCCTACTTCTTCCTTAGCCTTTATCATTCGTTTTCTGTGCCCGCCCTCCTCTCTTCCTATTTCTCCCATCTTTCTTGTCACTTCTTATTGTTTTTCTTTCCTTTACAGGTGGCTTTACTCTGAGTGACAAGCCAAATGGTTTCCTGTAAGCCAAGAAACCATTTACAGCGCTGGGTGGTAACCATATAACCAAACCATACGTGCTCCCGACGTGTCAACAAATGGGTTGGTGAAGGGTTAGTGCCCCTCCCTGTAAAACAAAAAACTCAAAGTCAAATGGCCACCCCTTACGGGATTATGGCGTCTGGCAATAGATAGATAGATAGATAGATTATTATTATTATTATTATTATTATTATTATTATTATTAGTCTATTTATACATTGCAATATATTTCAAAGGCTTTTTGGCCTACAGCCATCAAACTTGGTCAACTTATCCAACGGGAGTCCTCCTCTTTTGGCCGAAAATCGTGGTAATTGGTCAACCAGATCTCCGGATATTATCCAGAACACATAGAAGTGAGTCAGTCATGCTAGCTCAAGAGCTGTTTAGGCTTAGAAACTGAAATTTTACTATAATATAGCATTAAGGCGGACGCAACACGAAAAGTAGTATGATTCCAGTGAGTTGATTATTCTCTGAGTTCATTCATTCATTCATTCATTAGTTCGCCTGGGGTAAAAGATTGAGACCTTTCCGAATATGCCGGATGTCACCTGATTTCCCATGAAGGGTTAAAGTTAGAGCCACCAAACTTGGTGGTCTTATAGACTGTGATGACCTAAGGTCACATCCACAAGATCAATGATCTTGACCTCAAGGTTCCTTTATTGCTCGGCTTCTAGTAGGCAAGGCTGTGAGAAGTTTTTATCAAAACAGTCCTTGGATATTATGGCATTCTACTTCTATTTACTCTTGCTCCACCAGACGATATCAGTATCTCTCTAATGGACTTTTAGTGGTGATGGCGTTAATGAAGGCTATATCTAATTCCTCCAGTCTGAAAAGTCTGCCCAAAGCTTGAAATCATCTGATGCTAGCAATGATTAACTTGAAAGCACACAGTGAGCACATACCTCCGCAACGCCAATAAAATGTATGATTTATTCACGTAAATCATCCTCCCAACCAGACGAATACTTTTACTGTATCTCATAGCCAATTAATTCTATGGTCTTAGTCTGTCCAGTTACACAGTTTCACAGAGGCATACCTCTGGCAACGCCGATAAGACTAAGGATTTTCTGCATCCTTATCTGGATCCACCTCAAATTTTGATAAACTCTTCCATGAACCTTTCTTCAAGTGTCCACCACTTTTTTTGAAATTCGATAAAATGTTTTTGAAGTACTGTATCTTGTAAAGAAACAGACAGCCACGGGTGAATACAAAACCTTCAACTTCGTTGGCGGAGGTCAATATAAAACTGGTGCTGGGAGTGAACTGGTCAAGCCATGGCTGTGGTTGGTGCGCCATAAGATATGGGTCAGGTGAGAGGCCTCCTGGCAAGACAGTAGCTGCCAAGAATGTCTTGAGTAACCCTTTGTATGTTACATGTACAGTAACCTGCAAAAGTTCCATTCCCTCTCCTGACCTGTAACCCTTACCGTCATATTAGTCTGGCTACAGTTGTACGTGGGCATTATAATCTATTTGATCAGATAAACATTTACTCGTTATTAACTATTCCTTTTAAGTACCAAATGCAGTACCATGTGAGGAACGGTTGAAAGAAAGGAGGAGGAACGGTACTTCTGCGGGCAACTGTACAACTGGGAATTTAGTCAGGCTAATTCCAGATTATTTAGGCTACTCAGTTAATTCCACATTGCTCCCTTAATGCTCTTAAATGCTGTCGGCCCTTCGCCTACCTTCTGGATGTAGGGTCGTTTAACACTGGCTTTTGCAGACTTCGTAGCACTTCCTCCTTAACGATTGATTCTCGTGCTGCTCTTCAGGTTCCTGCTGTATGTTAGTGAAGCAAACTATGTCGACATTAAAACGATATTGAAACATACAGAAGACAGTTAACGAGAAGTATGTTTAATAAATCGCCAATAAAAAGAGGTTACCAAGCTTACAGTTTTACTTCTAATACGGCTCCTCAGGTCCCTGGTTTACATTTGCTCTCATGTTCAAACGTTAGCTTTAATTTTCAATACATTTTTTTACATGTCTAACTTTGGCCGTAGACTTGACACTCCTTTCCCTGAAGCCCAGCAGTCCTTTTACGAGCACATCAAGGACAGTATTCCAGGTGGTATAGGAGGCTTTGCACGTGTATCACCAGTTCCTTAGCGAATTATCTGGGGAATGAGAGACTGACTAGAAGAGTGTATGTGAGTGAGGTGAAGGAGGAGGAGAAGGAGGAGGGGGAGACAAAGGTCGAGATGGAGGGATGGAGTGGAGAGAGGTATATGAGGGAGGGGGTATCAGTTGGAGGGAGGGCAGTCAAATGCAAGAGGACAGGGCGACGTGGAGGTGATTTGTTTGTGGCCACACATTACGGGGTCAAGGCGTCAGGCAATAGGTAAAATTATCTGGGCATTAACATTGAACATTGTCTTGTTTGTTATTTGTATCGTTCAACGTACAAGAGGATATTGAGATGCAATGCGCAGAATAAATCGCTAAGATAGAAATGTTACGAAACCTCCATAGCCTTTCAGAATACGACTCTTAAAAACACAGTATAGGTCTCTCTCTCTCTCTCTCTCTCTCTCTCTCTCTCTCTCTCTCTATCTATCTATCTATATCTATCTATCTATCTATCTATCTATATATATATATATATATATATATATATATATATATATATATATATATATATATATATATATATATATATATATATATATATTCTGCTTGTCTGTCTGTCTCACTGTCTGATTGTCTTTATCTGTCTGTCTGTCTACCTGTCTGTCTGTCTACCTGTCTGTCTGTCTGTCTCTCTGCTATTTACCCTCACTAAAATAATTAAGTTGGTCCACACCAGCCTAGCCACCACTACAAAAACCTCATTATTTGTTGTCTTTCGCTACCTCGAGAGATTTCATTCAGTTCAGGAGACGCTGGAGGGGTTGGCTATAGTCATCATCAGTCCCACACTACAGGACGCCTCCTGTAAGTTGAGAAAAATCGTCTGTCAGCAGGAGTAAGAGAACTAAGTAAAAGACACTCGCCCCTCTTGTGTATAATGGCAGATTCATGAATAACGTTAGGTTAACTGGGTTCATATAGGTTACTTAGGAGACTTGGTTAGGTTAGGTTAATTTAGGCTAAATTTAGATTAGCTTCAGTTAAGTAAGGACACGATAAGGATAAGTTAGGTGAGGTTTGGTTAATCTGTAGCCATAACCTAAACTGACCTAACGTAGCCTGACTTAACCTAAACTTCGTCTAATATAGCTTAACGTAATCCAACTTAACCTGATCTTAGTGTAATTTAACCCAAGCTAACCTAACCTTATTCAAAATTAACCTAAGTTCTATAAAGCCAGCTTAATCTAACCTTAGTTCACACTCTAACAAGCCATTTCACGTTCACACTCTGCCTGCAACATCACAACGCGTGTCTCGCCAACTGAACAGAAACGTCGATCAATAGAAAGAATGGTATGTACAGTAGAGTGGGTTTGTTTTCACATCAGGGAACTGGACCAATTTGAATGCTTAGTTTTGGTTGCATGATATTCGACGAGTCTTAGGCCTGTGTTGTCGTCGGTTAAGGAAGCTTCCTAATACCTGCTTCCTAAGCGAATTACTGTCCTTGTTACACCCTATTGTCCTCTTCTGTGTCATTTAAATAATTCTAATATCACAGTACTCAACATATATAACATACAAAAGGATATTAACCGGCTATACCCAAAATAAATCGCTAAGGATGAGGCGTTAGGAAGCCTCCTTATCCGACTAGAATACAGACTTTAATTATGAGGTAGGATTGAGTCTCTCTGGTTACCATCCTCTTTTACCTTAACTTGGTCTTGATTTTCGTCCTCTTACAGTTCCGTTCACGTAGCTCAAGCGGAAGAACAGGACAATGCTACTGTTCTACATGCTTTCACTAGCACTTCCTCGTGACTATCATCATATTCTAGTGTTAACCCATTGTTAGAACCCAATATTCAAGATGGAGAGACGGATGTTTTAAGCCAAGCTACAGTAAAATAGTTGCATTCAAATCGACCGACTGAGTTCACTTGGCCATCGATCCTTGCCAGGTATGAACAATGCAATAGCGGCTTCGTATGCATACACACTCTTATCGCACTCTTACCTTTCCTTATTATATATTTATTTCTTATGTACCTGGGCAAAAGTTCCCTGATACTTCTTTACTATGACAATGGGAGGTGTTACGTGAGCTATTTTTACGGGACAGAACTACGAAACACAACTAAAGAGCATGTGAAGGAAGGATACTCCCTGTCTTCTGGGGAGGAAGGAGAGATATGGAAGGTAGGACACAATGCTGGCAGAAGGATATCGGCGAATTTTTGCATGTGGCTGTACACACCCTTTTTTCTCCTCATCCCTCCCTGCATGTCTCCCCCATTTCCTTGGTCTAAATTAGTCCGTATGCTATTACTCGTTACTTAGGCTATGAATATTCCATATCTGCTTATTACTCTAATGGACCCATCACTCTCTTGTCGTTGTTTTGCCTTTGTGCCCTGACGTGAGAGCCCTCGTAGCACCCCTGCATTGGTGATTTTGCTCCAGTATCACAAAAGAGAATATTGAGATGTGTAGGATAAATCCCTCAGGAAGAGATGTTACGTTGTGAACAAAGCCAGACTCAAAAAGATTTTAAGAACTAACATCTCTCCCACCTCACCTCTCTGTCTGTCTCTCTCTACTCATCGTTGATCTCTTAAGTCCAAGGACTTTTTTATCGTTTTTTTTTTTTTTTGCGTATTTTATCCTATACTGTTTTCTTTGTGTGTGTGTGTGTGTGTGTGTGTGTGTGTGTGTGTGTGTGTGTGTGTGCGTTTTCTTTGTCCAGGTTGGGACAGCCGACCACTGCTCACTCATTTTAAGTGTTTTTCGTCCTTGTGCTGCTTATTTCCATATCTCGGTGGCAGAAATAAAGAATTACAATCACTCAACGTCTTTTTTATTGAACTTTTTCCTGACTATTCTTTTTATATTCTAACTTGGCTCAGATTTTCTATTTTCGCAGCTTAGTTCATGTAGCCCACTTGCAGAAGAGGACATTGCCACGGCTTTACATCCTTCCATAACACTTCTTGTGACTAACATCGCACACTAACATAATCTATTGTTACAGCTCAACACTCAAGATGGAGAGATGTTAGCCTTGGGTCAAGATAGAGTAAAACATGCATAGCATCATGTTATATTGTTGATCTTCTTAGTACAATAGAACACCCAAGCTGAAGCGATGACAATTTTACACCTAGTTAAAGTGAACAGAGTATAGTAACCAAAGGACAGTGTAGACTGTATCATAACCCTTCTAGTTCCAAAAGTCTATCTAAATAAGATCATCCACTGACTGCAAGAATAAAGAAAAAAAAAACGCATCGAACAACAGGGTGTTTAGGAGAAGCATGTGAAGTTATATATAGAGAGATAAACCGATAAAGGGGAAGCAAAGGAGCGTTGTGGTGTTGATGTGGGTATGCAGCAAGTGGGGTAATTAGACGGGCAAATAAGGAAGTAAAGGATCGCTGTGGTATTGATCTTGGTACGGAGAATGTGAGTTACTTAGACAGGCAAATAAGGATGTAAAGAAGCGTTGTGGTGTTGTTGTTGACGTGCAATATGTGGGTTATATAGAGAGGGAGACAAACAAATGAAAGAGTAAAGGAGCGTTGAGGTGTTGATGTGAATATGACTGAAAGTGTTAAGAGAAACACTCTGCGACTGGAAACACTGCCATGTGGAGAGGATGGAGAATGAAAGACTAACTAGAAGAGTTTAATTGTTTGTGTGAGTGAAGTGGAGCAGACATAGAGGAGGGGGTGACCAAGGATGAGATGGAGGGATGGAATGGAGAGATGTATTAGGAGGGAGGTGAGTTGAAAGGCAGAGGACAGGGCGAAATGTATGCCATTTGTTTGTGGCCACCCCTTACTGGATTAAGTTGCCTTGTAACAGACAGATAAACAAAAAGTCCCGTGGCGTTTTTTATATTATTACTCTCTACGGAAGATTTTATTCAACTCACAATAGACCTCTGGTAATGAAGGGTTATAGAGGATCACCGTCAATCTCCCCAGTTCCAAATTTTTCTCCATGGATGAAAAAAATCGTCTGTGGGTGGCACTGACAGAACATTAACTGAGCCATCTTGGTGAAGTGGTTAACGCCATTACTTCTGTTTTGTTACCGACATGTCTAGACGATTTTATTCAGCTTGGCTGGGGTGAGACACTGATTTGCTAAACTCCTTCACTGCTGGGGTGTTGTACCAGGCTGAACAAAATCGCCTGGCAGCAGCTGCAATGAAATATTAGGTGAAAGGGATAACGTGTTCTTACCGATGACGTGTTTTATTGACTTATTCTGCCACCTCCGGAAGACTCCAATAACATCAACAATGAAAACAACAACAACAACAACATCCAATCCCACTTTGCCCCGTTTAGAAAGAAACGTAGGGTTCCCGGGATAAGCCACTCAGTCCCGACATTCAAGGCAACGATGGCCAACGTCACTGGCTCCTGAGTGGTATTACGATAGCAAGAAATCCCAGCCACCCCTCAGATGGAACCCCTATAGGCTCCATCTGGCTGGAGCGCCTTAACCCACTAAATCACCAGGCGTCATGTGGTTGTATGGTAACCACCCAGCGTTGGTAATGATTACCTGGGATACAGGAAACTATTTCGCCTGTAACTCTGTGTAGAGTCATCCGAAGAGAGAGAGAGAGAGAGAGAGAGAGAGAGAGAGACTGCACTACATCGAGTTATCAGCAAAATAATTAGCCAAGGAACGTGTGTTAGAAGGTCTCCCACGTCACCACCAAAAAAACGACCCTTAGATCAGGCTCGCTAGGTCGACTTTAATTGTAAATGACATATTCCTCAGCAATACGAGTATAGGCCACATTAGGCCACATTTTATAAGGAACTACATCATCATATCGTCATCTTCATCCTGCAGTTTTGCGCTTTTTCATCATCATCATCATCATCATTATCATCATCATGTGCAGTTTTTGACTTCATCATCACCATCATCATTATCATGATTATCATTATTATCATGCATTTTTTCCCGTTATCATTATCATCATCATGCACTTTTCCACTTTTCCATCATCATCATCATCATCATCATCATCATCATCATCATATTATCATCATCATCATCATGCACTTTTCCACGTTTTCTCCATCATCACCATACTCTTTTCCACTTATCATATACATCATCATCATCATCATCATCATCATCATGCAGTTTTGCGCTTTTTCATCATCATCATTATCATCTTCATCGTGCAATTTTCTGCTTCATCATCACCATCATCATCACAATCATCATTATCATTATCGTCATCATCATGCAGTTTTCCATTATCATCATCATCATTATCAAGGATTTTTCCACCTTATCATTATCATCATCATGTACTTTTCAACTTTTTCATCATAATCATCATCATCATCATCATCATCATCATCATCATCATTATCAAGGATTTTTCCACCTTATCATTATCATCATCATGTACTTTTCAACTTTTTCATCATAATCATCATCATCATCATCATCATCATCATTATCATCATCATCATCATCATCATCATCATCATCATGCACTTTTCCACTTTTTCATCATCATCATCATCATCATCACGCAATTTTCCACTTTTTCTCCATCATCATCACAATACTCTTTTCCACTTATCAACAACATCATTATCATCATCAGTCAGTCTGTTTCTCACCAAGAGAAATGCATCATTATCATCATCATTATAAAAATCATCATCAGTCATTCAGTTTCTCACTGACAGAAATGTATCATCATCATCAGCAGCAGCAGCATCAACATTATGATGGACATCATCACCAGTCATTTAGTTTCTCACAAACATAACTGGATCATCATCATCATCATCATCATCATCATCATCATCATCAATCAGCCAGTTTCTCACTAACTTAAATGTATACATCATCATCATCATTATCAGTCAGTCAGTCAGTCAGCCAGTCTCTCACCAACAGAAATGTCGCGTATGCACCGTGTGATGACAGGAGTGAGAACAGGTTTTGGTATGAGCTGGATGAAGCAGTGGAAGAAATGCCCTGGAGCTATAAAGTGATCGTAATGGGCGATATGAATGGAAAAGTAGGCACTATCCTGAGGACAACATAAATGATAACTAGAAACCACTGAAGGATGTGTGTCAGCAAAGGAGGTTGGCGCATTTGTAACTTGTATTTCAAACACAAAAATGCACATATATACACATGGTATAGAGGGAATGGAGATCATGTTGAAAGGAACCTGATTGATTATGTACTCTTAGAGAGATCGATGCTGGGAATGGTTGCTGATACGAGGGCCGTGATAGGATGATTGAGGTCTGTCAGACCATATGATTGTGGTATGCAAGATCAAGCTGAGAGGAGTGAGGTGGACCAGGAGAGACAGAGAAGCAGTCAGGGACAAGGACTGAAAGTCAAGAAGCTGAGGATCAAAGAAATGGGAGGTGGATACTGGACCAAAGTATGCGAGGAGTTTAAATCAGTGAATTGGAATGAAATGGATCTGGACAGCCTGTGAAATGCTTAGTTAGAAATGCTAAAACGGTGTGTGATGTGGCAAGCGTAACAACAAAGAAGAAAGGTACGACATTGTGCGATGAAAAGGTTACAGAACAGGGGTTCATTTGAAATAAGAACTGAATATACTGAGAGCAAGAAGTACATATGAGAGAGGGGGTTGTGAGTTGGGAGCTGGGAAGTGAAATGGCGGGGGACAGGGCGACGTGGAGGCGATTTGTTTGTGGCTACCCCGTTTGGGATGAAGACGTCTGGCAATAGATAAATAGATGGAAAAAGCACATAAAGAGACTAGTGAAGGGAAAAAAAAAAAAAGGAGGTACATGATATAGGAAGAAAAAAAAAATGAATGCAAATTACTCTTAAAAAGAAAGTTATTCTGGAAAGAGGTGTGGAAATGTAGAAGTGACAACGGAAGGAAATGTGAAAGTGTGAAGGATGTAAGTGGTAGATTATTAACCCATGAGGATGAAGTAACGACCGGGTGGAAAGAATATTTTGAAAGCCTGAAGAATGGGAATGGATAGAGCAGAGCAACTGTAAACATGATTGGTTTTGGGGGGGTGCAGAGAAGGAATGCAATGCCAGGAAACGTGACACTCGCACAGGTGAAGAACATTGTGAAGCGGCTGAAAAATGGGAAAGCAGCTGGGATTGATGAGGCGTATGCAGAGATGATTAAGTGTAGTGGAATGAGCGGAATGAAGTGCTTGTTGGAGATATGTAAGAAGGCATGGATGAGTGAAACTGCGCCAGCAGAGTGGAAAAAGGCTGTGACTGTACCTCGACAAAAATACAGATGAGCGAAGTGAGTGCAAGAATTATCGTGGCACAAGTTTATTGAGTGTGGTAGGGAAGGTATATTGAAGAATTATTATAGATAAAGTAAGAGAGATATCATCAGTCCTCGTGAGTGATGAACAGGGTGGCTTTAGAAGTGGCAAAGGATGTCTGGATCAAATATTTGCAGTGAGACATATAGCGGAGAAGGCTTGTGGGAAGGACTATGAGGTGTTTATGGCATTTATGGACCTGGAGAAGGAACATAACAAACTAGACAGACAAAGATTGTGGAGGGTTTTGCAGTTACGGTGTAGATGGTAAGCGCTAGGTGCCGTCAAGAGTTTTTATGATGGTAGAGAGCCATGTGTAATGGTAAATGGGCATCTAAGTGAATGGTTCACGATCAATATGGCCGTTCGACAAGGCTGTGTGATGTCCCCATGGTTATACAGTGTGTGTGTATATATATATATATATATATATATATATATATATATATATATATATATATATATATATATATATATATATATATATATATATATATATATATATTGTTAAGGAACAGAGAGAGATAATGGACACTTCAAGTGAGAATACTAAAATCACTACTGTCCCGCAAAGTTCCAGGTTCAAACCAAAAGAGTTAGGTAAATTACAAGATAAAGTTTAATGCTCAAACTAACAACTAAACCTTCAGGACTCATAAGGATAATGTAATGGCAAAACAGGTGACATACATGGTTAACTGCAATAGCCTCTATTAACATGAATTTAGCAAGAGCAAATTTATCTAAGTCAGCCCTGATAAATGAGAAACCGGATAATGCTCAGTTAAAGTAAGATATATTTTTACCGATACAAAATATTATTAATAATGGCTGACATCAAAAACTCCACGTGAATCACAAAACAAAACACCAGGCCCACGAATCAACGCCCTAGACCACACAGTACAAGAAAAATGGTAACAACACTTATACTCAAATTATACAGCAGCTAGATGGTTGGAGACCTCCTGAGCACTCACAAAAATAATAATACACTATACAGGGGAGGACAGAGATGTGAACAAAATGAGGAGTAGATCTAAGTGGCAATTAATGCAGAGACTGAGCTCATTATATAGGGCCCGGCAGAGCTTGATCCAACTTGTAAGAAGGACGTGCAAATGAAGCCATAGGGGACAAAGAGTTGACAATCCTGCTCTGAACAACAGAAAGAACGACTTACTCTACTATAAGGGAGGAGAAGGGGGGAGTGAGGTAGAACACGGAAGCTTGGTCACTATGGAAGCCACGAGGCGAATCGTGATCAAACATGCAGCATACTGTACGTTAGAATTATACAAAGGATGATGAAATCATAGGCTATGTAACACCTCCCCACAAAGAAAAAGAAATTTACAAAGGAAATTTCTTATTACTCTAAAACAATCTGTCTAAAGTCTAGATAAGCAATCTGCAAAAACATTTTCTTTCCCCTTGATATGTCTAATGAATACTCCTGAAGAAGTAGACTCCATCTTGTCAATCTCTGATTTTTATCTGTAAACTTACTAAGGAATTTCAGTGGGTTATGATCGGTATAAATGACTGTGGGGTCAAAACCAGAACACAAATAAAATGAAAAATGCTGTAAACCCAAAATCAAGGCCAAAAGCTCTTTCTCAATAATGGAGTAGTTCTTTTGAGGTGGAGTGAACTTCTTACTGTAATAAGATACAGGGTGTTCAATACCCTGATCATCCTCTTGCAGTACAACAGCCCCAGATCCTGTATCACTTGCGTCAACAGCCATCTTAAAAGGCTTAGCAAAATTTGGAGTAGCGAGCACTGGCTGACTTAATAGGATAGCTTCAAGTTTACTGAAAGAGGATTCACAGTTATCGGTCCAGACAAATTTAACTCCCTTTTTCAGTAGGTCTGTAAGTGGTGATACAAGAATTGAAAAGTTAAGAACAAATCTCCTGTAATAACCTACCATTCCCAAAAATCTTTGCAGCTCTTTCCTACTTTTAGGTCTGGGAAGATCACTTATAACCTGAACCTTAGCTCCTGGTGGTGCAACATGTCCATCACCAATTACGTACCCAAGGTACTGAACTTTAGCTTGATCAAACTTACACTTCGATAAATTAGCTACAAGATTAGCCTGAACCAAATGCTCAAGAAATTTACTGACATGGCATAGGTGATCTTTCCAGTTGTCACTGAAGATTAATACATCATCAATATAAACAACACACCCTGCCAAACCCTCTGTTACAACATTCATGAGCTTCTGAAAAGTGGCTGGTGCATACTTCATACATATGGCATTACAGAACATGCAAAAGTCTTCCCTAGTGTTACAAAACATGAGATCTCCCTAGCACGTTCAGTCATAGGTACTTGCCAGTATCCCTTTAACAAATCAAACTTACTTATGTACCTAGCCTTTCCGATCTTGTCTATGCAATCTTCCACGCGAGGGAGAGGGTAAGTGTCTGTTTTGGTTATCTGATCAACACGTCTCTAGTCGATGCAAAGCCGCTGTGACCCACCTGGCTTAGGGACTAGAGTGACAAGAGAACTCCATTTGCTCTGACAGGGCTCAATCATCTTGTGGTCCAACAGGTAGCCAAGCTCCTTCTGGATGAGAGAAACTTTCACTGGGTTCACACGGTAAGGAGGCAGTTTAATTGGCTTTGCGTCTCCAACATCGACATCATGCATCAACACAGTGGTTCTTCCTGGAGTGACACAGAACACTTGCAGGTACTCCTGCAGTAATGCCGAAAACTCCTGCCTTTCCTCGGGAGCTAGATGAGAAAGCTTAGCCTGGAGATCATTCATGATATCAGGATACTTCCCCAAACTATCACTCAGGCTCAGGCTGCATGGGAGAACTTCACTTGCAGACTCGGGTGGAACAGCTACAGTGCAGACTGGGTTATTTTCGTCCCACCTGTGATATAACTTTAGCATGTTGATGTGACAAAGTTGCTTGTTCTTTCTATGATCTGGTTTGGCGATGACATAGTTGACATCACTGAGTTTCTTCTCCACGAAATAAGGACCACTAAACTTGGCTTGAAGAGGTTGCCCATGCACCGGTAGCAGAATCAAAACCTGATCTCCTGGCTGAAAGTGGCGTAACCTGGACTTCTTATCATACCAAGTCTTCATCTTCTCCTGAGCAGCTCCTAAATTCTCTCTCGCCAGCTGTAAAGCAGTGGACAGCCGTTCTTTGAACTTCATCACATACTCCAGCAGGTTGACGTCATCTTCCTCTGACAGCCAGCATTCCTTGAGTAGCTTAAGGGGTCCTCTTACTTCATGGCCAAACAGTAGTTCAAAGGGTGAGAAGCCCAGTGATTCATTTGGAGATTCTCTTGCGGCAAATACAACGAATGGAAGACCTTTATCCCAGTCTTTCTGATGTTCCAAACAGTATTTCCTGAGCATCGATTTGAGTGTTTGATGATATCTCTCCAACGCTCTTTGGGTCTGGGGATGGTAAGCTGAAGACGTGATCTGGGTGATCCCCAACTTTTTCAGAGACTGCTTGAAAACATTTGACATGAAATTACTTCCCCGGTCTGACTGTACCTCCTGGGGCAGACCAAACTTTGTGAAGAACCCTAGCATTTCCTTAACCACGTTCTTTGCTGAGATATTTCTAAGTGGAATGGCTTCAGGATAACGAGTAGCCATATCAGTCAAGGTCAACACATAAGAAAATCCTGAAGAAGTCTTAGGAAGAGGGCCCACAATATCCACCAACACACGGGTGAATGGCGCCTCAAAAGGAGGAATGGGAACTAGAGGTGCAACCTTTTCGGTCTGATTACACTTCCCCACAACTTGACAGGTGCGACAAGACTTACAATACCAGGAAACATCTCTGAAGATACCTGGCCAGTTGAAGTGTTTCAAAATGCGTGCCACAGTTTTCCTCGCTCCAAGGTGTCCTGCCAAACTGGAATCATGAGCCACTCTAATGACATCCTGCCTACAAACACGAGGGATGACAACTTGATGTACAACCTCCCATTCACAGTCGGCTGATGCTGTTGGGGGTCTCCACTTTCTCATAAGTACTCCTGACTTTATAAAATAACAAGTAGAAGCACCAGCTGACTCTTTCTCACTGCAAGCAGAGTTAGCTAGACCTTTCAACTCAGGGTCAGCAACCTGCAACTCAACCAACTCTTGACGAGACAAATTATCAACACTACAGGGTACTGCCTCATCTGGTGAGTGGTCCAAATTAGCAAGAAAAGTGTCAGCTAGGATAACATCATCATCATCATTATCCTCTAAGTCACCAGTAACTTTAGACTTAGCCCTAGTGACAGCACATGCAGAGAACACATCAGGGATATCACAATCCTGGGTGGCAGCCACTGGCTCACTAGACAACTGAGGAGCCGGACACACTTGACTTCCACCAATATCATTTCCAAGTAAGAAAGTTACACCTGACACTGGGAGTGTCTCAACCAACCCAACCATAAATGAACCATTAACAAAACCAAACTCTAAATTAACTCTGCACAGAGGGACAGAGAAGTAATTATTCCCTACACCTTGTAAGATTACAGTTTCATCAGTGGAATTAACATTAGAGCCTAGAACACTGGTCAGCATAAGGGATTGGCAAGCACCTGTATCATGATATATTTTAACTGATTTCCTGTCATTACTGTCCAGAGGACTGACAAAACCATCAGACAGGAAATTAGCACATGAACTCTTGAGAGTGTCACCCACGTTGCTGCTCAAAAGAGGAGCTTCATCATGAGAATTTAATTTACCCCTCAAAGCAGGTTCAGTTAACTCGTTTAAAGAATTCTGGGAACTCTCAAGGGTGGACACTAGACCAATTGACTGAATATTTAAAGACTCCTTTTTGTTCACATCACGCTGTCTCCTGAAACATTTCTCCGTAGTATGACCAAGCTTACTACAATAAGTACATTTACATTTCTGAAATCTAGAGGTGGAGCTGGTATTTACTTCCTGAGAAACATCATCTTTATTCTCTTTCCTGTTACCTGTACTCTGAGTAGAGGCAACGTACTTACTCTCAGCTTTCCTTTTTTCTTTAGAATATCTCTTGTGAGTGAGAACATATTCATCAGCTAAAACTGCAGCATCAGACAAATTATCTATTCTTTTCTCATCAAGATATAGGCTTACATCTTTATTAATACACCTTTTGAAGTCCTCCAGCAAAATCATCTGATTAAATTTATCAAAATCAGAATTTACATTCTTAGAATTTAACCACTGCTCTAACAGATCTTCTTTGATTTTTGCATACTCAACATGGGATTGCTTATCTTGCTTATAAGTTGTCCTAAATTTTACTCTATAGGCTTCAGGAACAAGCTCATAGGCCTTACGAATCAAGCACTTAACTACATCATAATTATCAGATTGATCCCGAGGCAAAGATGCATAAGTTACTTGAGCTTTACCGGTGAGAACACTCTGTAGGAGTACTGGCCAATACTTTTTGGGCCAATTAAAACCTGTAGCTACCCTCTCAAACAACTGAAAATACTTTGTTAAATCAGATTCATTAAAAGGAGGGACAAGTTTAACATTTTTAGCCACATCAAAATCATGAGAGCTAGATGATCCAGTTCCACTTTGTTTCATGTGATACTCATGGTCTGCTTGAATCCTAGCAATTTCAATTTGTGCCTGTGCCTCCTGAATACGAGCCTGAGACTCAGCCTCCTTAGCACGAGCCTCCTGCAGGGCTAGCTGTAACTTAGCTATTTCAATCTGCATTTGCTCATCTGGAGGAGTTACATTAAACAAGCTTTTATTAATCATGTCAACAATTTGATCTTTAGACTGATAAGAGCGAACAGCAATTCCCAATTGTTGAGCAACAAGCTTAAGTTCATTCTTTGTTCTGTTTTCTACATCACACACTGTTTGCACATTTGACAAAAAATCTTTGGCTTCATCAAGAGTAGTAATAGTAGACATCATGAATAAATCACAGTCACAAAATATCAAGCAATATCCTTATGATAATATCCTGAATATCCTGATAAGAGGTCGCCAAATTTATGTTACGGAACAGAGAGAGATAATGGACACTTCAAGTGAGAATATTAAAATCACTACTGTCCCGCAAAGTTCCAGGTTCAAAACAAAAGAGTTAGGTAAAATTACAAGTTAAAGTTTAATGCTCAAACTAACAACTAAACATTCAGGACTCATAAGGATAATGTAATGGCAAAACAGGTTACATACATGGTTAACTGCAATAGCCTCTATTAACATGAATTTAGCAAGAGCAAATTTATCTAAGTCAGCCCTGATAAATGAGAAAACCGGATAATGCTCAGTTAAAGCAAGATATATTATTACAGATACAAAATATTATTAATAATGGCTGACATCAAAAACTCCACGTGAATCACAAAAAAAAACACCAGGCCCACGAATCAACGCCCTAGGCCACACAGTACAAGAAAAATGGTAACAACACTTATACTCAAATTATACAGCAGCTAGATGGTTGGAGACCTCCTGAGCACTCACAAAAATAATAATACACTATACAGGGGAGGACAGAGATGTGAACAAAATGAGGAGTAGATCTAAGTGGCAATTAATGCAGAGACTGAGCTCATTATATAGGGGCCGGCAGAGCTTGATACAACTTGTAAGAAGGACGCGCAAATGAAGCCACAGGGGACAAAGAGTTGACAATCCTGCTCTGAACAACAGAAAGAACGACTTACTCTACTATAAGGGGGAGAAGGGGGGAGTGAGGTAGAACACACAAGCCTTGTCACTATGGAAGCCACGAGGCGAATCGTGATCAAACATGCAGCATACTGTACGTTAGAATTATACAAAGGATGATGAAATCATAAGCTATGTAACAATATATATATATATATATATATATATATATATATATATATATATATATGGGATGATGAAAGAATTAAAAACACGAGTAATGGAGAGAGGGATGGCGTTGGTAATGAATAGTGATGGATGGAATATCTCAAATTTGTTTTACGCTAATGATGCAGTGCTACTTGCAAATACTGGATAAGAACTTGGCAGACTAGTGCAGAGTTTTGTTGATATCTATGAGCATTGTGCCTTGAGAGTAAATGTAGAAAAGAGTAAATGATGGTAATTGAGAGAGAAGGTGACTTCCAGTGTGATGTTACAGTGAATGGAGAGAGAGAGACTGGTACTGGTGAGGGAGTTCAAGTACATGGGTACAGTGATAGAAAAGAAGTGGAAAGCAGAGTGAAGGAAACTAGCTGGTGCTATGAAGGCCTTCATAAGAAACAGAGGCTTGAGTGTTGCAACTGCGTGAGGCTTACATGAAGAAGTGTTAGTGCCAACTTTAACATATGGATGTATGACTATGGTGTGGCATGAAAATGAAAAGTCAAGAGTAAAGGCAGTGGAGATGGGACCGCTGAGGAATGTATGTGGAGTACAGAGAGTGGATACCTTATGAAATGTTGTGATTCATGAAAGATGCGGAGTGAGGAAGCCTTAAGACACCAGAATCAAAGAGAGTGTACTGAGATGGTACTGTCATGTGGTGAGAATGGATAACAGTAGAGTGGTGAAAAAGATATATACTGTATATCTGAGCGGATCTGAAGGTGGGAGGAGGCAAGGTAGGCCAAGGAGAAGGTGGGTATATGGTGAATGAGTGTTTGAGGAAGAGAGGTACGGAAGTCAGTGAGGCAAGGTGACTGACAAGAGATCGAGCTGGCTGGATGAAATTTGTGAGAACTGCATGATCAGGGACTTGGCACCCCTTTTTAACGTGGCAGGGTTCGGATTGACTTTATCGGATACGTTTATGTGAAGCTGCAGAATGTGGTGAAAGTTTTTGGCATATAAGACAGAGC
Organism: Coenobita brevimanus; assembly: GCF_032717465.1. Taxonomy (NCBI): domain Eukaryota; kingdom Metazoa; phylum Arthropoda; class Malacostraca; order Decapoda; family Coenobitidae; genus Coenobita; species Coenobita brevimanus. Next base: position 23,215,508 of record NC_136972.1, read on the forward strand.
CAGGATTCCGGGGGCTTGAATGATGAGTGATTGGAAGCATGGCCAATTGAACTGGGCAAACTTGGGCTGTCTGGGCACTGGTGCTCCTCACCCTGCCCTAGGGTGGGAGAGGAGATCCGGATGATGATGATGAGAAATGTATCATCATAATCATAACCTCAAATCCTTGTAACAGATATATGTCATCATCATCATCATCATGACCTCAAACCCCGCTAACTACCTCTTGCTTCCCCACAGTGTCTGTAGTAGTTGTAGTAAGGCGTACGGTTCAGTGTTGGGTCCCAGAGAGGAGATTTCTGTCTCTAAACTCGACTTTTAACCCCCGCTCACCTCACCTCCATCATGTCATGCTGGGAGTGAGTGTACTGCCAGGCAAAAAACAAGGATGTAGAGTGTGCACACACCCCATTGTCTGCCTCCTCCCTCTCTCACTAAGGTGCCGGAGTACAATCGAGTGGCACTGAAGCAGAAGGACTCTAGGGTACAATTTGCTATGAATTCTTCTCCTGCAGTCAGAGTACGTATGTGCAATGGCTGAGCAAAGAGGAATGATGAAAAGTGTGCCTGTGCCCTGTCGTCTGCATACCATTCCATCAGTGAAGTGAACCAACAGGCCAGAGGGACGTTCGAATGGCAGCAGTCGTTGTACTCGAGGGTACCACGTGCTATAAACTCTTCTCCTCCCTTTGTCCTGTGTCTATAAAGTGAACACCCTAGAGTTTGGCCTTGATCGATGGTCGTTGGGTCCCTGTTTTTTGGCGGTCTCGTGGTACCTTCTCCTTCCCGTGTCCAGTGTGTGAGCGTTGGAGGTGGCGGCGATGTTTTGTTCACGATGGCAAGTCCCTTTCTCTCTTATGCCTGGTCTCTGCGTAACTTGGGTCGGACGCTATAACACGTCGAGAGGGCCGTCATTAGGTGCGAGAAGCTCGACGGGACGTTCTGACAGTGTGCTGTAACTGATGCGATTAGCCGAACTGATCTATTGCCGATACTTGCATTTTTCCTGTTCCAAACCGATACCGATATCTACTGCCGATATCGAGATATTGGTTAACGACGGAAGAACATTAAAGTGACCTCTATTGAAGATTTCGTTCATTGTTTTCCCCGATTCTGTGTGAAATAACGTTGTTACCCTGACACTGTTTTGCAGCTTAATAAAATCTTACTGAGAACTATTAAAGGGTCAATATAATAAATGGGTAGATGGAAAAGGAGAAAAGAAAAGATAGGAAAGAACTGAAGGCTGACAGCAACGGGTTGAGAGTGAGGTATACCGCGTACTGGTGGCGTGTAAGTGTTGTGGCTGTGTGGGTTTTTGTACGTATGCAATGTACAGTACATACGCCATCGAAGTAAGCACAACTGCCTGCATACATTAGTTTTTACACTCTTTATTTAGTCGTAATATTTACATTCAATTTTCTATTTGTTGTCTAAAGAAACTGGTTTACTGCTTCTGATAAGAAGGAAGGCAGTAGATGGTGACAATAAATGTAGAGTAACTCTTGAGACGAGGAGATAAAAGTCATTTGGCAACTTCGTTTAAGCTCAGTTCTCTCGTTACATATATCTTGCCCAAGTCTCTTCATTACTACACTATACGTACAGTACAAGGTTCGCTGTTTGGTAGCCGTGTGTGTAGCGTACACACACACACACACACACACACACACACACACACACACATACACACACACACACACACACAGGGATTCTATCTGGGCGGACGTGCGACGCCGGCGCTCCGTGCCGAATCATCACGGCCAGTGGCATTACCTAAATTAGTATCTTTGTATGAGTCAAGCTCAGTACCAGGTTAGACTAAATGATTGTTCATTATTAAAAGGAAAAAAATAATAAGTTTAAACAAGACTTGTTCAAACAGGAAATAGAACCAAGACGAAAGAATACACTGAGTCATCTCTGAGGTTTGTTTAGACTACAACAACACGGAGATTGTAAGTACATGCTCTGCACTTTAAGTATTGCAAAATGAATACATACTTTAGTAAAGCAAATTTGGAGAAGAAAAGAGATAAAGGTAAAAAGCAAAATGATGATTTCTACCAAGAACTGGTTGAAGTAGAGACTCACAATAGACTGGTTGAACATGTAAACAAACTAGAAATGGCTATCAAAAATGAAATTGATGAAATAAAGAAGCAGATGCACTTGCAAAAGGAAGAAATAGAAAAACTAGGAAGGGAGGCCAATAAGAAAGACACAACCATCAGTGAACTAACAGTGGAATTGAGTACACTTAGGAAGAAAATGAGAGAAAATGCAAGTACAGTAGTCAATCACGAGAGTGTTATGGAAGAGTTCAAAAATGACACAGAGACAATTAGGCAAGTTAGCAGTCTTATTGACCAGAGCAGTGATATTGAGGAGAAGATAACACAAGTGAATGAAGCTGTGCAAAGCTACAAAAATGATGTAGAAACCACGTATGCTGAAATGGTGAAAGTAAAGAAAGACTTGGAAACAAGGGTGGAGGAAAAAAGCATTAAAAAGGAGGTGAAAAGAATAATCCAAAACAATCCAAAGTTAGTCAGAGATTCAGTAGAGATAAACAAATCAATAGTAATCACTGGTATAGAAGAGGAAGAAGTTAAAAACAAGATCACAAGAGACAAAAAGGAGATGACAAATGTAATGAACTTACTGAAACAAGTATCAGAGGAAATCTGTAGTAGAGACATAGAGGAACACAAAAGGTTAGGGAAATACGAGAAAAGCAAGACAAGACCTCTAAAGGTGACTTTCCAGAGTGTAAACACTGTGGAAGAGATACTAAAAAAATACAAAGAATCTTATGGAAAAAGAGGAGTTCAAAAATGTATGGATAAAAAGATGCCTAACACAAGAGGAACTGGAATTACTGAAAGAGAAAAGGGAGGAAGCAAAAACAAAAAATGAGGGAAGATCAGAAGAGGAGAAGAAGAAATTTTTTTACAAAGTAATAGGATTGCAGGTACGAAAGTGGTACACAAACAGGATGGAAGAAAAAGGAGGAAGGTAGTAGAACCATGTCATGACAAGTATATAAAGAAGATGATAAAGTTGATGTACTCAAATGTGGATGGAATGGTATCTAAATTACTAGAGATGAATGATTATGTCAGAGAAAATGAACCACAAATAATACGCCTAACTGAAACAAAATTAACACCAAGGAAATCCAATGACATACTAAACTTAGAAGAATACAATATATGGAGAAGAGACAGAAATTTAAAAAAAGGAGGAGGAATTATAATATTAACTAAGAAAAATCTAAAAGTCAAGGAAATAAAACTAGATATACCATCACAAGTAGAACTGATTGCAGTAGAGATCGACACATCTGAAGGTAAAGTAATTGTAGCCAATTTGTACATGCCACCCAGATCAAACACATGGGAAAGAGACGAATATGAGGACCTGGCAGAGAGTACAATTCAGAGTATAAGATCATTGCTACATAAAATGGAAGAGAAATCGGAAAGAATTATACTAACTGGGGACTTCAATACAAATATAAATTGGAATACTCTGGTGGGACCAAAAGCTCCTGGATCTCGTACAAGAGTTTTTCTTAATGCAACATGTGAGGGAAACCACCAGAAAAAGAGGACTTGATGTACCTTCAGTGCTAGATCTAATATTTACTAGGCAAGAAAATGATATTGACAGTTTAATATATCACCCTCCACTCGGCAAAAGCGATCATGCAGTACTAAATTATAACTTCAGGATAGCATATGACATAGTAAACAGCAATGACAGTTACAAAAAGAGCCTAAACTATAAAAAGGGAAAATATCAAGACCTAAAGAAGTATTTCTTAGAAGTTGATTGGGAAAATGAGCTTAGAGGACAAGATTTAAATGCTGTATATAAAAAATTCTGTGAATTTTATGAAATAGGAGTCCAGAAGTACATCCCACAGCACAAAGAAGCAGATAAGAAAATACAGAAATGGTTCAATACAGAATGTAAAAAATCAAAAGAAAGATAAGATTTGTTGTGGAATAGATACGGAAGACACAATAGTGAAAGGGCGTATAATAATTACAAACAGGCAAGAAACGACTATACAAGAATAAGGAGGGAAGCCCAAAAACAGTTTGAGGAGGATATAATAAATAAAAGTAGTGATCAACCAAAGTTGTTTTACAGCTACATCAGAAGCAAAACCAAAGTAAAAGATATAATACAATCCATTACGGACGAGGGAATCACTTATACACAAGAGAAAGATAATTGTGAAACACTAAATAAGAATTTCCAATTAGTTTTTACAGAAGAAAAAAATTTTGAGAGGGACTATGTGGAACACGCATGTCCACACATACTACCAGATATACAAATAGCAGAAAAAGTAATACAGGAGGAGTTAAGTAGATTAGACAGAGGAAAAGCAAGTGGTCCTGATGAAATTTCATGTTGGGTACTACGAGAATGTGCAAAGGAGTTAAGTAAACCATTATTTTTAATTTTCAAGAAATCCTTGAGTCAAGGTAAACTACCTGATATTTGGAAAAAAGCAAATATTGTCCCCTTATTCAAGAAAGGAAATAGACAAAATCCACTCAACTACCGACCAGTATCACTGACTAGTGTTGTAAGCAAGGTATTAGAAAAACTTATAAGAAAAGCTTGGGTAAATCATCTAGAACACAGTATGATAACAGAAAGACAGTTTGGTTTCAGAAAAGGAAAATCATGTGTTACTAATCTGTTGAGCTACTATGACAGAGTAACAAACACAATACAGGAAAGGGAAGGATGGGTGGACAGTATCTATTTAGATTTCAAGAAAGCTTTTGACACAGTACCACACCAAAGACTTTTATGGAAACTGTACCATCAAGGAGGAATTCGAGGCAAACTTTTTTGTTCGATGCAAGACTTTCTCATAAAAAGAGAAATGAGGACAGTACTAAGAGGAAACTACTCATCATGGAAAGAAGTGACTAGTGGAGTACCACAGGGTTCAGTGCTGGCACCAATCATGTTTTTAGTGTATATAAATGATATAAACAGTAACACTGGAAATGAGAGCTATCTGAATATGTTTGCAGATGATGCAAAAATACAAAGGAGAATTACTAACACAGACTCTTGTAAAGAGCTACAAGAAGAATTAAATAAACTTAATGAATGGAGTAGTACATGGCAAATGGAATTCAATGTGGACAAGTGTCTTGTAATCAATTTGGTAAAAGTGGAAAAAGACCTGATTGGGATTATAAGTTAGGAAATAAAACCCTATACACATCAGAAAAAGAGAAAGACCTAGGTGTGATTATCAATAACAGACTATCTCCGGCTGACCACATCAGCGAGAAGGTACGGAACATGTATACACTGCTTGCAAATATGAGAATAGCATTCACATACATAAATGAAGACATGCTAAGAAGGATAATAACATCATTCATTAGACCAACCCTGGAATATGCATATCTCAAAAAGCATATAGACAAGATTGAAAAAGTTCAAAGGGCCGCTACAAGATGGATACCAAGCTTAAGGGACCTAAGCTACGAAGAAAGACCAAATAAACTGAATCTACCAACACTACAGGAGAGAAGGAAAAGAGGTGACATGATAATGCTATATAAGTGCATATCAAGAAACGAGAAAATAGACATAAATGATTACTTAACATATGGAGAAGCATCAGCAAGAGGACACTGCAAAAAACTGCATAAGAAGAGTGGTGATAAAGACGTAAGGAAATTCAGTTTCCCAAACAGAGCAATTGATCAATGGAATGCACTACCGAATGAAATAGTGTGTGCCAAAACAATTCACAAATTTAAGGATATGTACGATAAATATGGTTTAAGACACGGGACAGTACGAGCTTGACTCATTCCTGTAAAGATACAATTAGGTAAGAGCATTGGTGTATGTACGGTATATATATATATATATATATATATATATATATATATATATATATATATATATATATATATATAATATATATATATATAATATTTTTTTTGCGTGTCCGACTCTGTGCAAAGGCTTCAAGGCCTATTTCTTGGGGGCAGTGACCTATCCCAAGGCCCAGTAGTCCTCCTACATCTCCACATGTCACCACTTCGACGCTAACACCCACCATCCATATTGAATACAAGCTAGGGCTGTCTCATACAGGACTGGTGAATTGGTATTAGCGGGGGTATTTTTGCGACATGTCGGCGGGTCATCTGGCAGATCAGGAAAGTCTGCTTTTAGGAAATTCAAATCCTTAAACTGTTCTCTGCCCCAGCTGGGATTCGATCATGAGTCCATTAGGACTGCAGGCCTCCTCTCTCTCTCTCTCTCTCTCTCTCTTTATATATATATATATATATATATATATATATATATATATATATATATATATATATTACAACCTTATGTTTCTGTACCTCAGGAAGATAAACTTTTGCTTAAAAACAAAGAAAAAAGCCATTATTCCTCTCGGTTTTAAAATAGGTCACCCCGAAATACAAAATTCGATTATTGCAAGTGTATATTTACATGTATGATAATTTAAAAAAAATAAAATAAATAAAAAGAGCTTATACAAATGCATTAATACTTAAAATCATTGTTTATTACAGTACCTAAAATAAATCTAAGTTGCAGTTTGGCTTTGTTTCCACAGGTAGCATAAAGTTCCTGCATCACTTTGACTGCATGTTCTGCACACTGATTACTTCTTGGTATCTTGGGTAAGGATGGCTTCTGCTTCCAGTGATTCTGAAATGTAGTTTTTTTTTTTTTTTTTTTTTTTTTTTTTTTAAGGTTTCAGTATTTCTGACAAGTTCTTGAAGTCATTTTTACTGTACATCTGATTAGCAAACCAGTACTCTGTCCATTCGTACGAAATGAATCTGCATATCTTCTACAGAGTCTTCCTTGTTGTAGGTATAAGAATGACTGCAAGGATAACGAGAACTGCTCTTGAATTCCACCTCGCATTATTGATATTTGGAATATTGTGAAAGTTAATAAAAGGAAAATGCCCCTTTTCTCCAAAAAGAGTCTAAACACTCGTGTTAAATGGTACAAAAACTTCATGTCTTCTCTCCATCCTGACTTACCGAGGATCTCTTTTGTTCCATTAACAAACTGTGATTTTAGTTTTTCATAATTCTTTATTAGTTGAGTCACAAATGGATATTTGATGTTTGGAGAACTGGTGTTAGCGCCAGGTTCTTCATCCATCACCAAACGAAGAATCCTGTCCAGAATGTGCTGCTGACAACAGATAAATTGTGGTTTATTGAAATTCTAATCCGGGAACATTTGTTGTAATCTGACAACTCCATTCTTTTACCCAGTGTTAACGCTAGTTGTATCAGCAATGATCATTTTTATTGCAAGCCATAAGTTGTATTCATCAATAACTTTTGCAGTTCCTTCAGCAGTAGTTTTATCCTTGCCATTTTACAAACGCAATGCATCCAATTTTATTTCAGTTCTTTCATTTCTAAGTAGTACTACCTGGTACTCATTTTCATCAATCCGCTCTCCATCAAAATGTAAAGATTATGTTTCCAACTGTAACTTTTCAATCATTTCCTGCTTCAGTGTCGCAGCCTATTTGTATATTGACTGGTAAATTGCTGCTTGACTTGGAGCTCGAATGCCAGTACCATCATATGACAAATGTTTGCATATTTTAGCAGCTTTATTTGTCGATACTCCAGCGGATGTCACCATGTTAGTTGCAACTTTAATTCTGTTGTGTTTTCTGGTTGGCGGATGATCAGTCTCATCTTCTTCCTTATATTCACTGTCATCTGATTCAGTGCAACTACCACTAGATGAAAGATCGTAAGATGTTGATGGTAATTTAGGTTCATCAGGCAGTTTTCGTCTTTTTGAAGGGTGAATGGTTTCCTTACTTGCAACTTGACCTGTTGAGTACCCCATTTCTCCTTTGCTTTGCACTTGTAGGTGGTACAGTTGTTTATCTCCAGTGGATAGCCATTGACCATCTACTTTTGTGATATCAAAAAGTTTATTTAGGGCATCATATTTTCCCTTCTAGACACATTCATCGTAAGATTTTAGCACCTTGTCAAGCTTTGCTTGTATTGCTTGATCTGACACACGTGGAAAGTTCAATTTATTCTCCCATAATTTTGTAACTTCTTTGGAAATTTCGAGTATTCGTTCTTTTCTTAATTTGATTTTTGCTCCAAGAAACTGGTAACGTCCAACAACTTGCATTTGGTTTGGCATTCTGCATTTTTCGTCCAATGAAGATTCTTCTAAAGGCACAATTCCTTTTCTTCGATGTGACTGCTGGAACAGCACCAAATTATTGCTCGAAAAATCCTTGTTTTTGTGTACGATAGTATCACTTCTTTTGTGCATCATCATGCTTATCTGAAAAAATAATAATAATAATAATATATAACAGTAACACACTAAGCAATTATTCTGCTGACTGTTCACCTGCAAACTGCGAAGATAACTCTTAGATGCTGAAAACTGATTCCCATTTTATAATATTTAGATTATTTTAGAATGTTCTAATCAATGTTAGACTATACAAGAACGTTACAAACTGTTCTAGAAATTTCTAAACAGTTCTAAAATCTTCTGTGCAAGTCTATAAAGTTATAAAAAATATATATATAAAGATTAAGAAAGTGATAAAACCTGCGTGTGATAACGTTAAATATATGGCAATCCATTTATTGTTTTGGAGGTAACCTTTTGTTTTTTTTAACCCGCCCCATCCCGACGTTTTGTGGGTAGTGGTACACCCCAGTCCCGACATTTTTGGACCTTTTATTTTTTTTGGCTCAAACATCCGCTTTTGGTGAGAAACATCGAAAATTCATAGAGAAATCGCTCACCTGAGGTTTAAAATACTCGATCCAGGTAGGAGTACCTTCTTACCTTACAGGGTTTTCTATCAGGCTGGCTGCAAAGAAAACGAGTTCTATGGGAGGATAACTATTTTACACCACTCATAAACGGTATTTATATATTTATTTGGTACGAATTTATATGTAGTACGAGAGTATATTGGTTTTCAAACAGTAATATAGGCATTATAAGCATTGTTTCACTCACTAACTCATCACCATTCCTGACCTTTTTTTGCCACATTACCTGATAATCATTTCTGACTGTTTCTTCCTCTGTTTGTCCTCCACATTGTCAATGCTTGGGGAATCACTCTGGCCCTGAATTTCGTACCGTGGCATGACATGGCTTTACTGACCAGGTCACTGATAACAGGTGAATTGCTGAGAAAAGGTCATGCAGAGGGGGGGAGGAGGTCATGCTGGGTAAGGCATTGTCCCTGCCTGGCATCTTGTAGAGGCAGGTGTCCCGTGTATACGTGCCAAAAATCACTCGCGAAAATTGAAAATTTTGCAAATTAGGGACCTTGCAATGTTGCCGCATTAATTTACGTCTCTGGGATATGAGTGCACATCATGTAAGGACGTGAATTCACGTCTCCGGGACGGAGCGGGTTAACTTATAGGAATAAGGGCTTTTTTCTTTATTTTTAAATAAAATTTCATCAATTTATGATACAGGCTTTTATTTGAAAAAAAAAATAAAATAAAAAGTTATAACCCAATATATATACATACATACATATACAGTATATATATATATATATATATATATATATATATATATATATACAGTATATATGTCATGGGGTTTTTTAAAATAAATGCAATTATTAAATGATAATGTTCAATAATACTGAAGAGCAGGGACAATGAATTGTCTTGCTAAATCAAGCAATGATTACTTTATACCGGTCTGCTTCGCCGACTCTCTCAGAACGAGAATTTGTAAACTTTCTCAACAATACACAGCAGAGACTAATTAATCTCAATTGCTGTTTATTAGTACTGTTAGCCTCTGGAGAAAGTGACTTCACCCCTGACAATAAATAACTAATACTATTAATAATATCAGGTTCTTGCTGATGCGTAACTCCTAGAAGGCACAACGGATTTCAAGCTTAATACAACAAGACTGGCCTAAGTACCAGTTATGAATAGCAAAACGTTTATGCAAGCTAGGAGCTATAAGGGAAATAAGCTTAATTGTGGAGAAATGAAACACGAGTTTACATTACATTAAGCTCAAGAAAAAGAACTGTTAAATTTATTGATTACAAAGAAATAAATTTAACGTTACATTTCAAATGAATTCAAAATAAAGAGATTGCACTCACTCACTCACTCAAAAGCTAAATTCTTACGCCTAGAAAAAAAACAACATGCAGCGCTGCCGGCCAGCTGTGAGGAAACAGCACACTTAACTAAACTCTTAAACCTAGGAAAATACGAAAAGGAAATACTGGTCAATGAATGTAGTGTATCACCAAAGAAGGGTGGGAGCCTGGAGAACTGTAGTCTAGTGGAGTCTGGGTGCTAGCTGACCTCTCACTCTCTCACTGCTGGAGCACAGAATCTCACTCCGTCACGACAGACACTTGACTCTCATTCAATTACGATGCGTGTGGTAGGACGCACAGGCCACCGGAAGAGGGCGTGGCCAACGGTCGAGGCATGCAGGGGCAAACAATAAAGAAACAATAATATCGCTCAGTAGAGCACTTAATGACGTGCATTAGACTGGTCACTTTTAAAACGTGATGAATGTTTTGAAAAAAGTATACCACCGAAATGGAGAGAGAAACGGTTGACTGAACGACACACAGTGAGTTTTCCCCTAATAGTTCGTGGTTTCTCACAAAAGGAAAATGTCGTGAATTTGATTATTACACCCCTACAAAAATAAATTTTTTCCTTATGGGAAAAATTTTTTGGATATATATATATATGTATACATCCTAACTCATTCACACAAGATTCACACTGTGGTGTGTGTGCTATCCTGCTACAGGAGAAAATCACTATCGCCAATGAGCGTAAAAACCTCGTATTTATGTTAATAGAGGCAAGCTTGAGGGAAAAAACTCCGTGACAACGGTGATAATCCTGTACTCAGGTCAAACTGAGCAAAAGTTTGCTACATTTACACTGATAACTAATTGTTGTGTAGCGTGGTGTATGTGATACACGGTGTAGGTGTGACAGTTGTAGAGTAACTGTACCTACGTGTAAAATGACACAGTAAATATTAATAATATGGCGACGACGAAGGCAGAGGAGAAGAGGCGGCAGCGTGCGACAGACGATCAGCTGGCCCACACAGCAAAACTGCTACACTCATCACTGTACCCGCAGAATCAATTAAGGTGGAGCATCAAAAGTGTCAATGAGACAAAAATTCTTATTACATTACAATTACTCTCTCTGCCTAGCAATCAGTACATACTACGAAAGGTACGCTCTAGCTGAAAAATACGAGTGACAGCCTAAGCTTTGTACATTTGAGGTCGCCATTAATTTATTAGGTAGATTATTAACCAGGAAACGTAGTCCCTGGACGCTTTGTCTCGAGGACTCGTGTAGTTTACTGGTTAAACTTAACTCTACACTTACGATTAGTGTCGGCAAGTTGAGAATCCTTATGCAAACTCGGGCTCGTGTGTCCGCTGACACAGCCTCGAACTGCACACGGGTCCTCAACTTGTGCCTTAACCTAGTGCCTATATTAATATCGGGGAGCTGAGAATCCTTGTGAAAACTCGGGCTCGTGTGTCCACAGACACAGCCTCGAGTCACCTCTGCAGGGTTCTCTCTCTAACTTCCCCCTTAACCTACAGTACTTATATTAATATCGAGGAGCTGAGAATCCTTGTGCAAGCTCGGACTCGTGTGTCTGCAGACACAGCCTCGAGTCGCCTCTGCGGGGTTCTCTCTCTAACTCCCCCTTAACCTACGGTACATATGTACGTACAGGCCCTGGACATGATGTGTCCTGTGGGGCCAACGGGCGAGACATCAGGTCTGTACCCACTTCACCACTACCCTGTCTCTCAACTGACTCAGAGATTACAGGTGTGGTTACAAATGGCACAGGAAGGACATGTCCCTGATTGGTGTTACAAGGACACACATTGCAGGAACGCACAAAACTATCTATGTCTCGTCCCATCCCTGGCCAGAAAAAGTCAGCTCGGATACGGCCCTGGGTCTTCCTTTTGCCCATGTGACCTCCTGAGGCTGAACGATGACCCCTTTGTAACACTGCTAGGCGGTACTTGGCGGGAACGACAAACTGCAATCGAACCTCGCCCTTGGGTGTTCGTGACTCACGGTAGAACCGTCCTTGTTTATGATGGAACTTGGCTCGACCTCCCCATGAATACTTAATCACTCGACCCTTTTGTTTCTTTCGCACGACAGCAAGTGTTGGGTCAGAATGTTGTTCTTGAACAACAATTTGGCTACACGTCAGATCTTGCGGCGATTCAATGGTCACTGGGGTGACACAGTCTAGAGCCTCAGTCATGGCTCATGTTACTGTAGCCGAAGTCTGAGTAGTGTCATCCTCGGTGCAACTATCCTTGACACCAGGAATGTTGCCTATAATAAGGTCAAATAAAGGTTCTGGCATGACAACTGCGAGTGTCGTACCAGTATAAAATGGAGATGCCACCTGGATACATGCCTCAGGGAACAATCTCACTGATCCATCAATAAGGTTTGCATCGACCTGTGTACTGCTCAGGCCGAACTAAACTCTGCTTGACAGAGCAACCTGAGGATCCATTATCTCTCAGGACCTTCACAGGTATGCCTCCCACAAACCCTGGCTGAACAAGGAAGGTACTGTCACCTGTGGGAGGGCCTGTGGAGGAAGCAGCTAGCCACTCATGAGGCTGCTGAATAATTGGTGTGGCAAACATTGTGCCTTGTGAATTAGAAACTTGAGGGGTCGTACTCACTGCCTGTGGAGATGGAACATTGGCCATCTGTGGACGGGGGTTCACTGTCACTGTGGGACTAGTGAACTGTGGGGGAGTACCCATACTGGTAGGGACGTCACCACCGTGCTGCTGCTGAGGAATGAAGGCTGTGTTCGCTTCCTGCCTCTTTTGAGCTGGTGGTGAAAAAGTTTGTCCCGACGGTCAGTTGCGTAGCTGATACTGCTGCTGGTTAGGGTACCTGTTGTACCTCTTCCACTCAGGTTTCTGAGTGTTTTGCCCCTGGTCCTTCCACTGCGGTTTTGGACCTTGGCCATTACTCTGAGAACGGCCTTGGTGCTGGGATTCAGTCTGAGACGGCTTCCCAGACCTGGCAGTATCTTTTCTGCTGTTCCAGGTGTTTTGCTTACGAGTTTGATACCTCTATGCAGTGAAATATGCGTCAGCCTTTTCTACCATTTGGCTGGCATCTTTCACCTGGCAGATCTTAAGCTGTGCTATGAGCTCAGCAGGCCACGACCTCTCTAGCTGTGTATGCAGCATAAGGTCAATTATCCCCTCACGCGTGGAAGGAGTTTCATCTTTCTCCATCCACTCACCAAAGTAAGCAGTGAGACGGTCGAGGAACTGAACAGCTGTCTCCTTGTCTTGGAGACGAGCTCGCATGAACTGAACTTTGGCGTCGTCTACTGTAAGACCATACGCCTTAATGAGTGCAGCTTTCATCATCTCATACGTGAGATTGTCTCCACGAATTCTGTGGAGAATATCGAGGGCAGGGCCCTCAAATAAACTAAGAAATTGGAGCCGCTTAGCTGCCTCATCCAGTTGATACATGTCTGCCATGTCCTCAAAACGAGCTATGTACGGCTCGATTCGTTCGCCTTCCTTGTATGAAGGAAGCTTGATGCGTGGGGTCGCCAGGACATGTGTAGGGAGAGCGCTAGTGGAGCTTGGGTTAACTGCACCAGATGTGTCTGAAGCCAAGGAATCTTGCTTGAGCTTCAGCACTTCAAGTTCATGTTTTTCGTGTGCTTCTCGCTCGGCACGTTCGTGTTCTCGTTCTCTGTCTCGTTGTTCACGCTCGTATTCGCGTTGTTCTCGCTCGTATTCGCGCTGTTCGCGCTCGTATTCGCGCTGAATCTTACGCTCTTCATGGGCATCGTTCTCGCGCTGCTGCTCCTGATTATGCCGTGAGAGTATGTACTCTTTAATTTCAGTTGGGTCTGTAAGACCCATATCTTTGGCTTCCTGTAAAAATACAGTGGTAGCCATGACGCTAATTTACTAAGCAAGCCGAAACTGAGTACTGACTGCTGCTTCGCAAACGAATGCTAATAACACAAGCAAAGAATACAGACACAAGCTAGTGGTGACCAGTCTTATCTAGTTAACTGGCAAAGAATAAAGCAAAAATGCAAATGACTGGGAAGACTCAATAATTAACACAATGGGTACAGCAACTTCCCAGGAGCGAATAAAATCGTCTGGCGCTACCAAGAATAAAGTACTAAATAGAGTTAAGTACTCTGTGGATTAATAAAGCAAAAATTCACTTGCTAAACTAACGGTAAACACCAGTAAGCTTGTGCCTATAAACTTGAATGATAAATACCTAAATATGAACGAGTGAGTATTATCTCGTGAATAGCTTTAGAGCTAGGAGTTAATATCCTGGAATGAGGTCGCCAATTGTCACGGTTTTTTTTTTAATAAATGCAATTATTAAATGATAATGTTCAATAATACTGAAGAGCAGGGACAATGAATTGTCTTGCTAAATCAAGCAATGATTATACCGGTCCGCTTTGCCGACTCTCTCAGAAAGAGAATTTGTAAACTTTCTCAACAATACACAGCAGAGACTAATTACTCTCAATTGCTGTTTATTAGTACTGTTAGCCTCTGGAGAAAGTGACTTCACCCCTGACAATAAATAACTAATACTATTAATAATATCAGGTTCTTGCTGATGCGTAACTCCTAGAAGGCACAACGGATTTTAAGCTTAATACAATAAGACTGGCCTAAGTACCAGTTATGAATAGCAAAACGTTTATGCACGCTAGGAGCTATAAGGGAAATAAGCTTAATTGTGGAGAAATGAAACACGAGTTTACATTACATTAAGCTCAAGGAAAAGAACTGTTAAATGATTACAAAGAAATAAATTTAACGTTACATTTCAAATGAATTCAAAATAAAGAGATCGCACTCACTCACTCAAAAGCTAAATTCTTACGCCTAGAAAAAAAACAACATGCGGCGCAGCCGGCCAGCATGTGAGGAAACAGCACACTTAACTAAACTCTTAAACCTAGGAAAATACGAAAAGGAAATACTGGTCAATGAATGTAGTGTATCACCAAAGAAGGGTGGGAGACTGGAGAACTGTAGTCTAGTGGAGTCTGGGTGCTAGCTGACCTCTCACTCTCTCACTGCTGGAGCACAGAACCTCACTCCGTCATGACAGACACTTGACTCTCATTCAATTACGATGCGTGTGGTAGGACGCACAGGCCACCGGAAGAAGGCGTGGTCAACGGTCGAGGCAAGCAGGGGCGAACAATAAAGAAACAATAATATCACTCAGTAGAGCACTTAATGACGTGCATTAGATCGGTCACTTTTAAAACAGTGACGAATTTTTTGAAAAAAGTATACCACCGAAATGGAGAGAGAAACGGTTGACTGAACGATACACAGTGAGTTTTCCACTAATAGTTTGTGGTTTCTCACAAAAGGAAAATGTCACGAATTTGATTCGTGACAATATATATATATATATATATATATATATATAAAACCCAAACCCATTGGAGCCCAGCGTCAAGAGTACTGGACAAAACTGGGAAATTTCAGATCTTGATAAAGTAGGGAAGCCCCGGGTAGGGACCTGTGAGCTTCGCGACTATGAGCCGACAGGCGGAGGGCGGTATGCCTAGTACCCTCCCAGTGCAATGCCTCGCCCAGCAGCTCTGGGATCCAATGGGATATATATATACATTTGTTTATTTATAAAAGCATTGCTAACTTCATCCACAGAACATTCAGTGCTGAGCTTTTTAAAGTAACTAGGATATACTTTATTGGAGTCTGTCTTAAAATCTACAAGAGCATGACATTTTTAGTGTGTGTGTAATGGAAGCCACTACAGTACACTACATTACCAATGTATGTGGATGGCTTGCACTGGATTTAGCCACTCATGTCTTATTTAATAGAATGCTGTATTAACCACTCACACACACACACATACACACACACACACACACACACACACACACACACACATATATATATATATATATATATATATATATATATATATATATATATATATATACTGTAGAACCTCACTATATCGGACTAATTGGGGCCTAAGCCAGTCCGAAAAAAGCTAAAGTCCGATAAAAGCGACATCTTGACTTTCCCTTGGATTCCCTCCCCCTTTTGTTAGGCACAGAGGCTCACTTGTCATTCATGCATGTATTCTTTCTCTCTCTCTCTCTCTCTCTCTCTCTCTCTCTCTCTCTCTCTCTCCTCACACTGGGAGCTTCCATTTTACTTCACATATTTTTGTCTTCGTCGTCACCTTCATCTTCAACTTTCCATTCATTTTTGCCTTCTCTTTCAGTTCACTTTGACATTCACATTCACTTTCATATTCACTTCCATGTTCACTTTCACATTCACTTTCACCTTCACACTCACTTTCACTATCACTCATTTTGAATTTCCATTTCACCATCACTTGCAACCTTACTTTCTCATTTTCACATTTACCTTTACAATTACTTTCACTCACCGTCACTTTTGCCCTCCCTTCTTTTACTCACATTCACCTCCACCTTCACTCACACCTTCACCTTTTCTTTCACCTTCACTTTCACCTTCACTTTCTCTTTCACCTTCACCTTTGCTTCCACCTTCACTTTCACCTTCACTTTCACATTTTCTTTCACCTTCACTTTCACCTTCATCTTCACTTTTATTTTATTTTCACCTTCACTTTCATTTTCACCTTCACTTTCACCCTCACTTTCGCCTTCCACCTTCACTTTCACCTTCCACCTTCACTTTTGACTTCACTTCACCTTCACTTTCACATTCACATTTACTTTCATCTTCACTTTCATCTTCACATTTACTTTCACCCTTACTTTCACTTTACATCTTCATTTTCTCCTTCACTTTCACTTTTTCACTTCATCTTCACTTTTGCCTTCACTTTTACTTTCACCTTCACTTTCACCATCACTCTCAACTTCCACCTTCACTTTCACTTTTGACTTCACATTCACCTTCACTTTCACCTTCCACCCTCACTTTCACTTTTACTTTTGACTTCACTTTCACCTTCATCTTTACTTTCAATTTCAGCTTCACATTTACTTTCACCTCTCTCGAAGGAAAATAGATGGAGAGAGAGAGAGAGGAGGGACCAAGTTTATACCTAACTCCCTCATTTGTTTATGCGAAGTGAACGCCACTTGTCATTAGTATATTTATTCTCTCTCTCTCTCTCTCTCTCTCTCTCTCTCTCTCTCTCTCTCTCTCTCTCTCTCTCTCTCTCTCTCTCTCTCACTGGAGCGAGACGGGAAGGAAGAGCAGGAATGGAGGAGAAGAGAGAGAAAGGAGAAGCCGATGTTATGGTATCTCCTCCGTTTGTTTGTTAATTCGTTTATTCCAAAAGACGGACTGCTTCTGGCTTTATTGGACTTTTCCTGATGCATAAGACTTTAGTCCACTTGGCTCCTTGAGTCTGATAAAAGCAAATTCCGCTATATTGTAGACCGTTATATCGAGGTCTTACCGTATATATATATATATATATATATATATATATATATATATATATATATATATATATATATATATATATATATATATATATATATATATATATATATATATATATATATATATATATATATATATATATATATATATATATATGTCCGACTCTGGGCATAGGCTTCACAGCCTGCTATCAAGGCCCAGCAGTCCTCCTACATACCATACACCTCTACATGTCACCACTTCGGCGCTAACACCCACCGTCCATATTGAATACATGCTAGGGCTGTCTCATACGGGACTGGTGTATTGGTATTAGCGGGGGTATTTTTTCGACATGTCGGCGGGTCTTCTGGTAGATTAGTAAAGCCTGATTTAATGAAATTCAAATCCTTAAACCGTTCCCTGCCGAAGCCGGGATTCGAACCTGGGTCCGTTAGGATATATATATATATATATATATATATATATATATATATATATATATATATATATATATATATATATATATATATATATATATATAATATACAGTGTATATATATTGTTACGGAACAGAGAAAGATAATGTACACTTTAAGTGAGAATACTAAAAATCACTACTGTCCCGTAAAGTTCCAGGTTCAAAACAAAACAGTTAGGTAAAATTACAAGTTAAAGTTTAATGCACAAACTAACAACTAAACATTCAGGACTCATAAGGATAATGTAATGGCAAAAACAGGTTAAATATATAGTTAACTGCAATAGCCTCTATTAACACGAAATTAGCAAGAGTAAATTTATCTAAGTCAGCCCTGATAAAATGACAATGCACTGGATAATTCTCAGTTAATGGAAGATAACTTATTACAGATACAAACTATTATTAACAATTGGCTGACATAAACCCTATATCAATCACAAAAACCTTACTAGGCCTAAGAATTAACACCTTATGCTACACAGTACAAGAAAAAATGCAATAACAGTTATACTCAAACTACACAGCTGCTAGATGGTTGGAGACTTCCTGAGCACTCACAATAATAACAACTGTATAGGGGAGGACAGAGATGTGAACAAAATGAAGAGTAGATCTAAGTGGCAACAATGCAGAGACTGAGCTCATTATATAGGGGCCGGCAGAGCTTGATACAACTTGTAAGAAGGACGCGCAAATGAAGCCATGGGGACAAAGAGTTGACAATCCTGCTCTGAACAACAGAAAGGACGACTTACTCTACTATAACGGTAGAAGGGGGGACTGAGGTAGAACACGCTTGTGATCAAACATGCAGCATACTGTACGTTAGAATTACACAAAGGATGATGAAATCATAGGCTATGTAACACCTCCCCACAAAGAAAAAGAAATTTACAAAGGAAATTTCTTATTACTCTAAAACAATCTGTCTAAAGTCTAGATAAGCAATCTGCAATAACATTTTCTTTCCCCTTGACATGCTGTATGTCTAATGAATACTCCTGAAGAAGTAGACTCCATCTTGTCAATCTCTGATTTTTATCTTTAAACTTACTAAGGAATTTCAGTGGGTTATGATCGGTATAAATGAATATGGGGTCAAAACCAGAACACAAATAAAATGAAAAATGCTGTAAACCCAAAATCAAGGCCAAAAGCTCTTTCTCAATAGTTGAGTAGTTCTTTTGAGGTGAAGTGAACTTCTTACTGTAATAAGATACAGGGTGTTCAATACCCTGATCATCCTCTTGCAGCAAAACAGCCCCAGCTCCTGTATCACTTGCATCAACCGCCATCTTAAAAGGCTTAGCAAAATTTGGAGTAGCGAGCACTGGCTGACTTAATAGAATAGCTTTAAGTTTGTTGAAAGAGGATTCACAGTTATCGGTCCATACAAATTCAACTCTCTTTTTCAGTAGGTCTGTAAGTGGGGATACAAGAATTGAAAAGTTAAGAACAAATCTCCTGTAATAACCTACCATTCCCAAAAATCTTTGTAGCTCTTTCCTACTTTTAGGTCTGGGAAGATCACTTATAACCTGAACCTTAGCTCCTGGTGGTGCAGCATGTCCATCACCAATTACGTACCCAAGGTACTGAACTTTAGCTTGACCAAACTCACACTTTGATAAATTAGCTACAAGATTAGCCTGAACCAAAAGCTCAAGAAATTTACTGACATGGCACAGGTGATCTTTCCAGTTGTCACTGACGATTAATACATCATCAATATAAACAACACACCCTGCCAAACCCTCTGTTACAACATTCATGAGCTTCTGAAATGTGGCTGGTGCATTCTTCATATCATATGGCATTACAGAACATGCAAAAGTCTTTCCAAGTGTTACAAAACATGAGATCTCCCTAGCACGTTCAGTCATAGGTATTTCCCAGTATCCCTTTAACAAATCAAACTTACTTATGTACCTAGCCTTTCCGATCTTGTCAATGCAATCTTCCACACGAGGGAGAGGGTAAGTGTCTGTTTTGGTTATCTGATTAACACGTCTGTAGTCAATGCAAAGCCGCTGTGACCCACCCGGCTTAGGGACTAGAGTGACAGGAGAACTCCACTCGCTCTAACAGGGCTCAGTCATCTTGTGGTCCAACAGGTAGCCAAGCTCCTTCTGGATGAGAGGAACTTTCACTGGGTTCACACGGTAAGGAGGCAGTTTAATTGGCTTTGCGTCTCCAACATCGACATCATGCATCAACACAGTGGTTCTTCCTGGAGTGGCACGGAACACTTGCGGGTACTCCTGCAGTAATGCCGAAAACTCCTGCCTTTCCTCGGAAGGTAGATGAGGAAGCTTAGCCTGGAGATCATTCATGATATCAGGATTCTTCCCCAAACTATCACTCAGGCTCATGCTGCATGGGAGAACTTCACTTGCAGACTCGGGTGGAACAGCTACAGAGCAGACTGGATTATTTTCGTCCCACCTGTGATATAACTTTAGCATGTTGATGTGACATAGTTGCTTGTTCTTTCTACGATCTGGTGTGGCGATGACATAGTTGACATCACTGAGTTTCTTCTCCACGAAATAAGGACCACTAAACTTGGCTTGAAGAGGTTGCCCATGAACCGGTAGCAGAATCAAAACCTGATCTCCTGGCTGAAAGTGGCGTAACCTGGACTTCTTATCATACCAAGTCTTCATCTTCTCCTGAGCAGCTCCTAAATTCTCTCTCGCCAGCTATAAAGCAGTGGACAGCTGTTCTTTGAACTTCATCACATACTTCAGCAGGTTGATGTCATCTTCCTCCGACAGCCAGCATTCCTTGAGTAACTTAAGGGGTCCTCTTACTTCATGGCCAAACAGTAGTTCAAAAGGTGAGAAGCCCAGTGATTCATTTGCAGATTCTCTTACGGCAAATACAACGAATGGAAGACCTTTATCCCAGACTTTCTGATGTTCCAAACATTATTTCTTGAGCATCGATTTGAGTGTTTGATGATATCTCTCCAACGCTCCTTGGGTCTGGGGATGGTAAGCTGAAGACATGATCTGGGTGATGCCCAACTCTTTCAGAGACTGCTTGAAAACATTTGACATGAAATTACTTTCCCGGTCTGACTGTACCTCCTTGGGCAGACCAAACTTTGTGAAGAACCCTAGCATTTCCTTAACCACGTTCTTTGCTGAGATATTTCTAAGTGGAATGGCTTCAAGATAACGAGTAGCCATATCAATCAGGGTCAACACATAAGAAAATCCTGAAGAAGTCTTAGGAAGAGGGCCCACAATATCCACCAACACACGGGTGAATGGCGCCTCAAAAGGAGGAATGGGAACTAGAGGTGCAACCTTTTCGGTCTGATTACACTTCCCCACAACTTGACAGGTGTGACAAGACTTACAATACCAGGAAACATCCCTGAAGATATCTGGCCAGTAGAAGTGTTTCAAAATGCGTGCCACAGTCTTCCTCACTCCAAGGTGTCCTGCCAAACTAGAATCATGAGCCACTCTAATGATATCCTGCATACAAACACGAGGGATGACAACTTGATGTACAACCTCCCATTCACAGTCGGCTGATGCTGTTGGGGGTCTCCACTTCCTCATAAGTACTCCTGACTTTACATAATAACAAGTAGAAGCACCAGCTGACTCTTCCTCACTGCAAGCAGAGTTAGCTAGACCTTTCAACTCAGGGTCAGCAACCTGCAACTCAACCAACTCTTGACGAGACAAATTATCAACAATACGGGGTATTGCCTCATCTGGTGAGTGGTCCAAATTAGCAAGAAAAGTGTCAGCTAGGATAACATCATCATCATCATTATCCTCTAAGTCACCAGTAACTTTAGACTTAGCCCTAGTGACAGCACATGCAGGGAACACATCAGGGACATCACAATCATGGGCCGCAGCCACTGGCTCACTAGACAAGTGAGGAGCTGGACACACTTGACTTCCACCAATTTCATTTCCAAGTAAGAAAGTTACACTTGACACTGGGAGTGTCTCAACCAACCCAACCATAACGGAACCATTAACAAAACCAGACTCTAAATTCACTTTGCACAGAGGGACAGAGAAGTAATTATTCCCTACGCCTTGTAAGATTACAATTTCATCAGTGGAATTAACATTAGAGCCTAGAACACTGGTCAGCGTAAAGGATTGGCAAGCACCTGTATCACGATATATTTTAACTGATTTCCTGTCATTACTGTCCAGAGGACTGACAAAACCATCAGACAGGAAATTAGCACATGAACTCTTGAGAGTGTCACCCACGTTACTGCTCAAAAGAGGAGCTTCATCATGAGAATTTAATTTACCCCTCAAAGCAGGTTCAGTTAACTCAGTTAAAGAATTCTGGGTACTCTCAAGGGTGGACACTAGACCAATTGACTGAATATTGAAAGACTCCTTTTTGTTCACATCACGCTGTCTCCTGGAACATTTCTCCGTAGTATGACCAAGCTTACTACAATAAGTACATTTACTTTTCTGAAATCTAGAGGTGAAGCTGGTATTTACTTCCTGAGAAACATCATCTTTATTCTCTTTCCTGTTACCTGTACTCTGAGTAGAGGCAACGTACTTACTCTCAGCTTTCCTTTTTTCTTTAGAATATCTCTTGTGAGTGAGAACATATTCTTCAGCTAAAACTGCAGCATCAGACAAATTATCTATTCTTCTCTCATCAAGATATAGGCTTACATCTTTACTAATACACCTTTTGAAATCCTCCAGCAAAATCATCTGCTTGAATTTGTCAAAATCAGAATCCACATTCTTAGAATTTAACCACTGCTCTAACAGATCTTCTTTGATTTTTGCATACTCAACATGGGATTGCTTATCTTGGTTATAAGTTGTCCTAAATTTTACTCTATAGGCTTCAGGAACAAGCTCATAGGCTTTAAGAATCAAGCTCTTAACTACATCATAATTATCACATTGATCCTGAGGCAAAGATGCAAAAGTTACTTGAGCTTTACCGGTGAGAACAGTTTGAAGGAGTACTGGCCAATACTTTTTTGGTCAATTAAAACCTGTAGCTACCCTCTCAAACAACTGAAAATACTTTGTTAAATCAGATTCATTAAAAGGAGGGACAAGTTTAACATTTTTAGCCACATCAAAATCATCAGAGCTAGATGATCCAGTTCCACATTGTTTCATGCGATGCTCATGGTCTGCCTGAATCCTAGCAAGTTCAACTTGTGCCTCAGCCTCCTTAGCACGGGCCTCCTGCAGGGCTAGCTGTAACTTAGCTAATTCAATCTGCGTTTGCTCATTTGGAGGAGTTACATTAAACAAGCTTTCATTAATCATGTCAACAATTTGATCTTTAGAATGATGAGAGCGAACAACAAATCCCAATTGTTGAGCAATAAGCTTAAGTTCATTCTTTGTTCTGTTTCTACATCACACACTGTTTGCACATTTGACAAAAAATCTTTGGCTTCATCAAGCGTAGTAATAGTAGACATCATGAATAAATCACAGTCACAAAATATCAAGCAATATCCTTATGATAATATCCTGAATATCCTGATAAGAGGTCGCCAAATTTATGTTACGGAACAGAGAAAGATAATGTACACTTTAAGTGAGAATACTAAAAATCACTACTGTCCCGTAAAGTTCCAGGTTCAAAACAGAAGAGTTAGGTAAAATTACAAGTTAAAGTTTAATGCTCAAACTAACAACTAAACATTCAGGACTCATAAGGATAATGTAATGGCAAAAACAGGTTAAATATATAGTTAACTGCAATAGCCTCTATTAACACGAAATTAGCTAGAGTAAATTTATCTACGTCAGCCCTGATAAAATGACAATACACTGGATAATGCTCAGTTAATGCAAGATAACTTATTACAGATACAAACTATTATTAACAATTGGCTGACATAAACCCATTATCAATCACAAAAACCTTACTAGGCCTAAGAATTAACACCTTATGCTACACAGTACAAGAAAAAATGCAATAACAGTTATACTCAAATTACACAGCTGCTAGATGGTTGGAGACTTCCTGAGCACTCACAATAATAACAACTGTATAGGAGAGGACAGAGATGTGAACAAAATGAAGAGTAGATCTAAGTGGCAACAATGCAGAGACTGAGCTCATTATATAGGGGCCGTCAGAGCTTGATACAACTTGTAAGAAGGACGCGCAAATGAAGCCATGGGGACTAAGAGTTGACAATCCTGCTCTGAACAACAGAAAGAACGACTTACTCTACTATAACGGTAGAAGGGGGGACTGAGGTAGAACACGCTTGTGATCAAACATACAGCATACTGTACTGTACGTTAGAATTACACAAAGGATGATGAAATCATAGGCTATGTAAAAATATATATATATATATATATATATATATATATAATATACAGTATATATATATATATATATATATATATATATATATATATATATATATACAGTATATATATAGATAGATAGATAGATAGATAGATATAGATATATAGATATATACAGTATATATAATCATCATCATCATCCGGACCTCCTTTCCCACCCAAGGGCAGAGTGACGAGTAGCAATATTTCTAAGCAATATTTCTAAGCACAAACTTGCCCAATCCAATAGACCAAGCTTCCATTCACTCATCAATCAAACCCTCAGAATTCTGGCTCTACTGGATACGCCAAAAACATTCACCACATTCTCCAGCTTCACACAGACGTATCCGATTGAGTCAATCCGGACACTGCCATGGTCACAATGGGTTCCAAAATCCCTGATCATGCACTTCTTCTCACAACATTCATCCAACCAGCTCGATCTCTTGTCAGTTCCTTAGCCTCACCGACTTCCAAACCTCTATTTCTCAGACACTTATCCACCATATCTCTCCACCTACTCCTCCGCCTTCCTCGCCTCCTCCCTCCTTCAGATTCGCTCAGGCATACCTTTTTCTCCACTCTATTTTTATCCATTCTTTCCATATTACCATACCATCTCAGGACACTCTCTTCGATTCTGGTGTCCACCGACTTCCTCACTCCACACCTTTCACGAATCACATTATTTCGTATCCTGTCCACCCTCTGTACTCCACATACATTCCTCAGCAGTCCCATCTCCCCTGCTCTTACTCTTGACTTTTCATTTTCATGCCACACCATAGTCTCACACCCGTATGTTAAAGTTGGCACTAACACTCCTTCATGCAAGCCTCGTGCAGCTGCAACACTCAAGCCTCTGTTTCCTATCAAGGCCTTCATTGCACCAGCTACTTTTCTTCCCTGTGTCACTCTACTTTCAACTTCTTTTGCACATTTTCCTCTCTTTTCTATCACTGTACCCAAGTATTTGCACTCTCTCACCAATTCCAGTCTCTCTCCATTCACTGTGACATCACACTGGGAGTTACCTTCTCTTTCAGTAACCATCACTTTACTCTTCTCTACATTTACTCTGAAGGCACGACGCTCACAGACATCACCAATACTCTGCACTAACCTACCAATTTCTTGTCCGGTACTTGGAAGCGGTAGTGCATCATCAGCATACAACAAATTTGAGATATTGCATCTATCACCATTCATTTCCAACGCCATCTCTCTCTCTCTCCATTACTCGTGTTTTTGTTTCTCTCATCACCCTATCCATATATATATATTGAACAACCATGGGGACATCACACAATCTTGTCACGCGCTCACACTGATCGTGAACTATTCACTTAGATGCCCATTAACCCTTACACATGCTTTGTTACCATCATAAAGACTCTTGACAGCACCTAGCAGCTTACCATCTACACCATACATGTGCAACACTTTCCACAATTCCACTGTCTACTTTGTCGTATGCTTTTTCGAGATCCATGAATGCCATAAACACCTTATGGTCCTTCTCACAAGCCTTCCCTGCTATCTGTCTCACTGCAAATATTTGATCTACACATCCTCTGCCGCTGCTAAAGCCACCCTGTTCATCACTCACTCGGAATTCTGATATCTCTCTTACTTTCTCTCTAATAATTCTTCCATATACCTTCCCTACCACACTCAATAAACTTATGCCACGATAATTCTTGTACTCACTTCGCTCACCTTTATTTTTGTACAGGGGTAAAATCTCAGCCTTTTTCCACTCTGCATGCACAGTTTCACTCATCCATGCCTTCTTACATATCTCCAACAAGCACTTCATTCCACTCTCTCCACTACACTTAAGCATCTCTGCATACGCCTCATCAACCCCAGCTGCTTTCCCATTTTTCAGTCGTTTCACAGCACTCTTCACTTGTGCGAGTGTCACGTCTTTTGGCACTGCATTCTTTCTCTGTACACCCCCAAAACCAATCATGTTTACAGCCACTCTGCTCTCTCTATTCCCATTCATCAGGCTTTCAAAATATTCTATCCATCTGGTCCTTACTTCATTTCCATGGGTTAGTAACCTACCACCTGCATCCTTCACACCATCACATTTCTTTCCGCTTTCACTTCTACATTTCCGCACCTCTTTCCAGAATAACTTTCTATTTTCAGAGTAGTTCACAATCATTTTTCTTCCCAGATCATCATTTACCTCCTTCTTTTTCCTCTTTCCTAGTCTCTTTACGTGCTTCTTGCTCTCAGTATACTCAGTTCTTATCTCAACTGAACCCCTATCCTGTAACCACTTTAGCCACTTCCTCCTTTCCTCCACCGCTCTCTTAACCTCCTCATCTCACCATGCCATACCCTTCTTTTTTGTTGATACTCTTGCTACACCACACACCACTTTAGCATTCCTAACTAAGCAATCCCTATATGCAATCCACAGGCTGTCCTAATCCAATTCATTCCAGTTCACTGATTCTAACTCATACTCTACTTTGGTCCTGTAATAATCTGCCATTTCTTTGATCCTCAGCTTCTCAACTTTCATTCTTTCTCCCTGACTGCTCCTCTCTCTCTTGATCCACCTCACTCCTCTCAGCTTGATCTTGCCCACCACAATCAAAATTGATCTGACAGACATCCACATCGTCCTTTCACAGCCCTCGTATCTGCAACCATTCCTATCATCGACCTCTCTACGAGCACGTACTCAGTCAGGCTTCTTTCAACATGATCCCCGTTTCCTCTATACCACGTATATTTATGTGCATCTTTGTGTTTGAAATACAAATTACAAATGCACAACCTCCTCTCCTGACATCCATTAGTCGATTCCCATTATGATTTTTTCCTGGTACTCCATAACAACCCATTATGTCATCCTCAGGACCAGTGTTTACTCTTCCATTCATATCCCCCATCATGATCACTTTATAGCTCCTGGGCATTTCTCCCACGACTTCACCCAGCTCATCCCATCACCTGTCTTTCTCTCTCTCACTCCTGTCCTCACACAGTGCATACGCTACAATCACTGCCACTTTCACCTCCTCAAACTTAAGTTTGACATGCATACACCTCGAGCTGACACATTTGTATTCTCTCATTCCTTTCTGCCACATTTCATTCATCAACAAAGCAATATATATATATATATATATATATATATATATATATATATATATATATATATATATATATAGATAGATAGATAGATAGATAAATAGATAGATAGGAAGATAGATATAGATATAGATATAGATAGATAGATAGATAGATAGATAGATAGACATATATATATATATATATATATATATATATCAATCATTTCCTGTGGCACCCTCGGGGATGCATAGGGCCTCGATGAACTCACACCACCACATCCTATCTTGTGCTAACTCCTCAAGATCTCCCCAACACTCATCTCCAGCTTCCCGTCTCATTGTCCTCACCCACTTCTCTTTTGGCCTTCCTCTACCTCTCCTACCAAGTGCCACCCACCCTGGTGTACCTCGTACTATTCCCTGTCTCCTATATACATGTCCTAGCCACTTCCATCGTGAGAACCTAACATATTCATCGACCGGCTGCACTCCCGTTATTTCTCTAATTCTACTATTTGGTATCCTTTCCCACCACTTAACTCCTATTATTCTTCTAAGTGCTTTGTTTTCAAACACCAAGAATTTATTTTCCATAGTCACTGTGCTGTACCAAGACTCGTGTCCATAAATTAAGATACTCCTAACCATTACCTTATAAAGTTTGATTTTTGTATGCACAGAAAAATTGTTATTATTCCAAATATTTTTAAGCATTCCCATTGCCTGATTAGCCTTCTTTAACCTTTCCTCGAATTCAAAGTTCAAATAACCATCCTTGGCTAAATAAGTACCTAAATATTTAAACCTATCAACTTGCTTTACAACCATACCTCCAATTACACATTCCTGCGCATTTTCCATATTCATATTGATTATTTCAGTTTTTCCACAATTAATAACCAAACCCACCTTGCGACCTTCACTCACCAAACAGTCCAACACTCTCTGCATCTCTTCTGTATACATATATATATATATATATATATATATATATATATATATATATATATGGAGCCTCTGTGGTACAGTGGTACAGTGTGCATTTCGTACATGGGTGAACCAGGGTTCGCGCCCGCCTGTGTTATAAACTTTGGGAGTGTTCACCCGTCCACGTACTGCATTGGCGGACTTAAGGGGTGCTGTGTTTAAACCAGTGTCACTTACTATAAAGTATCCTTGCACCCAGTTGGCTTGCGCGGGCCAATTACACTTGGTTCTCAGACTACACACATATCCAAAGTCACTCCAACACTACAGTTACACTGACAAACACTTCTCACCCAACATACAATCTCTACTAGACAGCCTAAGCCACTTGGTAGAGATACAATGGCTGTATCGTCCCGACTTAGGTCGGGATAGGCTGGTCCTGCAGTGGATACTCAAATGGCTGATGATGATAATGATGATAATTATGATATATATATATATATATATATATATATATATATATAAAATGCAGTATGATGCCACAGAGGGTGACCTAATACCCCCAGAAGGAGCCCATCGAGGAGCATATACAGTGCGCCGGGACTCAGGGCAACAACGACATAAGTCCGCCCGGGCCACACGCCCCTATGACCCAGAGCTCGCCCACCGCCACCATAGCAGGAATACGAGACTACTTTCCAGGTGAGCCGACCACCAACAACCACGGGGTGGAGCTGTTACTCCAGCTCCTGTCAGCACCCCTAAGATGGCCGGTAGCTGCTCAACCCTCCTACAGGAGACGTCCTGCAGCTGCTCTGGAGGAGAACAGGAAATGCCTGTAGCTGCTCCCGCCTTCGTCAGGAGACGGCCCGAAGCCGCTTTGAAGGTGCCCCTACCGAGATGGCCTGTAGCCGCTCGACCATCCTACAGGAGATGGCCTGCAGCCTCTCTGGAGGCAAACAGGAGACAGCCTGTAGCCACTCCCACCTTCGTCAGGAGACCGCCGGTAGCCGCTGTGAAGGTGCCCCTCGAGAGACAGCCTGTAGCCGCTCGACCCTCCTACAGGAGACGGCCTGTAAGCGCCCCAGAGGGAACCAGGAGATGGCCTTTAACTGCTCCCACCTTCGTCAGGAAACGGCCAGTAGCCGCTCTGAAGGTGCCCCTGAGTCAGCCTGTAGCCGCTCCCTCCCCCAGGCCACGGCCAGTAGCCGGGCCTTAGCAACGGCCTGCAGCTGCACCCCCAGAAGGCCACCGCCAGTAGCCTGGCCCTGCAGCAGGAGACGGCCGGTAGCCGCTCCTCCATCAGGTGCTGACTCCCATTCACCATCCTATGACCCAGAGGGAGTCCCCAGCCTGGCAGAGTACTGGAGAGGCCCCGTGACTACCACCGGGCTCTTCTCCCTGCGGCCGGATCCGGAGAGGACTCGCCTGACTGACCCTGACGTAGGCTGACGCTGCAGCCCCCTCCTGACGGCATCTCTGAACACCGGGGACCGCAGCCTTGGAGACCTTCAGACCGCCCCTGGGACCCCCCAGAGGGGCCTCCCTACACCTAGACACTGGAGATCTTTGTCCTCCGTGAGGCGCCTGAGCGAGAAGTTCAGGCAGCTATTCAGCCCCTGCCCTGAGGGCCAGACTCCTGCCCCAAGCCCCGAACGCATGGAACCTTTTGCCACCCACAGCCCCGGACGAGAGAGGACGCCCCTACACGTGATCCCATGGCCCCTGAACACAGAGGCCCCCGGCAGAACCCAGCCCCGTCAATGGCGAGGCTGAGTCACCTCCGCCGCCCTTGTACCTGACCACCACGATGCCCAGACCGAAAGGAGTGACAGTGAAAGCATAGTGTCTGTGACATTGGGCAGTAGAGGCAGAACAGTGCATTAACAGTATAAAAGAAGTCAGTGAGAAATTAGTGACAATATAAAAGAGTGGTGGGATGAGTAAGGTAACAGAGAAACAGTGAACACAGCAAGACAGTGAAATACGGGTCTATCACAGTGAACACGCTACCAAACAATAATGCCACACCACACTAAGATCATACACAGGCCTTAAAGTTGAAATTATCCACAGTGAAATAGTACCATCAATTCCACCAATATATAAAACTGTGACTTCCTGCAATAGTAGTGCATAAACCCTCTGTCCTAAGTGCCATTCACCTTACCCGACCTTGACCTGAGTAGTATCCTGTGCGATACTGGCAACCCATATCTAGGTCTAAGAATTATAATTGTCCAGATCTCTATATTCATGACATCTACCCGTTCCACTGTAGAATTTGGTAATACACATGTAAGGTTGTTGCCTTGAGTTTTTGTGTCCTGCGTCTCTCCTATTTGTCTAAGCCCCAGTCTAGAAAGAGAACCCAGCTACACACTAGGCGTTAGAGGGATGGGAAGCAGACCCAAAAACACCTAGCAAAACACTGGTGGACAGAGGTGATTCTTGACCTGGGCATATGAGAGAGGTAATCAGGAAATACTGGAAAAATGGCAACCAAACTGCATGTGCAATTACCTAAATTCGTCCCTGAACGGTATGATGTTCACACATACCTGGCAATTATTAAACCTTTGCTAGATATCGGGTTCAAGGATGACAAGCAATTTATTGCAGTCACACTCCCACTACTGGGTAAAGCAGCAGCGAATTTAGCACCCAAGATCATTCCAGGGCTCACCTGGCTGAATTTCAAGAAACTCATGATTCAAGCCATCACTCCATCACTAGGTAAAATAGTGGCGCTATCCCAATTGGATAGTCTAACCTTTGATGGCAATTTGGATGATACTCTAATCCAGCCTAGATGCCTGGTCACTGCTTCCTACCCGGAGGCAGATGATGAAACCCAGGAACAACTCATGTTTCACACACTTATCAGGTTTCATAAAGAAACATTTTATCATACATGACCCTACGGGAGACCTGGATAAAGATATCCAAGTAACGAGGCACCTTCTACCCATCCACTCCACACCTCAGCACATCAGCACAATCGATCAGTTTCCCATGGACATCATCGTGATTGACTCATGGGAATTTTCTGCTTGCAGCCACGAATCCCCATTCACGACATCCGTAAGCAGCTAAAAGCTGCCTGGCGCAGCAGAACGACCCAAGGGCGCCTACAAGCTGCCCCACCATACGCCAATTGCCCTGAGCATAGGGGAAACAAAAACCAAAAGAAAAAGCACAGAAGGCACCCACTGTCGCCCCCACACCCCCCTATCCTAGCGGGGGGCCACCCCACATCCCCCCCCCAGTCTATGACAGGGGGAAACGACACTTTTCCTTTCACTCCTCTCTCTCTAACTCTTCTCTTTTATCCTCCTCTTTCTCTGACTCACCCCCACCCACCTCCTATTTCTCGTTCACCTCCCCTACCTCACCCTCAACCTCACAATCCGCACGGACCCCCAGCTCGTTTCCAATAACCTCACCAGATGCCTTGCCGCCCGCCAAACCCCGCACCTCATCACCCACCAGTCCCTCATAAGCTCTGCCCCCTGCTGCCACCTACACCGCCCATCATCAAACATCCAGACAACACCGCGAGGTGCACCTCCTCCCCACCACCAGCTCCTTCACCGCCCACACCTCACCCCACTTTACCTCGCCTCCAACGACACACACCACCAGCCACACCTCACTCCTCAGCTCCTGCCACCCCACCACCGCCGCCAATACAACCGCCTCCAACCAAGCCACCACGGTTCCAGCACCGCACACTGCCCGCCACCACCCCCACACCCGCACCATCTCCTGGCTTCGCACCCACCACCCACCCCACACCGCGAGCACAGAACCCTATCACCTCCTAAGCCACCCCACCACCAAACACCGGGATGGCGCCACAAGACCGCACTCCCTCCTCACCACCCACACCTCAAGCCACCTCACCTGCCACCTCACCACCGCTACCGACCTCCAGTGCCAGAGCATCCTCACACCACTCACCTCAAGCCCCACCGCCTCGCCCACACCCACCTTCGGAGCACTGCCCGAAACTCTCCCACCCTGGCGCACCACCTCCACCGCCATGCCACACGCAGCCACAGCACCAAAGGGCTGTGCACTCACCTCACCACCCACTCCCACCCTAAAACCTGCCATCACCCACTCTGGCCACCTTCCACCCCCACTCGCAAGATACACCACCACCTCCCCAACCCCAACTCTGCCTTCCCCACCGTCAACCACCGCAGCCAACCCTCCCTCTGACTCCTATGATGGCTACATCTCACCCTCGCTTTCTCTACCTGCCTCCCCCTCCCTGTTGTTCCCACCCCGCCATCCATCACACCTCACTTGACGGCCTGCTGACACTGTGTACTTCATGCTCCTCACCCACGCCCTCATAACCGCCCTCCCCACCCCCTCTGCCTACCACCCCATCCCAACCTCCTCACCTGTCATCTCAGGCCACCTTCCCCACACCCGCCCTTCCTCACCTCCTGCTACACCACCTCACACCTCACCTTACAACTTACCGACGCCACCAACTCCTCACC
This sequence comes from Coenobita brevimanus, assembly GCF_032717465.1. Classification (NCBI taxonomy): domain Eukaryota; kingdom Metazoa; phylum Arthropoda; class Malacostraca; order Decapoda; family Coenobitidae; genus Coenobita; species Coenobita brevimanus. Next base: position 23,248,483 of record NC_136972.1, read on the forward strand.
TCTCCCCCACCTCCTCACTACCCACCGTCCCATCCTCCACGCCCAGCACCGCGTGTCCCGCGCACGCCCCCGCACCCCCTCAGCCCACTGCACCCCCACACCAGCAATCACCCACCACTGCCCCCGAATCTCCCTGCCTGCCGCCCGCCCACACCCCCTCGACCCTGCCTACCCTGTCCCCCACCCCAGACTCCATCTGTGCTGCCCATGCACCCACTACACCACCACCTACTAAGCCTACACCCCACTCTACGCGCCATGCCGCCCACACTCCTGCCACTCCACAGCCGCCCTCGCACACCCCGTGCACCTCACACAAGCGCCGACACTGCACACCCACATTGCCGCCCACACCCACCCTTAAAACAACATCACATGTTCTGGCTGCCCCTCCTGCCTACCCGCCCATTACACCCACTCTCCCACCCCACCTACCTTGCCACAAAATCACACCCCTACCCCTACCCTAAATCATCTCACACTCATGATACACCAGGCCCAAATCCCAGCCACCTACACTTCCCAGAGACGCCGCGCCGCATTACTCTGACGTAAAACCCCATACTCGCTGTCCATCTCCAGCATTCAGCAGAGCCCTGCACAGAAGATAACACCTACTGCCATGAGGATTCACAGAGCCGTATGGGTGCCGCCCTTCAGACGAAAACATCGAGTCTGTGGACCCCACCACCTCCAATGACTCCTCCACTCCTCCACCGATCCATACACCCTCTTCATCACCTGTGACGAGCAGCTAGACGAAAACTCTGCCACCACAGCCTGGCACGCCCTCCTCCAACACCTACAGCCAGTCTACCACACCTACGACACCAAAGTTTACCACCTCCAGTCACAGGGATGTGATTTTTTCCCAGCAGATGGTGGTAAAATGCAGTATAATGTCATGAGGGCGACCTAACACCCCCAGAAGGAGCCCACCGAGGAACATATACAGCGTGCCGGGACTCAGGGCAACAATGACATGAGTCCGCCCGGGCCCCGCGCCCCTATGACCTGGAGCTCGCCCGCCGCCACCATAGCAGGAATACGAGACTACCTTCCAGGCGAGCCGACCACCAACACCCACAGCGTGGAGCTGTTACTCCAGCTCCAGTCAGCACCCCTGAGATGGCCAGTAGCCACTCAACCCTCCTACAGGAGACTGCCTGTAGCCGCTCCTGCCTTTGTCAGGAGACGGCCTGTAGCCGCTCTGAAGGTGCCCTTCACGAGATGGCCTGTAGCTGCTCGACCCTCCTACAGGAGACGTCCTGTAGCCACTCTGGAGGAAAACAGGAGACAGCCTGTAGCCACTGCCGCTTTCGTCAGGAGACGGCCTGCAGCCGCTCTGAAGGTGCCCCTGACTCGGCCTGTAGCCGCTCCCTCTCCCAGGCCATGGCCAGTAGCCGGGCCTTAGCAACGGCCTGTAGCCACGCCCCCAGAAAGCCATGGCCAGTAGCCGGGCCCTACAGCAGGAGACAGCCAGTAGCTGCTCCTCCGTCAGGTGTTGACTCCTGTTCACCAACCTACGACCCAGAGGGAGCCCCCAGCCTGGAGGAGTACTGGAGAAGCCCCGTGACTTCCACTGGTCTCTTCTCCCTGCAGCCGGATCCTGAGAACACTCACCGGACGGACCTCGACGTAGCCCAATGCCACAGCCCCTTCCTGACGGCGTCTCTGAAAACCGGGGACCGCAGCCCTCGGGACCTCCAGACTGAGCCGAGGATCCCCGGGTGGGACCTCCCTACACACAGACGCTGGAGATCGTCCTCCGTCAGGCGCCTGAGTGAGAAGTTCAGGCAGCTTTTCGGCCCCCACCCCGAGGGCCAGACTCCCGCCCCAAGCCCCGAGAGCACGGGGCCCTTTGCCACCAACAGCCCTGGACGAGAGAGGACACCCCTATGCGTGATCCCATGGCCCCTGAACACAGAGGCCCCCGGCAGAATCCAGCCCCATCAATAGTGAGGCTGGGTCACCTCCGCTGCCCTTGTACCTGACTGCCACGACGCCCAGACCGAAAGGAGTGACAGTGAAAGCATAGTCTGTGACATAGGACACTAGAGGCAGAACAGCGCATTAACAGTATAAAGGAAGCCGGTGAGAAATTAGTGACAATATAGAAGAGTTGTGGAATAAGTAAGGTAACAGAGAAACAGTGAACACGGCAAGACAGTGAAATATGGGTCTATCACAGTGCACATGCTACCAAACAATAATGCCGCACCACACTAAGATCATACGCAGGCCCTAGTGTTAAAGTAGAAATTATCCATAGTGAAAGAGTACCATCAATTCCACAAATATATAAAACTGGGACTTCCTGCAATAGTAGTGCATAACCCCTCTGTCCTCAACTTTGTGGATACCAGTGCACACACAAAGTCACTTCTCCCCCACATGACACCACAACAGAAATACAATTAATTTAAATATGCACTGGTAACAAATCACACATAACAATCACTAACACATACATTCCCCCCCCCCAATCATCCTCCACAGTACCACACAATTACTCTTCACAGATACACCACATCACTAACATACCCAACATCATCCTGGGTGGTGATTTCAACGCCAAGTCGTCGGCCTGGCATGTCAACAACCCTGGCACAGACAGAGGGCTGGTAATACAATCCCAGACAGATCATTTTTTCATACTAAACAATCTAGACCAACATACCCATATCCCACATCAAGCCCTCTTCCTCCCATCATCCCCAGACATTATCTTCTGCTCCCCAAACCTTGCCCCCACTACATCCTGGAGAGTGATCAAAACCCTAGGTTCTAATCACCTCCCAGTCATCATCACTACCAAAACCAGAATCACCCCAGCTGGCCACAAACACACATACACTAATTATAAGAGAGCCAACTGGGAGGTCTTTGTAACTGAAACAGAACAACATTTCGAGACGCTAAACAGTACACCCATCACGGACATCAACACCGCTGTGCACACTTTCAATACAATTATACAAAACGCAGACAAAAGACACATCCCTAGAGGCAACAGAAAGAGACACAACCCCAACCTCACCCCAGAAATTCAAGGCCTCATCAGGCAACGGGGTACAGTGCGACACTCCCCAACACCTCATACACAAGACACCGTACAACAAATACAAGAATCTAACACTCAAATAAACAATAAAATATCAGAACAGCAAACACTAAACTGGAAAAATTACCTCCAAACACTTGACCACAAAACAAACATCAGCAAACTCTACAAAACACTAAACAGCATCACACTTTCCAACAGCAACACCACACAATCACACGCTGCCATCACAACAACAGACTCCATACCCTCAAACAAACAACAAGCAAACACTCTCATCAATCACTTTTCACAAGTCAGCCATCTAAACCCCCATCCTGAAGACAGACGTATCATCCGGCGCAAGAGACATTCCCCACAGACCCAGACTACGCACCTACAACCAGACGAAGCACATCATTAACAACCTTAAGCACTCATCTGCCTGTGGACCAGACAACATAAGCAACATTCACCTTAAACACTTTGGACCACAAGGCATACAAGTACTCACCATCATATCAAACTGCAGCTACTCACACAACATAATACCCAACATCTGGAAGCATGGCATTATCACTATCCCTAAACCCAACAAAGACCCCACGTTACCCTCCTCACACCACCCCATCACTCTCCTCTGCACTCCCTCTAAAGTCACTGAACGACTGGTACTACAACTAGTCACACCTCACATTCCCCTAGCCCAATCACAACATGGCTTTAGGCCACTACACTCCACAAACACCCTTCTTACAGACCTTACATAGAGAGTTTTCGATGGCATGAATTCAGCTAGGTCACCACACGGAACACTCCTAATCACATTAGACATTAGCAAAGCTTTTGATGCCATCCCTGCCACAACCTCACAAACAAAATACTCAACACAAACATGCACAATAACACAAAAAGATGGCTGGCAAACTACTTAGCAGGCAGATGTGCACACATAACATTTGCCGGTCACTCTTCTAACATCAGAAACTTCACATATGGCGTCCCCCAAGGATCAGTTTTGTCCCCTACACTCTTTAACCCGTCACGTCCCGAGGTTTTCCGCCCCTCCAACATCCCCCAGTCCCGAGCCTTTTTGGAAAAAATTTTTTTTGGCTAAAACTTCCGCTTAGGTTGACAAACGAAGGAAAATCACAAAGAAAGGGCTTCCCGCAGTCTATAAGTGGTCCATACAGGTGAGATCCCCCGAGCCAGGTGTCGTGTTCTGTAATGAACGTGCCAGGCGCTCACGTTTTCTATGGTAAGGAATACTGGGAGAAACAACACACAACAACTCTATATTTATTGAATTTGAACTAATAAACAATAACAGTAACAATATAATGGATTTCAGACACATATATATGAAAAATAAACATTGTACCATCGCGCGAGCATAGCGAGTTTGGTCCGAGTCGTAACATGCTATATGCTAAGTTTCTTGTATCAGTCAACCTATCATTTTTTCTACTTGTATACTTCTGTTTCAATGACATTTTACCAATTACAACTGTTTGTAAGTGTTACAGATGTTTTCATTCATTATGATGACATACAGCATAAGTCTAGCGCACATCACCTTAGTAAGCGCACTCGCTATGACTCGTATTTCAACATACCAAATTGTTTTATCACTTTCCTATTATTTTTCCCTTTACATAGAACCTTTCCTCCACCACTGTAAATGTTTTCAATTATTTTCATTCATTACGAGGGCATTTAGAGATATGCTAGCGCATATTCACGTAGCAACCACGATCTCAGACACTCGTGTTTCATCATCTACTTTATTTATTCACTCCAGTTATAATTTCCCACTTACATTACACACGTTTACACCCCTATACTGCACTGTACATACTTACTGGCATTATTTATTCAAGTGAGCGTGAGAATATCACATGAAAATACCCTCGCAATGAATGTTTCGACCAACATAATACTCACACACTTATATACTAATTCTTCACATATATTACACACTTTACCACTTGCTGACTTTTATTTTCACTATTACGTGCCTTATTCATTCAACTGAGCGTCAGGATATCGCATCTCTATACACACGCTATGAATATTTGACTTAGAATATATTTCAGCACTTACAATAATTTGAACTTATATTATACCCGTAAGCATTTCCAATAATAATAATTATATAATTACGGGCCGTATTTATTGCACTGACCGACAGAATATCGCATCATAAAACCCTCGCTATGTATGTTTCCACTTACGGCATATTTATACACTTACATACAATTTTTGCACTTATGTTATACCCGTATGCACTTTATATTAATATTTGGAGATCAACATGACTGATAATTTCACTGAGCGTCTGTCTGTCGCATTTACCTCATAATTTCAGCGTCCTGTCGCATTCACACCATATCAGAATTGCATCAGCGTGTGATATTCGCTGAAACATGGGTGAATACAGAGACCCACGTCACACTGCACGCACTCATAGCGGATGTCCTTCCTCTGTGTCGTGAGTCTCACCTGGGAATTACTGCACACGTGACACCTGCGTTGGGGCCTAGGTCTGTTTGGCTGGGGAGGGATAGGAGTGGGGAAATGGCGGCCGGATATTCTCAGGGGAGTTTGTGCAATAGGGGCAGTGCAGGTGCGATGTTGGGGCCTTTCTACAGCATACTGTGCAAACATTTCTCTCCCTCACAAACCCTTCAAATGTTTCCTGAACTCCTGTTGTCATGGCGTGAAGGTGGTGGCAATTCAGAGCAGTGATGTCTAGCAAGTAAAAGAACAGTTTCTTATACCACTTCATCGTGGTCCTGGCACACTCTACCGTCGATATCATGGAGTCTGACTGGTCCACGAGGCGCATGTTTATATTATAGTCCATGACACACTCAAGTTTCCAAATACGACGCCTGTTCTCGCTACGGTAATCAACTGAATCAGTTCGGTGCATCAAGGGGCGGTGAACCGTTGACAATAGGCTTACCTCTCTATTGTGATTCCACACAGTTGCAAGGATGTTGTTGGCTTTGAAGAAGACAACCTCATTCCTTGCAAGTTTCCGCCCTACCTTGGCCATGTGATGCCGGTTCACCTTCACTGTTCCACAGACTCCAGTTTCATGTGTGTGAAGATAACGAGCGAGAAGAGGGCTACTGTACCAATTGTCCAGGTAGAGGACGTGACCACGATGAAGGTAGTCTTCTATCACCGTCTTTACCACTGCTCCCGACAGTCCAATACTTCGATCTTCTATTATGTCTGTCTGTGCTCCGGTGTACAAGACTATGTCTTGCACGTATCCAGTCCTACAGTCGCACATAACAAAGATCTTGAACCCAAAACGGTGCCTTTTGCTGGGTATATACTGCCTAAATGAAATATTGCCTCTCCACAACACAAGACTCTCGTCTATGACGAGGTCTCTATAGGGATAGAATGAGGAACGAAAGGTTTGCCTGAGGTGATCAAAGATCAACCTAATTAGCCTCATTTTATCAGTGTTGTTTGCATTTGCAGGATCATGAGAATCATAGAAATGGAGGCGACTTAGAATTTGTTGAAACCGATTACGGCTCATCACTTGACCAAATACTGGGGTAAACATAACAGGGTCCCTAGTCCAGTAAGCAGGAATTCTGTTCTTTCGTATAATACCCATCAAAAGGACCAGGGCAAAAAATAAGAACATTTCTAAAAGGGAGACAGGGTAATCATAGATGATAGAATGCCTACTCCTTGTTCCCAATCTTTCACTCTCTAGGCACTGGGTGCTTGCAAACAGGTTGGTATGGTATACAATCTGCTCCACAAATGCCTCACGAAAAAACAGGTGGAAAAAAATCCAACCTGGTGGAATTACGGTGAATTCCTGGAGCAATGCAGCCAGAGCGCCCCTGCTCAGTGAAGGGGTGAATGAGGGGAGAAAAATCAATCCCATCCTCCCAATTCCACGCCACAAATCCCTCGTCCCCATCATCCCCATCACCGCATTCGTCTGGGTGGGGAGGAGATCCTGGTTGGGGAGGTGGGGGAGAAGGAGTGCAGAGGGCTTCCCCACTGTCCCTCCTCTTCACTTTGCCTTTACCCTTTCCCTTTCCCTTACCCTTACGGCCTTGAGGAACATTAGCGGGCTGTAGGGATGAAGTAGGGGAATATTGGGGAGCAGAATACGTGCTGGGGAGTGGTTCCTCCCCACCTTCCCCCTCCATGACAACACCACGTGCTTTCTCACGCACCCTAGCTCGACCACGTGTTAGGGGATATTGGGGAGCATAAGACGTGCTTGGGAGTGGTTCCTCCCCACCTTCCCCCTCCCTCACAACCCCACGTGATAATGAACGCACCCGCACTCGCCCACGTGATACACTATGCCGCCTCACACTACATAGGGAGAGCAATGACTCACACACGTCACTCTCACTTTCCCTAATCCTCCCTGTACTTTCCCTTTCACTCCCCACTTCCTCCACTTCACTTCCTAACTCCCCAAACAAAATGCTAGGCCCATACCTGCTCGTACGACGTGGTGTTCGCTCTGGGCCACGATGAGTTATGACCTCACATCCATACCACGTGGCAGCACGTCCCACGGCTCTGTCATCGTCATCGTCATCGTCCTCGTCCTCGAATTCTGGTTCCAAATCACGTTGGGGATTGGGATAGGATGTTGCACGTGCCTTCTTTGCCTGCTGCCCCTCTCTAGCAGCACGGTAAGTCACGTACTGCCGCTTCCTGGGAGACGGAACTTCCTCTTCACTGCTGGTGGTTTCTTCCTCCTCTGGCTGCACATAATCCTTATCCACAACCTCGTCGTCCAGTGGGGAATCACTGTCACCTGTAAAGGTGTCCAGGGCGGCTTGAATTTCGCTGTCTGAGAGACCTCTCTTAGCCATGTCTGAGCAGGCCCTTTGCTACCAGGTGAGTGGACGAGTGGCGGGTTAGCGCGGGTCACGCGGGGTCGCCGAGTGTCCCCGCCTGGTGGCAGGTAGGGGAAGGTCATGCGAGGATACGTACCGCAAATCAAGCGCGAAATTTGAAATTTGTCAAAATTATGCACATTGCAATTGCACAACGTACTGGTATGTCGCCGGGACTGGCAAATGCAAATCGTTGCAATGTTCCCATACGTCGACGGGACAGGGCAGGTTAAGCTATACATGCGCGACATACCCACATCCCACACACCACAGATACACAGCTTTCTATGCAGATGATATAACACTTACATGTATGCACCAAAATGCAAACATAGCTGCACACATCATCCAACCTTACCTCAACACACTACATGAATAGTTCATCACAAACAGGCTCAAAATAACCCTAGCCAACTGGACAGCAGAACACAGTCACATCCCACACCTCACCATAAACAACACTCCCCTACCACACACACACACACACACACACACACAAAAACCTTGCTGTAACATACAATACATCAATGTCATTTAAACAACACATCATAAACATTAAAAATAAAATAACACCAAGCCTTGAGTTCACTTGCCCTTACAACATTTGGACACAAAAAAGAAACCACCACCACAGTATACAAACAATACATACGTTCAGTGATGAATTATGCAAGCCCTGCCTGGGCTCCTAACCTCTCCAAAACACACTACAACACTCTACAGACCATACAGAACAAGGCCCTAAAAATAATCACAGGCTGCACAGCTACTACACCCACAGACCACCTACATCAAGAAACCAAAGTCCTCAAAGTCAAGGATCACCTAGACATGAGAGGCACCCAGTTTCTTGCTGCAGCCTCCACAAACCCACAACATCCACTATATTACATGGCAGCACATCCACCTACACCAAGGAGCATCAAAACAACACCCAGCACACGATACCATACACAAATACTGTCATCTCTCCCCCCTCGCCCACCTCAGACCAGCTTCCAGAAGCATATCCACACTTAGATCACTCACTGCTCCATTCAATCACATTAAGACAACACACAGCTGCATGCACGGCCTCTTGACATCCACCCTTCCAAATCCTATCTCCCTCGTGAGGACAGGGTCCACCTGGCCAGGCTGAGATTTGGGCACCATCCAGCCCTCTTAAGCTACCAGAAGAGGCTGGATGGCTCCGTCGCTGATGCCTGACCAGGATGCAACACAGCACCCCATACTATTAAGCACATTATGGAAGACTGCATTGCACACAATCACCTATGCCAACAACACAAGATATACTCTTTGAGAGCTCTGTGGGAAAGCCCGGTCTCAGCCATGGCCTTCCTAAGGGGCTCGGGGCTGTTTGGCCAGACTGCCTAGGGAACAACTACTACTACTACGACCCCTCTGTCATAAGTGCTATTCACCTTACCCGACCTTGACCTAAGTAGCATCCTGCGCGATACTAGTAACCCATATCTAGGTCTAAGAATTATAATTGTCCAGATCTCTATATTCATGACATCTACCCATTCCACTGTAGAATTTGGTAATACACATGTAAGGTTGTTGCCTTGAGTTTTTGTGTCCTGCCTCTCTCCTATTTGTCTAAGCCCCAGTCTAGAAAGATAACCCAACACACCTAGTATTACACCCAGCCTCCTCACCTCCATCGTTTCATGCAGGGAGTGAGTGCACTGAGAAGGTAAAAAGGAAGAATGAAGAGTGTGTACGCGACCTCTCGTCTGCCTCCCCTCCCTTCTTGGAACAAACTAAGGTGTCTGAGGACCGTTGTGTGACGGCAGTTGGACTCTAGGGCAAGATGTGCTAGGAATCCTTCTCATAGCGTAGGGTTCTGCAGAATGCATCCGTCAAGTTAGGATCCATGTGGCATAGGTTGTGATGCACTTACTGTTGCACAGCACAGGGTCACTGTCGCCCCTTGGAGACCCCCAGCACCATCTATTGGTGAGACCTCATCAGACGGTCAGGGAAGGCATGACGTTGGCCTCCTGTGCTTTCATTTTTCAACTGGGGTATTGGCTGAGGTAGTGTACTTCTGCCTGCGGTGGGCAGATCCTCCTTGAGAATCCTTTATTGCAGGCTAATAGTGTGTTGTCTGTACAAGGCCAGCGAATTCACTGGGTTCAGTGTGAAGTTTTCTTCTCAGTCAGGCTCCGACTATTGCTGAGACCTTTCCTTTCGGATGTGTTCTTCGCATGCTTTGTGGCTTACTGTCTCATACTCTCTTGGGTGCATTAGACACAACTGAATGGGGTGGCCATTGAGGCGTTCGACAACTTCTATTGCCCCACCCAGGAATGTGCTGTGTCACAGTGCAATGCAGTGCAATCGTTCCCGGGCATGAGTGTTTGCCAATGCATGTGGTGAACAGCAAGACTGTTGGGCATGAACGTCCAATGGGCTGGTGGTCGTGTGCTGTCGGATCACCCGTACCTCTTGAGATGGCAGGGAAGAGCAGCTTCTATCCACTGTTGCCCTTGGTATGCCTGTCTCATCCAAGCAACCCTACTGGCTGGGACAAGATATGGACAAGGTGTGGTGATGGGCTCAAAGGGCTTTGTGTGTCAGCTGCTCCCTTGACCCTACTAATACTAATAATGCTAACAGTAATAACATATTGGGGTGAAACGTCCTCAGCCTGTTCTCAAACTTTAAATGGGTGTCTGGCCTTTCTTGAAAGACGACAGTGGCTGTTGGTGCAAGCCGCAGCTACCGCTTTCTGCAATTGAAATTTCAAAGCAAAATCACTGAGTGCCTAGTGGGCCAATTATGGTATGATGGAGTGTGTAACAACTCACCTTCTGAAGAAGGTAGCCCTAAAAATGGTATGGCGCTCAAGCAATCTTCCGTTACTCGACCGCAGGTGATACAAAACGCTTTGCCACACAAGTCTTTAAGCCCCAGTGACGGGAGAAGGGTTCACATGACTCCTCTTTGAGGTCATGCCCCCCGTTCTTTACAAGTACTAAGCCAAATAATATCCCGTAAGCCAAGAAATAATTTAATTCACTGGATGGTGACCATATTATCTACCCACATTTGTTCCTTATGTGTCAATAAATGAGTTGGAGAAAAGTTAGTGTTCCTTACTGTGAAACAACCAACTAAAGGGACATGATCACCTCTTACGGGATTAAGGCGTCTGGCTATAGGTAGATAAATCATCATCATCATAACCCAGTTGAGCTCAATTTTTCCTATTAGATTCACAGTATACCTAAATAACCAGCTGTTTTTTAATGTGTGTGTGTGTGTGTGTGTGTGTGTGTGTGTGTGTGTGTGTGCAGTACATATTTCACTTATATCACTTCATTCTGATGATGTTTTATGAAAAATTATTTGATACACCTCGGGAAGGATCTGTAATAGTGGAATGGTTTAGTAAGACTCTGGCCAGCTCTTCCCTGTTGACGAATCTCGCCTAAGCTGGATAAAATTGCCCAAGGAAAACAAGAACATATGATCATAGCAGTGTAATAATATTACCACCACAAGACGATTCATACCTTGCTATCACCGTAACAAACAGTTTGAGGGTCTGCAGTTCACTTGGGTTGGTCATTTGCCCTGAAAAGACCAGAATACGACGTGAGAGAGAGAAAAGAACAGAATAATGATCACATCACAGGGTAAAATAACTGGAGAAGTAACAACAGATAGATAGGCTACATGGGTGTCATGGCTATAATCGCGGCGCACGACTCTGAGGATGTCATTATCGTACCCTGGCAACCTACCATTCAAAAGTGCTTCCTACTTCGTATCATATTATACACGAATCATATTATTATGCACGAATATATTACACACGAATATTATTACACACGAATATTATTACACACGAACATATACACGAATCACATGCGTCTCATATTGTACACGGAATCAGATGCACTTTCGAATGGCAGGTTGCCAGGGCACGATAATAACAACCTCAGAGTCGCGCGCAGCGACTATAGACAGAGCAATCAGAGAAATGATATATTTCCAAACCCCAACAATAATATCACCCTAGGCAACCATTTAAACAGAGCTACGTGGGAGAGTGTTGGCTCCTCTGTCCGTGTCCTAAAAATACTTTTCATTTCTTTGATACAGTCCACAATTGATTACAGCGCAAGTGTTTTAATCTTACCAGGTGCAAGTCACACGAATTAGAGGTAGTTAAAAATAAGACGATAATAATCATTCTTGGATGTCACAGAACAGCTAAACTCAAAACAATTAGACATGAAGTAGAATTACTACCCATTACACATAGAATGCAAATAACAACATTACAGATCACCATTCCTTTAACAAATCAGGTGATGGAACTATTAACCCCTGGATGCCCGGCTAAAATCAGCTTGCACCTCACCTCAGTATAAAAAAAAAAAAAAAAAAGGACAAAATAGCTTTACATCTAATCCCAATATCTTGTATTCCTAGTATCCTTGGAGAGAGGCTTGGTAGGGGTGGATGAGGCAAAAGTCCAAGTGAAGCGGAAACAAAGGTTAAGAAAAGATCGTCCTACACAACTAAGGTATAGTTGGGCAACTTGGGCGGGCTGGTGGGAGTCTCTGCCGAGTTTTTGGTGACGAGATAAAGTGGAGGCCAGTTCAAACCATGCTGGGAAAACAAGTGAAATTCCTACCAACACCCGGCGACTCTGCGCCACCGATTTTTTTTTTTACAGTTCAGACCAACACCTAGCAGTTAGAGGTTAAGGAGGCGGTATTCAATCCTAAATGCAAAGCAAAACATAATATGTGGATGCACTATGTTAGAGAATCTTGGATACCATTAGTTTTCATAACTATCTAGACAACAGTAACTAAAATGTAGCTGAATTACCACCTGAGAATAGCCAGTTAATAAAATTTCCTTCTCTGGCCCTACATTTGGGAAACGTGATGTTCCGAGTGTAATGCTATGACAGAACGTTTACAGAAGATTCAACATCCTTCCATATAGTGTCAGTGTTCTCTACACAGATAGGTCGTTGCAAAAGGGTTCGCATGCTGGGGCAGGGGTAGTGCTCTTTCAAGATGGCATTCTATAGAATTCACGCTGTCTCACAATCAGAGCTTCCAGTAAAAGCTCCAAAACACAAGCATAACTCCAAGCAATTGCTGCCGTACTAACAATTCCAATGAAAGAACGTGTAAATGTTAACAGTATACCTAATAGGTTATCTGCATTACAAACAATTGTATCAATGTTACTAGAAAATGATGAACCATGTGTAAGGATCACGATACTTGTATGTACCCCCGAAATCTAAAAGTGCTAACTTTAGACACCTTCATATTGTGGTACAGTAGGAAACAATAAAGCAGACGAGCTTACAAAACACTATATAAATATATATATATATATATATATATATATATATATATATATATATATATATATATATACCCTCAGCAAAAAGTATTGCAACATCATCCTTCTAGGACAAGGACAATGTTTTGAATAATGTTTTGTATTTTCCAGCCTCTAAAATTCACCGATTGATGTTTGACTGTACTAGGTGACTCTCCTAGATCCACTCTCAAATTGCTTGCCACTAACCTTCAGTGCTCAAGGAACTCCCATCGCAGGTGGGTGTATGTGTATTGTTTCCATCCCTGTCCACCTGGTTTTTATTTATTTATTTATATTTTTTGTGGACCGTCCCTTTAGTTTTCCTAGTCCTTGTTTAAGATGCCTGAGAAGAACATGTCACTTAAGGAAAATGTGAGAGTCTTCACTTTACAAGAAGAAAACGTCCCTGTTAAAGAAAATGCCAGGCAATCAGTGCAACACTGCAGACTGAGGGCTGCATTAAGTGGTCTGCCAGCTGTTCAGTTCTTGCCATTAAATCCAATTTCTGGATTATATGTGTGTATGAGAGAGAGAGAGAGAGAGAGAGAGAGAGAGAGAGAGAGAATTTCAACAGTGTCATTCAAGAAAGCAATTCACTAAAAAATCACATGTAGTCCATGAGCCAGTCAGCTGATTTGGGCTGATCGCTGCCGTATAAGGGCACCAACATTCTTGTCATTTTCTAGTAGCTATATGTATCGGTAACTTAAAACTGCATGATGGACATCTGAGACTCTCAGCTGAAGCTTAGTACAGCACTCAGTGTGTCTTAAAAGACTTTGTAGCTTCTTGTAGTGATGTTTTGTAGATTAGTTATATACATATTAGACTCGTGGACGAGCGGTTGTTATACTTGAGTAGTTTGTAAGTAGATAATCTTGGTTCCCTTTTGTCATGCAATGACAGGAGAGGTAAAGAATAGTATGGGACTATTTTTATTTGTCTTGGAAATATTAACAAAGTCTCTCACACATGAGTGAAGTATAAGTAGAGTCCCACAAGCTACCTCCCTGCCTCGCTCTCTCTCTCTCTCTCTCTCTCTCTCTCTCTCTCCCATGTTGTTAAGCCCTTCTCCCTACTACCTACCGGTTCTATGGCCTGTCTCCTTCTGCCGCTCTGCTTCCTAAATTATGGTGAAACAGAGGTCGTGTCACGTGTGTTACACTGTGGTTGGAAAGTTCCAGAAACCTGTGTGTGAGTATGTGTGTATGTCACTAGACTTTGTTCGCCTGCTATCTCGCTGACACACTACCTACATCATCCCCTGACTTTGCTACATCCTGTGTAATGGTCAACATTTCCTCAGTTAACTTGCAAGATCATTTCCCTTTCCCAGGCTTGCATGGAGCTGTCTATCTATCTATTTATCTATCTATCTATTATGATTTGTAATTATAATATGGAGTCCTGACATATGCTCGGCCACGCCACTGAAGGTCCTCTGACAGCAATCATCATTGACATATGCTAATCTATTAGTACATAATATTGATTATAATATTGTATACATATAATATTTATAGTAAATTGCAATGATCTAGTAATATTACATTTTAAACAAGTTGTATACATAATTGAACAAATGCAATGGTAGTTGTATGACATTTTGTAAGATGTGTAAGTATAACAGACATACGTATATAATTGTGCAATGGTAATACTGCTAGGTTATTACATTACATATTGAGTTATCCCTTTAGTAATGTCTAATATTTCACCTAACTTGTAAGATGATTCTGGTAATACAGAATTGTGGTATAATTGTATGACTTATAATACTGTAGTAACATTGTGGTAATACATAATTGTAACATTGTGAATTGTTACATAATTATATTGTAATTGATACATTGTAGTAACATTGTAGTAATACATAATCGTAACATTTTATGAATTGTTACATAATATTGTGGTAATGCATAATTGTGTTGGCCTTATAATTGTAGTTACATTTTGTTAATGCAACTGTTACATAATTGTGTTGGCCTTGTACATGTAGTTAAAGTTACATAAAAGTTACACCTTGTTAATGCAACTGTAACATAATTGTTACATATTGTTTGTAGTTACATAATTGTAGTTAAAGTTACATAAAAGTTACACCTTGTTAATGCAACTGTTACATAATTGTTACATAATGTTTGTAGTTACATAATTGTAGTTAAAGTTACATAAAAGTTACATCTTGTTAATGCAACTGTTACATAATTGTTACATATTGTTTGTAGTTACATGATTGTAGTTAAAGTTACATAAAAGTTACATCTTGTTAATGCAACTGTTACATAATTGTTACATATTGTTTGTAGTTACATAATTGTAGCAAGTGTAACATAATGCAATCCTTTGTCGTTACATAATTGTTACATATCGTTTGTAGTTACATAATTGTAATAATTGCAGTCCTGACATTGAATCCGGTCATGCTGCTGTCGATGATATAATGTGCCATGCCACTAGCTTGTGGAGACAACAATTTGCTTGTTTGTTTGTAGTTTATGTGGTATTTTGGCATTTGTAGTAACACTTACACTTATTTTCATTTGTTTGTTATGTGATCTTACTCTATTTCTTTTTCTTTTTTTTTTCTTTTTTTTTTGTATGTATTGATTTTCAATAGTTTGTTTTTCTTCGTTTGTCTACGCTTTTTCTGTGTTATTCATGGTTGCATAATTGCTGGCTAATTTCCTAGGGATCCTTTTTTAAGGTTTAGTTTATATTGCACAGATATTACTGAAAATGATATTATATAGACCCATATTTTGTTATTTTATATAAAAAATATATATACATTATATTTAGTATTAACTATATACACTGACTTGTTCTTCACTTGTACCTATCGTGGGCAATATATGTGTCAGCACTGTGTGGAAATCATTGTCCTCACGATTGTGTTGAAGATGTTCTTTCTTGCTAACGTCACTTGTGTTGGCCATTTTTTTTTCTTTTCCTGGTTTTCCTTGTAACTTAATTTATCTGTTTCCACTAGGTAGCTTTAATTAATGTTTAATACAGTTCTTTTCATCGCTCACTTAGTAACTGTGATGGTATATTTTCTTTATCACCTTGTAGATGTAATAACGTAAAGCTGTATGTATGCAACACGTACCTTATTTAGGTATAAATGGTAACACTCGTTGGTAGTAAATAAATGCTATAATAAATGAATGAATATATACAGTGTAGAATATTTATTGTTGGTGCAAGTATTTAATGATTGAATTATGAAGATAATTGAAGTAGGTATATGTATTTGTAAATATACAGCACGTTTTATATGTTTGTGCAGAAGTTTTTTATCTATCACTGTGTTTGTATAAATGAAGTAATTATGTAACTCACTAATTTTTACCGTGGTGGAAATGGTGTTAGTGATGGTGCAGGTGGTGTGTTGACTGACGTGGCGTATTTTCAGCAAGCACGCATGATGACGTCGACTTCCCACACTGGTAGCTGTGGTGAGTGAATGAGTAGCGATGAGTAACTTGAGTGAAGATGAGTGAGTAAGATGAGTTGTGAATATGGACTTGGTATTTGCTTCATCGTCTTGACCTCTTCACTTCTGCGTCAGCGGTGGAGGTTGGGGGACGGTAGGAGAGAAAGGAGGGTGAGGTCAGATGGTTGTGAGTTGTGAGTCGTATCTCACTTTTCGTTTGTTTGTTTTGTTTTTTCTTTCTTGATGTATTCTCGGTCCTTTTTTCTTGTGATTTACTTGTTGTGGGATGAAGACTGCCGCTACTTGTAGGTGCGTGTAGATTATACAGACGACTCGTAGAGTTGTTACTTGTAGTTGATTGTAGACGGTTGTAGTTCGTTGGTTCGTCGTAGAAATTGCAAGATTGTTTGTATCAGTATTTTGTTAAACTACTGGCAAGACGTCGTGTGATCACTTCTAAATCAGCGTGATGGTCGTGGAGACGGAGGGGGGGTTGGAGAGAATACTGTCAGGAGCTGGTTGTTGGTTGTGAGAGGTATTTTTTTGGTTTTCACTCTTGATAATGCAGAATCAATTGTACACTCGTGGGCTTGTGTTTTGTAGGAATTCATTGTAGAACTGAAGCTAATCTTGTAGAGTGTCGCCTGCTTTGGTAGAAATTCACTGTTGATTCGAAGACGAGGTCCATACTTTCGCTGACCACCAAATGTCATAAAAGACTTTGTAATAACTTGTAGAGAAGTTTGTTGTTTAGTTGTCACTTTCGATTTCTTGTAGTAGGAATTAAAGATGAATACAGTGAGTTGATCTTAATTTATTAACTTCAGAGAAAATCTAAGTTGAGCAGGGTATGTCTGACAGAGACAATATAATAAGTAAGTCTAGTTGGGCCCCTCTTTCTCGCTCTCTCTCTCTCTCTCTCTCTCTCTCTCTCTCTCTCTCTCTCTCTCTCTCTCTCTCTCTCTCTCTCTCTCTCCTCTCGCCCATGTTGCTAGGCTCGTTCTCCCTACTACCTGCCGGTTCTATGGCCTGTCTCCTTCTGCCGCTCTGCTTCCTAAATTCTGGTGAAACAGGGGTCGTGTCACGTGTGTTACACTGTGGTTGGAAAGTTCTAGAAACCTGTGTGTAAGTATGTGTGTATGTCACTAGGCTTTGTTCGCCTGCTATCTCGCTGACACACTACCTACATCATTCCCTGACTTTGCTACTTCCTGTGTAATGGTCAACATTTCCTCAGTTAACTTGCAAGATCATTTCCCTTTCCCAGGCTTGCATGGAGCTGTCTATTTATCTATCTATCTACTATGATTTGTAATTATAATATGGAGTCCTGACAAGTGTACAGGTGGGGTATGTTAGGGAAAACACTACATTTTTCAATGTTGAGAGCAACATTTATTTTACAATGGATTTTTAAAGCAGAATTATGTAAGTTACTCAAAATACTTTGACAGTGCAATAATGCTTTGATAATAATATTCATACATTCTAAGTCTTCCTTATACAGGAATACTACACGATTGCCTGTAATTCCGAACTACTAAAAACAGACATCATTTATGGAAAGAACACACACTTTACAATAACAAAAACTGCTTTGTTTCTGAAATATGTCACACACATCTGCAGGCTACATGTATACAGACAAGCATTATATTCTACATTCCAGCACGTGTAAGGAACCATCATTTAATGATCTTCACACTGTATATTATCTCGAAATGGGTGGCCACAAGCAAATTGTTTCCATGTCCTCTTTTCCCCTACCATTTCTCTGTCCTCCCCCCAGCGTACACCCCCTTCCTCATTTACATCTCTACTCCATCCCTCCATCTCATCCTCGGTTTCCCTCCACCCCCCCCCCCCACCTTCCACCTCACTCATATACATTCTCCTAGTTAGTGTCCCACTGTCAGTCCTGCCCACATGACCAAACCATCTCAGTGTATTTCTCCTGACGCTTTCTGTAGCATCCATATTAAGACCCATGACCTTTTGTTGCATATGTACTCGTCTACTTTTACTGCACAAAACCTATCAATCTCTCACTCAGTCAGTGCAGTGACGATTGGGAATAGATTTTAATTTTGTTCTTGAATCTATCTATTACATATCATAAGTAAAGGTTATTATTGTTACGTCCTCGTCCCACACTGTCAAACGCTCCAACAACAGTACAGTAGTACAGTATAGGAAAGACGTCATCCAGTGAATTGTTCCTTGTAGGGTCAGCCTTTCAGTGTTCAGAAGATCAACCCACACATCATAAGAACTCAGGCTTCTCGCTTTCGTAGTATTTATGTTCCACATAATTACACTGTATACTTGCCAACCGAACTTCACTGATTTCACAAGTACCGGAGGTACAGTCTCCAGGAAAAATCGAGCGATCGGCTTGACGAGCAGATTGGTATATGTGGCACCACCGCACCCCATTTCAACCCCTCCCCCTCCCCTCCCTTCTTCCCATTCATTCGTCTACCCTCCACCCTCCCCACATCCAAGGGCAAGAGAGTAAGGCCTACTTGCATTGTCTCAATCACTCTTCCATCATCCATTTGTCTTGGGAAATAATGGTTTTGTTATGATAACGAATAAAAACACATTACACAGTGTTTTACTCCATAGTATAGTTGTTTATACACCACGATCTGAATGCAGGGTGATATAGTAATATATTCGTATGATAGTGAGGTCTGTAATCATACAATTTATCATTTTGATAGTTGTATCCAGTCAGTGTGTAATATTAAACAGTCGGAAGCTATAAGCAGATGTTTGTAGTGGTCGGTGGTGTGCTCCTTCCCTTACTCGACGTAATCACTGTTACTTTACAAACTCTATTATAGGTCTTTACCATTAGTTACTAGTAATACCCCATGTGTGATAATAGCAGTGTTGCTGAGAAGTAAAACACATGAGCAATATTATCTTGGTTATTGATGTCTTAATGCATGATATCTGATAACTCTGGGCAACAGTGACTGGATGACAGCTTGTCCGGTGGTTAAGCCGAGGCCATGACGTGGTTGCTGGCATTACCAAAGGTCAGTCAATATTTATACGCCATTCATTGCTGCTGACAGTATTATAAGTATCAAGGTCAATTTCATACACAGGACAACCAACAGTAGAGTGAGCCGCGTGGTGTGCTGACCCCCGCGCACACCATATAACCAGGGCCGGATTGCCAGGTATAGGCAAATTGGGAAACTGCCTACCAGGCCACGGCCTGTCAAAGGCCATCCAGACTTCCAGAGCGAAATATATATGCGTTTTGGGTGTCCAGATAAGTGCCATCACCCATCAGGCCATCCAAAAGGCCATTATAAGTCATACCAACATTTCATTGGAAATAATGAAAAAAAAAGAAAGAAAAAGATCATATGTTGCAGGCCAACCGTCTGCATTGCCTACCAGGCCACAGCAGGGTTAGGCTAATCCGGCGATGCATACAACCAACCCCCTCCATCCCTTTCCTCAGCCACTTACCGCCACTCACTCCAGCAAGATACCCGCCACCACCTGATAACAATATCAGGAATATAACCTTCTCTTATATAGTTATAACTGCAATAAGGTGGAATTTGCGATTCACACGTATTTCGAAAAAGATAACCAATAACTAAATTGGCCGAATGGATGATCTGCATCATAACCAAACAAATTTGTCTTAGCTTACACTAATCAACATTATCGTGCCATACAACAGATAATTCAGTTTATTCTTTTTCAACGAGAACGTTTTCAACAAAAGTTTGACGAGTTACAATTCACACTGGTCAGTGTTGTTTATAGCAACGTAATAGACGTAGCGGTCAGGTTAACCTTATGATTATTTGCTCTTCAACTTGTGTCCCAGGTCTGTTACTACTTTCATCTATCTCAGTGTGGCCATGGTTTTTCCCATTAACTATCGTCAGCCGAAACGTAAATTACCTCAGAGAGGGAAGGATGTTAAAATGGATGAACGGTTTTGGTTACGCAAATATTTAATCAGGAATACTAACTGACTACCGGTATATTTAAGAACACATTTTAAAACGATATGAAACAATGGGGTCAGACATTAGATTTATATGATAATGGAATGTTAACTGGGGTAGTGATAAGGTAACCCTGTCAACACGGAGTAGGAGCACCCACCACCTTTGCTATCGCCCTGTTCCAGTTGCCCTACAATAACATGTGGTATAATGACGATACTGAATGTTTTACCAGAGATCTGGTGTTTTAGCCTGACTTACCCTGCAGAGTTAAAGGCTGCATTCAAACTAATGTATTATAATCCGCAATTGCACTGCATATTTGACTGAATAGCATTTAGAAAATAAGGTCTTATTGTGTACTGATCATTAAATGCATATTTGCCATACTGTTAAATTATAAATATCACTATTATATGGCACAGTTGGTAATATTGTAATGCACACTTCATGGTGATAATAAAGACGTGTTTGTGAGCATTGGTGGAAAACACACACACACACACACACACACACACACACACACACACACACACACACACTATCCACCTCGGGCAGAGCCGTCGACCCCGGGACCTATCTCCCTCTTCCCATGCCCCCACCTCAATGCGTGCCGGCTAGCTACCTCCCCCCACACATCACTGACCACTACAAACATCTACTTATAGCTTCCGACTGTTTAATGATACACACTGACTGGATACAACTGTCAAAATGATAAATTGTATGATTACAGACCTCACTATCATACAAATATATTACTATTTTATATCACCCTGCGTTCAGATAGTGGTGTATAAACAACTATACTATGGAGTAAAACACTGTGTAATGTGTTTTTATTTGTTATCATAACAAAACCCTTATTTCCTAAGACAAATGGATGATGGAAGAGTGGTTGAGACAATGCTAGTAAGTCTTACTCTCTTGCCCTTGGATGTGGGGAGGGTGGAGGGTAGACGAATGAATGGGAATAATGTAGGGGGGGGGGGGAACTGGGGGTGCGGCGGTGCCACATATACCAACCTGCTCGTCGATCCGGTAGCTCTATTTTTGCTGGAGACTGTACATTAACTTCACGAGACTCCAAGTAAAACTTACTTCTCTATTCTCTCCCCCATCCTTTTATAACTCCTTTTTACTCGATTGTTCTAGGTGCTCCTGTCGACAACAGTTCCACGTCGGAGACATCCACAATAATCCAGACCTTTCTTACATTACATAAAATTCTAAATGCTTTAGCATACAAACGGAAATTAGATCTGAATATTACATAATTTAACAAGCAAACACCAAAACAAAACATTATAGAGAAAAAGAAAATAAACTTTACAGCATAACTTTACAAAATGCCTCTGCTCACAACAGCAGGCTATCTGGCAACTCTGACTAGTACCTAAAAATGCGATGCTTATCAGGAACCTTCCATTACCACCCTGCTAACATTCCTACTTTTTAACACTACCACTTCCCTAGTCCTTTTGTCCCGACAAACCTACAAAATATTTGCAAATAAAATCCTTGATCCTAACAAAATATTTACTTATATACAAAATAGTCCTTTATCTTATCTGGACTTCTCCTATGCTGCTTCTAACGACGTCCCTGCTTCTCCACACGCTCCACTTCTGGAATGACTTGGTCCTCTTCCTTATTCACTTTTTCCCTAGGGAAACTGTCACCATCCTCTTGCACCTCAGCTCCTTTGTCCTCCTCAGCAGCATCGGCTGCTGGTGTGCACAATTCCTCGAGGATGTCCCAGCTGTACTGGCCTGGCCCATGGTACTGCTATAGACTAGTCATGTGTTCCACCTTTAGGCGAGACTTCCTGCTTCCCCAAATCCTTTATGTTACATCCGACAGGTGGTCCATCACATGTAAGGCACATCTCACGGGCCCTGCAGCTTCGATGACTGTCCCTTCTTCCACTGAGGATTGTACAGCCAAACTTTTTCACCACTCTTGAAGCTCATCTTACTTGCCCTGGTATTATACTTGTGCTTCATCACTTCACCTGAAAACTTCAGAGCTCCTCGAACTTGATGGTGTACCTCAGCCAGTGTCCTGAAGATGCTGCACATGGCTGGAGGTGTCAGTAGGCACCTCTTCACCAGGTGGTCTTTAACCGCGGGCATTGTTTTGACCCGACTGCCCCCCCCCCCCGCGGGGGTTCCAGCCAAAATGTAAACAAACTTTAAACCTTTATAACTCTGCACAGAATAAATCTAGAGCGAAAAATAAGGTACCATTAGAAAGTACTAACCTTCGGCTTTGCAATAATGTAGGTTTCATGATTTCGTTGACTATCACTGGATGGGCAGTGCCATTAGAAGTGAGCGATCTGAAATCACTATTTTTCGCTCACACACCATTACCAAATGCCAACCTCATTCTGATAATAATACTGTAAACATATATGAACACTGCACATGCGATAAACACCCACTCTGTGTTCACTGAGGCAGGTAAAAGGCACTGTAATTGCCCGCACTTCACTGCCACATCAGCGGTGTTGTCACTCACACAGCTGGACAGATACTGATGAGTGTTTGGTCAGGAGTGGGGTGGGGGGCCCGGGGGGTGGGAGGTGGGGGCTCGGGGGGTGGGAGGAGGGAGTTGGGGTTCGGCTGGAGAGAAAGAACTTAATAGCTACTCTCCCTTGAAACAATTGGCGCACGGAAACAACGCGCGGTATTCAAAATATTCACAAACATTCCAGAATGACACCCGCGGTTTGGTCCAGTTTTTGCAATGTCATTCTGGGATGACACCCGCGGTTAAAGGGTTAATAGATCAACTGATAATCGTAACTTGTGGCCTGGCTTCAGCTTCTCAGGGGTGTAGCCGGTAGATTCGTGGGATGCAGACTGATATGCCATCAGCAGTTCTGGAAATTTCTGGTCCCATTCCATCTTTCCCTCTACACAGTACTGGGCAAGTTCCTGTCCCAGAGTCCAGCTGAAATTCCCCACCACCCCATATCACTGGACTTAATGAGGTCATCCTGGTCTTGATCCCCAGTAACTTGCAGCACTCAAGGAACACAGCAGACACGAAGTTTCTACACTGGTCTGAATGTAGCTCTTGTGGCATCCCAGAACAATGAAAGACTGCTCAACCAACACCTGAACAACAGTTGCAGCTTCCTGGTCAGGGATGGGATAGGCTTCTGGCCACTTTGTGAAGTAGTCCATGGCAATGCATGTATACTGATTTCCTCTTTCTGTGAGAGGCAGAGGTCCAGCAATGTCCACTGTGACTTTTTCCATTGGTGCACCCACTTGACACAGCTGAAGAGGGACACAACCACGTTTCTTGGGTCCCTTCTTGGCACAGCATATATCACAGGCCCGACATCACTCTTCAACATCCTGATGTATGCCAGTCCAGTAGAACCTAGGTTGCAGCCAACTTAGAGTTTTCGTCACTCCCAGATGCTCACTAGTGATCCGATTATGAGACTCTTCTAAGGCCTCAAACCTCATTTTCTTACGAACCACCAGCTGCAAATACTTGCTGAGGCCATCGCGTGTTTCCCACTGACGCTCCAGTAGTCCGATGTCCAAACTAAGAAGGTCCCATTGACTGCAGTAGCTCTTAGTCACAGGGCTAAGCCTGGAAACCTCTTCCAACGATGGTCACACTGTACTCTGCTGTAGCCACTCTAGCATTGGTTGTAAATTCTTTTCCTCCATCTGCATCCTCTTTAGGTCTTCTTCAGCTGACACTGTCTCTGTCACTGCAGTATGAGGCCTTTCTTGCTACGACTTTCTTTCCCATTACACTGCTTGCAAACTGGGTCACAAGATGAATGACCCGGGCTGTCAGCATTGCCATGTACCCGCCAAGATGGTGCTACAACTCAAAGTTGTGCTGGTCCAGCTTTCTGGGCCGGTGTGCCAGTTATCTCCAGCAGCCTACTTCTCATCCTGTTTTCCTCTTTGGACAACCATAACTGAAGTGTCCCACCTCACCATATGTCCAACACCCTTTACACCCTTTTGTTGCAATTGTAGATTTCCTGGCGCTGTTCTGTTCTTGCTTCTTCTTCCATAAGTAAAATCCCCCTTCTTGTGTCCTGGCTTCTTGCAGAACCAGCAACCTCCTCTGATCTTCTCTTGTTTCCTTTTCCACTTGTAGCAGTTCTTCCTGTGTCCGGGCTTCTCACAATACCAGCAACTTCCTTCAAATTTCTCTGCTTCATGTACCTGCCCCTTTCTTGCCTTGAATCCTGCATTACAACCTGCCTGCAAACTGGATATACTGGACCTGACATAGGACTCAAATTCCACAGCTTGGCTAGTGCTTCTTTCATGCTTCCTGGTTGTGCCTGCTTCACTTGCACTTTCAACTCTGCACTATCAAGAACATCAAAAAACTGGTCCCTAGGAAGAATAGCCAACAGGTAAGCTGCTGCTCAAGGGTACACCTTGTATGCCATACTCTCCAGGTCACGAGCAAGCTGCTGAATGGATTTGTCCCTAGCCTGTACACATGTCCGGAATCTTGGTCTGTAAACTTCAGTCTGGTAAAAGGTACCGTATTTCCACTCCAGCACTTCTACTGGGAACTGAAAACTATTCCTCTCCTCCACTGATATCTGGCAAAGATTTTCCATAGCAGCACCCTTGAAGCTAGTAGAAAGCTGCACCGCCGTCTGTCTATCATCCCAACCATTCTGATCAGCAAGTAAATGAAATTGCACCTGGTAAGCTTCTCAAGATACTTTACCATCAAACTCCTGAGGATTTTTATAATTGGATCCCTAGTATAGCCATGCACTTCACTGGTCTGAGGCCTAAAAACTGGAGCATCATAATTAAGTCCAGGACTCAATACTTCTACATTCTGATTATTCAACCCTGTAATGCTACCTTTAGATTCTTAGGATTCGTCAAGATTCACCATACACTGCCCATTATTTTCTCATGTTCCCTGAACACTAACCTGAGACTAAGCAGTGCAAGATTTCTCAACAGCCTCAGTTCTCTCACTGATTATCTTCAACTGGTCATCTGCATGCTTCAGCTGTTCATCTCCATGCTGTCTGCACTCCTTCACGTTATTGCTCACTTCACACTTCTGCTGCTGCTGTAGCTTAACCCGCCCCATCCCGACCGATTTTTCCACCACTGACTCCCCCCAATCCTGACCAATTTTGGAAAAAAAAATTTTTGGATCAAACCTCCACTTTTGGTGAGAAACATCGAAAATTCATAGAGAAATCGCTCACCTGAGGTTTAAAATACTCGATACAGGTAGCAGTACTCCTTACCTTACTGGGTTTTCTATCAGGCTGGCTCCAAAGAAAACGAGTTCTATGGGAGGGTAACAATTCCACACCACTCATGGTACGAATTTATATGTAGTACGAGAGTATATTGGTTTTCAAACAGTAATATAGGCAATATAAGCATTGTTTCACTCACTAACACATCAACAGACCTGACCTTTTTTGGGGACATTACCTGATCATCATTTCTGACTGTTTCTTCCTCTAATGTTACGTAAACTTTGTCTTCCACACTGTCATCGATTGGGGAATCACTCTGGTCCTGAATTTCGTACCGTGGCACAACATGTCTTTACTGGCCAGGTCACTGGTAACAGGTGGATTGCCGAGACGATGGCGTGCAGGGGGGGGGGAGGTCATGCGGGGTAAGGCGTTGTCCCTGCCTGGGATCTTGTAGAGGAAGGTGTCCCGTGTATACGTACCAAAAATCACGCACGAAAATTGAAAATTGTGCAAATTATGAACCTTGCAATTGTGCAACGTACTGTTATGTCGACAGGTCTAGCTGTGACAAAACATTGCGATGTACCCATACGTCGACGTGACGCCTCGGGTTAACATATACTTCCTCCTTTAACTGTCACTGTTCTTCCTGCATTTCCCCAAAGAAAGCATCTACCTGTCCCTGCATCCTCAGTTGCAACTCCTTCTGTTGCTCCTGTAATGTTCTGGTGCAAGGCGTCACTCCCATGATGAGTTATGTCTCACATTACAATGCATGTTATACATGGGATGTGTTTATTCATATTCAATGAATATGTATAGTAGTGTTGAGATGAATAACCAAATACTGTTGGGTGTAGTGTGGAAGAGAGAGACGGTCCCGGACATTGCCAAGGTTAGCGCTTTTAGACGTAAACAGGGAGATTAGAGGAGGGGTGAGGGAAGGGTATAAATTCTGTATATATCTCAGTCTTGGGGGAACGTATATGTGTTAATACTACATATACTGCTAATACTGCCTTATTGAGATGTATGAAGTGCATTGTAGAGTTGTAACTCACACCTACTCGTGTACATATCTCCATGCATCTGAGAGATAATGGCATCTCTTAATTTGCCGACCTAGGTCGGTTCCCAGGCTAGGCAGCGAGGGCAGTCATATAGCCTTTAGCTCCTCCAAGAAGTAGATGTCTGTTCCATTATCTCTCTTGTCGCAGCTGTATCTTCTGTGGTATGATAAAGAGGGAGAAACACACCTGCTCCTGGTTTTCTGATTCACCTGACACTCTACCTGCTCCTGATCACAGGCTCATCATCATCACCAGTCTCAGCGGCCAGCTGTGGAATTCAGCAGAGTCTACACTGGAACAGTAATGCCTCTTGGAAACATTAATATCGTTCTTTCTGTTCTTCACTTTGAGCTTGTAGTTGTTCACTGAATTCTTGCTGTCCTTCACTTTGAACTTGAAGTTGTTCACTGAGTTCCTTCTGTCCTTCACTTTGTGTTTGTAGTTGTTCACTGAGTTCTTTCTTGGGCTCTTTCTGTCCTTCACTTAACCCCTAACCTCCGCATGTCGGTTGGAGCTGTCAAGAAATCGGTGGCTGGGCAGTGGTGGGTGTCGGTTGGAACCGCACTTGTTTTTGCACCACAGTTTTGAGTGGCTGCCATTTAATGTCATTACTAAAAGCTAGGGAGGGACTCCCACCAGCTGAGCCAACCATACATCAGCCATCTCTGACATTGCCAGGTGTAAGACAATTTTTTCTTAGCCCTTTTCATCTGATTCCGTTCCCGCCTCACGTGGACTTTTTCCTTATCGACCCCTGCCAAGTCTTTTTCCAAGGATACTAGGAAAGGACTGAATGATAGTGCCATGGGGCATGTCTTGGACACCACTGTGCCTAGTTTATCTAGTAATGGAGGAGTTAGCATGTTGATAATGAAGAAAAAATTGGGCCTCATGCTAATCCATGAATACAGTTTACAGTACAAGTACTTCTCGTGCCAGAAATTACTCTTCTTCATTATGTCATTACTCATCGACGTGAGGACGTACAGACCTGGGGTTACTTTTGATTCGCAAAAAGAAGAGGTGGTAAGTAATATGGTCTTTAATTTGTTTCTTTAACTACTATAGTTTCCAAGATATTAATTTTTGAAAACAGGCTATATTTGGAAATATTCCCATAGTGAGAGAACAACAGCACTATAAATAGCCATGTGTTGAGGGGCTAATGCTTGTCATTGTTTACTGAGTTCTTTCTTGAGCTCTTTCTGTCCTTCACTTTGTGCTTGTAGTTGTCCACTTTGTGCACGTAGAAGTTTCATGATTGCAGCCAGAGATGCCTCCTCCTGCCTGGCAAGGCTTTTAGTCGGTACACCTTCTGGCTCAATGTCGAAGATTTGACTTGCTGCAGCACTTTTTTATCCCAACTTCTGACACCACATCTTACGACAGCCACAGGCTCCAACAGTAGTAGTTCAGTAAGGGAAGGACATCGCCCAGTGAATCGTTCCTCGTAGGGTCAGCCTATCAGTGTACACAAGATCAACTCAGGCATTGTAATAACACAGGTTTCTTGTGTCCGTAGTATTTTCCATATAATTACACTGCATGCTTGCCAACTAAACTTCACTGATTTCACAAGTACCGAAGCTACACTAACTTCACGAAACTGCAAGTAAAACTTACTCCTTTATTCTCTCTCCCATCCTTTTATAACCTTCCTTTTTACTCGATTGTTCTAGGTGCTCCTAGCAACAGCAGTTCCAAGTCGGAGACATCCACAGTATTCCAGAGTTTTCTTACATTATGTAGCATTCCAAATGCTTTAGCATAGAAACTAAATTTAAAGTGAACATTACATAATTTAACTAACTATCATCTAAATAAAGCATTGCAGAGAAAGAAAAAATAAATTTTAGTGCATAACTTACAAAATATTTCTGCTCACAGCAGTAAGCCGTCTGGCAACTCTGACTAGTAACTAAAAATGCAAGAATTATCGGGAACCTTCCACTACCACCCAGCTAGCATTTCTGATTCTTAACGTTATTTTATTTGTGACAAGTGGGGGCACCATCCACGCACTCGGTGTAGTGCTGCGTTCAGGTGGCTCTACACTGAATGGCAAGCCAAGTTGTTTCCTGTAACTAAGGGATCCATTTACTATGCTGGGTGGTAGCCATGGAACCAAATGCTTCATTTTTGTCATAAATAAGGAAAATACGATATTGAAGACCTTCCATCTTTTAACATTGCTTAAAAATTTTCATAATATATTACCTCTTTCTACGTGACTGATGCTGACAGCACGAAAAATATCCGGTGGGTATTTTCAACTTTTTGTGGCCAACAACTGGCAAGTGGTCAGATAAATCGTATGGTTGTAGCCAGAATAAAAAACAAGTGTTTGTAGGCGCCATCGCATGAAAATGTTAAGCAACAAATACAGTGTGTTCTTTTAATTAATTCCTGTAGACTTATGGATAAAACCACAATGTCCTGGTGTTATGGTTCAGCCTGGTATGACTGGATATAGCCACCATGCCCTGGTGTTATGGTTCAGCCTGGTATGACTGGATAAAGCCACCATATCCTGATGTTATAGTTCAGCCTGGCATGACTGAATAAAACCACCACGTCCTGGTGTTATGGTTCAGCCAAGTATGACTGGATAAAGCCACCATGTCCTGGTGTTATGGTTCAGCCAAGTATGACTGGAAGCCACTATGTCCTGATGTTATGAGTCAGCCTGGTCTACCTCTCTGTCTCTCTATCTGTTGCCAGAAGCCTTAATCCCGTAAGGGGTGGCCACAAACAAATCACCTCCATGTCACCCTGTCCCCTGTCATTTCATTGTCCTGCTCTCAGCTCACACCCCCCGCTCTCATTTACCTCTCCACTTCATCCCTCCATCTCATCCTTGGCCTCCCCCTCCATCTCCCCCCCCCTACGCCTCACTCACATACACTCTCCTCGTCAATCTCTCACTCTCCATCTTCTCCACACAGCCAAACCACCTCAGTGTTATTCTTCTAATGCTTCCTATCACATCCACATCCACACCACAATGCTCCTTCACTTCCTTATTCGTCAGTCTGTCTCTCCATGTGACTCCACATGCTCCTCTCAAATAACTCATTTCCCCTGTTCTCACTCTTGACTTTTGTCCCTCCAACAAACTCCAAGCTTCATTTCCATACTTTAGAGTTCGTATCACAATACTGCCAAGAAGTAGCTTTTTCACTTCCATGCTCACTTTCCTGTTTCTTATCACTACTTTCAAGGAAGCAGTAACTTTTCTTCCTTGTTGTATCCTTTCAAGCACTTCACCCTCCAAACTTCCATCCTTACTCATCACATTACCCAGGTACTTAAATGTACTCACATTTTCCATTCCAACCTCAGTGTACATTCACTGACTTCCCAGATCATAACTTTACTCTTCCCTACATTCATTTTTAGATTTCGTTTCTTACACACTTTCCCAAACTCATCCACCAAGCCTTGCAGCTCCCCTTCGTCTTCGCTTAACAATACAGTATCATCTGCAAACAAGAGTACAGGGAGTTTCCAAACACTGCCCTCTCTCAGTAGGGCTGCTCCAATATCTACTGCCCTGCCTGATATCTCATTTATTACCCCATCCATGTACAGACTGAACAGCCATGGAGACATGACACATCCTTGCTTCAATCCAACCTTCAGATAGAAAAATTCACTCAGTTCACCATCCACCCGCACTGCAGCCATAGCACCCTCATACATACTCTTCACGGCCTTCAACACCTTCCTATTTACTCCATATATTCTTAATACTTTTCACAATCTTTGTCTATCCACCCTGTCATATGATTTCCCCAAATCCCTGAAGGTCACATACAACTTCTTTCCTTTCTCTAGAAACTTTTCCACTAAAGATCTAAGAAGGAATATCTGAACTACACAACCTCTTCCCTTCCGAAAACCTCCCTGTTCTTCTCCAACTACTTCCTCTGTTATTTCTCTAACTATGTCAATAAGCATCCTACCATATACCTTTCCTATTATACTAAGAAGAGAAATGCACCTATGATTGCCACACACTTCTTTTTCCCATTTTCCTTTGTACAGGGGAATAATCATACCTGACTTCCAATCCTCCGGAACTCTACCTTCCTCCCAGGCCAATCTGCACATCTTCCACATCCATTCTACTACTATCTCTCCCCCATGCTTCATCATTTCACCACACATTCCGTCAATTCCTCGGGCTTTCCCCATTGTGGCTTTCTTCATTGATTACACAACTTCCATCATGCTGATTTCGTCCTCTCTTATCACATCCCTCCTTCTTCCAGCCATTTCCCTGTCACTTTACTTACACTGCTTTCATTCTCTGTGTTCAATAATTCATTAAAGTGTTCCCTCCATATGCTCACTTTTTCTCCCTTCTCCACCAGTAATCTACCATTTTTATCTTTCACTCCCCGACTAACTTTTTTGGCACCCTGTCCAACTCTCCTTACTTCTTTCCAAACATTTTCTAACATTTCCTCCACTTTACACTCAAGTTCCTTCAAAATTCCTCAATCCTCATCCAATCTCTTCCTACTCTCTCTTACTAATATATACCTCTCTCCTCCTCTCTACATATTGTAACTCTCTCTTCGTCTCTCAACTTCTTCCATGCCCCTTTTTGTCATCCACTCACTATATGCTTTCTTCTTTTATGCCAAAGCCTCTTTCACCTCTTCATTCCACCATGCTGTTCCCTGCACCCCCTTTCGTCTTCTCTTTACCCCACACACCACCTCACATGTTGCACAGATTTCTTCTGTGAATATATCTTGTGCACACCTTCCACATCCCCCATCTACTCCAATCCATATTTACCCAGTCGCTCCTCCACTTCCTTCTTATATTCTGCATTTTTCCATCCTCCTGTAACGTTTCCGCCCTCCTTGTATGAACTACTTCTTCCTGTCCTTCCCTTCTTCTATTTCTCCATTTCATTTGGACTTTGATTTGACCACCACCAAGTAGTGGTCAGAAAGTCCACTCCCCCAACCTCCATATAGTCATCCTTTCATCCACACTCACATAATCAATCATTGCCCTCAGTTCATTCCTTTCACCATCTACCCTTCTCCTTAATCGCCACGTATACCTATGGATCATTTTGTGCCTGAAAAGGGTATTGGCTATCACCAGCCCCCTCCCGGCACAAATGTCCACTAAAGCAATGCCATTCTCATCCATCTCTGCAGGCACACCCCACTCACCAACTACTCCATCCACCTTCACATTCCCTATTTTTCCTTTCGAATCTCCAGTCAGAAACACTCTCTCATTCCTTTCAAACTTTTCCATGCACACTTCCACATTTGTCCAGAACTCCTCTCTCACTCTGCTTCCACAATCTTGCGTTGGTGCATACACGCACACAATCGCCCACATTTGTAGTCCAACGTTCAATCTTACCCACACAATCCTTGGGCCAACCTATCCATACTCT
The DNA here is from genome assembly GCF_032717465.1 of Coenobita brevimanus. Classification (NCBI taxonomy): domain Eukaryota; kingdom Metazoa; phylum Arthropoda; class Malacostraca; order Decapoda; family Coenobitidae; genus Coenobita; species Coenobita brevimanus. The sequence goes on from NC_136972.1 coordinate 23,280,962, forward strand.
GTTATATTCTCCTTCCATCTATTACTCACATTACACACTCCTTCTTTTACCCTCTCAATCTCACCTACTCCCGCGCATATACCCCATCCATACTCTCATTCTCTCACACTCTCCCCTCACCATTTAGTTTCAGTTAATCCACATACATCCACTTTCGCACCCTCAAGCACCAGGAAAATCTCTCTTTCACCTCATCGTTTGCACCCCTTACAGTCCATGTAGCTATCCGTACCATGTCCTTTGTTCGATCCTTAATCGTCACCTTTTATGGTCCGAGTCTTCTTGTTCGAATTTTTAGTTAGCTGTTTTCCAGGGAAGGGCACTAACCCTCCGCCAACCCACTTGCTGTCAGTCTGGTATGACTGGATAAAGCCATTATGTCCTGTGTTATAAGTCAGCCTGGTATGAGTGGATAAAGCCACTATGTCCTGATGTTATAAGTCACCCTGGTATGACTGGATAAAGCCACTATGTCCAGGTGTTATGGGTCAGCCTGGTATCACTGGATAAAGCCACTATGTTTTGGTGTTATGGCTCAGCCTGGTAAGACTGGATAAAGCCACTATGTCCAGGTGTTAGAGGTCACCCTGGTATGACTGGATAAAGCCACTATGTCCAGGTGTTATGAGTCAGCCTGGTATGACTGGATAAAGCCCCTATGTTTTAGTGTTATGAGTCAGCCTGGTATGACTGGATAAAGCCACTATGTCCAGTTGTAATGGGTCAGCCTTGTATGCCTGGATAAAAGCATTATATCCTGGTGTTATAGGTCAGCCTAGTATGATAATACTGTAATTGCTACCTGAACAATAACACCAGGCTAAATATGTACTGTTTGTTTGCATTGTTATGTGTACTTTTGGACTGATGTGCATGTGCAAGTCTGATTTCTTCATCATCATCATCATCACCATCATCATCACATTATCAAGATCCTCATTACAATCATCAAGGTCATAATTATATCCTCAAAACAATCACCATGATCATGATCATCATCATTATCATCATCATCATCATCATCATCATCATATCATCACTTCCAGCAACAGGAGCCCCAGCAACAGCAGCAGGAGTATTGTTATTATTATAAAAGCTCACTCATCATTATTTTCTCTTTCGAAACCATGCAATCTGATATGAATTAATAAAGATTCATTAAGCTCCTATTGTCAATAGTTTTATCGACATGTCTCGTCTCCTGCACACACACACACACACACACACACACACACACACACACACACACACACACATATATATGCACTCTGTTACGGAACAGAGAAAGATAACGTACACTTTAAGTGAGAATGCTAAAAATCACTACTGTCCCGTAAAGTTCCAGGTTCAAAACAAAAGAGTTAGGTAAAATTACAAGTTAAAGTTTAATGCTTAAATTAACAACAAAACATTCAGGACTCATAAGGATAATGTAATGGCAAATAAACAGGTTAAATATATGGTTAACTGCAATAGCCTCTATTAACACGAAATTAGCAAGAGTAAATTTATCTAAGTCAGCCCTGATAAAATGAGATACCAGACAATACTCGGTGAATGCCAGATAAATAATTACAGATACAAACTATTATCAAAAATAACTGACATAAAGAACCCTACATGAATTACAAAAACTTCACTAGGCCTACAAATTAAACTTATGCTATACAGTACAAGAAAAAATGCAACAACAGTTATACTCAAATTACACACAGCTGCTAGATGGTTGGAGACTTCTTGAGCACTCACAATAATAATAATTGTACAGGGGAGGACAGAGATGTGAACAAAATGAGGAGCAGATCTAAGTGGCAATGATGCAGAGACTGAGCTCATTATATAGGGGCCGGCAGAGCCTGACACAACTTGTAAGAGGGACGCGCAAATGAAGCCATGGGGACATAGAGTTGACAATCCCGCTCTGGACAACAGAGAGAACGACTTACTCTACTATAACGGTAGAAGGGGGGGACTGAGGCAGAACACGCTCGTGATCAAACATGCAGCATACTGTGCGTTAAAATTACACAAAGGATGATGAAATCATAGGCTATGTAACACCTCCCCACAAAGAAAAAAGAAATTTACAAAGGAAATTTCTTATTACTCTAAAACAATCTGTACATGGCATTACAGAACATGCAAATGTCTTTCCTAATGTTACAAAACATGAGATCTCCCTAGCACGTTCAGTCATAGGTACTTGCCAGTATCCCTTTAACAAATCAAACTTACTTATGTACCTAGCCTTTCCGATCTTGTCTATGCAATCTTCCACACGAGGGAGAGGGTAAGTGTCTGTTTTAGTTATCTGATTAACACGTCTGTAGTCGATGCAAAGCCTCTGTGACCCACCTGGCTTAGGGATTAGAGTGACAGGAGAACTCCACTCGCTCTGACAGGGCTCAATCATCTTGTGGTCCAACAGGTAGCCAAGCTCCTTCTGGATGAGAGGAACTTTCACTGGGTTCACACGGTAAGGAGGCAATTTAATTGGCTTTGCGTCTCCAACATCGACATCATGCATCAACACAGTGGTTCTTCCTGGAGTGGTTCTTCCTGGAGTAGCACGGAACACTTGCGGGTACTCCTGCAGTAATGCCGAAAACTCCTGCCTTTCCTTGGGTGGTAGATGAGAAAGCTTAGTCTGGAGATCATTCATGATATCAGGATTCTTCCCCAAACTATCACTCAGGCTCATACTGCATGGGAGAGCTTCACTTGCAGACTCGGGTGGAACAGCTACAGTGCAGACTGGATTATTTTCGTCCCGCCTGTGATATAACTTTAGCATGTTGATGTGACATAGTTGCTTGTTCTTTCTACGATCTGGTGTGGCGATGACATAGTTGACATCACTGAGTTTCTTCTCCACGAAATAAGGACCACTAAACTTGGCTTGAAGAGGTTGCCCATGAACTAGTAGCAGAATCAAAACCTGATCTCCTGGCTGAAAGTGGCGTAACCTGGACTTCTTGTCATACCAAGTCTTCATCTTCTCCTGAGCAGCTCCTAAATTCTCTCTCGCCAGCTGTAAAGCAGTGGACAGCAGTTCTTTGAACTTCATCACATACTCCAGCAGGTTGACGTCATCTTCCTCCGACAGCCAGCATTCCTTGAGTAACTTAAGGGGTCCTCTTACTTCATGGCCAAACAGTAGTTCAAAAGGTGAGAAGCCCAGTGATTCATTTGGAGATTCTCTTGCAGCAAACACAACGAATGGAAGACCTTTATCCCAGTCTTTCTGATGTTCCAAACAGTATTTCTTGAGCATCGATTTGAGTGTTTGATGATATCTCTCCAACGCTCCTTGGGTCTGGGGATGGTAAGCTGAAGACGTGATCTGGGTGATGCCCAACTCTTTCAGAGACTGCTTGAAAACGTTTGACATGAAATTACTTCCCGGTCTGACTGTACCTCCTTAGGCAGACCAAACTTTGTGAAGAACCCCAGCATTTCCTTAACCACGTTCTTTGCTGAGATATTTCTAATGGAATGGCTTCAGGATAACGAGTAGCCATATCAATCATGGTCAACACATAAGAAAATCCTGAAGAAGTCTTAGGAAGAGGGCCCACAATATCCACCAACACACGGGTGAAAGGCGCCTCAAAAGGAGGAATGGGAACTAGAGGTGCAACCTTTTCGGTCTGATTACACTTCCCCACAACTTGACAGGTGTGACAAGACTTACAATACCAGGAAACATCCCTGAAGATACCTGGCCAGTAGAAGTGTTTCAAAATGCGTGCCACAGTCTTCCTCACTCCAAGGTGTCCTGCCAAACTGGAATCATGAGCCACTCTAATGATATCCTGCCTACAAACACGAGGGATGACAACTTGATGTACAACCTCCCATTCACAGTCGGCTGTTGCTGTTGGGGGTCTCCACTTCCTCATAAGTACTCCTGACTTTACATAATAACAAGTAGAAGCACCGGCTGACTCTTCTTCACTGTAAGCAGAGTTAGCTAGACCTTTCAACTCAGGGTCAGCAACCTGCAACTCAACCAACTCTTGACGAGACAAATTATCAACACTACGGGGTACTGCCTCATCTGGTGAGTGGTCCAAATTAGCAAGAAAAGTGTCAGCTAGGATAACATCATCATCATCATTATCCTCTAAATCACCAGTAACTTTAGACTTAGCCCTAGTGACAGCACATGCAGGGAACACATCAGGGACATCACAATCCTGGGACGCAGCCACTGGCTCACTAGACAACTGAGGAGCTGGACACACTTGACTTCCACCAATATCATTTCCAAGTAAGAAAGTTACACCTGACATTGGGAGTGTCTCAACCAACCCAACCATAACGGAACCATTAACAAAACCAGACTCTAAATTCACTCTGCACAGAGGGACAGAGAAGTAATTATTTCCTACACCTTGTAAGATTACAGTTTCATCAGAGGAATTAACATTAGAGCCTAGAACACTGGTCAGCATAAGGGATTGGCAAGCACCTGTATCACGATATATTTTAACTGATTTCCTGTCATTACTGTCCAGAGGACTGACAAAACCATCAGACAGGAAATTAGCACATGAACTCTTGAGAGTGTCACCCACGTTACTGCTCAAAAGAGGAGCTCCATCCTGAGAATTTAAGTTACCCCTCAAAGCAGGTTCAGTTAACTCAGTTAAAGAATTCTGGGAACTCTCAAGAGTGGACACTAGACCAATTGACTGAATATTTAAAGACTCCTTTTTTGTTCACATCACGCTGTCTCCTGAAACATTTCTCCGTAGTATGACCAAGCTTACTACAATAAGTATATTTACTTTTCTGAAATCTAGAGGTGAAGCTGGTATTTACTTCCTGAGAAACATCATCCTTATTCTCTTTCCTGTTACCTGTACTCTGAGTAGAGGCAACGTACTTACTCTCAGCTTTCCCTTTTTCTCTAGAATATCTCTTGTGAGTGAGAACATACTCATCAGCTAAAACTGCAGCATCAGACAAATTATCTATTCTTTTCTCATCAAGATATAGGCTTACATCTTTACTAATACACCTTTTGAAGTCCTCCAGCAAAATCATCTGCTTAAATTTACCAAAATCAGAATCCACATTCTTAGAATTTAACCACTGCTCTAACAAATCTTCTTTGATTTTTGCATACTCAACATGGGATTGCTTATCTTGCTTGTAAGTTGTCCTAAATTTTACTCTATAGGCTTCAGGAACAAGCTCATAGGCCTTAAGAATCAAGCTCTTAACTACATCATAATTATCAGACTGATCCTGAGGCAAAGATGCATAAGTCACTTGAGCTTTACCGGTGAGAACAGTTTGAAGGAGTACTGGCCAATACTCCTTAGGCCAATTAAAACCTGTAGCTACCCTCTCAAACAACTGAAAATACTTTGTTAAATCAGATTCATTAAAAGGAGGGACAAGTTTAACATTTTTAGGCACATCAAAACCATCAGAGCTAGATGATCCAGTTCCACCTTGTTTCATGCGATACTCATGGTCTGCCTGAATCCTAGCAATTTCAACTTGTGCCTCAGCCTCTTTAGAACGGGCCTGAAATTCAGCCTCCTTAGCACGAGACTCCTGCAGGGCTAGCTGTAACTTAGCTAATTCAATGTGCGTTTGCTCATTTGGAGGAGTTACATTAAACAAGCTTTCATTAATCATGTCAACAATTTGATCTTTAGAATGATGAGAGCGAACAGCAATTCCCAATTGTTGAGCAACAAGCTTAAGTTCATTCTTTGTTCTGTTTTCTATATCACACACTGTTTGCACATTTGACGAAAAATCCCTGGCTTCATCAAGTGTAGAAATAGTAGCCATCATGAATATATCACAGTCACAAAATATCAAACAATATCCTTATGATAATATCCTGAATATCCTGGCGAGGTCGCCAAATTTATGTTACGGAACAGAGAAAGATAACGTACACTTTAAGTGAGAATGCTAAAAATCACTAATGTCCCGTAAAGTTCCAGGTTCAAAACAAAAGAGTTAGGTAAAATTACAAGTTAAAGTTTAATGCTTAAATTAACAACAAAACATTCAGGACTCATAAGGATAATGTAATGGCAAAATAAACAGGTTAAATATATGGTTAACTGCAATAGCCTCTATTAACACGAAATTAGCAAGAGTAAATTTATCTAACTCAGCCCTGATAAAATGAGATACCAGACAATACTCAGTGAATGCCAGATAAATAATTACAGATACAAACTATTATAAAAGAATAACTGACATAAAGAACCCTACATGAATTACAAAAACTTCACTAGGCCTACAAATTAAACTTATGCTATACAGTACAAGAAAAAATGCAACAACAGTTATACTCAAATTACACACAGCTGCTAGATGGTTGGAGACTTCTTGAGCACTCACAATAATAATAATTGTACAGGGGAGGACAGAGATGTGAACAAAATGAGGAGCAGATCTAAGTGGCAATGATGCAGAGACTGAGCTCATTATATAGGGGCCGGCAGAGCCTGACACAACTTGTAAGAGGGACGCGCAAATGAAGCCATGGGGACATAGAGTTGACAATCCCGCTCTGGACAACAGAGAGAACGACTTACTCTACTATACCGGTAGAAGGAGGGGACTGAGGCAGAACACGCTCGTGATCAAACATGCAGCATACTGTGCGTTAAAATTACACAAAGGATGATGAAATCATAGGCTATGTAACAACTCATACACATGCACGCGCATATAGGATAAAAGAGTATCTTATTCTCAAAACCTTATCTTTTCAGTTGAATACTTTGATCACGTGGAGGAAATGACGTTTGTGTGTGTGTGTGTGTGTGTGTGTGTGTGTGTGTGTGTGTGTGTTCTTACCTACCTAATTGTTCTTACCTAATTGTATCTTTACAGGAATGAGTCAAGCTCGTACTGTCCCATGTCTTAAACCATATTTATCGTACATATCCTTAAATTTGTGAATTGTTTTGGCACACACTATTTCATTCGGTAGTGCATTCCATTGATCAATTGCTCTGTTTGGGAAACTGAATTTCCTTACGTCTTAATCACCTCTCTTCTTATGCAGTTTTTTGCAGTGTCCTCTTGCTGAAGCTTCTCCACATGTTAAGTAATCATTTAAGTCTATTTTCTCCTTCCCTGATATGCACTTATATAGCATTATCATGTCACCTCTTTTCCTTCGCTCCTGTAGTGTTGGTAGATTCAGTTTATTTAGTCTTTCTTCGTAGCTTAGGTCCCTTAAGCTTAGTATCCATCTTGTAGTAGCCCTTTGAACTTTTTCAATCTTGTCTATGTGCTTTTTGAGATGAGGACTCCAGACTACTGATGCATATTCCAGGGTTGGTCTAATGAATGATGTTATTATCCTTCTTAGCATGTCTTCATTTATGTATGTGAATGCTATTCTCACATTTGCAAGCAGTGTATACATGTTCCGTACCTTCTCGCTGATGTGGTCAGCCGGAGATAGTTTGTTATTGATAATCACACCTAGGTCTTTCTCTCTTTCTGATGTGTATTGGGTTTTATTTCCTAACTTATATTCCCAATCAGGTCTTTTTCCACTTTTACCAAACTTGATTACACGACACTTGTCCACATTGAATTCCATTTGCGATGTATTACTCCATTCATGAAGTTTATTTAATTCTTCTTGTAGCTCTTTACAAGAGTCTGTGTTAGTAATTCTCCTTTGTATTTTTGCATCATCTGCAAACACATTCAGATAGCTCTCATTTCCAGTGTTACTGTTTATATCATTTATATACACTAAAAACATGATTGGTGCCAGCACTGAACCCTGTGGTACTCCACTAGTCACTTCTTTCCATGATGAGAAGTTTCCTCTTAGTACTGTTCTCATTTCTCTTTTTATGAGAAAGTCTTGCATCCAACAAAACAGTTTGCCTCGAATTCCTCCTTGATGGTACAGTTTCCATAAAAGTCTTTGGTGTGGTACTGTGTCAAAAGCTTTCTTGAAATCTAAATAGATACTGTCCACCCATCCTTCCCTTTCCTGTATTGTGTTTGTTACTCTGTCATAGGAGCTAAACAGATTAGTAACACATGATTTTCCTTTTCTGAAATCAAACTATCTTTCTGTTATCATACTGTGTTCTTCTAGATGATTTACCCAAGCTTTTCTTATAAGCTTTTCTAATACCTTGCTTACAACACTGGTCAGTGATACTGGTCGGTAGTTGAGTGGATTTTGTCTATTTCCTTTCTTGAATAAGGGGACAATATTTGCTTTTTTCCAAATATCAGGTAGTTTACCTTGACTCAAGGATTTCTTGAAAATTAAAAATAATGGTTTACTTAACTCCTTTGCAAATTCTCGTAGTACCCAACATGAAATTTCATCAGGACCACTTGCTTTTCCTCTGTCTAATCTACTTAACTCCTCCTGTATTACTTTTTCTGCTATTTGTATATCTGGTAGTATGTGTGGACATGCATGTTCCACGAAGTCCCTCTTAAAATTTTTTTCTTCTGTAAAAACTAATTGGAAACTCTTATTTAGTGCTTCACAAATATCTTTCTCTTGTGTATAAGTGATTCCCTCGTCCGTAATGGATTGTATTATATCTTTTATTTTGGTGTTGCTTCTGATATAGCTGTAAAACAGCTTTGGTTGATCACTACTTTTATTTATTATACAGCATCCTCCTCAAACTGTTTCTGGTCTTCCCTCCTTATTCTTGTATAATCGTTTCTTGCCTGTTTGTAATTATTAAACGCCCTTTCACTATTCTGTATTCTGTATCTATTTCACAACAAATCTCTTCTTTCTTTTGATTTTTTACATTCTGTATTGAACCATTTCTGTATTTTCTTATCTGCTTCTTTGTGCTGTGAGATGTACTTCTGGACTCCTATTTCATAAAATTCACAGAATTTTTTATATACAGCAATTAAATCTTGTCCTCTAAGCTCATTTTCCCAATCAACTTCTAAGAAATACTTCTTTAGGTCTTGATAATTTCCCTTTTTATAGTTTAGGCTCTTTTTGTAACTGTCATTGCTGTTTACTATGTCATATGCTATCCTAAAGTTATAATTTAGTACTGCATGATCGCTTTTGCCGAGTGGAGGGTGATATATTAAACTGTCAATATCATTTTCTTGCCTAGTAAATATTAGATCTAGCACTGAAGGTACATCAAGTCCTCTTTTTCTGGTGGTTTCCGTCATGTTGCGTTAGGAAAACTCTTGCACGAGATCCAGGAGCTTTTGGTCCCAACAGCTTTCTTGGCTAATTATATCTAGAGTATTCCAATTTATATTTGTATTGAAATCCCCAGTTAGTATAATTCTTTCCGATTTCTCTTCCATTTTATGTAGTAATGATCTTAAACTCTGAATTGTACTCTCTGCCAGGTCCTCATATTCGTCTTTTTCCCATGTGTTTGATCTGGGTGGCATGTACAAATTGGCTACAATTACTTTACCTTCAGAAGTGTTGATCTCTACTGCAATCAGTTCTACTTGTGATGGTATATCTAGTTTTATTTCATTGACTTTTTGATTTTTCTTAATTAATATTATAATTCCTCCTCCTTTTTTTAAATTTCTGTCTCTTCTCCATATATTGTATTCCTCTAAGTTTAGTATGTCATTGGATATCCTTGGTGTTAATTTTGTGTCAGTTAGGCATATTATTTGTGGTTCATTTTCTCTGACATAATCATTCATCTCTAGTAATTTAGATACCATTCCATCCACATTTGAGTACATCAACTTTATCATCTTGTTTATATACTTGTCATGACATGGTTCTACTACCTTCCTCTTTTTTATTCCATCCTGTTTGTGTACCACTTTCGTACCTGCAATCCTATTACTTTGTAAAAAAATTTCTTCTTCTCCTCTTCTGATCTTCCCTCATTTTTTGTTTTTACTTCCTCCCTTTTCTCTTTCAGTAATTCCAGTTCCTCTTGTGTTAGGCATCTTTTTATCCATACATTTTTGAACTCCTCTTTTTCCATAAGATTCTTTGCATTTTTAAGTATCTCTTCCACAGTGTTTACACTCTGGAAAGTCACCTTTAGAGGTCTTGTCTTGCTTTTCTCGTATTTCCCTAACCTTTTGTGTTCCTCTATGTCTTTACTACAGATTTTCTCTGATCCTTCTTTCAGTAAGCTCATTACATTTGTCATCTCCTTTTTGTCTCTTGTGATCTTGTTTTTTACTTCTTCCTCTTCTATACCAGTGATTACTATAGATTTCTTTATATCTACTGAATATCTGACTAACTTTGGATTGTTTTGGATTATTCTTTTCACTTCCTTTTTAATGCTTATTTCCTCCACCCTTGTTTCTAAGTCTTTCTTTACTTTCACCATTTCAGCATACGTGGTTTCCACATCATTTTTGTAGCTTTGCACAGCTTCATTCACCTGTGTTATCTTCTTCTCAATATCACTGCTCTGGTCAATAAGACTGCTTACTTGCCTAATTGTCTCTGTGTCATTTTTGAACTCTTCCATAACACTCTCGTGATTGACTACTGTACTTGCCATTTCACTCATTTTCTTCCTAAGTGTACTCAATTCCACTGTTAGTTCACTGATGGTTGTGTCTTTCTTATTGGCCTCCCTTCCTAGTTTTTCTATTTCTTCCTTTTGCAAGTGCATCTGCTTCTTTATTTCATCAATTTCATTTTCAAAAGCCATTTCTAGTTTGTGTACACGTTCACCAGTCTATTGTGAGTCTCCACTTCAACCAGTTCTTGGTAGAAATCATCATTTTGCTTTTTACCTTTATCCCTTTTCTTTTCCAAATTTGCTTTACTAAAGTATGTATCCATTTTGCAATACTAAAAGAACAGAGTATGTACTTACAGAGTATGTACACTTTCCCCATGTTGCTGTACTCTAAACAAACCTCAGCTGACTCAGAGCATTTTTTCCTCTTGGTTCTCTTTGCTGTTTGAACAAGTCTTGTTTAAACTTATTATTTTTTCCTTTTAATAATGAAAAGTCATTTAGTCTAACCTGGTACAGAGCTTGACTCAGACAAAAATACTAATTTAGGTAATGCCACTGTCCGTGTTGGTTCGGTACGGAGCGCCGATGTCGGACGTCTGCCTCGATTGACTCCCTCTGTGTGTGTGTGTGTGTGTGTGTGTGTGTGTGCGTGTGTGTGTGTGTGTGTGTGTGTGTGTGTGTGTGTGTGTTTATGTGTGTGTGGGTGTGGGTATGTGTGTGGGTGTGCGGGTGTGTGGGTGTGTGTGTGTGTGTGTGTGTGTGTGTGTGTGTATGTGTGTGTCTGTCTGTCTGTCTGTCTGTCCATCTGTCTGTCTGTGTGTGTGTGCATGTGTTTTTGTGTTTGTGTGTGTATGTGTGAGCGCGTGTTTGTATGTGTGTCTGTGTGTGCATGTGTGTGTGTTCTTACCTAATTGTTCTTACCTAATTGTATCTTTGCAGGAATGAGTCAAGCTCGTACTGTCCCGTGTCTTAAACCATATTTATCGTACATATCCTTAAATTTGTGAATTGTTTTGGCACACACTATTTCATTTGGTAGTGCATTCCATTGATCAATTGCTCTGTTTGGGAAACTGAATTTCCTTACATCTTTATCACCTCTCTTCTTATGCAGTTTTTTGCAGTGTCCTCTTGCTGATGCTTCTCCATATGTTAAGTAATCATTTATGTCTATTTTCTCCTTGCCTGATATGCACTTATATAGCATTATCATGTCACCTCTTTTCCTTCTCTCCTGTAGTGTTGGTAGATTCAGTTTATTTAGTCTTTCTTCGTAGCTTAGGTCCCTTAAGCTTGGTAGCCATCTTGTAGCGGTCCTTTGAACTTTTTCAATCTTGTCTATGTGCTTTTTGAGATGAGGACGCCAGACTACTGATGCATATTCCAGGGTTGGTCTAATGAATGATATTATTATCCTTCTTAGCATGTCCTCATTTATGTATGTGAATGCTATTCTCACATTTGCAAGCAGTGTATACATGTTCCGTACCTTCTCGCTGATGTGGTCAGCCGGAGATAGTCTGTTATTGATAATCACACCTAGGTCCTTCTCTCTTTCTGATGTGTATAGGGTTTTATTTCCTAACTTATAATCCCAATCAGGTCTTTTTCCACTTTTACCAAACTTGATTACACGACACTTGTCCACATTGAATTCCATTTGCGATGTATTACTCCATTCATGAAGTTTATTTAATTCTTCTTGTAGCTCTTTACAGGAGTCTGTGTTAGTAATTCTCCTTTGTATTTTTGCATCATCTGCAAACATATTCAGATAGCTCTCATTTCCAGTGTTACTGTTTATATCATTTATATACACTAAAAACATGATTGGTGCCAGCACTGAACCCTGTGGTACTCCACTAGTCACTTCTTTCCATGATGAGTAGTTTCCTCTTAGTACTGTTCTCATTTCTCTTTTTATGAGAAAATCTTGCATCCAACAAAACAGTTTGCCTCGAATTCCTCCTTGATGGTACAGTTTCCATAAAAGTCTGTGGTATGGTACTGTATCAAAAGCTTTCTTGAAATCTAAATAGATACTGTCCACCCATCCTTCTCTTTCCTGTACTGTGTTTGTTACTCTGTCATAGTAGCTCAACAGATTAGTAACACATGATTTTCCTTTTCTGAAACCAAACTGTCTTTCTGTTATCATGTTCTTCTAGATGATTTACCCAAGCTTTTCTTGTAAGCTTTTCTAATACCTTGCTTACAACACTGGTCAGTGATACTGGTCGGTAGTTGAGTGGATTTTGTCTATTTCCTTTCTTGAATAAGGGGACAATATTTGCTTTCTTCCAAATATCAGGTAGTTTACCTTGGCTCAATGATTTCTTGAAAATTAAAAATAATGGTTTACTTAACTCCTTTGCACATTCTCGTAGTACCCGACATGAAATTTCATTAGGACCACTTGCTTTTCCTCTGTCTAATTTACTTAACTCCTCCTGTATTACTTTTTCTGCTATTTGTATATATGGTAGTATGTGTGGACATGCGTGTTCCACATAGTCCCTCTCAAAATATTTTTCTTCGGTAAAAACTAATTGGAAATTCTTATTTAGTGCTTCACAAATATCTTTCTCTTGCGTATAAGTGATTCCCTCGTCCGTAATGGATAGTATTATATCTTTTACTTTGGTTTTGCTTCTGATGTAGCTGTAAAACAGCTTTGGTTGATCATTACTTTTATTTATTATATCCTCCTCAAACTGTTTTTGGGCTTCCTTCCTTATTCTTGTATAATCGTTTCTTGCCTGTTTGTAATTATTATACGCCCTTTTACTGTTGTGTCTTCTGTATCTATTCCACAACAAATCTCTTCTTTCTTTTGATTTTTTACATTCTGTATTGAATCATTTCTGTATTTTCTTATCTGCTTCTTTGTGATGTGGGATGTACTTCTGGACTCCTATTTCATAAAATTCACAGAATTTTTTATATACAGCATTTAAATCTTGTCCTCTAAGCTTATTTTCCCAATCAATTTCTAAGAAATACTTCTTTAGGTCTTGATAATTTCCCTTTTTATAGTTTAGGCTCTTTTTGTAACTTTCATTGCTGTTAACTATGTCATATGCTATCCTGAAGTTGCAATTTAGTACTGCATGATCGCTTTTGCCGAGTGGAGGGTGATATATTAATCTGTCAATATCATTTTCTTGCCTAGTAAATATCAGATCTAGCACTGAAGGTACATCGAGTCCTCTTTTTCTGGTGGTTTCCCTCACATGTTGCATTAGGAAAAACTCTTGGACGAGATCCAGGAGCTTTTGGTCCAAACAGCTTTCTTGGCTAATTATATCTAGAGTATTCCAATTTATATTTGTATTAAAATCTCCAGTTAGTATAATTCTTTCCGATTTCTCTTCCATTTTATGTAGTAATAATTTTAAACTCTGAATTGTCCTCTCTGCCAGGTCCTCATAATCGTCTCTTTCCCATGTGTTTGATCTGGGTGGCATGTACAAATTGGCTACAATTACTTTCCCTTCAAATGTGTTGATCTCTACTACAATCAGTTCTACTTGTGAGGGTATACCTAGTTTTATTTCATTGACTTTTAGATTATTCTTAGTTAATATTATAATTCCTCCTCCCTTTTTTAAATTTCTGTCTCTTCTCCATATATTGTATTCCTCTAAGTTTAGTATGTCATTGGATATCCTTGGTGTTAATTTTGTGTCAGTTAGGCATATTATTTGTGGTTCATTTTCTCTGACATAATCATTCATCTCTAGTAATTTAGATACCATTCCATCCACATTTGAGTACATCAACTTTATCATCTTGTTTATACACTTGTCATGACATGGTTTTACTACCTTCCTCTTTTTTATTCCATCCTGTTTGTGTACCACTTTCGTACCTGCAATCCTATTACTTTGTAAAAAATATTTGCTCTTCTCCTCTTCTGATCTTCCCTCATTTTTTGTTTTTGCTTCCTCCCTCTTCTCTTTCAGTAATTCCAGTTCCTCTTGTGTTAGGCATCTTTTTATCCATACATTTTTGAACTCCTCTTTTTCCATAAGATTCTTTGCATTTTTTAGTATCTCCTCCACAGTGTTTACACTCTGGAAAGTCACCTTTAGAGGTCTTGTCTTGCTTTTCTCATATTTCTCTAACCTTTTGTGTTCCTCTATGATTTTACCACAGATTTCCTCTGATATTCTTTCAGTAAGCTCATTACATTTGCCATCTCCTTTTTGTCTCTTGTGATCTTGTTTTTTACTTCTTCCTCTTCTATACCAGTGATTACTATAGATTTGTTTATATCTACTGAATCTCTGACTAACTTTGGATTGTTTTGGATTATTCTTTTCACTTCCTGTTTAATGCTTTTTTCCTCCACCCTTGTTTCTAAGTCTTTCTTTACATTCACCATTTCAGCATACGTGGTTTCCACATCATTTTTGTAGCTTTGCACAGCTTCATTCACCTGTGTTATCTTCTCTTCAATATCACTGCTCTGGTCAATAAGACTGCTTACTTGCCTAATTGTCTCTGTATTATTTTTGAACTCTTCCATAACACTCTCGTGATTGACTACTATACTTGCCATTTCACTCATTTTCTTCCTAAGTGTACTCAGTTCCACTGTTAGTTCACTGATGGTTGCGTCTTTCTTGTTGGCCTCTCTTCCTAGTTTTTCTATTTCTTCCTTTTGCAAGTGCATCTGCTTCTTTATTTCATCAATTTCATTTTTGAAAATCATTTCTAGTTTGTGTACACGTTCAACCAGTCTATTGTGAGTCTCCACTTCAACCAGTTCTTGGTAGAAATCATCATTTTGCTTTCTACCTTTATCCCTTTTCTTTTCCAAATTTGCTTTACTAAAGTATGTGTCCATTTTGCAATACTAAAAGCACAGTGTAGTTACTGTACATTCCCTGGGACAGTTGTAGTCTAAACAAACCTCAGCTGACTGAGCCATTCTTGCGTCTCTTGGTTCTCTTTTCTGTTTGAACAAGTCTTGTTTAAACTTATTATTTTTTTTTCTTTTAAGAATGAAAAATCATTTAGCCTAACCTGGTACAGAGCTTGACTCATATAAAGATACTAATTTAGGTAATGCCACTGGCCGTGCTGGTCGGTACGTAGCGCCGACGTCGCACGTCTGCTACCTCTGACTCCCACGGTGTGTGTGTGTGTGTGTGTGTGAGTGGGTGGTGGGTGTGAGTGCATGTGTTTGCGCGTGTTTGTGTGTCTGTGCGTGTGTTTTTACGTGTGTTTCTGTGTTTCTGTGTGTATGTATGTGTATGTGCGCGAGCGTGTTTGTGCTGTATATGAGTCCGAGTGTGTGTGTGTGTGTGTGTGTGTGTGTGTGTGTGTGTGTGTGTGTGTGTGGTGTGTGTGTGTGTGTGTGTGTGTGTGTGTGTGTGTGTGTGTGTTCTCTTCTACTTGTGACTCGCTTGCTATCAATAACAAACAGGCGTGCGAGCTACATAATATTTCGCACTTACCTCCTGATACACACATGGCGAGGCGGCGACACTGCATTCGCGATAAACAAATGGTGCAAGAATTACGTCGGGATTTCGATATCACCAAAAAATCCAGATGAAGCAATAGAGCAGAAAAGGAGTTGCTGTAATTTAGCTGGCTTGTGTCATGTCATACTTGCCTTGAGAACAGGGTGATGAGAGATGATATGGGACTATATGTAAAGTACTGTCATCTTTAGCTTCGTATCTCTCCTGCTCCACCGCCTTCCTTACCCCTCCCCTCTTCGTCTCCTGACACACAGGTCTTCCCTCTAGCATTCTCTCTCTCTCTCTCTCTCTCTCTCTCTCTTTTCCTCCAGCCCTCCATTTCCGCTCCAGTTACATCACTCACTTTCTTCTCTCTTGCCTCTATCTCATCCCTTCCCCTCCCCTCACCCCTACTCTCCCTCATCAACCCCCATTCCCTGTCCCCCGCCATTTCTACTTTTACTCACTTCCTCCCCCCCCCCCACTAAGTTAATCCTCACTCATTTCCTAATCCTGGCTCTCCTCTCTCACTTTTTCATTTCTTTTATATCTCACGTCATCTACTGCTACCATGTTTCTCTTCTCATCCCCTCATATCTCCTCACTTCCATTTCTTTTTATTAGTTTTTTCCTCTCACCCCTCCCTTTCATCCTCTTTCTGCTTTACCACCATCTCTCATTTCCTTCTCAAACATTTATCATTACTTCCTCCTCCTCTCTTCTTTCCTCCTCTTACCTCTTCTTCTCTATACTATCGTCATCTCCTCTCTCTTTCCCTTAAGATGATAGTACTTTACATATAGTCCCATATAATTTCTTATTACCCTGTTCTCAAGGCAAGTATGACATGACACAAGGCAGCCAAATTACAGCAACTCCTTTTCCGTTTTATTGCTCCATCTGGATTTTTGGTGGTATCGAAATTCCGACGTAATTCTTGCATCATTTCTTTATCGAGAATGCAGTGATGCCGCCTCGCCATGTGTGTATCAGGAGGCAAGTGCAAAATATTATGTAACTCGCACGCCAATTTGTTACTGATAACAGGCAAGTCACAGGTAGAATGGAACACACACACACACACACACACACACACACACACACACACACACACACACATACACACACACACACACACAAACACACACACACACAGTGTTGAAAGCAAGGTATTAGAAAAGCTTATAAGAAAAGCTTGGGTAAATCATCTAGAAGAACACAGTATGATAACAGAAAGACAGTTTGGTTTCAGAAAAGGAAAATCATGTGTTACTAATCTGTTTAGCTACTATGACAGAGTAACAAACACAATACAGGACAGGGAAGGATGGGTGGACAGTATCTCTTTAGATTTCAAGAAAGCTTTTGACAGTACCACACCAAAGACTTTTATGGAAACTGTACCATCAAGGAGGAATTCGAGGCAAACTGTTTTGTTGCATGCAAGACTTTCTCAAAAAAAGAGAAATGAGAACAGTACTAAGAGGAAACTACTCATCATGGAAAGAAGTGACTAGTGGAGTACCACAGGGTTCAGTGCTGGCACCAGTCATGTTTTTAGTATATATAAATGATATAAACAGTAACACTGGAAATGAGAGCTATCTGAATGTGTTTGCAGATGATGCAAAAATACAAAGGAGAATTACTAACACAGACTCTTGTAAAGAGCTACAAGAAGAATTAAATAAACTTCATGAATGGAGTAGTACATGGCAAATGGAATTCAATGTGGACAAGTGTCATGTAATCAAGTTTGGTAAAAGTGGAAAAAGACCTGACTGGGATTATAAGTTAGGAAATAAAACCCTATACACATCAGAAAGAGAGAAAGACCTAGGTGTGATTATCAATAACAGACTATCTCTGGCTGACCACATCAGCGAGAAGGTACGAAAAATGTATACACTGCTTGCAAATATGAGAATAGCATTCACATACATAAATGAAGACATGCTAAGAAGGTAATAACATCATTCATTAGACCAACCCTGGAATATGCATCAGTAGTCTGGAGTCCTCATCTCAAAAAGCACATAGACAAGATTGAAAAAGTTCAAAGGCCGCTACAAGATGGATACCAAGCTTAAGGGACCTAAGCTACGAAGAAAGCTAAATAAACTGAATCTACCAACACTACAGGAGAGAAGGAAAAGAGGTGACATGATAATGCTATATAAGTGCATATCAGGCAAGGAGACAATAGACATAAATGATTACTTAACATATGGAGAAGCATCAGCAAGAGGACACTGCAAAAAACTGCATAAGAAGAGAGGTGATAAAGACGTAAGGAAATTCAGTTTCCCAAACAGAGCAATTGATCAATGGAATGCACTACCGAATGAAATAGTGTGTGCCAAAACAATTCACAAATTTAAGGATATGTACGATAAATATGGTTTAAGACACGGGACAGTACGAGCTTGACTCATTCCTGCAAAGATACAATTAGGTAAGAACAATTAGGTAAGAACACACACACACACACACACACACAAAAGCAGGCGCGCGCGGGTCAGTTTCTCCACGTGCTCAAAATATTCCCATAAATTGTTGGTAATAATGTACTTCAGTTTCCCCTATGATTGATGTGTGTGTGTGTGTGTGTGTGTGTGTGTGTGTGTGTGTGTGTGTGTGTGTGTGTGTAAGAGATAAAACGTGTCGACAAAATTAGTGACAATAATAGGAACTTACTGGGTCTTTACAAATTCATATCTGATATCAAGATATCCAAAAAGGGTATAATGAATGATTTTTAAAATAATAACATTGCCGCTGCTGCTGCTGCTGGGCTCCTGCTGCTAGCAAAGATGATGATGATGATGATGATCAACACGACTGCAGTCAGGATCCTTATAATGTGATGATGGTGATGGTGATAATAAAAACACACTTGCACATGCACAGCAGACCAAAAGTACACATAGCAATGGAAACAAACAGTGGATGTTTAGGCTGAAAAACTCAGAATACTTTACACTAAGTTTAGTTCTACGTTTTACATCTGGTATTACTGTCCAGGTGGCAGTTATCATATCAGGCTGACCCATAACAGTAGGATATAGTGGCTTTATCCAGTCATACCAGGCTGACCCATAACACCACCACATAGTGCATTTATCCAGGCATACCAGGCTGACCCATAACACCACCACATAGTGCATTTATCCAGTCATACCGGGCTGACCCATAACACAACATAGTGCATTTATCCAGGCATACCAGGCTGACCCATAACACCACCACATAGTGCATTTATCCAGGCATACCAGGCTGACCCATAACACCACCACATAGTGCATTTATCTAGGCATACCAAGCTACCCAAAACACCAGGGCATAGTGGCTTTATCCATATGTCGATGGGAATTAAACTAAATAACACACTGTATAACTGTTGCTCATTATAATGCGATGACACCAACGGACACTTATTTTTCATTCTGGCTGCATACAGGTGATTTCACTGACTGTAGCGAGTTTTGGGTTAGAAGGAAGCTGAAAATACTGACACTGATTATTTTTCGCATTGTCACATAAATCACATAGAAGCAAGTAATTATGGTGTGAAAAATAGCTCTGGCAATATCTGGTACTTGCTGATCAGTGCTGCGCTCCAATTTAGCTTGAAAAGAAGAATATTGAAAGAACTGTTTAGCACTGTGAAGAATTGGACCGTCTTCAATAACATATTTTCCTTATTTACGACATAATGGAAGCATAACATTGTTCAGCAAGTACTTGATATTCTGTAATATCAAGGCTGTTTTCACACGATATATATTTCCGACGAGACGTGCTAACGCTAGGAGAATTATCATTGCCGATATTTCCAACTTTCTTGTAGCCCATAACTCGCAAGTGGATGCGTTTCTATACTTTTTAATGCAAGAAAGAAGGAACCAAAGGCCAGGAATTCGCAACAAAGAGTCAATTATGCTTTACTTCTCTGTCACACATTTCTTCTAAGATGAATTCGATACAGTCTGTCAGTACAAGAACTGCAGGGTTATATCACATTACTGAAAGGAGGATGCAGATATCTTGCAGCAAAAGGCAAAGTAAGTAAATAAATACAGTATCAATCAATAAAAATGAAGAAATAATACACTTCCTGGATTTCAATTATAAAGTGAATGTTAAATATCAATGGGTCTTTCTTACTGACAATATACAATTAATTTAGGACACCCAAACATTTCTCACTATCTTTTAACGTCAGGTTGTGGTACCACCATTTAATGTTAAAGGGAGGGGCAAAATGAAAGCTACTGTAATGTCCTGTAGGTTTGGTGTGCGTGTGTGTGTGTGTGTGTTAAGAGAGGGCAGATCTTGTGCTCTTTTTCAGCCGTTATTCCTTCTTTCTTCATTAATAATACACCCCCAATATTTTACACAAACTTGTGCGATTCTGCTCTACTTTTCGGCTGCTGTTTTGAGGACGATAGTAGAAAATAATCAGTCTCTCAATCCGTTTACCCCGGAGATATTCAGTTTATTATTTTTACTATCTCAACACGATTCTATTCCGTGTGTGAGACAGTTCAGTTTTGGAACTGGTGAGCTTCGAGGTGGCCAGTCACTCCTTCACTACGAAGGTCTCTCACATGTGGAAATTTATAGACTGCAGGGATCAAGAACATTAATACAAGTCACTATAGAAAAACAAAACACTGTAGATGTAGAATTGTGTTATTACACTCAGAAACACAATTTTTGGAGCGATGCTTTATTTCGATGATACAAAGCTAAGGTGAAACTTTTTGTATACAGAACCCTCCAGACGACTCAGTACAGCGCCGGGGAGACCATCAAAATGAAGGGATAAATGGAGGTTAATCCCAACCCACTACTACCATACGCCTTTCCACAACTGAATAATATCGACTGGTGGCAAAGACAACAAAATTACCAGTAGGAAGCGCGTTTTCGAGCATAACAAGTGTCACGGGCGGAATGTGAATTGAATAAAATATGCTTGATATTGCTCGAAAGTAGAGACAAGGAATTGACGTGAAAATCAAGTAGCGAGTTTGACTTTCCTCTGGCTTACTTCGCCGATTCTCTAAAGACGAGAATTTATAAATTTTCTCAACAATACACAGCAGAGACTTATTACTCATGAGCGCTGATTGTTAGTACTGTTAGCCTCTTGAGAAAGTGACTCCACCCCTGACAATCAATAACTAATACTAATCATAATGGACAGGTTCTTGCCGGTGCTTAACTCCTGGCTGGCACAACGGTTTTAAGTTTGATACAAAAGAACTGGCCTAAGTACCAGTTATGAATGATGTAAAGAGTTTGTGCAAACTAGGAGCGGCAACTAAAGTAAGCTTAATGTGGAGAAATAAAACACGATTCTAATTACATTAAGCTCAAAGAAAAGGACTGTAAATTTATTGATTACTATAAAATAAATTTACATTATATGAGTCTCAAAATGAATTCAAAAAGGGAATTCACAATCCCTGGGGGACTCATGAATTCAAATAACAAAGAAAATACACTCACTCGCTCATTCAACAGCTAATCAGACTTAAGCCTAGAAAAATGAACGGAAATACTGGTCAGTGGAGGGAATGGAGCTGGCGAAAGACTGGGCATCTGCGTGTTGAAACACCAAGCGCTGCTATTTGCTGCAAGCTCACTTCACCGATCACCGTCTAGGTGGAGATCCAGGAAATCACTATACAACAGAGACGCTGGTCTCTACGCGGGGCACAAACGATCCTATACTCGATGCGGTCTACAACTGACAAGTTCAAACTGGGAAGTTGTTGTTGTTGTTGTTGATGATTCTCTCCTCATTCGAGGAGACCGGGCCTTGCTGTAGCCCGGTTGGTGGTGGTTGTCTTGAGTAAGGTAAGGGGGAAGACAGGGCCTGGGGAATGCCCAGCACACACGCCCTGTCTCCTGGCTGAGTTGCGGTGTGTGTGAAACTGGGAAGGGAGGTAAGAGCTGGCCGTGTTTGCCAGAAGTAGGCGTGGCCTAACTTCAACGGTCAACAGAGAGAGGGTGAACGATATACACAAGCAATAAAATCGCTCAGTGAAAGCACTGTCGTGCACAGGAATGGTCACTTATGAAACAGTGACAAATGTTCTGAAAACCATCCCGATCGAAGTGCATACAGGGACGGTTGAACTGAGTGATGCCCAGTGGGAGTTCCACTAGAGTTCGTGGTTTTCTTACCAAAGTACAATGTCACGAATTTGTATGAATAGCCTACACTCCCGCGAATTCGTGACAACAAGCGAGCGAGCTTTTGTGGTTGTTTATCCTTAATTGACTGCTGCTGACAAAAACGCAGCTTCAGAACAGCTAACACAGGTAAACACGAAAAACGTACGATTAATTATTCCACGATAATTTGAATTCACGTTCGCTTAACGCAAACGAAGCACGCAAGAAAAAAAAAAAAAAAAAATCTTGCTCGTATTATTGGAAAGTGCATTTTGTGTGTGTGTGTGTGTGTGTGTGTGTGTGTGTGTGTGTGTGTGTGTGTGTGTGTGTGTGTGTGCAATAATGGTGTTGTGAATCATGAAATACAAAATTGAAATGATCGATCTAGTATCTAGAGACAGGACAAAAAAAGAACGCTCTTGTTTTATTAGGCAAAAAGTTACTAGCCTCTGAAATGCGTGACGGTCAGGCAAGGCTAGCTGGGCTGCTAATTGTAATTTTATGTCTGTATACCGACAGCAAAATTTGCTTGCTTGCTTCCCTCGGTTGCTTGTAATAAAACGCTTTATGGTCTTAGACCTGCATCTCAATTATTGGGTTGTGCAGTAATGTACCATGTATCATCTTCAATCATTGCTCCCCACCTTTTGGTATTCAAGGAAATTACAAAAGGTGTGCTTTGATGTTGACTGCTTTATCACTGAGTAGAAAAATGCGTGTTTCCCCTGGAAGCATCAGCCCTTGACTAACTGATGCGCTCCAGGTACAGTCCGGCATGAGAGAGAGAGAGAGAAAGAGAGAGAGAGAGAGAGAGAACCTGCAAACATGCTAACTGTTTAAGTTACACCGTAAAAAAAAAGAAAAAGTATCAGGGACTTTAGTCACGTAGACTTCGACGCTAAATTCGGTCACGTTTAAACCAAACTAAATAAAACTGTGAAAGTACTCTGATTGGCGTGGGGCTCGAACCCATCTCACCACTGCTGGTATAAAAGGCGGGTGGCCGCCATTTGATGACGTTTTTCCTTTTAACTTGATCCACACACCCCGACCAATTTCTATGTGAAGAGGGTAGTGAGCTTATGTAGAAACAAGTTGTGATAACATCGTATCGTGAGAGCTTCCTTACTTGCGTAGGGCTCGAACCCATCTCGCCATTACAGAGGGATCTCAAATGTGGGAAAAACGTCATCAAATGGTGGCCACTCACCTTTTAGACCTGCAGTAGCGAGATGGGTTCGAATCGCACGCTAGTTAGGGTGCTTTCACTGTTCGATGTTAACACAACATGTCGTTTCTACATACAATTTATTATATATGTACAGAAATACAAGATAATACATGATACAGCAAAGAGCAATGCTGAAGTTTTACCACCTTCAGTTCGAGGATGCCTATTATGTATAATTTTCTTGATACTGACATTATTTTTATCAATATCTTTAATGAGGGATATTTAGATGTGGATAAGTTAATGAAGGTTTTATGTAAGATAGTCTTCACAGCTCAAAAAGTATCCCTTAAAGCAAATAAAATCTGCAAGTACGACTAGACTAATAAGAACAATATTAACGTGGTAGTACTATACCCGTTTTGCTCTAACTTAGCCTAAATTGTCGTCTCTCCTTCCCAGTTGTAACAATAGATTACCACTTGTAGCAATAGGTTAGCATTAGAATGTGATGTTAGTCACAAAGAAGTGCTTGGAGCTGCACTACTGTACTCTCCTTTCCTGCCACTGAAGCATTTGAAAAAAGCTGGAAAAGGACAAAAGTCTGGGTCAGGCTAGAAGAAAAACAGTATAGCTGCTTGCCACCACACGAACCACAGGCTCATGCAGTAGATAGGAGGCTGGTGGCCCTTCCTCTGCAGTCCAATATTCCGCTTTTGGGGGACATGAAGGAACTCAAGGTACGTTTGTATAGCCTGGCTCACTGCCAAGTTATACACTACATAAACTCATTTCTCTAGTGGTAAGTGGTGGCAAACATCATCTACCCACTCGTGGTAGTGTTCCTTACTTCCCCCTTCACCTTTATCACTCTTTATGTATGTTTACCCTCCTCCTCCTACTTTTCCCATCCTTCCTCTCACTTTTTAATCGTCTTCTTTCCACTTCAGATGGCTCTGCTCTGAGTTAGAAGCCAGATGATTTTCTTTACTCAAGGAAACCAATTACAAAGCTCGCTAGTAATCATATACCAAAATCACGGGGTGGTTTTGAATCTACTATGGTACTTTTAACTGGGTGGAGAAACTCAGATGCGGCATCTGTTTGGGAACAAAACTTACTTTTCCCTTGCCTTGCTGTAGCGAGGTGCTGTCTGCAACAGCTGAACATCTATTCACAACGGCGGATGCACGGGTTCCGCCAAGGTGCTCAGGCAACACCCTTCATTCCCGATGAGTTATCTTCACAGTAGGGGCGATTTTTCCATTCCAGCTAAATTTTCTGTTTCACTCTCTTACGTTGCCCAGGCAATTTTTTTATCTGCTAGTGTGAATGCTTTTCGTGTGTGTGTGTGTGTGTGTGTGTGTGTGTGTGTGTGTGTGTGTGTGTGTGTGTGTGTTCTTACGTAATTGTTCTTACCTAATTGTATCTTTACAGGAATGAGTCAAGCTCGTACTGTCCAGTGTCTTAAACCATATTTATCGTACATATCCTTAAACTTGTGAATTGTTTTGGCACACACTATTTCATTCGGTAGTGCATTCCACTGATCAATTGCTCTATTTGGGAAACTAAATTTCCTTACGTCTTTATCACCTCTCTTTTTATGAAGTTTTTTGCAGTGTACTCTTGCTGATGCTTCCCATAACGTTAAGTAATCATTTATGTCTATTTTCTCCTTCCCAGATACGCATTTATATAGCATAATCATGTCACCTCTTTTCCTTCTCTCCTGTAGTGTTGGTAGATTCAGTTTATTTAGTTTTTCTTCGTAGCTTAGATCCCTTAAGCTTGGTACCCATCTTGTAGCGGCCCTTTGAACTTTTTCAATCTTGTCTATGTGTTTTTTTGAGATGAGGACTCCAGACTACTGATGCATACTCCAGGGTTGGTCTGATGAATGATGTTATTATCTTTCTTAGCATGTCTTCATTTATGTATGTAAACACTATTCTCATATTGGCAAGCAGTGTATACATGTTCCGTACCTTCTCGCTGATGTGGTCAGCCGGAGATAGTCTGTTATTGACAATCACACCTAGGTCCTTCTCTCCTTCTGATGTGTGTAGGGTTTTGTTTCCTAATGTATAATCCCAATCAGGTCTTTTTCCACGTTTACCAAACTTGATTACATGACACTTGTCCACATTGAATTCCATTTGCCATGTATTATTCCATTCATGAAGTTTATTTAATTCTTCATGTAGTTCTTTACAAGAGTCGGTGTAAGTAATTCTCCTTTGTATTTTTGCATCATCTGCAAACATATTTAGATAGCTCTCATTTCCAGTGTTACTGTCTATATCATTTATATACACTAAAAACATGATTGGTGCCAGCACTGAGCCCTGTGGTACTCCACTAGTCACTTCTTTCCATGATGAGTAATTTCCTCTTAGTACTGTTCTCATTTTTCTTTTCATGAGAAAATCTTGCATCCAACAATACAGTTTGCCTCGAATTCCTTTTGATGGTACAGCTTCCATAAAAGTCTTTGGTGTGGTACTGTCAAATGCTTTCTTGGAATCTAAATAGATACTGTCCACCCATCCTTCTCTTTCCTGTAATGTGTCTGTTACTCTGTCATAGTAGCTCAACAGATTAGTAACATATGATTTTCATTTTCTGAAACCAAACTGTCTTTCTGTTATCATACTGTGTTCTTCTAGGTGATTTACCCGAGCTTTCCTTACAAGCTTTTCTAATACCTTGCTTACAACGCTGGTTAGTGATACTGGTCGGTAGTTAAGTGGATTTTGTCTATTCCTTTTCTTGAATAAGGGAACAATGTTTACTTTCTTCCAAACATCAGGTAGTTTACCTTGACTCAAGGATTTCTTGAAAATTAAAAATAATGGTTTACTTAACTCCTTTGCACATTCACGTAGCACCCAACATGAAATTTCATCAGGACCATTTGCTTTTCCTTTGTCTAATTTACTTAGCTCCTCCAGTATTTCTTTTTCTGATGTTTGTATATGTGGTAGTATGTGCGGACATGCATGTTCCACATAATCCCTCTCAAGATTTTTTTCCTCTGTAAAAACTGATTGGAAATTCTTGTTTAGTGCTTCACAAATATCCTTCTCTTGTGTATAGGTGATTCCATCGTCCGTAATGGATTGTATTTTATCTTTTACTTTGGTTTTGCTTCTGATGTAGCTGTAAAATAGCTTTGGTTGATCACTACTTCTATTTATGACATCCTCCTCAAACTGTTTTTGGGCTTCCCTCCTTATTCTTGTATAATCGTTTCTTGCATGTTTGTAATTATTATATGCCCTTTCACTGTTGTGTCTTCTGTATCTATTCCACAACAAATCTCTTTTTTCTTTTGATTTTTTACATTCTGTATTCAATCATTTCTTTATTTTCTTTTCTGCTTCTTTGTGCTGTGGGATGTACTTCTGGGCTGGGATGCACAAAACTCCGTCGGATGGCAGCCTTAAGGCTGGCCTTATATGAAATATTAAAGGCGGCCCTACGGCTGCCTCTAAGGCCCATGCACGACGACCCGTTGCCTTGTCTTAGGGCTGACTTAAGTTTCGTGCATTGGTCTTAGCTAAGGCTGGCCTTAACTGTAGGGAATGTTTTGGGGGAAATAGTGCGTCAGCTGCGACACTGCCGACCAATCAGACGGCAGATCACAAACACTGGGCCAATCACAGACCTTCAATGAATTAGCTGGGGGTGAGAGGCGAGAGGAGTGTTTATGTTACCGTCATAGTGGGAAACCCGTCACTGTATAGAACGCCTAGGTAAACTTCAAGCCAAGGTATAGGACAAAATCATCTGTATACATTTCCTTGGTATTCTGTAGATTACCGTGTTCATTTTTGGCAACGTGAGAAACGACCAAACTGCAGCAAACCGGTAAACTGTGAACCCAGTCATTTCAGTACGTTAGGTTAATTTAGGCTGCGGTTAGTTTTAGCTGGGATGGTCTAGGCTACGTTTAAGTTCGACTACGGTAGGTTAGGTTAGGTTAATTTAGGTAAGTGCTTAACATAACGTTCTTCTAAATTAACCTAACCTAACCTAACCTACAGTATCCCAGCCTAACCCCCTGTTGTTTATTACATTATACTTTGCCATGAAAAGGTTAGACATTCTACAGAATACCTATGCATTCTATTAAAGTCCCAAGTTAGGTAAAATATATAAAGTCAGAATGAAATGAACTTATACTTTGCCAAAAAAAATGTTGGTCATTCTATAGAATTCCTAGGCGTTCTATACAATACCTTATTTTCACAAAATGCGGTAACAAAAACACAACAGTCAAGGATAAGCACGTGAAGTGCCGGTAATTAATTGAAAAGGTTGGGTGCAATGAAAAGTCCCAATATTATTGATGAAGAGCAATACACCCACACAACCTTTAAAACAGTAAGATGAGAGGGTTTAGGAGTAAAGAAACAAAATAGCAATGTGAATGGGAACTTATTATGTTTGCCATGTTTTACCTAACCATTGTCTAACTTTAAACAAAGTAATCAGCAACCACAGTTACCTGGCATAAAATGTCACCATAGACGCCTTGGTTCAGATCTGTGGTGGTTGGAATTAGCCCAGATAAAGACAGCGTGAGTGCTGCCAGGATATCTGTAATTACAGCTCAGTATCATTTTGTTGCTGTCACAAACAACTTGCACAGCCAGTGAATGAAACCGTTTGCAGCTGACAAATACATGTTTTTTGTCATCTGGGGCCTTAATTGGTATTAGGGTTCAACCCATTGATCCAAGCACTTTAGGAAGTTAGGAATAATGATGAATTATCACCAATCCATAATATGGCTGCTTGGCTTAGTAGAAGGAAAATAAAGACCATAAGAAACACACAAACATCAAGAAAAGGGGGTAGAATGGAAGACAGGGGAGGGCAGTAAGGAAGAAAGTCTGGAGACAAAAAGGCCCCTTTTAGTTGCCCCTTACATGCAGGGACACTGGAGATGTATTCTTCCCCTCCCTTCCCATGGGAACCCAAATACTTTAGGAAATTTATTTATTCTGTGGAAACCCTCGTCTTTGTCCTTCTCAGCAAACCACTGGGCATCTTAATTTTTCTCAGTCATTTTCTGTATAAACTATCTGTCACACGGGATATCACTTTGCATACACTTGACTCATGAATACCACCCTCCAACAACACTGAAAATTCCTACTAGCGTAGAACCTCTGGGTTGCCAAAAATTGTTGTGTAGGCAAGAATGTCATGGTAGTGTAACGTGACACTCCCAATATGAGGCTCAAGTTCCGTTAAACGAAGGAATTCGCTCCTGGGGAGGCGATATTGTCTCAATACATGTTCATCGTTTATGTTACAGGGGTTCAGTGGCTCCAAGAAACCTCCATTCCCTTCGCAATGCACGATCTAGTTCACAGGCAACTCATCAACTCCATGCCGAGGCAAACAGTAACAAGTTGGGTCCGGTTTGTGCTATACAGAATATCAAATCGGAGTTACTTTATTTACGGGTCTCAATACGGTAAGGCTGCTCCGACCCAGCCTCAGCGGTTGAGGCGGCCTTACCGAGGCTTACCCTCCTGTTGATGCTTCGTGCATGGGCCTTAGCGACCCACGGCCTTAAACTACCCGACTTAAGGCCGTGTGTAGCCTTAAGGCCGTTTGTGCATCCGGGCCCTGGGCTCCTATTTCATAAAGTTCACAGAATTTTTCATATGTAGCACTTAAGTCTTGTCCTCTAAGCTCATTTTCCCAAGCAGTTTCTAAGAAGTACTTCTTTAGGTCATGATACTTTCCCTTTTTATAGTTTAGGCTCTTTTTGTAACTTTCATTGCTGTTATCTATGTCATATGCAATCCTGAAATTGCAATTTAGTACTGCATGGTCGCTTTTGCCGAATGGAGGGTGATATATTAAATTGTCAATATCGTTTTCTTGCCTAGTGAATATGAGATCTAGCACTGAGGGCATATCAAGTCCTCTTTTTCTGGTGCTTTCCCTTACATGTTGCTTTGGGAAAAACTCTTGCACAAGATCCAGGAGCTTTTGGTCCCAACAGCTTTCTTGGCTTATTATATCTAGAGTATTCCAATTTATATTTGTATTAAAATCTCCAGTTAGTATAATTCTTTTCGATTTCTCTTCCATTTTATGTAGTAATGCTCTTAAACTCTGAATTGTACTCTCCGCGAGGACCTCATATTCGACTCTTTCCCATGTGTTTGATCTGGGTGGCAAGTACAAATTGGCTACAATTACTTTCCCTTCGGATGTATTTATCTCTACTGCAATCAGTTCTACTTGTGAGGGTATATCTAACCCTATTTCTTTGACTTTTAGATTTTTCTTAGTTAATATTATAATTCCTCCTCCTTTTTTGAAGTTCCTATCTCCTCTCCATATATTATATTCCTCTAAGTTTAGGATGTCATTTGATATCCTTGGTGTTAATTTTGTTTCAGTTAGGCATATTTTATGTGGTTCATTTTCTCTGACATAATCATTCATCTCTAATAATTTAGATACCATTCCATCCACATTTGAGTACATCAACTTAATCATCTTGTTTATATACTTGTCATGATTTGGTTCTACTACCTTCCTCCTTTTTATTCCCTTCTGTTTATGTACCACTTTCGTACCTGCAATCCAATTACTTTGTTAAAAAAAAAAATGTATTCTTCTCCTCCTCTGACCTTCCCTCATTTTTTGTTTTTGCTTCCTCCCTCTTCTGTTTCAGTAATTCCAGTTCCTCTTGTGTTAGGCATCTTTTTATCCATACATTGTTGAACTCCTCTTTCTCCATAAGATTCTTTGCATTTTTTGGTATCTCCTCCACGGTGTTTACACTCTGGAAGATTACCTTTAGGGGTCTTGACTTGCTTTTCTCGTATTTCCCTAACCTTTTGTGTTCCTCTATGTCTTTATTACAGATTTCCTCTGATACTTCTTTCAATATGCCCATTACATTTGCCATCTCCTTTTTGTCTCTTGAGATCTTGTTTTTTACTTCTTCCTCTTCTATACCAGTGATTACTATAGATTTGTTAATATGTACTGAATCTCTGAACTAACTTAGGATTGTTTTGGATTCTTCTTTTCACTTCCTTTTTAATGCTTTTTTTTCTTCCACCCTTGTTTCCAAGTCTTTCTTTACTTTCACCATTTCAGCATAAGTGGTTTCCACATCATTTTTGTAGCTGTGCACAGCTTCATTCACCTGTGTTATCTTCTCCTCAGTATCACTGCTCTGGTCTATCAGACTGCTTAGGCTACTTGCCTAATTGTCTCTGTATCATTTTTGAACTCTTCCATAATACTCTCGTGGTTGAGTACTGTACTTGCTATTTTACTAATTTTCCTTCTAAGTGTACCCACTTCAACTCATCTATGGTTGTGTCTTTCTTGTTGACTTCCTTTCCTAATTTTTTTATTTCTTCCTTTTGCAAGTGCATCTGTTTCTTAATTTCATCAATCTCATTTTGAAAAGCCATCTCTAACCTGTGTACTCGTTCCACCAGTTTGTTGTGAGTCTCCATTTCAACCAGTTCTTGGTATAAATCATCATCCTGCTTTCTGCCTTTATCCCTTTTCTTTTCCAAATTTGCTTTACTAAAGTATGTGGTAATTTTGCAGTATTAATAGCGCATATAGTACTTACATTCCCTGGGGCAGATTGTAGACTAAACAACGATCAGCTGATTGTGCGCATTCTTCCGCTGCTTTGTTTACTTTTCTGTTTGACCAAGTCTTACTTAAAACTTCTTTTTTATATTAGAACACCATTTAGTCTAACCTGTACAGAGCTTGACTCATATAAAGATACTTATTTAGGTAATCCCACTGGCCAAGTTGGCCAGGTATAGAGCAGTGGCGACGTGCGTCTGCTCTCTCTCGGTGCCTCGGTGTGTGTGTTCTTACCTAATTGTATCTTTACAGGAATGAGTCAAGCTCGTACTGTCCCGTGTCTTAAACCATATTTATCGTACATATCCTTAAATTTGTGAATTGTTTTGGCACACACTATTTCATTCAGTAGTCCATTCCATTGATCAATTGCTCTGTTTGGGAAATTGAATTTCCTTACGTCTTTATCACCTCTCTTCTTATGCAATTTTTTGCAGTGTCCTCTTGCTGATGCTTCTCCATATGTTAAGTAATCATTTATGTCTATTTTCTTCTTTCCTGATATGCATTTATATAGCATTATCATGTCACCTCTTTTCCTTCTCTCCTGTAGTGTTGGTAGGTTCAGTTTATTTAGTCTTTCTTCGTAGCTTAGGTCCTTTAAGCTTGGTATCCATCTTGAAGCGGCCCTTTGAACTTTTTCAATCTTGTCTATGTGCTTTTTGAGATGAGGACTCCAGACTACTGATGCATATTCCAGGGTTGGTCTAATGAATGATGTTATTATCCTTCTTAGCATGTCTTCATTCATGTATGTGAATGCTATTCTCATATTTGCAAGCAGTGTATACATGTTCCGTACCTTCTCGCTGATGTGGTCAGCCGGAGATAGTCTGTTATTGATAATCACACCTAGGTCTTTCTCTCTTTCTGATGTGTATAGGGTTTTATTTCCTAACTTATAATCCCAATCAGGTCTTTTTCCACTTTTACCAAACTTGATTACATGACACTTGTCCACATTGAATTCCATTTGCCGTGTACTACTCCATTCATGAAGTTTATTTAATTCTTCTTGTAGCTCCCTACAAGAGTCTGTGCTAGTAATTCTCCTTTGTATTTTTGCATCATCTGCAAATTCAGATAGCTCTCATTTCCAGTGTTACTGTTTATATCATTTATATACACTAAAAACATGATTGGTGCCAGCACTGAACCCTGTGGTACTCCACTAGTCACTTCTTTCCATGATGAGTAGTTTCCTCTTAGTACTGTTCTCATTTCTCTTTTTATGAGAAAGTCTTGCATCCAACAAAACAGTTTGCCTCGAATTCCTCCTTGATGGTACAGTTTCCATAAAAGTCTTTGGTGTGGTACTGTGTCAAAAGCTTTCTTGAAATCTAAATAGACACTGTCCACCCATCCTTCCCTTTCCTGTATTGTGTTTGTTACTCTGTCATAGTAGCTCAACAGATTCGTAACACATGATTTTCCTTTTCTGAAACCAAACTGTCTTTCTGTTATCATACTGTGTTCTTCTAGATGATTTACCCAAGCTTTTCTTATAAGTTTTTCTAATACCTTCCTTACAACACTGGTCAGTGATACTGGCCGGTAGTTGAGTGGATTTTGTCTATTTCCTTTCTTGAATAAGGGGACAATATTTGCTTTTTTCCAAATATCAGGTAGTTTACCTTGACTCAAGGATTTCTTGAAAATTAAAAATAATGGTTTACTTAACTCCATTGCACATTCTCGTAATACCCAACATGAAATTTCATCAGGACCACTTGCTTTTCCTCTGTCTAATCTACTTAACTCCTCCTATATTACTTTTTCTGCTATTTGTTTATCTGGTAGTATGTGTGGACATGCGTGTTCCACATAGTCCCTCTCAAAATTTTTTTCTTCTGTAAAAACTAATTGGAAATTCTTATTTAGTGCTTCACAAATATCTTTCTCTTGTGTATAAGTGATTCCCTCGTCCGTAATTGATTGTATTATATCTTTTACTTTAGTTTTGCTTCTGATATAGCTGTAAAACAGCTTTGGTTGATCACTACTTTTATTTATTATATCCTCCTCAAACTGTTTTTGGGCTTCCCTCCTTATTCTTGTATAGTCGTTTCTTGCCTGTTTGTAATTATTATACGCCCTTTCACTATTGCGTCTTGTGTATCTATTCCACAACACATCTCTTCTTTCTTTTGATTTTTTACATTCTGTATTGAACTATTTCTGTATTTTCTTATCTGCTTCTTTGTGCTGTGGGATGTACTTCTGGACTCCTATTTCATAGAATTCACAAAATTTTTTATATGCAGCATTTAAATCTTGTCCTCTAAGCTCATTTTCCAATCAACTTCTAAGAAATACTTCTTTAGGTCTCGATAATTTCCCTTTTTATAGTTTAGGCTCTTTTTGTAACTATCATTGCTGTTTACTATGTCATATGCTATCCTGAAGTTATAATTTAGTACTGCATGATCGCTTTTGCCGAGTGGAGGGTGATATATTAAACTGTCAATATCATTTTCTTGCCTTGTAAATATTAGATCTAGCTCTGAAGGTACATCAAGTCCTCTTTTTCTGGTGGTTTCCCTCACATGTTGCGTTAAGAAAAACTCTTGTACGAGATCCAGGAGCTTTTGGTCCCAACAGCTTTCTTGGCTATTTATATCTAGAGTATTCCAATTTATATTTGTATTGAAGTCCCCAGCTAGTATAATTCTTTCCGATTTCTCTTCCATTTTATGTAGCAATGATCTTACACTCTGAATTGTACTCTCTGCCAGGTCCTCATATTCGTCTCTTTCCCATGTGTTTGATCTGGGTGGCATGTACAAATTGGCTACAATTACTTTACCTTCAGATGTGTCGATCTCTACTGCAATCAGTTCTACTTGTGATGGTGTATCTAGTTTTATTTCCTTGACTTTTAGATTTTTCTTAATTAATGTTATAATGCCTCCTCCTTCTTTTAAATTTCTGTCTCTTCTCCATATATTGTATTCCTCTAAGTTTAGTATGTCATTTGATATCCTTGGTGTTAATTTTGTTTCAGTAAGGCATATTATTTGTGGTTCATTTTCTCTGACATAATCATTCATCTCTAGTAATTTAGATACCATTCCATCCACATTGGAGTACATCAACTTTATCATCTTGTTTATATACTTGTCATGACATGGTTCTACTGCCTTCCTCCTTTTTCTTCCATCCTGTTTGTGTACCACTTTCGTACCTGCAATCCTATTACTTTGTAAAAAAAAAACTTCTCCTCTTCTGATCTTCCCTCATTTTTTTGTTTTTGCTTCCTCCCTTTTCTCTTTCAGTAATTCCAGTTCCTCTTGTGTTAGGCATCTTTTTATCCATACATTTTTGAACTCCTCTTTTTCCTTAAGATTCTTTTGCATTTTTTAGTATCTCTTCCACAGTGTTTACACTCTGGAAAGTCACCTTTAGAGGTCTTGTCTTGCTTTTCTCGTATTTCCCTAACCTTTTGTGTTCCTCTATGTCTTTACTACAGATTTCCTCTGATACTTCTTTCAGTAAGCTCATTACGTTTGCCATCTTCTTTTTGTCTCTTGTGATCTTGTTTTTAACTTCTTCCTATTCTATACCAGTGATTACTATTGATTTTTTTATCTCTACTGAATCTCTGACTAACTTTGGATTGTTTTGGATTATTCTTTTCACCTCCTTTTTAATGCTTTTTTCCTCCACCCTTGTTTCTAAATCTTTCTTTACTTTCACCATTTCAGCATACGTGGTTTGCACATCATTTTTGTAGCTTTGCACAGCTTCATTCACTTGTGTTATCTTCTCCTCAATATCACTGCTCT
The DNA here is from genome assembly GCF_032717465.1 of Coenobita brevimanus. Classification (NCBI taxonomy): domain Eukaryota; kingdom Metazoa; phylum Arthropoda; class Malacostraca; order Decapoda; family Coenobitidae; genus Coenobita; species Coenobita brevimanus. The sequence goes on from NC_136972.1 coordinate 23,315,712, forward strand.
GGTCAATAAGACTGCTAACTTGCCTAATTGTCTCTGTGTCATTTTTGAACTCTTCCATAACACTCTCGTGATTGACTACTGTGCCTGCCATTTCACTCATTTTCTTCCTAAGTGTACTCAATTCCACTGTTAGTTCACTGATGGTTGTGTCTTTCTTATTGGCCTCCCTTCCTAGTTTTTCTATTTCTTCCTTTTGCAAGTGCATCTGCTTCTTTATTTCATCAATTTCATTTTTGAAAGCCATTTCTAGTTTGTTTACACGTTCAACCAGTCTATTGTGGGTCTCTACTTCAACCAGTTCTTGGTAGAAATCATCATTTTCTTTTTACCTTTATCCCTTTTCTCTTCCAAATTTGTTTTACTGAAGTATGTATCCATTTTGCAATACTTAAAGTGCAAAGCATGTACTTACAATCTCCGTGTTGTTGTAGTCTAAACAAACCTCAGAGATGACTCTGTGTATGTGTGTGTGTGTGTGTGTGTGTGTGTACAGGATTGATTCAGGCTAGTACTGTCTTGTGTATTAAACCAGTTTAATCTTACATGTCCTTAAATTTATGAATAGCTTTGGCACACACTATTTCACTCAGTAGTGCATTCCACTGATCAGTTGTCCTATTTGGGAAATTGAGCCCTGTGGAACTCCACTAGTCCCTACCATGATGAGTAATTTCCCCTTAGTACTGGTCTCATTTCTTTTTCTTTGAGAAAATCCTGCATCCAACAGTACAGGTTGCCTTGGATTCCTCCTTGATGGTACTGTTTCCGTAAAAGTCTTTGGTGCGGTACTCTGTCAAAGGCATTCTTGAAATCTAAATAGATACATCCACCCATCCTTCTCTTTTCTGTGATGTTTCTGTAACTCTGTCATAGTAGCTTAATAGGCTGGTAACAATTGATTACCCCTTTCTAAAACCGAACTGCCTCCCTGTTATCATACTGTGTTCTTTTAGATGGTTTACTCAAACTTTTCTTATCAGCTTTTCTAGCATCTTACTTACAACACTGGTCAGTGATACTGGTCGGTAATTGAGTGGATTCTGTCTATTCCCTTTCATGCATAAGGGAACAATGTTTGCTTTCTTCCAAATATCAGGTAGTTTACCTTGGCTCAAGGATTCCTTGAATATTAAATATATTGGTCCATTTAACTCTTCTGCACATTCATGTAGCACCCAACCTGAAATTTCGTCAGGACCATATGCTTTTCCATTGTTTAATTTACTTTTTTTTTATGCTAGGAAGAAGGAACCAAAGGTCACGAGCCCCGCAATAACTGTTCCTTCCAAGAGAAAAACAAAATACTAGAGAGAGCCAAATTCAAGATCCGATCATATTGAGATGCCTGGACACACTGCGTTTGAAAGACTGGAGATCATAGCTAGCAGGAAATACAGACAGAGGGAGACAGTTCCAGAGCTGATCTGTTGCATAAAAGAAGGACTGGGAGTAACGGTTAACTCTTGCATTAGAGAGTTGGACAGAAAAGGGATGAGAGTTTGCTGCTAGACGGGTGCTACGCGCCCGTCATAGAGGTGGAGGAATGCAAGCAGACAGTTCAGAGGAGTAGTGACCATTGAGGTAGCGATAGAAAAGAGATAGAGATGCAACAGTGCGGCAAAGAAACAGAAGTTGACTTTTTCTTATATTTGTATATCTGGTAACAAGTGTAGGCATGCACGTTCCATATCGTGTCTTCAAAAGTATTTTCTTCCGTTAAAACTGATTGGAAATTTTTATTTAGTGTTTCACAAATATGTTTCTCATGTGTATCGATGATCCCCTCATCTGTAATGGACTGTATTTTATCTTTAACTCTGGTTTTGCTTCGGATGTAGCTGTAAAATACCTTAGGTTGATGACTACCTTTATTTATAACGTCTTCTTAAACTGTCTTTGGGCTACCCTCCTTATCTTTGTATAATCATTTCTTGCCTGTTTAAAGTTATATGCCTTCTCACTATTGTGTCTTCTGTACCTATTCCATAGCAAGTCTCTTTTTCTATCGATTTTTTTACATTCTGTATTAAAACATTTCTTTATTTTCATTTCTGCTTCTTTGTGCTGAGGGATGTAATTTTAGGCTCCTGTTTCATAATGATCACAGAATTTTCTATATATAACATTTAAATCTTGTCTTCTAAGCTCCTTTTTCCAATCTGTTTCTAAGAAGTACTTCTTTAGGTCATGGTAGTTGTCCTTTTTGTAGTTTAGACTCTTTTTGTAACTTTTAACTATGCAATATGCAATCCTGAAGTTGCAGTTTAATACTGCATGTTGCTTTTGCCGAATGGAGGGTGATAGCCTACATTATACTGTCAATATCATTTTCTTGCCTAGTAAATGTAAGATCAAGTACTGATCAGGGGTGGATCAAATACAATTGTTTTTGTATTTGAGGTGTATTTAAATGCATTTTCAAAGTATTTGTATTTGTAAAGGTATTTTGGCACCCAGAAAACAAAGTATTTTATATTTGTATTTCTTCATATTTTTTTCTGAGGGCGAAAACACTTTTTTTCTTTTTTTCTTTTTGGGGGGGGGGTTAATTTGTTATCTTTTTCACTGCCGCTCTTGTTATCTGCAAGCTGCAACATTGAACGTTCCTTTGCTCATCTCTTCCCGCTTGTTTTGAATTTAAATGCCATGCCACTATTATTTGTGGTAGGTGGGGGTGCCCATCATCCACCCACATAGAGTCGTGGTACTCTCTTTTTAGGGTAGCTCTACACTGAGTGGCAAGCCAAATGATTTCCTGTAAACCAGGATAGCATTTACAACGGTGGGTGGTAACCTTATAACCAACCGACACGTATTCCATACGTGACAGCAAGTGAGTTGGCAGAGGGTTAGTGCCCCTCCCCGGAAAACAATTAACTAACAATACGAACAGGAAGCCTCGGACAAGGACTGACCAAAAGATGACGACTAAGGACCGAACAAAGGACATGATACGGATGGCGACATGGAATGTGAGGGGTGCAAATGATGAGGTGAAAGAGAGAGAGATTGTCCAGGTGCTTGAGAGTGTGAAGGTGGAGTACATGGATTAACTGAAACTATATGGAGAGGAGAGAGTGTGAGAGAACGGTAGTATGGATGGGGTATATGCGCGGGAGTAGGTGAGAATGAAAGGGCAAAAGAAGGAGTGTGTATTGTTGTGAGAAACAGATGGAAGGAGAATATACGAGAGTATTGATCAGTTGGGTCAAGGATTGTGTGGGTAAGATAGAAAGTTGGACTACAAATGTGGGCGATTGTGTGTGTGTGTATACACCAACGGAGGATCATGCAAGCAGAGTGAGAGAAGAGTTCTATACAAATGTGGAAGTGTACATGGAAAAATTTGAAAGGAATGAGTGTTTTTGATTGGTGAAATGAATGGTAAAGTAGGGAATGTGAAGATGGATGGAGTAGTTGGTGAGTAGGGTGTGCCTGCTGAGATAGATGAGAATGGCAGTGCTTTAGTGGACATTTGTGCCGGGAGGGGGTTAGTGATAGCCAATACCCTCTTCAGGCACAAAATAATCCCCAGGTATATGTGGCGAGTGATGAAAAGGGTGGGTAGAGAACTTAATGAAAGGAAGGCAATGATTTATTATGTGTGTGTGTGTGGATGAAAGGATGAGAAGGTGTATAATGGATACTGTATATAGGCTGGGGGAGTGGACTTTCTGACCACCACCAAGTGGGGCTCAGAATCAAGATTCAAATAAAATGGAGAAATAGAAGAAGGGAAGGACGGGACGAAGGACTAGATGAAAGGAGGGTGGAAAGGTTACAAGAGGATGAGAAAAAGGCAGAATCTAAGAGAGAAGTGGAGGAACCATTGAGTAAATATGGATTGGAGCAGATGGGGGACGTGGAAGGTATGTGCAAGATATTCACAGCACGTGAGGTGGTGTGTGAGCTGAAGACAAGATGAAAGGGGGTACAAGGAACAGCATGGTGGACTGAAGAGGTGAGACAGGCTGTGGCACAAAAGAAGAAAGCATATAATCAATGGATGAGAAACAGGGGCGTGGGAGAAGTTGAGAGACGGAAGAGAAAGTTTTATGTTGAAAGGAAAATAAAGATGAAAAGATTAGTAAGAGAAAGTAAGAAGAGAGTGGATGAGGAATTTGGAAGGAATTTGAGTGTAATGTGGAGAGACTGTAAGAAAATTTTCTGGAAAAAGGTAAAGAGAGTTAGACAGGGTGGCAATGAAGTTAGTAGGGGAGTGAAAGCTAAAAAATGGTAGATTACTAGTGGAGAAGGGTGAAAAAGTGAGCAGATGGAGAGTACACTTTAAGGAATCGTTGAACATAAAGAATGAAAGTAATGCGAGTATAAGTGGATGGGGAATGGCTGGGAGAAGGAGGGAGGTGAGAAGTCAGGAACAAATCAGCAGGGTGGGAGTTGTGGAAGCAATGAAGAAACTCAAAATGGAGAAAGCCCCAGGAACTGATGAAGTGTTCGGTGAAATGCTGAAGCATGGGGGAGAGATAGTAGTAGAATGGATGTGGAAGATGTGCAAATTGGCCTCGGAGGAAGGTAGAGTCCCGGAGGATTGGAAGTCAGATATAATGGAAAAGGAGAAAAAGAAGTGTGTGGTAATCATACGGGCATTTGCCTTCTTAGTGTAATAGGAATAGTATATGGTAGGATTCTTATTGACAGAGTTAGGGAAATAACAGAGGAATTAGTTGGAGAAGAACAGGGAGGTTTTAGGAAGGGAAGAGGTTGTGTGGATCAGATATTCATTCTTAGATCTTTAGTGGAAAAGTTTCTAGAGGAGGGAAAATAGTTGTATGCGGCCTTCATGGATTTGGAGAAACCATATGACAGGGTGGATAGACAAAGATCGTGGAAAGTATTAAGAATATATGGAGTAGTTGGGAAGTTATCGAATGCCGTGAAGAGTATGTATAAGGGTGCTAAGGCTGCAGTGCATACGGATAGTGAACTGAGTGTATTTTTCTCTTTGAAGGTTGGGTTGAAACAGGAATGTGTCATGTTTCCATAGATTTTCAATCTGGTCATGTATGGGGTTATAAAAGAGATACAAGGCAGGACAGTGGATGTTGGAGTGGCCCTAATGAGAGAGGGCTGTGTTTGGAAACTCCCAGTACCGTTGTCTGATACTGTTAAGTGAAGACGAAGGAGAGCTGCAAGGCTTGGTGGATGAGTTTGGGAAAGTATGTAAGAAACAGAATCTAAAGGTGAATGTACGGAAGAGTAAAGTTATGTCGTCGTGAGAAGTGAAGTCAGTGAATGTATAGTGAGGTTGAATGAGGAGGAAATGGTGAATGTAAGTACGTTTAAGTACCTGGTTTGTGTGATGAGTAAGGATGGAAGTTTGGAGGGTGAAGTGCTTGAAAGGGTACAACAAGGAAGAAAGGTTTCTGGTTCCTTGAAAGCAGTGATAAGAAACAGGGAAGTGAGCATGGAAGTGAAAAAGTTACTACATGACAGTATTGCGATATCAACTCTAACGTATGGAAGTGAAACTTGGACCTAGTTGGAGGGACACGAGTCAAGAGTGAGAGCAGTGGAAAAGAGTTATTTGAGAGGAACCTGTGGAGTCACATGGAGAGATAGACTAACAAATGAGGTTGTGAAGGAGCGTTGTGGAGCGGATGTGGATGTGATAGGTAGCGTTAGGAGAAACACACTGAGGTGGTTTGGCCATGTGGAGAGGATGGAGAGTGAGAGACTGACGAGAAGAGTGTATGTGAGTGAGATGGTGGGGGATAGAGGGAGGGAGAGGCCAAGGATGAGATGGAGGGATGGAGTGGAGAGGTATATGAGAGAGGAGGGTGTGAGCTATGAGCTGAGCAGGGAAATGGCGGGGGACAGGGCGTCGTGAAGGCGATTTGTTTGTGGCCACCGCTTATGGGATTAAGGCGTCTGGCAATAGACAGATAGAAAGATAGACTTTTCCGTCGAAATGTAATTCTGATATGCAGGTATTTGTTTTTTTTTTTATGCTAGGAAGAAGGAACCAAAGGCTACGAGCCCGCAATAATCGTTCCCTCCAAGAGATAAACAAGATACGAGCAAGAGCCAAATTCAAGATCCAATCATTTTGAGATGCCTGGACACACTGCATTTGAAAGACTGGAGATCATTGCTAGCAGGAAATACAGACAGAGACAGTTCCAGAGTTGACCTGTTGCATAAATAAAGGACTGGGACTAACGGTTACCTCTTGCATTAGAGAGTTAGAAAAGAGATGAGAGTTTGATGCCAGACGGGTATTATGCGCCCACTGTAGAGGTGAAGGAATGCAAGCAGACAGTTCAGAGGAGCAGTGACCATGGAAGCAGCGATAGAAAAGAGAGAAAGATGGAACAGTGCGGCGAAGAGACAGAGGTTGAAGGGAGGCAGTAAGAGGAGGAGAGTTAATGAGACGAAAAGCCATTAACTCCATCCTATTGAGAAGAGCTGTATGAGGGGAGCCTCCCCACGCATGAGAGTTGTACTCCACACAGGGGCGGATAAAACCCCTGTATAGAGTCAACAATTGTGAAGGAATAAAGAAGGAACGGAGACAGCTTAGCACACCTAATCTCTTAGAAGCAGATTTTACAAGAGATGTAATGTGATCTATCCAAGATAAGTTCCAAGTGAATGAAACCCCAAGCATATTCAAGGATGATGCAGGATTAAGATGAATATTATTAAACATTGGTGGGTATACTTATGGAAGATTTTGTCGGGTTGACAGGTGTAAGAACTCTTTGAAGCATTAAAAACAAGATTATTTTTATCCCAGTCTGTCATACGAGCCAAGTCAGACATTAGGTGTGTTTTGTTTGTTGAAGTAACTGCTGAGATGGACATTGCGGGAACCAGATGGAAAGATGAAGGGTGGAGTCATCAGCATATGAGTGGATAGGGTTAGATGTACAGCTTAGAAGGTCATTGATTAATAAAAGGAAAAGAGTAGGTGATAGGACATAGCCCTGAGGAACACCACTGTTGATAGATCTAGGAGAAGAACAATGGCCGTCTACAACAGCGGCTATAGAACGACCAGAAAGGAAGCTATAGATGAAGGCACAGATAGAAGGATAGAAACCGTAAGAGGGCAATTTGGAAATTAAAACTTATGCCAGACTCGATCGAAACCTCTGAGATGTCAAGTGCAATGGCAAAGCTTTTGCCGAAGTCCCGAAAGGAGGATGACCAGGAGTCTGAAAGGTAGGTAAGAAGATCCCCAATGGAGCATCCCTGACGGAACCCATACGGACGATCAGAAAGAAGGTTGTGTGAGAGGAAAGATGCTTTAAGATTTTTCTATTAAGAATTGACTCGAAAACTTTTGACATACAGGACGTTAAAGCAATTGGACGATGGTTAGAGGGTTGGGAATGGTCACCCTTCTTTGGGACTGGCTGAATGAGAGCAAACTTCCAGCAAGAAGGAAAGGTACAAATTGAGAGACAAAGGCGAAAGAGTTTACACAGGCAGGGTGTAAGCACAGAAGCACAGTTCTTGAGGACAATAGGAGGGACTCCATCAGGCCCATATGCCTTGTTAGTATTTAGGCCTGAGATGGCAGAAAATACATGAGCTGAAGAAATTTTTATGTCAGCCATGAGGAAGTCAGAGGGGAGGAAGTGATGGAGGAACAGCACCGGAATCGTCTAAGGTGGAATTGGAAGAGAAAGTCTGGGCGAAGATATCTGCTTTATCAGTAGAAGAAATAGCTACAGAACCATCAGTGCAAAAAAGAGGAGGGAAGGATGATGAGGTAAAGTTGTTAGAAAGGTTTTTGGCAAGGTGCCAGAAGGAGTGGGAAGAATTCGATTGGAGAGTTGAGAGCATTTATTACGGATGAAATTATTTTAAGCAGAGCGAAGAACAGACTTACAATGATTCCGGACAGAAACGTAAAAATGATGTTATTCAGGAGTGGGTTGGCTCTAGTACCTATTATAGGCCCTCTCCTTGTTGCGGACAGCATTAAAACAATCATGATTAAACCAAGGCTTTCTAGTATTAGCCAAAGGATATGAGAAAGGAATGTATGCTTCCATGCCCGAGAGAATAACCTCCATAATGGAAAGGCACACTCGGATGGCTCCCGGCCATGGAAGCAATAATCATTCCAGGGAAAATCAAAGAAGTACTGCCTGAGGGCCTCCCAGTCTGCACCTCCAAAGTGCCACAGTCAACGTTTCTCTGGAGGGTCCACAGGCCGTGCTGGAGCAATAGGACAGGTTAAGGTAATAAGGTTGTGATTGGAGGAGCCCAACGGAGAGAAATGATTAACAGTGTAAGCTGAAGAATTAGTTGTAAGGAAGAGGTCAAGTATGTTGGAGCTTTCACCAAGGCAGTCAGGGATACAGATAGGGTGCTGTACAAGCTGCTCTAGGTCATTAAGGATAGAAAAGATGTAGGTTTGTTCAACAGGTGGATCAGTGAAAGGAGAGGAGAGCCAAAGGTGGTGGTGAACATTGAAATTTCCTAGAATGGAGATTTCAGAGAAAGGAGAAATGGATAGAATGTGTTCCATCATAGAAGTAAGATAGTCGAAGAATTTTTCATAGTCAGTAGAATTAGGGGATAAGGAAACAGTGCAGATATATTTAATCAGAGAACGACAAGAAAGCTGAAACCAGAGTGTGGAGAATTCAGAAGAATCGAACTCAGGAACACGAGAGCATGATAAGTCATTGCGTATATATACACAACAGCCACCTTTGGCTTTGAAATGAGTGTAGAGAAAGTAGGAGGATACAGAAAAGGGTTTGCTGTCAGTTGCCTCAGACAGCTGAGTTTCAGTTAGGAAAAGAAGGTGAGGTTTGGAGGAGGAAAGGTGGTGCTCAACAGAGCGAATTTAGAGGAAAGGCGGCGAATGTTGCAGAAATGAAGAAGAAGTGAGTCAGACAGTGGTTCCAGGCATCTCGAGTCGTCACCGGGAGAGGGACGGAAGGTGAGGGCATTTATGGTCCCCCCCCTGGGGACTCCGAGGCTGGGTGTTCAGATGCCATAATTTATTTTTGAATTTTGAATTTGGGAATAAAAGTATTTGTTTTTGTATTTGTCTATCATAACTTCAAAAGTAGTTGCAATTGTATCTGACCTCTATAAAAAGGAAAATATTTGATCCAACCCTGGTACGGATGGATCATCAAGTGTTCTTTTCCTGGTGTTTTCCTTTACATGCTGTGTTTGGAAAAACTTTTGCACAAGATCCAGCAGTATTTTATTCCAACGGTTTTCATGGTTTCTTACATCTAGAGCAGAGGCGTCAACCTAGTGGCCCACAAAGAGGAAAAGAGTGGCCCGCGATGACTTAAGAAAAATGAGAAGTAAGAAACAGAAAATCCCATAAAATTTATCATATGATCAAGTGAACAAATATTACATCACTATCAGGAAATATTTATTAATAATTTATATCGATCTATCTGTCTATTGTCAGAAGCCTCAATCCCGTAAGGGGTAGCAACAAACAAATTGCCTTCATGTTGCCCTGTCCAATGCCGCTTTACTGCCTCGCTTCCAGTTCACACCTTCCACATTCATTTACCTCTCCACTCCATCCCTCCATCTCATCCACTGCCTCCCCCTCCCTCTCCCCCGCTCCATCTCACTCATATACACTCTCTTCTTTAGTCTCTCTCTTTCCATCCTCTCCACGTGGCCAAACCACCTCAATGTATTTCTTCTAATGCATTTTATCACATCAACATCCACACCACCGCGCTCCTTCACTTCGTCATTTGTCAGTCTGTCTCTCCATGTAACTCCACATGCTCCTCTCAGATAGCCCATTTCCACTGCTCTCACTCTTGACTTGTGTCCTCACAACAAGGTCCAAGCTTTAGTTCCATACGTTAGGGTTGGTATTACAATACTGACATGCAGCGACTTTTTTACTTCCTTGCTCACTTCCATGTTCCTTATCACTGCTTTTAAAGAACAAACAAACCTTTCTTTCCGTTGTATCCTTTCAAGCACTTCTCCCTCTAAACTTCCATCCATATTCATCATACTACCCAAGTACTTAAACGCACTCACATTTTCCATTTCCTCCTCATCCAGCCTCACTGTACATTCAGTGACTTCATTTCTCTCAAAGACCCAAACTTTACTGCTCCCTACATTCACCTTTAGATTCCGTTTCTAAAACACTCCCAAACTCATTCACCAAGCCTTGCAGCTTCCCTTCGCCTTAACAATACAGTAAATCTGCACTCAATAGTAGTGAGAGTTTCCAGACACTGCTCTCTCTCATTAGGGTCGCTTCAACATCCACTGACCCACCATGTATATATTTTTTAACCCCATCCATTTACTGATTGAACAACCATGGGGACATGACACATCCCTCTTTTAATCCAAAATTCAGACAGAAAAACTCACTCAGTTCACTATCCACACGCACTGCAGCCTTAGCACCCTCATACATACTCTTCACGGCATTCAACAACTTCCCATTTACTCCATATATCCTCACAGTGTGGTGTGATAATTGGGCCGAAAACTAAAATTTAGAAATATGATAACGTCCACTTGAGAGATGATGCACTGGGTCATTTTAGAGATATCTGCATAGGAAGTGGGTATCTAGAATGAAAAAAGAAAAAAAAAAGAAACACCCAAAAACAATCGACATTATTCACACTGTCAGACGGTCGGTATGAAAGTGATAAATTGCCCATTTGGATCAACTGGATCATACCATTGAAGTTTAATACTTTCATACATAAGCACATAACTGACAATTTAATTATATTTAAGAATATTATTTATGGACTACTATCACTAAATATCATTAAATATCACTGATGGTCGTTGGTACAGAAATACTTGTAAATGAGTATGAAATCTGTAAGTTATTGCACAAAACTGATCTGAGAAGTAAAAAGAAACATGAAAGTTCACTGTGACTGAAGACATTTTCTAGTTATATGCTTTAGAGAAATCAACCGAGTTTGATGGCGATAAATGAAACATAAAAATATGACGTTAAGTTACAGTATGGCAAGCAGTAGTAAACCCCTATCCAAGCCAATAACTAGATCTGACGCTAAAGAATATGATGCTGATAAGGACTTTCCTCCATCCAAATATTTTCACCCACCAACAAAACTTCCCACAGTGCAGAGTGTAATAGATATGCTTAGGTACCACTTGGAGGTGGTGGGCATTGGCAAGGTGACTGTTGATATTGCGGTACGGGAGGTAGCGAAGCAGATCTACGCTAAGTACTACTATGATACCGTGTTCTGTGTGTCCTTGAGCACCATCCAGAGGAGGGCAGAGAACCTCAGGAAACAGTTTAGTGAAGGCAGAAAGAGATATGGAAAGAAAGGGAAGGAAGACTCAAATGCTGTCAGGCAATATAAGGAGTTATTTGATACAAAGTGTGAACTCTGAGGTATATGCAGAGGACCTTGTGTGGCGTCAACATCTGGAGTAGGAGTAGGGGGTGAGCATGAGTGATATGGAATATAAGTACTTTGAAGACTAGAAGATGGAGCAAAAGATGTTTTGTCACAAAGATGTGAACACCGTGTGGTACCAAAGTACAATGACAGCCCAAAGACTGTTAGAGAGGATGAATGCAGGAGGAAGAGAGACAACAGTTCCAGTACAGGACCCTTGACCAGATCACTGATATTCTCGTAGAAGCTGCTGAGATTCCCACCAGCAGCAGTACCGAAGAGCAAGAGAACCGAGTCCAAAAGCGACAAAAGATCTATGAGACTGACACACGAGATAATGAGGGCAAGAAGAGTGAGGTTGCAGCTGACCCCAAGCTAAGGAAGAGAAAGCTTTTAATGGATGTTGCTAAGGCAGACACAGGTGATCCGCTGCCACAAGAATTTCAGCACATCCGAGTCTCAGAGAGAAAAATATGCGATGAGTTTTATCAAACTGTGGCCAGTCTCTCAGGAAAGGGACTCCTTGTCAGTGAATCAAGTGAAGCTGTCACTGAGGTTGGCAACACACTGTTTGAGAAGGAGATGGAAAAGCCCTCGACAATGTGATGAGATCTTCGACTTAGATACAGTGCCAACCAACAGGAACATAATGACAGCTCTGCAGCAAATTGAGGCCCAGAGTTTGTCGCTAGTTGTGGGCAAGCTTGAGGAAGGGAAACAGAAGGGTAAGATGATTGCTCATGCATAAGATAGTACCACAAAGAAAGGTGTAGGCCAGTTCATGGTGCTAGGGTTGTATATAGGTCAGGACAGCCCATTTCCTCTACCAATTCTGCCAATCTATGGAGAGACAACTGAGAATATTGCAATGCAGATGGATATGGGGTCTGAGATACTGGCATCTGTCAGAGAAGTCAGTGCAGAGGACGTGTAGAAGCTTGTAGATGCCCATATGGCAGATAGAAACAGAGCACAACAGGGGCTTTTCAAAGCTGCTGGCGGAGATGTACGGCCTGGAAACGCCAGCAGGACAGTTATTTTGTGGCATTCATACTACACTGGGGTTCAGCAGTACCATGAATGTCATGAGGGAGGTGGAGGCAGGCATGACGATGGAACAGGTTCTGAGGGCCTTCATGGTCGATCTGGAGGTAGGCAGCAAAAGTACCAGTCTGGCTGGGCAAGCACTGGACATGTGCCTCAAGCTGGTGGCTCCTGAATTTTAACACAAGCCTTAGAACCTCTACAAGGAATTCCTTGTCTTCCTGGAGCAAAAGCGTGTATCCAGTGTCCTATTTGCCTACAAAGTTAGCAGGTTTGGGTGCCTCTCTAGGGCAGCAACAGTCTTAATATACAATTGTGACCACCTGGCAGAGTTTCTGAGGCAGAGTCCTCACATCAACAACCGCCTAGCCTGCCTGGTCAGAGAAGTATTGGAACTCCCCTATCTCAGAGTCATCCTCGTGGTGTTTGCCTGTCTGGGTGTGCACTTGGTGGAACCTTTCTATGCCAGGACAATAGAAAAAGACGCTACCCATACTCAGCTCAGAGAATTCTACAAAGGACTGCATACAGCCTTGGGTCAGCCCATCAGTAATGACTTTACAAGAATTACAATGCCTGAATACCCTGGGGTCCCTGACTATCTCTTCACTGGTGTGAAGAAGAACTACAAGGTCGAAGTCCTGAGCTCCGTGTCTGATTTAGCTGAGGAGCACCTAGAGGAGGTGAAAAAGCTGACCAACCTAATGCTGCCCCACCTGCAGGCGGTTCTAGCCAGGCAGAGGACAGACTATGGTATAGATGAGGAGGCCTTCCCAATGGACTATCCCGTGAGCGACCAGGCAAGTAACATTGATGAAACCCCTGTGCACAACATTGGCAAGGAGAGACAATGTGGCAAAGTGGACAACAGACTGAGAAAGTTAGGCACACAGAATGCAGTCAGCAGGTCAATTATCCTGCAGAAGAGCCAGGAACTAAGGACTGGACAGATTCCTTTCTTTAGAGGTATCAAGGCAGCAGCCCAAACTAAAAAGGAGGTCGAACTCAGTTGGAGTAAATACACGAAAGAGAAATTTGAGAAGGGAGCAGAGCAAAAGCAAGAAATGGTTCAGAGAAATGAGAGGAAACGACTGGACATCCTAGAAAAACTAAAATCTAGTGGTGGCCCTTTTAATGACAGTGAGGAAGTTGAGCAACTCGTTGCGGATCCAACTCTGAACGACAAGGATAAGCAGCAGAAGATGAAGCTGGAGCTTCAGTTCGCCAAAGAGAGTACCACACTTCTGCCTAAAGTTGATCCTACCTTCCGAGTCCAGGTGACACTGCCCAGTGAGAAGATAAGGATGAAAACTGCACAGGAGTTTGGAGGGGCCCTAATGTCGTACCTGGGGAGGAATTGCGACCGAACCACACTAGAATATGAGAAATTCCAGCAAAGCCTTCACGGACTGGCATCTTCATAAGATAGTTCTTTCCATGCCACTTACCTGAGTGCAATAAGATTGAAATAAAAATGTCAAGTATTCTAAAACAGTATTTAATCACTTTTACTACATTTCTTAAATTAAGCAGTAACGCATCTCAGTTTGCATTTGAAAATACACATATTGGGATCCAATATCCATTTCTTAATTGATGGCAGTGCTAAAGCAATTATTTTTAGGATCAACATGTGCTCCTAATCAATTTTGGGAAAAGTATTTCAAGCCATGTACTGGTAGACAGTACGACAAGTCAGGGCATACAAACAACAGACTGGGCAGAAAAGCCGATTTTTGTGTTAACTTTGAATTTCAAGGGGTGGGGGATTTTTAAAGAGATATGGTGTTATTTGTGGTATCAAAATTTATGTATTAATAGTGCTAATCATTTCCCAAAGGGACGTCTTCAAATTCTGAACTTGAGTTTTATCACCCCCCTCTAATCCTTCATGCTTTCCACATTCCTTGTCTATCCACCCTGTCATATGCTTTCTCCAAATCCATGAAGGCCGCATACAGTTTCTTTCCCTTCTCTAGAAACTTTTCCACTAAAGCCCTAAGAATGAATATCTGAGCTACACAACATCTTTCCTTCCTAAAGCCTCCCTGCTCTTCTCCAACTAATTCCTCTGTTATTTCCCTAACTATACCAATAAGTATCCTACCATATACTTTTCCTATCACACTAAGCAGACAAATGCCCCTATGATTACCACACACTTCTTTTTCCTTTTTCCTTTGTACAGGAGAATAATTATACCTGACTTCCAGTCCTCTAAGACTCTACGTTCCTCCCAGGCCAATCTGCACATCTTCCACAACCATTCTACTACTATCTCACTTCCATGTTTCAGCATTTCACCACACATTCATCAGTTCCTGGGGCTTAACCCATTTTGACTTTCTTCTTTGCTTCCACTACTACCATCCTCCTGATTTCTTCCTCTCTGCTCACCTCCCTCCTCCTCCCAACCATTCCCCAGCCACTTATACTAGCATTACTTTCATTCTCTCTGTTCAACAAAGTCTTAAAGTGTTCTCTCCATCTGCTCACTTTTTCTCCATTCTCCACTAGCCATATACCATCTTTATCATTCACTCCTAGACTTGCTTCTTTATCACCCTCTTATTACATCTTTCCAGAACATTTTTTTTTACATTCCCTCCACTTTACACTCAGATTCCTTCCAAATCCCTCCTCCACTTTCTTTTTACTCTCTCTTACTAAAGTTTTCACCTCTCTCCTCCTTTCGACATATAACTCTCACTTCTGTCCCTCAACTTCCTCCATGCCCAAGTTTCTCATCCACTCACTATATGCTTTCTTCTTTTGTGCCACAGCCTGTTTCACCTACCATGTTCTTCCTTGTGGTCCCTTACGTCTTCTCTTCATCCCACAATCCACCTCACATGCCGCAAAGATTTCTTCTGTGAATATCTTGCACACACCTACCACGTCCCCCATCTGCTCCAAATCATATTTACCTAACCGCTCCTACACTTCTCTCTTATAGTCTGTATTTTTCCCATCGTCTTGCAATCTTTCTACCCTCTTTGTATGGACTAGTTCCTCCTGTCCTTCCCTTCTCCTCCTCCTCCATATCATTTGAACCTTGACATTTCCACTCCTCCAACCTCTGAATGCTCTTGCATCCATTACACACCTTCTCATTCTGTCATTGACACACACACATAATAAGTCATTGTCTTCAGTTCATTCAGTTCACCAGCCACCCTTCTCATCACTCGTCACGTATTCCTGTGGATCATTTTGTGTCTAAAGAGGGTATTGGCTATCACCAACCCCCTCCCTGCACAAATATTCACTAAAGCACTGCCATTCTCATCCACTTCTGCAGGAACACCCCATTCACCAACTACTCCAGGCACCTTCACATTCCTTACTTTTCCATTCATATCCCCATGAAAAAACACTGTCTCATTGATTTCAAACTTTTCCATGCACACTTCCACATTTGTCCAGAACTGTCCTTTCACTCTAGTTGCACGATCTTGTGTTGGCACACACACACACACACACACACACACACACACACACACACACACACACACACACACACACACACTTGCCCACATTTGTAGTCCAACTCTCAACTATACCCACACAATCCTTGAGCCAACTGATCCATACTCTCTTATATTCCTCTTCCATCTCATGCACACAACAATACAAACTCCTTTTGCCCTTTCTTTCTCACCTACTTCAGTGCATATACCCCGTCCATACCCCCCATTCTCTCTCGGTCTTACCTCCCCATATTGTCTCAGTTATTCCACATACATCCACTTTTGCATCCTCAAGCACCTGGACAATCTCTCTCTCTTTCACCTCATCATTTGCACACCTTGCATTTCATGTCGCAATCCGTACTATGTCCTTTGTTCGGTCCTTAATCGTCACCTGTTGGTCAGTCCTGGTTCGAGGCTTCTTGTTTGTATTTTTAGTTAGTTGTTTTCTGGGGAGGGGCATTAACCTTCTGCCAACCCACTTGTTGTCACACAGGGAACACGTGTTGGTTGGTTGTAGGTTTACCACCCAGCGCTGTAAATGGTTTCCTGCTTTACAGGAAATTATTTGGCTTGCCATTCAGTGTTGAGCTAAATTAAGTACCACAACACTAAGTGGGTAGTTGATTGTTAAAATACCATTTGAATAATTTATCTGTGAACAAATATATCATGAAACTTTTATATAAATGTTATTAATAATTTGAAGTAGAAGCCAATGCCACTACAAGGGTTAGAAGGCATACCGAACTTCTCCGAACGTTTGATTAGGCTGCGGCTTTGCCTAATTTCGTGTTATAAAGGTATTATTTTCATTCAGCAAGTTTCCAGTTAATACTGCACTTTGAAATTTTAAATGCATTTTAAAGTAACAATGTATAGTACAGTGTACAAATACATTTCACTAATCTGATGAAAATCTGGAAACAGTAATTCCTATTTTGACAAATTCGGACGAAGTGCAAAATGTAAACACACTGGTCTAGACTCCCAGGGACACACTACCACAATTTTGTGTGGGTTGATGCTGATTTAACAGGTATACTATTGTTTCTACACTTATTTGAGGTCAATGGATATTGCAGCTCATTGTGAATGGGAATAAAGGTTATTAGAGTAGGCACCAGTTGTAACTGATAATAAGGGGTGTTCATCGTCTGTCACAAAATTGACTGCACTTTTCATTACAAAACCTTAGCTATAATAATAGATATCACATTTCAATAAGTACCCCTTTTATATATCTAACGCTGATTCTGATCAGGTTTGGTAGATCTGGCCCTCAGACGATAAACATAACCAGAGTGTGGCCCCTGGGAAGGATTGAGTTTGACACCACTGATCTAGAGTATTCCTATTTAAATCCCTGCTTGTCGTACGAAGCGACCAGAACGGTTGGCGGAGGGTTAGTGTCCCTCCCCAGAAAACAGCCAACTTAAAAAGACGAACAAAAAGCCTCGGACAAGGACTGACCAAAAGATGACGACCAAGGACCGGACAATGGACATGGTACAGATTGCAACATGGAATGTAAGGGGTGCGAATGATGAGGTGAAAGAATGAGAGATTGTCCAGATGCTTGAGGGTGCGAAAGTGGATGTATGTGGAGTAACTGAAACTAAATGAAGAGGAGAGAGTGTGAGAGAATGGGAGTATGGATGGGGTATATATGCAGGAGTAGATAAGAATGAGAGGGCAAAAGAAGGAGTGTGTAGTGTTGTGAGTAAAAGATGGAAGAAGAACATAAGAGAGTATAGATCAGTTGGGTCAAGGATTGTGTGGGTAAGATTGAAAGTTGGAATACAAATGTGGGCGATTGTGTGCGTGTATGCGCCAACGCAAGATCGTGCAAGCAGAGTGAGAGAAGAGTTCTGCACAAATGTGGAAGTGTGCATGGAAAAGTTTGGAAGGAATGAGAGAGTGTTTTTGATCGGTGATATGGATGGTAAAGTGGGGAATGTGAAGATGGATGGAATAGTTCGTGAGTGGGGTGTACCTGCTGAGATAGATGAGAATGGCAGTGCGTTAGTGGATATTTGTGCCAGGAGGGGGTTAGTGATAGTCAATACCCTCTTCAGGCACAAAATGATCCACAGGTATACATGGTGAGTGATGAGAAGGGTGGGTGGTGAACTGAATGAAAGGAAGGCATTGATTGATTATCTAACTGTGGAAGAAAGGATGCAAAGATGTGTCATGGATGCAAGAGTTTATAGAGGCTGGAGTGGACTTTCTAACCACTACTTGGTGGTGGCCAGAATCAAGATCCAAGTAAGATGGAGAAATAGAAGAAGGGAAGGACGGGAGGAAGGAGTAGTTGCAAGGAGAGTGGAAAGGTTACAAGAAGATGAGAAAAAGGCAGAATATAAGAGAGAAGTGGAGGAACGATTGAGTAAATATGAATTGGAGCAGATGGGGGATGACATGAAAGATGTGTGCTGGATATTCACAGAAGAAATATGTGCAGCATGTGATGTGGTGTGTCGAGTGAAGAGAAGATGGAGGGGGGTGCAAGGAGCAGCGTGGTGGAATGAAGAGGTGAGACAGGCTGTGGCGCAAAAGAAGAAAGCATATAATTAATGGATGAGAAATAGGAGCGTGGAAGAAGTTGAGAGACAGAAAAGAGAGTTAATATTAGAAAGGAAGAGAGAGGTGAAAAGATTAGTAAGAGAGAGTAAGAAGTGAGTGGACCAGGAATTTGGAAGGAATTTGAGTGTAAAGTGGAGGGACTGCAAGAAAATGTTCTGGAAGGAGGTGAAGAGAGTAAGACAGGGTGGCAGTGAAGTTAGCAGTGGAGTGAAAGATAAAAATGGTAGATTACTAGTGGAGAAGGGAGATAAAGTGAGCATATGGAGAGAACACTTTAAGGAATTGTTGAACATATAGGATGGAAGGAATGCGAGTACAAGTGGCTGGGGAATGGCTGGGAGAAGGAGGGAAGTGAGAAGTCAGGAAGATATCAGTAAGATAGAAGTTGTGGAAGCAATGAAGAAAGTCAAATTGGGGAAAGCCCCGGGAATTGATGGAGTGTTCGGTGAAGAGCTGAAGCATGGGGGAGAGATAGTAGTAGAATGGTTGTGGAAGATGTGCAGATTGGCTTGGGAGGAAGGTAGAGTCCCAGAGGATTGGAAGTCAGGTATAATTATTCCCATGTACAAAGGAAAAAGGGAAAAATAAGTGTGTGGTAATCACAGGGGCATTTGTCTTCTTAGTGTAATAGGAAAAGTATATGGTAGGATACTTATTGACAGAGTTAAGGAAATAACAGAGGAATTAGTTGGACAAGAACAGGGAGGCTTTAGGAAGGGAAAAGGTTCTGTAGATCATATATTCATTCTTACATCTTTAGTGGAAAAGTTTCTAGAGAAAGGAAAGAAGTTGTATGTGGCTTTCATGGATATGGAGAAAGCATATGACAGGGTGGATAGACAAGGATTGTGGAAAGTATTAGGAACATATGGAGTAGTTGGGAAGTTGTTGAATCCTGTGAAGAGTATGTATGAGGGTGCTAAGGCTCCAGTGCTTGTGGATGGTGAACTGAGTGAATTTTTCTCTTTGAAGGTTGGGTTGAAACAAGGATGTGTCATGTCTCCATGGTTGTTCAATCTGTATATGGATGGGGTAATAAAGAAGGTACAAGGTAGGACAGTGGATGTTGGAGTGGCCTTGGTGAGAGAAGGTAGTGTTTGGAAACCCCCTGAACTGTTGTTTGCTTATGATACTGTGTTGTTGAGTGAAGACGAAGGCGAGCTGCAAGGCTTGGTGGATGAATTTGGGAGAGTGTATAAGAAACGGAATCTAAAGGTGAATGTAGAGAAGAGTAAAGTGATGGTCTTTGAGAGTGGTGAAGTCAGTGAATGTACAGTGAGGTTGGGTGGTGAGGAAATGGTAAATGTGAGTGCGTTTAAGTACTTGGGTAGTGTGAAGAGTAAGGCTGAAAGTTTGGAGGATGAAATGCTTGAAAGGGTACAACACGGAAGAAAGGTTGCTGGTTCCTTGAAAGCAGTGATAAGAAACAGGGAAGTGAGCATGGAAGTGAAAAAGTTACTACATGACAGTATTGTGATACCAACTCTAACGTATGGAAGTGAAGCCTGGACGTTGTTGGAAGGACACAAGTCAAGAGTGGGAGCAGCGGAAATGAATTATTTAAGATTAGCCTGTGGAGTCACATGGAGAGACAGGCTGACAAATGAGGATATAAAGGAGAGTTGTGGTGTGGATGTGGATGTGATAGGAAGAGTTAGGAAGAACACACTGAGGTGGTTTGGCCAAGTAGAGAGGATGGAGGGTGAGAGACTGACGAGGAGAGTGTATGTGAGTGAGGTGGAGGGGGGAAGAGGGAGGGGGAGGCCGAGGATGAGATGGAGGGACGGAGTGGAGAGGTATATGAGAGAGAGGGGGTGTGAGTTGGGAGCAGGGCAGTAAAATGGCGGGGGACAGGGCGACGTGGAGGCGACTTGTTTGTGGCCACCCCGTGCGGAATTGAGGCGCCTGGCAATAGATAGATAGATAGAAATCTCCATTCTATGGATTAATGTTCTTAAACTGTGAATTGTACTTTCTGACAGGTCTTCATATTCGTCTTATTCCCAAGTGTTTGTTTTGGGTGGCATGTATAAATTTGCCACAGTTACTTTCCCTTCAGATGTGTTAATCTTTAATGCAGTCAGTTCTGCTTGTGAGGGTATATCTAGTTCTGTTTCTTTGATCTGTAGATTTTTCTTTGTTAAGATTATAATTCTTCCTCCTTTTCTTAAATTTGTCTTTTCTCTATATTTTTTTTTAAATAACAGAGCAGAGGGAGGAAAAACAAATGAATAAAAAAAATAATCCATACACGAGACTACTGGTGTCCTCTGTTTATAAAATATCTGTAACAGTTAGACTTGAACAGCTGCAAGTTGAAGTTTGAATGGAAACAACTCTGGGGAAGCGAGTTCCAATCAGATGCAGTTCGGGGAATGAAATAATTCTGATAGGAAGAAGTTCTGCAATATGGTTGACTGACATGCCAGTCATGAGTGCTACCAGATGCCCGCGTAGCACGAGGGAAAGCATGGAGAGGTGGCATCATGGACGCAACTTCGTCTGAGCATTTGCCATAAAAATATCTGTAAAATAATGCAAGGCAGGCAACATTCCTTCTTACTTGTAGGGGAATTAGTTTATTTGTAATGGCAGGGTTGTTAATAATTCTAACAGCCTTGTTCTGAATTTTGTCTAGTTGTTATAATGCAACCTCTCCACATCCATTCCTCAAGGGTGAGCAGCATTCAAGCTGAGAGTGCATACGACTCTTATAAAGTATAGCTAACTGCTCGTCTGTGAGGAAGTTACGGACTCTGTACAATAATCCAAGTTTCTTTGAGTCGGTTTTAGCAAGTGATCTAACATGAGAGGTCCAGCTGAGGGCATTGGTAAGTGAGACGCCGAGAATTTCAGTACTTTTGGAGATGGGAATATTAGTAGCACTGAAGGTAATTTATGAATCTGGCAATATCCGTCTATTAGTAAATTGTATATATTTAGTTTTACTAGCATTAAATGAGACAAGGTTGTTTTGTCCTCATTCACTGATCGCAGATAGGTCTTGATTTATGGAGATGGCTGTACTGACTTTGTAAATGAGTGTCTGAGTGTGAATGAACTATGTAGAGTCATCTGCACATAAGTGGATGGGATTGTGGGTGACAGATAGGAGATCATTAATATGAACCAGGATCAGGGTTGGCACCAGAACTGATCCCTGCGGCACGCCGGCGTTAACTGAGTGGAAATTGGAATATATGTCATCTACTTTTACTCTTATTTTCTTGTCACTGAGAAATGAGGAAATCAAAGGAAGAAAAGACGTTAGTCCATAGCAAGGGAGTTTGGACAGCAGAGAACGGTGCCATACTCTGTCAAAAGCTTTAGAAATATCAAGGGCTACTGCATGAATTTCTCCATGTAGGTCAATTGATTGATGGATGCTCTGAGTTAGGAGATTGAGTATGTCAATGGTGGATCTTTCGTGGCGAGAACCAAATTGTCTATCACTAATTAAGTTTCTGGATTCAAGATGTTTAACAATGTGCTTTTTAATTAAAGTTTTAAATACCTTACCAAGAGAAGATGTGACAGCTATTGGTCTGTAATCAGAGGGGTCAGAGGAACTTCCTTTCTTCGGAACTGGGTGGATATTGGCTTCTTTCCATTAATTTGGGAATGAAGAAGTACGTATGCATAGTCTGAATAATTTAGCTAGAACAGAGGCAAGGTTAGGGGAACACTTTTTCAAAACAATTGGCGGAATTCCATCTTGGCCTGGAGTTTTGTTGGAAGGTAAATTGTCTAGGATGGATTTTACATATCTTGTCTGTATTTTAAGTGAACATTTTCGGGAGAGTCAAGTTCTAGTACTGGGATGTTCTGGCTGGCACCATCTATGGTAGAATTTCTGGCAAATATACTGGCATTTGTATTCCTCTAAGTTTAGGGAATTGGTTGATATCTTTGAGGTTAATTTTATTTCAGTTAGGCAAATAATATGTGGTTCCTTTTCTTTGGTACAGTCTTTCATCTCAAATAATTTAGACACCATTCCATCTACATATCAACTTAATCATCTTGTTTACATACTTGCCATAACTTGAGTCTATTACCTTCCTTCTTTTTATTCCCCGTTGGTTATGTACCACTTTCGTACCAGCAGTCCAACTACTTTATAAAAAAAATTCACTCTTCCTCTGACATTTCTTTGTTCTTTGTTTTTGCTTCCTCCCTCTTCCCCTTTAGTATTCCCAATTCCTCTTTAGTTAGGCATTTGTGTGTGTGTGTGTGTGTGTGTGTGTGTGTGTGTGTGTGTGTGTGTGTGTGTGTGTGTGTGTGTGTGTGTGTGTGTCGACTCGTAGGTAGCTGTGACCATAGAGCCAGGGTTGCCAGATTTCTGAGAAGCAAAACTGCCAAATTCCACATGATTTTATGGCAAATACGTCAAATGAGAAGCAGAATGTGGCACTTCGTGGACGTAAAGATTCAAATAAAGATATCTTCAAAGAATCAGAGTGAAATCCTGGAAACTTCATGTCCTTTTTGAGATATCGAGCCCTAGGCGGTGACGATCTACTCTCGAATAATTTAGAGTACTAGAGTGGGCTTGCAGCCTACACATCGAATACAATCCAGAATGAACTGATTTCTATCAATGGTCGGCAAATACAGGATACTTTCATCACTGACATAAATAATGCTTGTTTTTTCCTCGATTCGTGCAGATGAGGCAGCACATATATACAGTACAACCATGAACAGCTCAGCTTGGTTGTGCGGTATGTGAGTTCCCTCGACAACATCCAAGAAGTGTTCATGGAGTTTGTTGAGTGTGATACTGGGACAACTGGACGTGGCATAACGGACAAAATGGTGTACACTATACCTGACAAACTAGGACTTGATATGGCGAATCTCCGTGGGCAATCTAATGATGGAACAGGCAACGTGGCAGGAAAATTATGTGGTGCAGCTACTCGAGTTCTGCAAGCAGAGCCAAAGGGAATTTACATTCACCGCAACTCCCATCAGTTGAATTTGTGCATAATGAAGGTTTGCAAAGTCATACCAGTGTTCAGTACGATGACTGTTATCAGTGAAGTCAGTAGATTGTTTAATAGCCCTTCAAAACGCCAGAATCATCTATAAACCTTCATAAAGAGGTCTGATGACTGCTAAACCAACCGAACCAAGCTACTCAGTGTTTGCAGTACACATTGGACCGAACGTTATGATGCTAAGGAAGTTTTCCTGGATCTACTACCTACATCATCGCATGCACCCAATGAGTGGAACAGGGAAACTATCAGTGCTGCTCGAAGCTTTTGTCTGTCCATTTCACAATTTGAAATTTTGTTCTCGCTGATTGTAACCGGTAAAGTGTTGTCGGCTTCAAAAGGACTGTGCAAGAAACTACAAACCAGAGCCATTGACATGTTGATGATGTCATACATGTAGTTAGTTCAATGAGGGAAGATGTCGATTCTTTCCATGATGAATGCTTTGAGCATGCAAAAAACATTGCTGGAACACTCGAATTGGACGTCAATGTCCCCAGGAGGTGTGGTAGACAGACATTCAGGAATAATGCTCCTGCTGAATCTGTAATAGACCACTACAAACGCACTGTTACCATCCCACTACTTGATCATTTAGACCAATAGCAGATTGAGAGGTTTTCTTCAGTCCAGAAGAATGCCATTCAAAGAATGCAGATTTATCTGCAGTTCTCCTGAAATCTGGTATTGGAATCAAGGAGTTACCTCAGCAGCTTGTAACATCATACAACCATGATCTTCCAGAGAAAGTCACTAGAAGTTGAGCTTAACATGTGGGTGAGGAAATGGAAAGCATGGAAGAAAGAGGTACCTAGCAGTCCACGAGATGCTGTGCCATTTGCAGATAAGGATTTTTGTTCCAAACACCAGGATCATCTTACGCCTTGTATGTACCATTCATGTGAACAGCTGTGAGAATGAGCGAAGTTGTATTGCCATGCGTTGGCTGAAGACCTGGCTCAGGAGCACGATGACAAATGAACGGCTAAACGGACTTGCATTAATGAATATCCACTATGCTGCACCCATCGATATTCCAAAAGTCACTGATGTGTTTGCAAGGAAACACAGCCGACGAAAGCAACTTGTGGATCTTCCCTCCGACTACAGTATGCTGATGAGTGAGCACAAAATAATTGCATGTGATTAAGAGCCCAATTTTATGTTATTTCGTTCAGTATGTAACATGGAGCTCAAATACGTGCCACAGTTTGACAGTTTTTGATTATTGTAAAGGACTTGTCAATCTATAGTTTGACAGTTGTTTATTATTGTAACTGACTTGTAGAGCTATTTAGTTACGGCCTGTTGAGAATTACTGTATGTCTGCATCCTCATGATAAACATATGTAACTATACGTTTCTTGTGTTCTATGTGAAATATGAATATTATTGCACTAAACAAACTGCAGGTGCCTGAATTTTCATTTGTGTTTTTCTTAATCCGTTTTTGCAATATCCAAGGGCAAATTAAAAAAAAAAAAAATCAAGAGAATCACTATATTACAACCTTGGAAAAACCAAGAGGGTCCACAAGTCCCCTAAACAAAATTTTAGGGTATTGAGATTAAAGGGATCTTGAATAATGCCAACAAAAATTTTGGCAACACCCCCATCCTGAGTCCACCTTTGATTAACTGCACGGGACGGTCCTGCAGAAGCAGTTTCTTGCCTGCAGTTGAAGGGTCTGCTTGACCA
The DNA here is from genome assembly GCF_032717465.1 of Coenobita brevimanus. NCBI lineage: Eukaryota > Metazoa > Arthropoda > Malacostraca > Decapoda > Coenobitidae > Coenobita > Coenobita brevimanus. The sequence continues at coordinate 23,340,900 of NC_136972.1, forward strand.
GAGAGACAGGGGTTGCTCAACAACAACTGATTTTTCTTTGCTTCACATCTTTATCAAACCACGGTTTGGAATCGGCTTTTTGTTTCCTTCTTACCATGTCCGTATGTTGTGTAAATGTCAGCTCTGCATTATCTACCTGGTGGTCGGTGGTGGCCAAGGAGGTTTAAAGGGTGGAGGCGGCGTCAGGTGGGATGAGTGAAGCCTAGTGACCTGACCGGCCACCATATTATTGTAGGCTTAATGCGCGTCAGGGCATGTCAGGGCTAGGCTCAAGGAGGTTTAGATTTCAGTTCGCTGCAGGTCAGAGAGGAGGTACCTCTCTAGGCTGTGTGTGTGTCTGTGAGAAAGCCCTGTCTGTTGTATTGTAAATACCTGTACAGAATATCATCGTGTAATGACGGTAAATACGTCTCATACACCATCTACATTTATCGTACACGGACATCATTACACCTAACACAATGCCTACCAGCTGCATTGCATTTGGGTGTAACGAAAGAGGAAACAAGAAATCTGATCCATCCATTACATTTCGTCAGTAAGTAACGATTATGTGATATTTTAAGGTAGTTTATAGGTACTGTGATTGTTTTATGATAGTAAAAAATCTAATCGTTTCCTTTCCATGCTGCTGTATTCTCAATAATATGAGAATATACCGACATAAAAATACAATATTACAGCACATTATTTATCCTACGTTACCCAAGGATCCGTGCAAGAGGCAAAAATGGGTTTTGGCTTTGCAGAGAGAACTATACGCCAGACAAACAAGGACGTCTCTGCTCTAAACATTTTGCCCCAGAAGATTTTGATGGGACATCTTTACCAAGAGTTAGAATAAGAGAGAATGCTGTCCCTTGCATATCGTAGGCATTTCCTGCTCATCTGCAAAAGAAGACGCATGAAAGAAAGCCTCTCAAAACTCGTAATGTTTCTGGTCCATCTTCAGCTGATGCTGTATGTCAGACAGTGACCCTTAAAAGAACCATCTTGTGTTGTTAATCAAAGTAGTAACGGAGACATACAGTGTCTCCAGGTAAGATACAACGATGCTAGTAAACAGTTTACTGCACGACAATCATCTCTTAAAGGTATCAAGAGCAGAACTGCAATTAATAAGCTACTATTATTCAGTGGGTTGTAGAGCTAACGTCAGTGCAATGTTCATGCTAATGTAGTCATGGCATGCATTAAATGGATCACAGCAAGGTCATCGTTTCATTTAAACAGCTACATGAATAATATAAATGAGTGTGGGGAGTATAATTAGTAATAATAGTATGGGGCAGGTAGCTGCCTGGAGCAAGTAAACCTACAACAATATGGCGGACGCGCCAGCGGGCGGCTTCACCTGACAGCACAGAGTGAGCGTCTCGTGCCGCCTCCACCCTTTAAATCTCCTTGGTGGTGGCGATCATCATCCATTCACTTGATGTAGTGCTGCTACTCCTTTATGCACCTTCACCTTTTGTGTGTGTGTGTGTGTGTGTGTGTGTGTGTGTGTGTGTGTGTGTGTGTGTGTGTGTGTGTGTGTGTATCTACCCTCCTTTCCTTTTACTTTTTCCATCCACCCTGTAACTTTTTGTTGCTCATCTTTCCACATCAGGTGACTCCACACTGACAAGCCTAAGGATATCCTGTAACCCAGAAAACCATTTACAGCGCTGGGTGGTAACCATATAACCAAATGTGTTGCCTACTATGATGTCCCTATTAACTGGGAGGAGTGACACAAATGCGATGTTCATCTGGGAACCAAAGCTCTACACTCTTCCCCTCGCTTTGCTGTGGTGAAATGCTGTTTGTCCAAAGGGGACATCAGTTCATGGGACGACCCTGCAAGGGTGGTTGCTTGCCTGGGGTTGCTGGGTCTGCTTAGTAGGAGTAGACTGTAACACCAGTCGAGCAGGGCAATACTCCCATGGTGGGTGGAAAGCTGATGACAGGGAGAGCTGGAGCTCCCGTTTCATCAGCCCTCGGGACTATTTCCTAACCGTCCCCCTTTGCTGAACTTTTTCGGTGTTTCCGTAACACAGAGAGTAGGCCGGCATGCTCTCCAATACAAGTTTCTCTAACTGTCAACACCAAACTACATGCACAGTACACACTACACTTCCTTCTCAAAAAAAAAAAAAAAAAAAAAAAAAAAAAAAAAAAAAAGGACCACAAACCATGCCTCAGAGTCCTCAGGGGGGAGGACCATAGATGTCCCCACTATCCGCCCCTCTCCTGGTGATGACTCCACGAGGTGCCTGGAACCACTGTCTGACTTACTTCTTCATTTCGGCAACATTCGCGGTCTTTCCTCTAACTTTCTCTCTGTTGAACACTACCTCTCCTCCTGTAAACACCGCCATCTCTTTTTAACCAAGACTTAGCTGTCTCAGGCAACTGACAGCAAACCCTTTTCTGTATCCTCCTACATTCCCTAGACTCATTTCAAAGCCAAAGGTGGCTGTTCTTTACATGTACGCAATGAATTATCTGGTTCTCATGTTCCTGAACTTGATTCTTCTGAATTGCCTACTCTCTGGCTTCAGCTTTCCTGTCATTCTCTGATTAAATATATCTGCACTGTTTACTTATCCCCTAATTCTGCTATCAAAAATTCTTCGACTATCTTACTTCTAGCATGGAACACATTCTATCCAATTCTCCTTTCTGTGAAATCTCCATTCTAGGAGATTTCAATGTTCACCACCACCTTCTGGGCCTCCTCTCCTTTCACTGCTCCACCTGGTGAACAAGCCTATTGTACATCTTTTCTATCCTTAATGACCTAGAGCAGTTTGTACAGCACCCTATCCATATCCCTGACCTTTGGAGAGAGCTCCAACATACTTGACCTCTTCCTTACAACTAATCCTTCTGCATACACTCTTGATCTTTTCACTCCATTGGGCTCCTCCAATCATAACCTTATTATCTGAACCTGTCCTATCGCTCTGGTGCGGCCTGTGGACCCTCCAAAGAAACGTCGACTGTGGCACATTGGAGCTGCGGATTGGGAGGCTCTCAGGCAGTACTTCTTTGATTTTCCCTGAAATGATTATTGCTTCAATGGCCGGGAGCCATCTCAATGTGCCTTGCGCATTACGGAGGTTATTCTCTCCGGCATGGAAGCATACATTACTTCCTCATATCCTTTGACTAATGCAAGAAAGCCTTGATTTAATCTCGCTTGTTCTAATGCTGTCCACAACAAGGAGAGGACCTATAAAAAGTACCAGAGCCAACCCACCCCTGAATCACATCTTTTTTTATGTTTTTGCCCGGAATCGTGCTAAGTCTGTTCTTCACTCTCCTAACAATAATTTCATCCGTACTAAATGCTTTTAACTCTCCAACTCGAATTCTTCCCATTCCTTCTGGCACCTTGCCAAAAACCTTTCTAACAACTTTACCTCATCATCCTTCCCTCCTCTTTTCTACCCTGATGGCTCTGTAGCTACTTTTTCTACTGATAAAGCAGATCTCTTCGCTCAGACTTTCTTCTCCAATTCCACCTTAGATGATTCCGGTGCTGTTCCTCCATCACTTCCCCCCTCTCACTTCCTCATGGCTGACATTAAAATTTTTTCAGCTGATGTATTTTCTGCCATCACTGGCCTCAGTACTAACAAGGCATATGGGCCTGATGGAGTCTCTCTTGTTGTCCTCAAGAACTGTGCTAGTGTGCTTACACCTTGCCTAGGTAAACTCTTTCGCCTTTGTCTGTCAACTTGTATCTTTCCTTCCTGCTGGAAGTTTGCTCTCATTCAGCCAGTCCCAAAGAAGGGTGACCATTCCCAACCCTCTATCTATCGACCAATTGCTTTAACATCCTGTGTCTCAAAAGTTTTTGGGTCTATCCTTAACAAAAAATTTTTAAAGCATCTTTCATATCACAACCTTCTTTCTGATCGTCGGTATGGGTTCCGTCAGGGACGCTCCACTGGCGATCTTCTTACCTACCTTTCAGATTCCTGGTCATCCTCCTTTCGGGACTTCGGCAAAAGCTTTGCCATTGCACTTTATATCTGAAAGACTTTTGGTCAAGTCTGGCATAAATCTTTAATCTTCAAACTGCCCTCATACAGTTTCTATCCTTCTATCTGTGCCTTCATCGCTAGCTTCCTTTCTGGTTGTTCTATAGCCGCTGTAGTAGACGGCAATCGTTTTTCTCCTAGATCTATCAACAGTGGTGTTCTTCAGGGCTCTGTCCTATCACCAACTCTTTTCCTTTTATTCATCAATGATCTTCTAAGTTGTACATCTAACCCTATCCACTCATAAGCTAATGATTCCATCCTTCACCTTTCCATTTGGTTCCCACAACGACCATCTCAGCAGTTACTTCAACAAACAAGGGATAAGGCTATGGCACACCTAACGCCTGACTTGGCTCGTATCTCTGGCTTGGGTAATAATGTTCTTGTTTTTAATACATCAAAGACTTAGTTTTTACACGTATCAACCCGATAAAATCTTCCACAGGAGTACCCACTAATGTTTAATAGTATTCAGTTTAATCCTGCATCATCCTTGAACATGCCTGGGGTTTCATTCACTCGGGATTTATCTTGGAAAGATCATATTACATATGTAAAATCTGCTTCCAAGAGATTAGGTGTGCTTAGCCGACTCTGTACCTTCTTTACCCCTGCACAGTTGTTGACTTTATAGACGGGTTTTATTCACCCCTGTGTAGAGTACAACTCTCATGTGTGGGGAGGCTCCGCACATATAGCTCTTCTCAATAGGGTGGAGTCAAAGGCTTTTCGTCTCATTAAGATGGCGACCATCATCCATTCACTTGATGTAATGCTGCCTACTTCTTCCTTAGCCTTTATCATTCTTTTTCTGTGCCTGCTCTCCTCTCTTCCTATTTCTTCCATATTTCCTGTCACTTCTTATTGCCTTTCTTTCCTTTACAGGTGGCTTTAGATTGAGTGACAAGCCAAATGATTTCTTGTAAGCCAGGAAACCATTTACAACGCTGTGTGGTAACCATATAACCAAACCATACGTGCTCTCTGTGTGTCAACAAGTGGGTTGGTGGAGGTTTAGTGCCCCTCCCCGTAAAACAAATAACTCAGAGTCAAATGGCCACCTCTTACGGGATTATGGCGTCTGGCAATGGATGGATGGATGGAACTATTCTCCTCTTATTGATTCCCTTCAACCTCTGTCTCTTTGCCGCACTGTTGGCTCTTTATCTCTTTTCTATTGCTACTTCCACGGTCACTGCTCCTCTGAACTGTCTGCTTGCATCCCTCCACCTCTAGAACGGGTGTGTAGCACCCGTCTAGCAACAAACTCTCATCCCTTCTCTGTCCACCTCTCTGATGTAAGAGTTAACCGTTACTCTCAGTCCTTCATTTATGCAAGAGGTCAAAGCTGGAACTCTCTCCCTCTGTCTGTATTTCCTATTTCCTATGATCTCCAGTCATTCAAACGCAGTGTGTCCAGGCATCTCGAAATGAACGGATCTTGAATTTGGCTCTCTTTTGTATTGTTTTTGTTTTTTTCTTAGAAGCAACTGTTTTTTATGGGCTCCTAGCCTTTGGTTCCTTCTTCCTCGCTTAAAAAAAAAAAAAAAAGTGAGACAGACCGAGGTTACTCAACAATAACCACAATTTCTGCTGCCATACTTAAGAAAACGTTAGATATTTCATCAATCTTGTGCTAACTAGGAAGCTCCAGTAATGACCTATGATATCTATTATATTACTGTTATCATAATTTTCTGTGGTAAAATGAAATCTTTTTGTACAATTAGTATTAGTATTAGTATTAGTATTAAGACAAATGTTGAGGTTGAAGAAAGAGAGATTGTCCAGGTGCTTGAGGGTGCGAAAGTGGATGTATGTGGAGTAACTGAAACTAAATGGCGAGGTGAGAGTGTGAGAATGGGAATATGGATGGGGTATATGCACGGTAGTAGGTGAGAATTAGAGGGCAAAAGAAGAAGGAGTGTGTATTGTTGTGAGTAAAAGATGGAGGGAGGAAATAACAGAGTATGGATCAGTTGGTTCAAGGATTGTGTAGGTAAGATTGAAAGTTGGACTACAAATGTGGACGATTGTGTGCATGTATGCGCCAATGCAAGATCATGCAAGCAGAGTGAGAGAAGAGTTTGGGACAAATGTGGAAGCGTGCATGGAAAAGTTTGAAAGGAATGAGAGAGTGTTTTTGACTGAAGATATGAATGGAAAAGTAGGGAATGTGAAGTGGATGGAGTAGTTGGTGAGTAGGGTGTGCCTGCAGAGATGGATGAGAATGCCAGTGCTTTAGTGGACATTTGTGCCGGGATGGGGTTGGCGATAGGCAATACCCTCTTCAGGCACAAAATGATCCATAGGTAAACAAGGTGAGTGATGAGAAGGGTGGATGGTGAACTGATTGATTAGAAGGCAATGATTGATTATGTGTGTGTGGATGATAGGATGAGGTGTATAATGGATGCAAGAGTATACTGTATAGAGGTTGGGGGAGTGAATTTTCTGACTACCACTTGGTGGTGTCAGAATCAATGTCCAAATGAAGTAGAGAAATAGAAGAATTGAAGGACAGGAGCAGGTAGCTTATACAGGGAGGGTGGAATGGTTACAAGAGGATGGAAAAAGGACAGAATATAAGAGGGAAGTGGAGAAGCGATTGGGTAAATATGGACTGGAGCAGATGGGGGCCGTGGAAGATGCGTGCAAGATATTCACAGAAGAAATCTGTGCAGCTTGTGAGGTATTGTGTGGTGTGAATAGAAGACGAAAAGGGATTCAGGGAACAGCATGGTGGAATGAAGAGGTGAGACAGACTGTGGCACAAAAGAAGAAAGCATATAATGAATGGATGAGGAACAGGGTCGTGGAAGAAGTTGAGAGATGGAAGAAAGAGTTATATGTAGAGAGGAAGAGAGAGATGAAAAGATTAGTATGAGAGAGTAAGAAGAGAGTGGATGAGGAATTTGGAAGGAATTTGTGTGTAAAGTGGAGGGAATGTAAGGAAATGTTATGGAATGAGGTAAAAGAGTTAGACAGAGTGCCAAAGAAGTTAGCTGGGGAGTGACAGATACAGTAGAAATGGTAGAGTACTAATAGGGAATGAAGAAAAAGTGAGTAGGTGGAGAGAACACTTTAACGAATTGTTGAACATAGAGAATGAAAGTAATGCGAGTATAAGTGGCTTGGGATTGGCTGGGAGACGGAGAGATGTGAGAAGAAAGGAAGAAATCAGTAGGATGGAAGTTGTAGATGCAATCAAGAAAGTTTAAACGGAGAAAGCCCCAGGATTTGATGAAGTGTGTAATGAAATGTTGAAGCATGGGGGAGAGATAGGGGTAGAATGGATGTGGAAGTTGTGCAGATTGGCCTGGGAGGAAAGTAGAGTCCCAGAGGGTTGGAAGTCAGATATAATTATTCCCCTGTACAAAAGAAAAGGGGGAAAAGAAGTATGTGATAATCATAGGAGCATTTGTCTTCTTACTGTAATAAGAAAAGTATATTGTAGGATACTTATTGACAGAGTTAAGGAAATAACAGAGGAATTAGTTGGAGAAGAACAGGGAGGTTTCAGGAAGGAAGAGGTTGTGTAGATCAGACATTCATTCTTAGATCTTTGGTAAAAAAAAATTCTAAAGCAGAGAAAGAAGTAGTATGCGGCCTTCATGACTTCGGAGAAAGCATATGACAGAGTGGATAGACAAGGATTGTGGAAAGTGTTAAGAATATTTGGAGTAAATGGGAAGTTGTTGAATGCCGTGAAGTGTATGTATGAGGGTGCTAAGGCTGCAATGCGTGTGGATAGTGAACTGAGTGAATTTTTATATTTGAAGGTTGGATTGAAACAGGGATGTGTCATATTTTCATGGTTGTTCAATCTGTATATTGATGGGGTCATTAAAAAGATACAAGGTACTGTAGGGCAGTGGATGTTGGAGCAGCCCTACTGAGAGAGGGCAGTGTTTGGAAACTCCCTGTAGACAATACTGTGTTGTTAAGTGAAGACGAAGGGGAGCTGCAAGGCTTGGTGGATGAGTTTGGGAGAGTGTATAATAAATGGAAGCTATAGGTGAATGTAGGGAAGAGTAAAGTTACGGTATTAGAGAGAAGTGAAGTCAGTGAATGTACAGTGAGGTTGGATGAGGAGGAAATGGAAAATGTGAGTACGTTTAAGTACTTGGGTAGTGTGATGAGCAAGAATGGACGTTTGGAGAGTGAAGTGCTTGAAAGGGTACAACAAGGAGGAAAGGTTGCTGGTTCCTTGAAAGCAATGATAAGAAACAGGGAAGTGAGCATGGAAGTGAAAACGTTATGTACTGCATGACAGTTTTGTAATACCAACTCTAACGTATGGAAGTGAAGCTTGGACATTGTTGGAGAGACAGAAGTCAAGCGTGAGAACAGTGGAAATGAGTTACTTGAGAGGAGTATGTGGAGTCACATGGAGAGACAGACTGACAAATGAGGAAGTAAAGGAGCGTTGTGGTGTGGATGTGGATGTGATAGGAAGCGTTAGGAGAAACATATTGAGGTGGTTTGACCATGTGGAGAGGATGGAGAGTGGGAGGCTGACGAGGAAAGTGAGGTGGAGGGGGGTAGAGGGAGGGAGAGGCCAAGGATGAGATGGAGGGATGGAGTGGAGAGGTATATGAGAGAGGAGTGTGTGAGCTGGGAAGTGAAATAGCGAGGGACAGGGCGACATGGAGGCGATTTGTTTGTGGCCATCCCTTGCGGGATTAAGTGTTCTGGCAATAGACAGATGTATTATTATTGTTATTATTATTATTATTATTATTATCCCATTTAAGACACTCTATTCATGACCTTTCCTTCCGCAGTAGCAGCTGATCGCTCAGTATCAGCCTCTGCAGTTTTTTCTTTTGTGTCAACTCATGAGCTCAATAACATCTGACAAACGAGGATGTACTACATCTACCTCTAAATTGGCAGTGGATGGGAAAAACTGACGCTGATGCAATCAATGGCACTTCTGGCACCATTTTAATTTAGCATATGATGGCTCCAGCACCTTCTGTTTTACTAGCCTAGGCTTATTCTAGTAGTTTAGTCACACTTGTAGGATTTGCCCAGCATGGGCCAACTAGCGTACGGCAAGTATCCTTTCATTTTATGTTTATATGTTCTTTGCCTTCTCCAGCTTTTCCATTTATTATTGTGGGTTCACTTGCTGTGCATAAATCATTATGTTCATTGTCATTTGTGTGTTCACTTTTGTTGTATCGTTTCCCCAGTTCGTTCGTGATATTTTGACCTCCCTTTCCAAGGAAAAATCACTAAGGCAACTGAAGCTTAGCTTATGTTCAACTTCCATGTAGTCAGATAGGGTCTCTGTTCTTGCAGTACATCTCGTACCGTGATAAACGGTGCATTGAAGCCACTCATAATTATTATTTTTTCACGTCATTTAAAGCATTATCATAGTAAGAGCGGGGCTCCTAATAACTACTCAACTCCTAGCACGTTTTTTGACACTTGCATCAATAGAGCATTATTTGACTTTATTTTTCCCATAATTTTTGTAAACTTAGGGATATTAGACTCTTTAACTCCTAGCACATTTTTTTAGACTTGCGACAGTAAAAGTGACATAACTTTATTTTTCCCATAATTTTGATAAATGTGCCTTTACCAACACAATGTGTTCCACCATACTTTGTGTTCACTTGATCTTTCCTTTACTGATAAGCCTCATAACCTGTCAGCCTAGAATTAGTGAATTCTAGCACACCCGTCACGGTTTTAGCTGGGCAGATTATATCATTCGTGACCAAATAAGTATCAAAAGTCCCTAAGAATTTTGTTACTTCCCCGTCCCGCATCGCCAAAGGCTCCAACAGCAGTAGTTCAGTATGGGAAGGACGTTGCCCAGCGAGTTTTTCTTCCTCTGGTCAGCCTTTCGGTGTGCATCAAGGAGATCAGATCAGCTGAGGTGTAAATAAACACTGGCATCTTATGTTCACTTTATTTGGCGAATAATTACACTTAATGCTTGCCTGCTACTCTTCATTGTTTTCACAAGTACCGGAGCTATACAATCTTCACTAACTGCACTGACACAGCACTAACCTCAGACTGAACTGAACTCCTCTAGTCTCTTCACCATCCTTACACTTCTTATATTCTACAATTATCTACATTCTATAAGATGCAACAGTTACCATCTCGGAGATATTCAAAATATCCAGAGTTTTCTTACACTAGTTAACACTCTAAATTGCTTAGCATACAAATCATATTAAAATTACATAAATTATCAATCACCTAAATAGAACATTGTAGAAAAAAAAAAAAAAGCATAAAATTTAATGCATAACTTTACAAAATAACTCCGCTTACATATAGCAAGCTAACTGGCAACTCTAACACGTAACTATTAAATACGAGAAATACTGAGAACCTTCCAGCTAATCCCGCTTCTCAACAAATTGGAGTTTTGATTGCATGTCACTTACACTTAAGCCCGGGTCACACGAGCACTTTTTTCGGCAATAAATAGCCGGCAACACAAACTCGGCTGAAACTCGGCTAGAATTGCCGATATTTTGGTGAGTCGGTCGTGTCCGTCTTTTATTGCCGATTTTCGGCAATACTACGGAGCAGAATTGACAACTGATGCTTCACCTGAGAAATTTGTGAAGTTTTTATATTTTAATCAAGCCAATGCTCATTAAAAGGATATATTATATATATGTGAGGGTGGCAGACATAGTGAGTACTGTCTTGACCTCTGTACAGTATTGTGAGAAGACAATCATAGAGACCTGTTGTGTGAGAATAAAAAAATTTTGTTTAAAAATGCTATTTTATGTCAGCTATTGATTCAAGTACAGGCACAGTATCCAAATATTATACAATCTATTGTTTAAACTGAAAGCAAGACAGTCACAGTACGAAAAACAAAGGTGTACCAGCGTGCAGCAAACTCCAAGTGAACATCTCTTCAAAACAATTCGCGATGGCAAACATAAAGAAGAAAATGGCTTGGTGTCGGTCTTCTGAGGCCTCATTACTTGAATATGTGAGGCAGAATCCATGTCTGTGGGACCCAAGAGATCCTCTTTATCACAAAACCAAGCTGAGGCAGGAGATTTTCAACAACATTGCAGCCACTCTCATGGAAGAATACCCAGAACTCTCACAGCTAAATGGAGGTGAGAACAATTTACATATGAAAATATTTCATAGTATCTAAGACTGTAGTTACCTGTATTTACTATTATGTTCATCATAAAGAAGGTAGCTTGGATGGTAAACTTTTACAAGTAGCCAGTACACCCCCTGCCCCCCTTCCACAACACTTTCTGGTGTATTTTGATTAATTTTTTTCTTCCCATTTTTGTATTGGAAATACGTAATTTTGCAAAATCTGCTCTTAGTCCACATTATTGCAGGTGGACATAATATACAAAAATACCAAAATTTGGAAATACTTCATATGGGTTTCTTTAATAGGCCTATATGTGGATGAGTATTTAAGAAGTTTTAGTGTCAAATGGTAAATACCCCTTTTTCAACAGCAACCATCATAAATTACCAGGGCAGTCACTGTATGAAATGACTTTCAGATTCAGTTCAAGGATAGGTTATTCAGTTGGTTAATTTTTTTTTTTTTAATAGAAATCAGTATTATCCCTGAATCACACACCCACCCACACACACAAATGTTCACCCAAAAATTGAAGTTGACACCAAAACTTCTTAATTGGGCTGCCCAACAAGGTACCAGACAAACTTACCTGATGCTAAATAACAAAGTGTCAAGGTTAGGCGTTCGTTGGCAGTCACTGCTTCACGCATGTTGGTATTCTGCTTTTCAATTACTGGAGTGACCAGGGTAAGGAGCTCTTGGAACTGCCCCTGGTCTAGCCTAATCCAATTTCTCAGGCTGGCTGGATCTTCTTCTCTTAGCTCCCTCATCAGTCTGAAAGCCATACTCTCTTCTTTCCTTCTCTGTAGCCACTCACGACTCCACAGACGCTTCCTTCCTTTCTTCTTTTGCTTCTTTTTCTTCAGAATAACAAACATAAGCAGCTATATTATCATCCATATCTGTGATGTTGTTGTCTACCCCCTCCAGTCAAATCAAACAGACCTGCTTCAACTTGTTATTGTACACGTACGACTCGGTCTGGCACCGAATAAACAGTTGAGCCGAAATCAGGAACAAACCTGGCTAACTGCGTGTGACCAGACTCGGCTTCATATTCTCACAAAATCGGCTTGGCTGTATATTGCCGATTATTTCTTGCCGAAAAAAGTGCTCGTGTGACCCGGGCTTTAGAATATACTTACAGGACTAGAGGTATTTAACCTATTTGTGCCCAGGGTGCGGATGCTCAAAACTTTAGTCCCGGTCGTTGCTCGCCAGCGCGGGACTATGTCATCACCTGTGTTCACAATGGCTGCCGTCTGCGATGTTCAAAACAGTATGGGCGCCATGTTGTGACGTCAGCGGGACTATCTCTGGTTGGAACTCCATCAAAATTTACGACTGGTACCAAGCAGTCCTAAAGCCCATTCAGCACGGTCGTAAGGAAGCTTTGAGCCTCTCATCAGCGTTATCTACCCCTCAAAACATTAGTTAAGGTGTTTGTAATACATACAAGCATATAGCGGTATTTTATTATGGCAAGGATCCCAGGGAATTCTCATGCATGATTTGTGCTTGGTTATCGAGTTTTAAGTGACTCGCTATTGAGGCCTCTTATGAATTGTAGATGTGCAGCATAATTTTATCTCATGAGACTGTGAAAGCCTCCCTATGATGCCACATACTTGCTATAAAATGTAGGCTACTCATATATTTTCATTAGGTATGGCATGTGAACTGCTTTTCTTCTACAAACCCTCGTTCTAAGTTAGATGTGGGCAAATTTGGTATTTTTTCCAGTATATTACAGTTTAGGACACTACTAGAATTTCACATTTTAACCTCCATTCTCTGGAGTATGCATATTGAATTCCAGAGGTGTCCTAAACTGTTAATTTAACTTTTTTTTTTTTCCTTTAGGGACTTTCATTAGCTCACAATTTTATTATGACCAGTATGGGCTGTGAAGTGATAGGTTAGGGTCTTTAGGTAAGGATAGGGTAAATGTTTACAAGTGCACCTGCCTCATGGTAATGAAGTTGATATAGCTCAATAGGTACATCTTGATGTCTGCGTCAAATCATTCTAATTCATCCATGGCAAAATAATAGTCTTTGAGATATTAACGTAAACCCACCACCACTTTGCACTTAGCTTAAAACCTAACCTAACATTACTTACCTGGACCCCACTGACCTAAAAACAACTTATCACCGTAATCATGATGCCTTGGCTTGACAACCTCCAAGCAGGTTTGGGGTTTAGGTTAATGTTAGTTAATTTAGGTAGATTAGGTTAGATTGGGGCTAAAACTTTGTTGGAAGGGCCTAATGGTTATTAACAAATATAAAATCTGTCAAAGATTATGTTAGAAAAGAAAAACATTGCAAAACAAGTCTTAAGGAAAAAATTTCCAGTTTATTGACTAAACTGAATGCTTGAATTTAGTTTTTACGCCCGAAACATCACGCTGAATTCGACTGACAGCATTGACAGCATCAGTAACATACTGCCAAGCTGCCGCCTTCATCCCGACTCCTGTTGAAGCACTGTCAAATGAAAATTTTCCCAATATAAAGTCTTGCTTCTCTGCAACACTTGTTGCCATAGCCAGCAGCTCTGCATCAGTAAAGTTTGGACGCCGAGGTCTCTTGGCTTTATGTTCACCTTCCATTGTGAAGTAGGTTAGTATTAGCAGACAGAGAAGCGTGTGGCGAGTATCTACAGTAGACTGTGGCGATGATATTTGTTGTTACCAGCATGCACGAGTTGTCTGTTTAGAAACAACCTCGTTGATTCTCATTGGGTGCCTTTTTTGTTACACTGATTCTCATTGGTTGCTATCAGATCAGCTGGCGAACTGCCTGCCCTCTGCCGCTTGATGGGACTAACACTTATACCCGCCCTACGACTGATCGCTTCTCGTTTGAACATTGGTGGAGGTGGTCAGTCATTAGGCGGGAATAACTTAAGACGGGACTAGAGGAGAGACCACCGACGGCGGGACTGAGATATGACCAGTTTTGAGCATCCGGCCCCAGTGTCCTAACTATAGGACAGAACTGGGCATTCTCGAAGGTTAATAAAGAAGGGAGCCCAGAACCTATGAGCTTTGCGACTGAGCCGAAAGGCGGAGGGCAGTATGCTTAGTACCCTTCCAGCATTATCCCTCACACAGGAACCCTGGAAGCTAATGAGTTATGGAACTACATTTCGCTTCACCTTCCTTAGCACACGGAGGCTGTGATCGAGAGCCAAAGCACATCCATTACTCTCACAAAGGAGGCATGCTGCTTCTGTTCCTTTTTTAGTTTACCTCACAAAATAGTTTTCTTTAAAACTGCACTTACAGAAAACTGTTTTATCAGTCTCTGTGAAACGAGGTATCTGCTATATATATATATATATATATATATATATATATATATATATATATATATATATATATGTCGTCCCTTTTTTTTTTTTTTTTTAAGGGAAAGTTATTTTTAAAGTGTTTTGAGGGACTTTTAGAGGAAAAATTAGGCTACCCATTATGGTTGGAAGTTTGAATATATTTTAAGTCAAAAAGTCGATGAAAATCATATAACCTTATCTGTCTTATTACTGTAACATTATCTTACATTTTTCCAAGGTAAGAAAAAAATAAAATTGTTTCTCCTGTAAAGAAAAATTAAATTAAGTGATTAACGACTTTTATAACTTTCACTTATGGACAGAGTGAGAAATGGAGCATCAGTTAATTGAGGGGCCATTTATGTATGTGCCTGCATGAGCGAATGACCATGAAGGGAAAGCGATATTTTAAAAATAATAATAAACTAAAAAGAAGTAGTTTACACTATTAACCGAAATATGACTGAAACACCCTGCATTACGGAAAAATGTAGTCAACAGAAAGTACAGAAAGGTTCGTTCTACAGGTGCAAGTTTGTAGGTTATTGTGGCTCCAAGCTCACCTGGACATGAACCGGGTGGACTGCAGGCTGAAGTTGCCCTTCTGCAGCTTACCATACTCCTTGCGGAGGATAGAGAGGAAGATGAGGGACGTTTTAATAACCAGGCAGCAGAGGCCTCAGGTTATATCGATGTCACCATGTGAAGACCTACCTCACTAGCACCATGCGCCTATATGTAGAATATTAACATACGATCGTAAATGTTTGAATTCAGGACAAAGTAGGAAAGGAATTTAGCAAAAAACAAACAAACAAAAGTTTGGGGTGATTTATAGGAAAACTACGAAATGATGCTGTTTTGATAAGATTAACTGAAGAAGTTCGTAAATCCTTTTCAATATATATATATATATATATATATATATATATATATATATATATATATATATATATATATATATATATATATATAAAATGCCCGCGACCGGACCTTCCGCCCGCCACCCCCCACACCACCACCGGGCCACCACCACCCCACCACCCGAGGAGGAGATAACGGTCAGGTTAGTGACCTGGGACAAGAGGGTCATCCGACCACCTCTGACCTGGCCCCTTCTCCCCGCAACTACCTCAACACCAGGTGAGCCCAGACCCGCAACAAGTTATACGGCGGGTTAACCTCGACAGCAGTGGGGTGGGACTGATACGTCAGTCCCTCGTAGTCTTGTGGTGACGACCACAACTTCACCCCAACGGGACAGGAGGTCCCTAGGTGAGCCACGGGGTGTTTACACCTACTGCCACCGCGAGCCGCGGGGAAGTACTTTCCTCTGCCGCAGTAACCCAGGTGAGCCACGAGGGGCTTGTATCCTCTGCCACAGTGAGCCACGAGGGCGTAATACCCTCTGCCACAATCAGGACAGGAGGTCCTTTGACGAGGGAAGAGAGCCCTCTATAACAAATAGGGCAGGAGGCCCAATAGTGGATTGTACGGGGCTCACGCCCCTAGCCACTCTAAGGGTAAGAGACCCTCACACACTGCCACAAGTGGGTCCCAGGACCGATCAACCTGGTGCCACGGCAATTGTAAAGACAAGAGAGAGAGTCGCCTCTGTGCTACCCTCCATAAGTGCAAGATAGACCACGGCCTCCGTGTGTCCTCTAGAGCCAGCTAACTCCTGCAGGAGTAGCCAGACACCACCCGGGGGAGTTACCCCAAAAGTGTCACCTGAACAGAAGCCTGGTCCCAGTCGGGACCTACCTCCTACCCCCGGGAAATTCTTGTCTTCCCCAGGTACCAGCGGGAGACGAGGCCGCAGCCCACACCTGACGGCGCGTCCCCCAGTAGACCCCCGCAGTCCTCGGACCCCTAGGCGAGCCCGGCAACCCGTCGACACCGACCTCCCCCTGCCGCAGACCCTACGACGCCAGGCCCGTCTGCTACACCTGTTTGGCCCCAGTCCCTAGGGCCAACACAGACAGGCCTCCCTTCACAGTGACCAGAGGAGGGCCTACAACAGGTCGAGACCCCAGGCAAGAGGGTCTCCCTGCACCGTGACCAGAGGAGGACCTACAACAGGTCGAGACCCCAGGCAAGAGGGTCTCCCTGCACCGTGACCAGAGTGAGGACCTACACCTTACAGTGACAAAGTGATATCGCCCCAGAAACTCGGGCAAGAATAGTGACTTTCCCTTTCCTGCAGTGATCCAGTGACAGAGTGAACCAGCGGGATTACACCAAAAAGTGTCCGTAAATACCTTCCCCTAACAAAGACTATAAGTTCCGGGTTCATCCGAGCAGTGCTATCCCAAAGTCCAATCTAGAGTAGTCTCCCCCCTTGTCAGTGTACGCGCGGGCGAGAGTTGCCGCGCCGAGCCTAAACAGTGAACTCTAGTGCACTACCTCCCTTGTTAATTTATAGTAATAATCCCTCCTCGGCTCATCAAGCCCAGACATCTCTATTGCCCCGACACGCTAAGACCTTTTGGACTTTGATACAAGTGAATCCCATCCACTTACGGACTCTTAACCTATTATAAATCATAATTAAGGAGTGTGTGAATATCCCTTATTACACTAACGTAACTCTGTATATCTGCATCCTCTGTTTATAAAACCATCCTATGTGATATTGTTAAGGTGTTGTAATTAAGGTAATAGATGTGTTAAAGGTGGACTGCCTAGTTTTTATGTCCTGTTCCCTTGTTAGTGCATTACTTCCAGTCCGGAAAAAGGACCCCGTTCAGTAGCTAGTGTCTTTAGTACGAGGAGTCGGCCTAAAAACACTCAGCATAACAATATATATATATATATATATATATATATATATATATATATAAAATGCCCGCCGCCGGACCCCCCACCCCGCCACCCCCCACCCCACCACCGAGCCGCTACCACACCACCACCCCAGGAGGACACAACGGTGGGGCTAGTGACTCAGGTCAAGAGGGTCACCGGGACACTACTGTCCTGAGTCCCTTTTCCCCGCAACTGTCCCAAAACCAGGTGACCAGAGAAAGTCAACTACCTTGCGGGCGGGACAACCATCGTCAGAAAAGGGGTGGGACTGAACTAGCTTCAGTCCCAAGTAACACCGTATTGATGGCAATTGTTACACCCTCTAGGGCAGGAGGCCCAAGGGCAGGAGGCCCAAGGCTACGGCCTAATAAAGTGTACCAGGGTAAGGCGACCCAAGGCTCCGGCCTTAGTACACCCCGGAGAGAGAGTTGGCCCAGTGCATCCCTCTCCTGCTGTTCTCTCCTACAGGAGAAACACCACGCCAACGGTCCCTATACGTGGCGGGGAAGGAGCGGCCCCGTACGCCCTTCAGTTGCTTCTGGTCGGAAAAATCAGCTCCCGGCTACAGCCAGAGTATGTACCAGGGTAAAGAGCCCCTGCTATCGTACGTGTAGCTTTTCCCTACTACGAGAGCAACACTGCGCTGACGGTCCCTATACGTGGCGGGGAAGGAGCAGCCCTGTACACCCTTCAGTTGCTCCTTGTAAGACGGGTAGGCATATGGCTCCGGCCGTGGCACGTACCAGGGTAGAGAAGCCCCTGAAGATAGTCTCAGTATGTACTGGAGAGAGTGTGGCCTCTGTGCCCCTTACTCCAGCTTGTCCCCTACTACGGGAGCAACACCACGCCAACGGTCCCTATACGTGGCAGGGAAGGAGCAGCCCTGTACGCCCTTCAGTTGTTCCTTGTACGACAGTTAAGCTCACGGCCACAGCCAACGTACGTACCAGGGTAAGGCGACACAAGGCTCCGGCCTCAGGACGTACCGGAGAGGACATGAGCTACGTGAGTCCTTCTCCAGCCTCTTCCCCCTGTGGAAGCCCTTCGTCACCACTTGGGAATATAGCCCCGGAGGTGTCGCTAGAGTGGTGGCAAGGCCCGATATCGGACCTACCTCCCACGCCTGGGAGATCCTTGTTCCTGCCTGAGTCCCAACGGAGAAGCTGTCGGCGCCTCTCCCCCTAGGCACCCACTGTCCTAGGACCCCCAGGCCAGACCCACCGGCTCCCGACACAGGCGATCCAGGCTCCCTCACTCCACGGAGCCAGAGACGACAGACCCGACTGCTCCAGTTGTTCGGCCCCAGTCCCGAGGGCCACCTCTCAGGTCGAGGCCCCCAGACAGGAAGGCCTCCCTGCACCACACCGATGAGGCCCCAACTCGAGGGCCACCTCTCAGGTCAAGGCCCCCAGACGGAAGGGCCTCCCTGCACCCCACCGACGAGTGTGACCCGGACAGTGACTCCCCTGCGGGTAATCCCTTGCCCTCTGCAGGCCGAGTCCCCCTAGGGCTCTACCCTCACGCCCTTGTCACAGAGTGAACATTACCCAGGAGATACAGGTAAATAGTGACGCCCCTTGTGCCGAGAACAAATCAGGGGAAAGAACAGTGAACAGTAACTAAGTGAAGACCAGTGCGAAACCAGCAACAGTTACTATAAGTCCGAAAGAACTCAGTGTCGCCAGGACAGAGAATGAACCTTAGAGTAAATATACGAGTTCCCCCCATAAAAGAACTTTCTGTGAACGCATAAGACTAGGGTGCGCGGGCAGATTAAAAGCCTGTGTGCAAGTGTCTCCGTGACCAGGTGACTGTGTCAAATGTCGCGATCCGCACCCTGTCTTATTTATAGTATTTCCCCTACAGACTTCCAATCTTGTTTATCCCCTTTGTGATCAGTGTATATCCTGCCTAAAAGTGACACATGGACAATAACATATATAATTCAAGACACCCCTGTATGAGCATTGTATTGTGTACTGAGTGTGACTGTATCTTGTGGTGCTGAAGGTTAACTCTGTGTCCCTGTTCCCCTGTATCTCAAATATCACTCTGTGTTGTACTGTAACGGTTAGAATTAAGGCAATAGATGTGTTAAGGTGTACTGCCCGGTTTTTATGTCCTGTTCCTTTGTGGGTGCTTTATTTCCGGTCCGGAAAGAGGACCCCGTTTCAGTCGCTAGTATTTTTAAGACGAGAAGTCGCCTTAAAAACACCAGCATAACAATATATAATATATATATATATATATATATATATATATATATATATATATATATATATATATATATATATTGTTATGCTGGTGTTTTTAAGGCTACTTCATATATATATATATATATATATATATATATATATATATATATATATATATATATATATATATTTCTGTCGTTACATCCATGGTCACTGCCCCTCTGAACTGTCTGCTTGCAACCCTGCACCTCTACGACGGATGCGTAGCACCCGTCTAGCAACAAACTCTCACGCCATTTCTGTCCAGCTCTCTAATGCAAGAGTTAACCGTTACTCCCAGTCCTTCATGTATGCAACAGGTCAACTCTGGAACGCCCATATATATATATATATATATATATATATATATATATATATATATATACACTAGCTGACGAAATTCGTAAATCCATTTCAAGAGAGAGAGAGAGAGAGAGAGAGAGAGAGAGAGAGAGAGAGAGAGGCAGCCTTTCGGTGTACAGCATGCAAGATTAGCTCAGGCATTGTAAACACTGGCTTCTAAAGTTCACCATCTTTGTTTTCCAAAAAATTACACTTAACGCTTGCCAACTTCACTTCACTGTTTTCACCAGTACCAGAGCTATACAAACTTCACCAACTGCAATTACTCTTTATGCTTGCCTACAGCACTTCATTATTTTCACAAGTACCGAAGTTATACAGACTGCGCTGACACTGCACTACACTCAAACTGAACTGAAAACTGACTGCAACTGCTCTATTTTTTTTTTTTTTTTCCCGGCCTATCAACCATTGGGGCCGAAGCCCCTGGTTATTAAGGCCAGATATATACTGTATATATATATATATATATATATATATATATATATATATATATATATATATATATATATATACATTTAAACGTATATACATATATATACAAACACACACACACACACACACACACACACACACACACACACACACACACACTTCCATGCATACATACAGACACACTTTCATGCAAACGTACATATATATATATATATATATATATATATATATATATATATATATATATATATATATATAATTTTATTTTTATTTTTTTCTTGTATTTTTATTTTTTTAAATTTTTTCTTGGTTTTATATTTTTTATACCTTATATTATAAAGATAAACTAATCTAAAGACCCTAAAACTAATCACCTAACAGACAAATCGCTAACCTATACTAAATCCTACAGAGACAAATAGCTAGACCTACACTAATGGTAAAAATACCTCGACTAACAGAACACCATCGACTGCAGATATGTAATGCCTTTCTACATGACATACCTGCACTCATCACCTGGTGACTGTCAGTCGAGGCACAACCTAATATAGGGGACATCAGTATATGAAAGGGAACCAGACGGGTCAGGAACATTTCCATATACGTCAGCTGTCGTCCCTAATTAGAATAACTTAAGCAATATAAAATATTTACATAATTTGTACAAAAAGTGAAGAACCTCGCCCAGCAGACCACCATCGACTGCAAGTGCCCAATACCTTCCTATATTGCACACTTGCACTCATCAGCTGGTGACTGTCAGGCGAGGAACTTGGCTTAATGTAGGGGACATCTATATTAAAAATAGATCGGTGGGAAGAGGAACTATTTAAAATATGTCAACTGTCAACCCTAATTAATATAACAATATATACATATTTACCGTTGATAAAAACCATAACCACACAGTAAAAAAGTCACATCACTCTGATCAGTCCGGTCTCTCTCAAGAAAGCCATCAATTTATCATTCATAACAATGTCCCCATCACCCAGGATGGTGGAAAGGGTGAAGGGGACGTCTACTGCCCGCAGTAATTTATAAGTGAGGCACGTTCACGAATAAATCGCCGACAGCGCAGGATGATATGACTGATAGATAACACCGCATTACAGATGTCACAGTGCGGTGGGAAGCGTCTTTCCATATATGGTTTTATGTGGGTTAAAATGGTGGCATTGAGCCGTAACCGTGCCGACACTTTTTCTTCTAGGCGACTGGGACGGTTGGCAGTGTCCCAGTCGCCCAGGTACGGCTTACAAGTTGGAATATTTAGTCTGGTCTACTGACCTTGCCACAGAAGATTTATTGATTTCTTTCCGAGAGATAGACTCAACCGTAGATCACGAAGAACGTCCCAAGTCTCCTCGAGCTCTACAGCCGACTTTGCAAGTAAGTCAGCCTGCTCATTGCCGTAGATACGACAATGACCAGGCACCCAGATCAGCGTGAATGACTTGTTGCTTGAATGCAACTTATTAATGATGCGGCCCTGGATCTCGTGAGAGTCCGTAGTGAAAGATGCAATTGCCTGAAGGGCTGATTTTGAATCTGAAAATATGACAAATGAGTCATGCCTAGAATTGAGAGCATAGTCTATGGCTTTGTCAATAGCAAAAAGTTCTGAAGTAAACACAGATGTATGAGTCGGCAACCGAAACCTGAGGGCACATTCAGTCGACCACACACTTGCACCCACACATTCACTCGACTTGGAGCCGTCGGTGTACCCCAAGTGACGAACAATGATGTTACGAAACAAGTGGTGGACCTCCGCCTCCGGCGCCTTGGCCTTTGGTGCTGGGAGCCATGTAACATCCACTGTAAAGCCGGGTGGCTCCCAAGGCGCTATATTTTTAAGCACCAACTTGTCACAGTCACTGGGGTCCACATCAAGCTCCTGAGTCAGTAAGTGGAGGCGAGCGGCAAGTGGCCGACGCACCCCCCGCAGAAGGTGGTGGTATTGACGCAGAGGGGTACAGGCCACATTGCCGATATTACTTTTCCTTAATGTCCTTACGCCGTAGGACAAGGCCAGGTGGTCACGGCGAATATGGAGGGGAGGCACATTCGCCTCCACTTCCATACAAGCCACATGGGTACGCCGGACGGCTCCAAGACACATTCGCAAACATTCATTCTGTAGCACATCCAATCTTTTCAGCGTGGCATCGGATGCCGAGCCATACACCTGTGCGCCATAGTCTAGCTTCGATCGAATAAGGGACTTATGCACCATTAATAAAGATTTTCTGTCGGCACCCCAGGTAGTACCCGCTAGGTACTTGAGGACATTTAATGGTTTATCACAACGAGCAAGCAAAGTATTAACGTGAAGTTTAAAATTCATTCTATGATCAAAATGTATTCCTAAAAATTTTACAGAATTTTGAAAAGGTACCGCCTGATTATCCAAAGTTAAGCACAAATTAGCTACGTTACGATTAGTGAAGACTATAGCGGCACACTTACGTACGGAAAACTTAAATCCCCACTGCAAGGCCCATTGGTGGACAGAGTCAAGGGCTGCTTGAATCCGCCCAGCCGAAAATTGTGCATTACGGGAAGAGTGCCATATTGCACAATCGTCAGCGTAGAGAGAGTATTTAAGATTCCTCGGGATGGGAGCTGATGACAGAATATCATTGATCATAATACTAAATAAAGTAGGACTAAGCACACTTCCCTGTGGCACCCCATTTTCCTGGATAAATATATCCGATGTTACGTTACGGGGCAATTTGACAGAGAAAGTTCTGTCCCTTAAGAAATTTGAAATAAAAATAGGCAAATTTCCTCTTAAACCATAAGTATAGAGCTTCATTTGTATACCGTGTCGCCATGTCATGTCATAGGCTTTATGGATATCCAAGAACACCCCTATCATGAATTCATAAACTCTTGGTTGTACAGGGAGTCTACGTCTTCTGTGGCAAAGTCAATGATCTGTAGCTCAGCCGTGCGTTTATGATGTTGAAAACGCGGGTCATAATTGGCTGAGCTACTTACATGTGAAAAACTCCTGGCGAGGATGTTAGCAACGTCCATGGGCTCGTCATAGATGTTATTATTTACTTGCAAGGTGGTGACTGGGAAATATGGGCCTTTATTATTTAATATTCTTATGGTGGACCAGACTTTATGTAATGGTGTTGTACGAGTCACCGTGGACACAAAGGACCGCCAGGAGTCACGTTTGGCCCTTCTTATTATTCTCCTTGCCTCAGCCCGTGCCTGTTTGTATGCAATAAAATTTTTCTCAGTGGGCTGACTATCAAAAATCCTGTATCTCCTATTGCGTTTTCTTAATGCTTGTCAGCAATCCGGCGTCCACCAATGTGCTCTATGCTTTGCATGAACTGTAGAAGTCTTGGGAATAGCAGCCTCAGCTGCGTGTAATATGGATTGGGTTATATTTTCGACCTTAACATCTATGGTCTCCCCAGATATATCTAAATTGGTGATCCTTGAGAAGGATCCCCAATCTGCTTTCTTATAGTTAAAAATTTTGGAGGTGGAGGGTCCGAAACGATGTCGCGTGTATAAGAAAGACAGATGGGTAAATGATCACTTCCCAAGGGGTCGTCATAAGGATTCCATAAAAAGTCTTGATGTATACCAGGGGAGGCCAAAGATAAGTCAATGGCCGAAAAGTTACCAGTACGATCATCTACACGAGTCGCTCTACCTTCGTTCAGAAGACAGAGGTTGGACTGTAGTATTAGGTCGGCTACTTGCTCCCCACGACCATCAATCCTCAAGCTAACCCACTGATAGTGATGGGCGTTAAAATCGCCCAACACTAACTTATTTCCAGGCAGATGTTCAAATAGTGAATATAAAGCATCACTATCAATGAGGCCATGTGGAGGACAGTACAGAGAGCAAATAGACAGATACGTGTTATTAAATTTTACTCTGCACGTGACCGCTTCCAGAGTAGAATTTAGAATCACTTCCGTTTGTGGGTGTGATTTGTGTGTGTATATGGCGACTCCGTGACCTTCATATCTTCTATACGAGTGGTAGTGTTTTAACTGTGGAGGATCAGGATGATCCTCCAGGCGCGCCTCCTGTAAACAAACAACGTCTGGCCTGTGTATTGACAGCAAGATTGCTATATCTTGTAACTTATTCCCAGTACCTCTACAATTCCACTGTAATACAGTGAAAGCAACGGTTTAAGATTTACGTTGGGGGCCAGTGTGTTTAGGCTTTTTTTGCCGCCCGCCAGAAGGCAAGCGACTACCGGTGGACCTATCCCGGTGCTTGCTTACAGAAACCTCCATATTTTCATCAATAACGAGGTTTCCAGATTCCACTGAGGAAGAGCTACCCTTCCTCTCCCTCGCTGGGCCAGGAGCAGGAAGAACATGAGGACGTGACTTAGTAAGGGTGGTCATATTACTCTTACAAGAGTTTTAGGCTTGACTGACTGAGAAGCAGCAGCAGCCTGAGAGTAGGAAGTTGTAACAGGGGTATCAGGTTGAGAGGTGGATTGGACAGGAGGCTGAGATGGAGAGGTAGAATGTGTGACAAGAGGAACCGGTTCAGGGTCAGTCTGTGTCCCAGCAGAGCACATCATGGGACGGGACATCACCACAGAAGCATAGGACCTATTCGGTGTAGGAGTTGCATGCAACTCCTTCACCTTTTTCCTTGCTTCATAGTAGGAAACACCCTCAGTCACCTTCACTGTGCAGACGTCTTTCTCCTCCTTCCACTTGGGACAATCCCTAGAGGAAGTGGAGTGAGCACCCTTACAGTGGAAGCAACAGATAGTCTCTGATGTGCATTGCTCAGCATCGTGACCCTGTGTTGCACATTTGCCACACACTGACTGTGACGCCCCACAATTCTTAGCAATGTGCCCATATAATTGACACTTCATGCAACGGAGTGGGTTGGGGATATGAGGTCTAACATTAACAATTTCATAGCCAACTTTGACATGTGCCGGGAGTGAAACTTTGCCGAAAGTCAAAACAATGGTGGCCGTCTTCGTCCTTATGCCTTCGGAAAATCTAGTTATAAACCGGACATCGATGACATCTTGCTGAGCAAGTTCCTCTATGATGTCTTCCTCACTCATCACCATGAGATCCCTGCAAGTGATAACCCCCTTGCAGGAATTCATAGATGTTGGAATCTTGGCCTCGACATCATAGATATGAAACTTACGCAGCTTCAGCAAGTCTTTAATTTGGGAGGAATTATTAGTCTTGACAAGGAGGTCTCCATTCACAAGTTTTTTTACTTGTTCCACCTCCCCAGCACAGCCATCAATAACCTTCTTAATCATGAAGGGATTGAGACTGCTCAAGGGAGTGGAACCTAGAGCATGGATGATTACAAATTCCACACTTTTTACATTTATGTCCAGAGGCAATCGAGTATGGGGCCGTTCTGTCTGGGGGCTGTCAGTCCGTTGATTGGTCAGGGGTCGGTCAGGACCACCTCCCCCCCTGAGGGGGGAGAGGCAATAGGGGCGTCCTCCATAGTACCACTCCCCCCTAGCGGGGGAAGTGGGAAGAAGGAGAGAAAACGAGCTTGGGACAAACAACCGGGGACCACACACCTAAGTCTGAGGTTGCCCTCTCAAACCACTCCAGGGAGGCCCGACCGTGTTTATTCATGCCCCAGAGCGATCAGTGGGGGGGACCCTCCGTGGGCGATAAGCAAAGATAAACTCAGTTTATGAGAACAGACACCTACTGTTCAAGACTAACAGGGAGGGGAGGTAACTGAGTACTAGCTAAACCTAAGCGTCACCAGAAGGGTGAAAAAAAAAGAAGCTAATGCCGGTAAGGCAGCCCTGAAAACTAGAGAAGAGCGCAGAGAAAAACACATCTACCCTCTTCACGACCATGCATCAAAGTCCTCCAACTGCTCTAGTCTCTTCCCCATCCTTATATAAGCTTGCATTACTCTCGAAACTTCGAGTACACTCTCGACCGGCAACAGTTACCAACTCGAAGACATCCAAAACATAACAGAGTTTTCTTACACTACTAAACACTATAAATTCTTTAGCATGGAAACCGAGATAAATGTACATAATTTAACAATCACATAAAAAAAATTATAGAGAAAAAGAGCACAAATATTAATGTACAACATACAAAATATCTACATTAAAACATCAGGCTAACTGACAACTCTGACACATAACTGAAAAAGAAAAAAAAAGTACAGAGAACTCTCCAGACTACCTAAAGAGCAAATCCCGCCACTCAACACTATCCCCTCCCTAGTCCTTTGTCATCCCAACAAAACTACACAATATATACAAACATAATCCTTAATCCTAAAACACATCCGGGGAAAAAATTTTACCCCACACCAACTTTGATCACGTGGCATTCTATATGACATGGAGAGACCAGGCTGGGTAGGGCTATAGCTTTAGTTTGCTGTTTGCTCTGTGGGTGAGAGGTATGTGCTTGGTGCTGTGACTATTACGAAGTAGTGTGGGCGTTAGGAGTGCACTGGGGTAAAATTTCACCCAGGTACGTAAGCGACCTCCCCTCTCCTGGTGGCACTGCTGCCATAAAGAGACCATTGGGGTAAAATTTCACCCCCGTACGTAAATGTGTATGATTGTGGTCAGTTAATGAGTTTTTTTAAAGTTTCCCATTTAATATCACGTTTTCTTTTTTGGCTTTATTTAGAGATGGAAATGAAAGTTCAATCATTATACTTTCAAATGACAACTTTAGGTTTAATAAAAATTGAGTAGAACTTTTTTTTTTTTTTTTTACTTTCTGAAATTGGGGTAAAATATTACCTACGTAAGTGTTGTCATCATGAAAAATAGGGGACCTGTTCAAGGGTTAATCCAAATTAAACATCTAGTTACACACAAAATAATCCATCGCCTTAATAGGTCTTCTACGCCACTTCCGACAATGTCCCTGCTCCTCCTCATAGTCCATTCCTCCTGGAAGGTCTTGGTCCCCTTCCTGATGCACTTCCTCCCTAGGAAAATTGTCACCATCCTATTGTGTTTCAGCCTCTTGGTCCTCCTCAACATCCTCGGCTGCAGGTGAGCATGATTCCTCGGAGAAGTCCCAGCTGTACTGTCCTGGTTCATGGTACTGCCACAGACGATTCACTTGTACCACCTTCGGGAGAGACTTCCTGCCTCTCCTAATCCTATATGTTATGTCTCATAAGCGGTCCAACACAGTGTAAGGCCCGTCCCATGGGTTCTGCAGCTTCAGTGAACAGTCCCTTCTTGTGCTGAGGATTGTATAACCAAACTTGATCACCATTCTTGAAGTTCACCTCACTTGCCTTGGCATCATACTTGCACTTCATCACTTTGCCTGAAAACTTCAAAGCTTCTCGCACCTGATGATGAACCTCAGCCAGCCTTTCCTGAAGAGCTGGAGATGTCTGTTGGCAGCTCTTCACCAGGTGGTTTTCCCACCAACAAGTCAACGGGTAAGCGTAACTCACGGCCCAACTTCAGTTTTGCAGGGGTGCAGCTGGTAGACTCATGAGATCCAGACCGATATACCATCAGCAATGCAGGTAATTTCTGGACCCATTCCATTTGTCCCTCTACACAGTATTTGGCCAGTTTTTGTCCCAGGGTCCATTTGAATTTCCCCACCATCCTATCTGACTGCGGCCTTAGTGGGGTCATTCTGGTCTTCTTGATCCCCAGCAACTTGCAGCACTCACGGAACAGGGCAAACTCGAAGTTTCTACCTTGGTCTGAGTGTAGTTCTTGTGGCATCCAAAACGACTGAAAAATTGGTCAACCAACACCTGAGCAAAAGTTGCAACCTCTTGATCGGGGATAGCATAGGCTTCTGGCCACTTTGTGAAGTAGTCCATGGCAACACATATACAGTATACCAGCTTTCTCTGTCAGTGAGTGGCCGAGGTCCATCAATGTCCACCGCGACTCTTTCCATCGATGCATCCATGTGGTACAGCTGGAGAAAGGCACAACCACGTTTCTTTGGTCCCTACTTGGGACAACATACATCACAGGCCCGACACCACTCTTCAACATCCTGCCACATACCAATCCAGTAGAACCTCTGTTGCAGCCGACTTAGAGTTTTCCTCACTCCCAGGTGCCCACTAGTAATCTGGTCATGGGACTCATCTAAGATCTCGGACCTCATTTTCTTCAGAACCACCAGTTGCCAGTAGTTGCTGAGGCCATAAGGTGTCCCCCACTGACACTCCAGAAGTTCGTTGTTGAAACAAAGAAGGTCCCACTGACTCCAGTAGCTCTTCGCCGCAGGGCTGAATCTGGAAACCTCTTTCCAAGATGGTCGCACTGTACTCCGCTGCAGCCACTCTAGCACTGGTTGTAAATCTGCATCTTTCATCTGCATTACTTCAGGTTTTCTTCAGCTGGTGCTGGCCCTGTTACTGAAGCACGGCTGCATTTCTTACTATGATCTTTTTTACTACACTGCTGACACTCTGGGTCACAAGGCCAACGACTCAGGATGTCAGCATTGCCATGTACTCGCTCAGGACACTGCTGCACCTCATAATGGTGCTGGTCTAGCTTCCCAAGCCAGCGTACTAGGTGTCCTTCTGGGCTCTTTAACCCATGGATTGCGAGCCACAGCTCAGGCTGAGTAGCGTCATGTTGCGAGCCACAGTTCAGGCTGTGCTGACCTTCCAGTGGCCGTGCATCACCACTAACTACTGCACCCCTACGCAAACTTACGCATGGCGCTACCCAAGGATGGAGAGACAGATTTTTTTTTCACCAGATGATGTCCTGGATGTTTTACCTTCAAGTTTATAATGAACAAAAACTAAAAAAAAAAATCATTTTTTGTGCATCACAGGGTGGGATAAAAAAGATAATTGCACAATCCACGGGTTAACATCTTCACCCACTTCAGTGCTGCATGGTCTGTCATGATGATGAAGTAAGATCCATACAAATAGGGATGGAAGAAAAAAGGACTCTTCATCACTGCTAAGAGCTCCTCATGGGTAACGCAGTAGTTCTGCTCCAGTGGACTGAGCTTCTTGCTATAGTATGCCACCACATACTCTTTTTCGTCCTTCTTCCGCAACAGGACTCCACCAACACCATGGCCACTAGCATCACAGCCCAGGATGTATGGCTGACTCTGATCAGGATACAACAGTACTGGAGAGCTTGTCAGTGCATGCTTGAGTTCACTGAAGGCTTTCTGAGTCAGTGCTGTCCATGCAAACTTCTGCCTCTTCCCCAACAGCTTGTGCAGAGATGCAGCTATCATTGCAAAGTCCTTGACAAAACGCCGGAAGTTGGTGCACAAGAACCAGGAAAACTCCATAGCTCCTTCACACAAGTTGGAATCGGACAGCTTTCCACAGCTGTCACCTTCCCTGGATCAATACGGACGCCACCCTCGCCTACAATGTGTCCCAGGTATTTCACTTCTTTCTGAAACAAGTAGCATTTCTTGGGGTTCAACGTGAGATGCGCCACTCGGATCCCATTGAACTCCTCCAACAGCCTCTCCAATTTCTGGTCGAAAGTCCGTCCAAAAACAGTCATATCATCCTGATAGATGAGAGCCATCTGCCAATGCAGGCCTTCCAGTATGCGATCCATGAGACGCTCAAAAGTAGCTGGGGCATTGCATAGGCCAAATGGCATCGCTTTAAATTACCATAAACCCTGCTCATACGAAAAAGTTGTTTTCTCCTTGTCCTTCTCTGCAACCTTGACCTGATGATATCATGCCTTCATGTCTAGGGTGAAGAACCACTTGGGACCGACTGAGCATACAGGGTGTCATCAGTTCTTGGCAGGGGGTATGCATCATTCAGTGTTTCATCATTCAGGGCTCGATAATCTACACAACACCTTACTGAACCATCCTTTGTCCTTACCAGCACCACTGCTGATGCCCAAGAACTGCAGTTACTCCTTGACTTTGGAGATTCTCCATCACCTTCTCTATTTCTTGTCGTTGGGCTGGCGCCATCCTCTGCACTAGCTGTTTGATTAGGCGGTGATCCCCAGTGTCTATATAATACCCCACCAGATCAGTGCAGCCCAAGTCTAGGTCTCCAGTGGAAAAGGCATTACCATACTTCACCAGCAGCTGCCTCAACTTCAGCACTTGTGAGCCATCCAAGCATTGGCAACTCCTTGAAAATAGGTCGTGTACGTGGTTTAGCAGTTACCCATCTTCTTTGACTAAACTTCTTTGACAGGCCTTCCTCTGACGTCATTCAGGGTCCACCCCGTGGCATAGTCCCAGAATGTCTCCCTTGTTGATCTTCTGTGGCTCACGGGAGAAATTGGCCACCACAACCAGCACTTCACTTGCATCTGTTTCCACCAGAGTTCTTCCCACCATCACTCTGGCCTTCGTCTTGCACCATACATCAGGCTCCACCACCCCTAGACAGCTGTCAAAAGAGCCACTCACCTTACACTGGAACGAAAGATCTGATTTTGGGGGTATCACTGCAAAGCGGTGTGCCCTCACCTCGCCACCAGACCTGGTACGTCTCACTGCCGTGACAGGAACCGAGTTTCCTTGAACCCTAAACTTCAAGGAGCAGAAGTCCAGCTCACATCTAGTCCCGATCAAGAAGGCAAGGATCCTCCATCTCGGTTACGTAGACTGGATGTGTGGCCTCTTGCCCTGCCACTGCACCCTGGTGTAGTGAGAAATCCTGACTCCCTCGATAAACTTGACTCCTTGCGTTCATTGCACATGCACCGCGCATGCGCCGTCGGTTGCCAGAAACATGCCAGACGTACGAATCATTCACGATCTAACTCTGGAGAGAGAAGAACTCGTAGCTGGTTATTTCGTCTTACAGTGAATTCGGACTAGGGAACTTCACCCACGTTAATCTCCACTGGTTTATACTGCTATGCCCCCTCATTTCTATCATTTTAGAATATTAATCCCACGTTTACTTTCCTTCTTTCCTCCGTCGTAATGTACAGTATGGTGGGTCTAATTCGTTGAACCAAACAAAATAAGGAACGAATCCACTGTAAACAAAGAAGTTGCGGACACGGGTGAAGGGAGACCGATTATCAGGGTAATATATAGCCTACAGTCTTATTATACTGTACTTATTTTAAATGGACTATAAATTGTATCTTACGAGCAGTTACTCGTTGATTCGGTTAGAATCTGTTATAATCTGTTACGTATGAATATAAGCGGTTACGCTGCGGTGTTGGGATAAATAAGCAGTTAACTCGAAAGTTGGCAGTCAACGATGACTGGACTTTATGGGCCCCTCATCATGTTTTATCGTAGCAGATAATGACAAATTATTGAAAATAATAGACAGAGCAGACAATATACATCTGAATCAAGGAAGTTTTAGCAGGATTCTTCTACAATCGATTTAAGTGAATGGTCATAACAGTGAAGCAAGGAACCAGAATTCTTGTTATTTATGCTTAATAAAGGACTTTTTCCAGTGATTTTTCTGTGAAAGTGAATTACATATATTTACATGTTTGGAAAATACACATCCATATTAGGTACTGTCTTAACATACGCTCAGCTTTGGTACAGAACATAATGAAAAGGTTAGGTTTACATAAATGTCATATTTAGCTGTTTGTATCTTTGGTGGTGGTAATAGAAATAAGAATGATTTTTTTATGCAGGTTTTAGGGTAATAAAATTCAAGGTTTTACTGAACTGTGTAATTATAGTGCCAAGCCCAGTACGGTACATTATTTTTGTGAGGAACCCAACAAGTAAATAATTTTTTCAAACTTTGGATTTTTTATTTTCCTTCTCCCTTTTCTTGACTAGCATTCACCTTTCACAATGTTGACATACATGTAAGACCGACAGTACTGAGAAAACCTTTAGTTCAATACAAACATCTTGCTCTTTTAGTCTTGATGATACGGTGACCAACTTTTGGAATGTGTATAGCAAATTATATCGAACATGTTTCAGAGTAGAAAAGTAATGGAAAGTGGCTTGAAATACCTATTATGTTAGAAGAAAGTTATTTTCCTATGCACAAGGAAAGTCGAAGGTAGTAAATGTTCCAAGAAAGAAGTATTTAAACAAGTTTTTGCTTCATGAACTTATATTGAATATAATAACCACAAGATTCCCTGGACTCGCAAAAAAAAAAAAAAAAAAAAAAAAAAAGTTGAATTTTTTACAAAGCATGCTAGTTCAGCTCAAAATATGATGCAAACTCATGGGTAAAGTATAATAACCTTATCTAGTAACCTCACTTAAGGTGATATCTATCTATCTACCTATCTATAGCCTGATGCGTCATTCCCATAAGGTGTGACCACAAACAAATCGCCTCCATGTCACCCTGTCACCTGCCATCTTGCTGCCCTCCCTCCAACCCCCTCTCTTCTATACCTCTACACTCCATCACTCCACCTCATACTTGGTCTCCCTTTTTCTCTTGCCACCTCTACCTCACTCACACACATCCTCCTGGCCAGTCTTTCATTCTTCATTCTCTCCACATGACCAAATTACCTAGGCGCAGTTCCCTTAACTTTTTCAATAACATCCATATCGATATCAGTGCTCCTTCCTCATTTGTCAGTCTGTCTCTCCATGTGACTCCATAAGCTTAAGGTAATACAACAAAATTCTGTTTGTGTTCAGTAAAACTTAACATCATAAATATTTTTAAAATTAATGCATAAAGATGCAGTATTGGCTTACCTTCCATTATACCCCCAGTAACTTGCCTTAGTAGGTGATTAACCTGGTGATTTGTTTCTTGACGAGTATTTATAACCAAACACTGAGAGCTGTAATGATAGTACCTGCAGCTCCCTAAGTCCACTATTTCCAATATAATTAATTAGTCATCTCAGCATCATCCACATTACAGTTGTTTTTGAACAACCCACTCTGGTCGAGCAGGCCCATCTACAGCAGACAAGCACTTGATCCTGCAGGGGCCACCCCAAGGTAATTGAAGTTTCCGAACATCAGACAGTGTCTTGCCACTGTTAGGCATGGACAAGATTGGGGAGGTTTTCATCCTGGGTGGATACTTCATTTGCAGCTCTCCACTCAGTTAATGGGGACACCTTTGCAGAATCCACATCGCCCTACTGATTGGTAATAGGTATATGGTTACCACTCAGCATTGTAAATAATTTACTGGATTATAGGAAACAGTTAGGACTGTAATGTAGTGTACAGTCACCTCAAGTGGAAAGAAGAGTAGTTAAGTGATGGGAAAGATGAGAGTAAACAGAATGAGAGGAGGGTAGACACAGAAAAAGGATGATAGATGAAGGAGGAAGTAGGTTGATCTACATTAACTGAGTGGATGATGGGTACCACAACAGTACATAAGCTTTGACCAGAAAAACTTGACTCCTCTGGGATTTGTTTCTTTTCGTTTTAAAGGTTACATACATGCTTGCCAGTGTCAGCCCTGTATATCTGTTGGAATCTCTCCGTGCTGCTGAATGTATAGCAGCCTCATTATTCAGGCCCATAACCCTGAGATTTCTCTGTCTTGTTCGGTATGCCTCTGGCACCTCTATCCTCGACCTGCACAGCCTTCACACTCTTCACCCAGTTAACATCCTCCATCTGCTCCACATGGCCAAACCACCTCAATCTGCATCTTCTGATCACATCAGTAATGCATGCAAGACCCATTCTGCCTCTCAAATTCTCATTCCCAACTCTGACATCCCCAGGTCTGTCATTCAGAAATGCACCACACACCCATCTGACCATCTGCATCTCAGTACACTTGAGCCAATGGATATCTTCCTCCTTCATCCCCCAAGTTTTTTTTCCATAAGGCTCCACACACATGCTCATACGAGTGACCCTTAACTTTAAGGGACAGCCTCCTCGGTGCCAGAAGAGGTAACAACTCTCCGAACTTCTTCCAACCATTCCTAATCTTTGTGACTGAGCAACTACACCACCCACACGTATCATATCGCCTAGGTAGAAAAACTCCTTTATACACTCAAGGAATCCACCAGTCAGAACAATCTGCTCCTACCTCTCTCTCTTCACATGCTCTCCTCTGCACACAACACACTCAAACTCAACATAGTTCTGTAACCTACCTCTTAGACCAATACACCTCTTATGCACCCACATGAAACCACGGTACCTGTACAATACTACTGCCAGATACTCTCATCCTTCATGCACTGGTGTATAACCTAACTGGAACATAACAAATTATTCACTAGTCCGGCTGAGATTTGATTGCAGGCCTTCGCACTTCAGATGCACGCACGTTACCACTGAGCCAAACAGATGATCCCCGCTTTGCAATGGGGGTTTTTACAGACTCCATTACATCACTCTTTTCTCCCCTCGGTGATTAATTTGATGAGTTTCGAACACATGGTATCGTAGCATCGGAGGCCACCGTTAGAGACACTGCAAACTACACCGGACAGCTCAACTCCAGGATGTAAAGACTAGGACACTGTCAGCTAACCAAGAATACCATTGCCCTCCAAACCTCGACTCACATCACACACCGCTGCCAACCATGTAATAACCGAACGAAAACTTAACAAAATAATCACTGGTCTGACTGACATTTAATCGCAGGCCCCAGTGCTTCAAACGCATGCATGTTACTGCTGAACCAAACAGAGGATCCTCGCTTTGCCTCTAGGCAACGCGGGCCTTTTCAGACCCCATTACACTGGGTTTGATTAAAATACTTCTCTGCCATCCTCCTCCAGCAAAGAAAATCGCTCTTCCTATTTCAGACTGTTCCCACATACCTCTCCACTTTATCCCACCACCTTATCCTCAGTCTTTCCATTATCATGATTCTCCTCAACTTTATTCATACTCTTCCCTAGTCATTCACTCACCCTCTGTTCACTGCACATGGCAGAACTACCCCAAGGCATTCCTCCTGATACTTTCCAAGGCATCCACATGAACACAACGCTGTCTATAAATTTCATCTGTCTGCCTTTATCCAGGCTACTCCAAAAGCTCCATTCAGATAACTCATTTCAGTGGCTCTCACATGGGATGTGATTGTCCAGCAGTGGCCATGTTCTGCCTCCATACATCAGTTTGGAAATACTATACTGTACTGACATGCAATGATTTCTGTGCTGTACTTCCATACTTAACTCTGTTCCTTACTAATACCTAAAGTAGAACTACAACTCTCTTTCCATGTTGAATTTTGTCATGTCCTTGATCACCTATATCCACATCTTTAATCATCTCGACTACCTAAGAAGAACTTTGAAAGAATCAGTATTCCATTAAATGGCCAGTCAAATTCAGTGTACATTGTGACTTCATTCCCCTGTAACAGAGGTTCTCCATCTTTTTCTTCTTGGGGAAATGGCCCCTACAACCTAGCACACAGCACAGGACACACTAAAATGTAGACACAATATCAACAGCATAGAGAACCTGCGGAAAATCCCATAGGAGCATCTGCTTGCCTGTGGCCGATGGGTCTGCTGGCCAGATATGACTGGGGTTGAGCAACAACAACAGCAACAAACCCCCTGAAGTTTCAGATCACTGTCCTGTACCCCCATACTTAAGGCACAGGATATTGCATGGTACTCTTTATCTACAATAATAGCTGAAAAATGCCAGAACACAGCTTATAATATAAATAGTAGACCACATACATCTAAATCAACGTGATTATAGCAGGAAACTCTAACAATAGATTCAGTGAGTAGTCTTAGTGGAAAACTATCGAGCACAATTCTTCATATTTGTCTTACTAAATAATGGGTGAGGCGTGGCTCAATCGGTAGAGAGGTTGCTTGCAGTCCTGCCGGACCCAGGTTCAAATCCCCGCTGGGGCAGGGAACAGTTTGAGGATTTGAATGTCATTAAATCAGACTTTACTGATCTACCAGAAGACCCGCCGACATGTCGTAAAAATATCCCCGCTAATACCAATACACCAGTCCTGTATAAGACAGCCCTAGCATGTATTCAATATGGACGGTGGGTGTTAGCGCCGAAGTGGTGGCATGTAGAGGTGTATGGAATGTAGGAGGACTACTGGGCCTTGGGAGCAGGCTGTGAAGCCTATGCCCAGAGTCGGACACAAATAAAAATAGATGTTTTTCTTTAGATGTGAATTGCATGTTCTGTATTTCACAATTACATACCCTTGTTAGGGGCTAACTTAACGTTACCCAGCTTAGGTACAACTCATGAAACTGATGGTTTAGGTATCACAAACGTCTTTTGTAGCTGTCCTTTCTGACTTCATAATGAATCTTTGGTGGTGGTCGTACAGATAATTAAGAAAAAGACTTTAAATTTGTGGGTTTTATGATAACCAGTGAAACTGAGGGTCTTACTGAATTAGTTGCGTAACGATAGTAGCCTACAAAGTACAGTACATTATACTTTTCCAGTAGCCTAACAACCTAAAGTAATATTGCCAACAAGCATACCTAACTTACCCAAATCTGATGCAATTTATTCTAGGCTAAGTTTGTATACAGTTGTGTTTAGTAGTGTTTACCCATTTCATTAAGGCCTGGGTGTGTTAGGATGTTGGAGATTAATCCAGTGGTATGGCGCTTTAGACTGCAAGTAATAATATGGTCATATATTTTAATAAAGCAAAAAAAAAAATAGTATTATCATATATACAAGCCTTCTGCAGCATTTCAACAAGTCATGGATTTCCTTATTAGGAATGTAATTTAACATGATGATAAGGAAAAATATTCCCCTACATCAATATTATTAAAACATTGTTACATTATCAAAATGATTTTCTGCAGTGGTTACGGTAACTGACTTAAGCCCTAGTACTGTATTGAAAAAAAAAAAAAAACATTTTATACTTTCTTTAGTATATGTATTTCCTCTCTACAGTTTTAAGGAAGCAAATACGTATGAGTACAAGGGTTCAGGAGGTGGCATTAAGCTTAACGTACACCAAGGGCCAAAAGAATTGATTACAGACGAGACAGGAGAGAAGAGACACTGCGAACAGAGTACGAGAGGCAGCAAGAGGAAGGAAAGAAAGGAGTTGGGAATCTAAATTTTAATTACCCACTCACCTGACGTAGTGCTGCCTACTTTTTCCTTCACCTTTATCACTCTTTATCTGTCTGTCCCTTCTCTTCCTATTTTTCACCATCATCCGCTCACTTGATGTAGTGCTTACTACTGCTGCCTTCACAGCTATCACTCATTTTCTGTGTCTGCCCTCTTCTCTTCCTATTTCTTCCATCATTCCTGGCACATTTTATTACTCCTCTTTCCATTTCAGGTGGCTTTACATTGAGTGACAACCCTAAAGGTTTCCTGTAAGCCAGGAAATCATTCACGAGTTCCAAAGTCCAAGGTGACCTTACGGTTATGTATTTGACACGTGTAGAATACAGACCTAACCTCCACCACGCCAGTCCTGTAACTGAGGGAGAAAAGCCGGCGCGCTTCTCTTGAGCAGACTCTGTTAGCAAAGTTTGAACTAGGCCAGACCTTTGGTAAGGGATTTAGGTCACGTACGCCCTACTTTGAGCACTTGTAGGCTACTGGTAGAACATACTTACAACATACTTACATAACACTGTATTACAAATGGATACAATTTTCCCTTCCGGTATGGAAAAATCGTGTCTCCTGATACATTTGGGCGAATACTACATATATGGTATAGGTACACAGCGGGTGGACCGTGGAGGTACCAATGAATAACATGGTATGAGTGTAAATGGATAGATAATACAGTTAACTGCTGACTACATAGGAATTAATAATAAAAAGGGGTAGTATATTAATATGCAAGGAATTGGATCCAATAGGGAAAAAAATATATTTACAGTAAATGGCCATGTTGAAAATGCAATGAAAGTGATAACCATTAATAAATGTAAAATTAGAAAGTAAATAATGCATTATAATGTTATAATCAAAGACTTAGCAAGGCATGTAGTATGTGACAAGCACTGAAACAGTAGAAAGACATGGTATATAATTCTGCTCAAGTTCACAGATGAAGTTCTAAATGCATGTAGGGTAAGCAATGATAATTATAATGATATGTTTATAAAGAATCATATAGTAGCTGAATACACTATAGTTTATCTCACATAGAAAGGCACTGTCTTAAGAGATATGTCCTTGAAATATATAGGAACTTCCATACATTTATTTTCTTTTCCTTATTTCTATTGTATCAGTTTACACGTTATTGATTCACTGTGCAATGTGCAATGTTTATGTATATATTATCGTATTGTTGTTTCAGTTAGAACAAATTTCAGTCATCCATTGGCATCTTTCAGTATTTAGTCATATGATCTTCACATCTTCATCAATCATAATGAGTGTACTTAGAACTACCAGTTTCAAGGTCTCGTGGTTGTCGCACTAATCTTGTTGCAACACGGATCTCGTGAAGTCCTTTGTCCATTCGCTTGACAACAGTATAGGATACATATAGTAACAAAAAATCCAATGAGACAAATTACCACTGCGGGAAATACAAAGATTGGATGTACCCATGAACGGTTAAAGGCAGAAGAAAACTGGTTCATAACAAAATCAGTCTGACAGAAAATCCAGCATGAGTAGGTTGTCTGATGTGATGGAAAGATTGTCAGCTGGCAGATGGAAGGTAATATTAATGGGTTTGAAGATGTCATATTTGTGGGGGCGAAGTGCAAAGTGATAATGAATAGCATGGGCGATGACAGACTCCGATTTTACTGTACAATAATCAGGGGCCTTGTACAAACCAGTTGCAGATACTGACCGAACATGAGTCCCAGGACAAGTAAGACTGACAGGAATCTAGACACTAAAGAAGAAAAACCGGATGTGGTTCAGACGAGCATGGTGCACATGGAGCTTGGGGGCTGGAATAAAGGTACAGACAGGTTGTACCGAGAAATTACGGACTAAGGCAGATTCGCAAGGAGCAATTCTGCCAGGAAAGATTGTCAGGAGGCATGCAGCACAAACTCGAGAGTTTGGTGTATGAAAAGCACACCTGTCGAGGTCACTGGAGGATGGGAAAGCAATATAGATACGATCATATGAAAGAAGGAAGTACTCCGAAGAAACAGAGACCTCTACTAGGGAATTATTGTACCAGAAAGGAAAAGGGATGATGTGAAAGAGGTCGAATGTGATAGAAGAACAAAGAGGGATATGAACAACTATTTCTTTAGTAAGGAACGTGGCCTCAAGTATTGGGTGGTAGTATTTTAAGGAGGAAAATGAAATCACTGGAGATAAGTCGAAAGTGGAATGATCCCATTCCAATGTAGAGCAGAGGTCAGAGATAGGTACTAAATCTACAGTGACACGACCATCGACAGTACTACTAGAATACGAATTAAGCTAGAAACTTGGGAGACAAGAGAGTCCAGAGGAACCTGTAGGTTATCTATGTGTAGTTTTACATATAAAAGTTCTGATACAATATTGACTTTTGAGACTTCCTTTGTTAGAATTCCGGTGAAGTTGTTTAATGTTTGTGTGACATTTAAATGGGTTGTGATCTTCTGTAGCACAGAATGTTGAACATTAATTACTCTGTTTTGAGATACTAGGGCATTGGCTAACTCAACCAGGTCAGATTTAAATCCAAAAAGGTCACGGGTTGTCGCTACGCAAAATAATCCACTCAGAATTTCTCCTCCAAGACCAAAGAGTCCTCGTTTCACTTGTGAACGACCTACAGGTGTTTGGTTTGGGAAATAGTCTTGGAGATATGAGAACTGAAGCCTTCCGTAATCCATTTTTCAGCATATGGGTAGGTAGAGTGGGTGTCATAAAAGACTTTGTAGTAACTTGTAGAGAAGTTTTGTTGTTTGGTTGTCACTCTCAATTTCTTGTAGTAGGAATTAAAGATGAATACAGTGAGTTGATCTTAATTTATTATCTTCAGAGAAATCTAAGTTGAGCAGGGTATGTCTTACAGAGACAATATAATAAGTAAGTCTAGTTGAGCCCCTCTTTCTTGTTCACTCTCTCCACTACCTGTCGGTTCTAATGCTAGCCTCCTTCTGCCTCTCTGCTTCCTAAATTCTGGTGAAGCAGGGGTCGTGTCACGTGTGTTACACTGTGGTTGGAAAGTTCCAGAAACCTGTGTGTGAGTATGTGTGTATGTCACTAGGCTTTGTTCACCTGCTATCTCGCTGACACACTACCTACATCATCTCCTGACATTGTTACTTCCTATGTGTCGTCGACATTTCCTCAGTTAACTTGCAAGATCATTTCCCTTTCCCAGGCTTGCATGGAGCTGTCTATTTATCTATTTATCTATCTATCTATTATGATTTGTAATTATAATATGGACTCATAACATTGCTCAGCCACGCCGCTGAAGGTCCTCCGACAGCAATCATCATTGACATATGCTAATCTATTAGTACATAATATTGATTATAATAATGTATACATGTAATATTCATAGTAAATTGCAATGATTCAGTAATATTACATTTTAAACAAGTTGTATACATATTTGAATAAATGCACTAAAGGTAAACTATTTAACTGTAATACAGTATGTACTTGGGTT
This sequence comes from Coenobita brevimanus, assembly GCF_032717465.1. NCBI lineage: Eukaryota > Metazoa > Arthropoda > Malacostraca > Decapoda > Coenobitidae > Coenobita > Coenobita brevimanus. The sequence goes on from NC_136972.1 coordinate 23,381,723, forward strand.
ATTGTAGTGAAATGATACATGCAAGAAAAAAAATAGTTTAAAATTAAGATTATGGTAAGAGTTATTAATATTTCATTTAAAGATAATGGTACTGGTATGCCATACTTCTATATCATGGGTCATTCTTCTTTGTGTATATATATATGTATATATATATATATATATATATATATATAATTAATACTATATACAAAATATGTACACTTCATTCAGGGGGGTTAACTTGGATGTTAACTCCCCCCCCCCACTAAATACTGACTCCAAATTTGCAATTCTTGCATGCATTCTGTGCATTGCGAACAGCAGTACTGCAAATACAATACAGAAGATTATAAAGACAGTAGGTGCTGGGCTATACACATAATATGGGTTGAACATACTCAGACTCAAATCTTCCCAGGGCTTCATTGTTTCATTGATCAGCTGCATAGTTTCAAACTTAGGTGAAGTCAACTTAATACTTGTGCTCATGTTTAAGTCCATATCAGGCAGTGGGTGGAAATGTTTGTGTGTATGATTGAGGATGGCGTAGTGATTGATGGTGGATAAAGTAGACATGGCTGGTGTAAATACCGCACAGTAGTCTGGTGCTATGTATAATCCTGAGGCTGAAGTATGAGATGGTGGTATATCTGGACAGACTATGTAAACTGACGTGTTATGAGTGAAATAAAAAAAACTGTGAGTGTCCGATGTGTTGATGGCGTACAAGTTTCTCTGGAGCAAAAGTGAAGTTGCAGTGATTATGAATATTGTCATTTCTGATGATAACCATTTCACAAGGGACTGTATCAGTAGGCTGAAACGTGAAAATGTACGCAGGACAAAGATGAACAGCATGTAAGGATGTGCGGCACTTTCGTTCAATCGTTGATTCACTTGCGAAAGTGACAGTGTTCCGTCTCTTGGAAACCATGATGAGTTCGGTGTCTGTGTTGATGTTGATGATGACCAAAGTGTTGTTATTTTTATAGGGGAAGGGGTGTATTTGGTATACTGTGAACAGGTCTTCAGTTATGAATGGTACATGAACTACTACTGATGTTGGTGTTAGTGTTGCTTCTAAATATGGATAATATTGCATGAATTCCCTACTGCGGAACAAAGGCTTCAATTTATGATTATGTATGCCTTGACTAATTATCTGACGTAGCTCATGAACTGGGAGTAAGTCAATTGTGATCTTCCCATCACCAGCATTCGAAATTCCTTGCATAAGTGCCCTGAAACGATCTCTAGTGTTGTCTAATTGTAGTAGAATCGTGTCAATATGTTCTGTGATGATGGAGAAGTGTTGGAAAAGTGTAATGTTTCCTTCCATTTCATTTATTTTATCTACACTTTCGAGAGCTATGTTTTCTGCCTTTTGCAGATTTTTCACAATTGTCTTCATTGCTGAGTTCTGTCCTGTGATGAATTTATCTTGGTATGTTAGTATCTGAGCTATTTTATTAAATTTGTTGTTTATTTCTTTAAGGTCATCCTCTGCAGCCAATCCAAAGATGTTCCCAAGAACTGCGCCACCCAGGTCGAACAAACCGCGCTTTTGGCGAGTACGTGTGATGTTGTTCCTGTCGCTCAATACCTCCGTTCCATAAGATGGGAGATCTTGGATCATGATGAGCATAGTTGACTTTGCCTGTTCTAGTTTCCATTTCGCTAACTTCACTATTTCATTCACTTCCTTTGTGTTATGTGCTTGTAAAACATAGCTTCCTATCATGAAGTCCAGGGTTCGCATAGGCTTCGCAAGATTTTCTAGATAAGAAGGTAATTCATACATGTAATCCAGACTTATTTCAGTACCCATGACGTCCTTAACGATTGAAGTCGTGGCCGTTGGAGCTATGAGGCATCCTTGTCGTACTGTGTTGGGGGTCTAAGTGCGCATATCCTCTTGCTATATAGAGGAGAATCCATAGCATAAGTTCCTTCATCGTAACCTACCGAAAAAAAATCCATTAATTTCCTAATATGGTGATGCTGTGGTCGATGATAGTGATGACGTGCGTTAAGGTTGATTGTTATTTCATTTATAGAAGGAGCTTAAATCGATATTTAATTCTCGTAAATGATGTACTGGAGATTTTATTGGAACAGTTGCACCTATGTTTGATTGTTTGGTATATGACCTTAATTTCTTTTTGTAATCATTGTTGTTTTCTTGCTTGGTTTCTTGAGGTACGTTCGCCTGTTCGGTTGTATCCGATGCTGAATAATTATTGGATAATTCCCTTGAAACTCGGTTTAAAATGGTCAATATGAACTTGTTTCTCTTCGCCAGTTGACAGTGACTTAATTAAAACTTTGTTTGCTTTTATGTTAATTACTCTGTATGGGCCCTCAAATTTTGGGGATAATTTATTGTCTCTCGTATGAATGATACCATAAACAATGTCTCCTAAGCTGATAGGTGAATCTCTTGCCTTCTTGTTAAATGCCTCCGTCATTTCTTCCTTGGACATCGTTAATTGTTTTTTTGACTCTTTTGTATGTCCTTGAATTCACGTAAACGGAGTTTAATCATCGTAATTGTATATGGGCAGACTGTCGCCTTCTAGGAGCTCATATGGTAGTTTTTTATCTGTCCCATATATAATGAAATGTGGTGTCACCTATGGATTTATTTATAGATCTATTAATTGAGGCTTCTACTCTGGGAATCCAATCATCCCAGCTTGCATAATTTTCACTGAGAATGTGTCGTAGCACATCTAATACTTATTTGTTTTGTCTCTCTACTAACCCATTAGATGCTCGGTGATAGGCTAAAACGTTAACCTTTTTGATGTTGTATTGTTTACATATTTCTTGTAAGATCTCAGAATTAAATTCTCCTCCATTATCACTTATTAGTACCTTTGGGGTAGTAAAGCGACATATTACATTATCTGTTATTTCCTTTGCTACTGTCTCTGCTGTCTTATCTTTAATTGGAGCTAAAATGACATAACGGGAAAAATGATCCGTTGCTACGAATAGGTATAGGTTATTATTGTATGATAATGGCATCTTGAGTAAATCAACAGCGACAACGTCCCATGGTTGATGTGGTACAGGGTAATTACCCATCGGTGCAGGTGTGATTGGGTATCCTTTGTGTTTTGCACATGATTCGCATCTGTCTATATGATTGTTTATATCTTTTCGTAATGAGGACCAGTAATATAACAGCTGGGCTTGTTTGAATGTTTTATCCTTTCCAGGATGTCCTGCATGTGGGCTATCGTGTATCGTTCGTAATACTTGGGGTATCATGTCATTAGGTACTACCAACTGGTTAGTATTTCTTTGGCGTTTTGGTTGTTTAGAGTTAATCTTGTATAATGTATTATTGACCATTGTGAATTGTTCGAGTGGTACATGCAGTTTAGGTAATTGTATGTCATCTCCACTTTCTAACTTGTATATAACTTTAGACCATATTGGGTCAAGTCTTTGTGCCTTTGCGATATCATCGTGGTTTGGGATATTTCCTTTGAGATCTAATGCCGCGACCTGAATTGTGTTCGGGTTCCTAGATAATGCGTCAGCTGCTATGTTCATTTTACCTTGTATATAATGAATTTGTACATTGTAGTTTTCAACTGTACATTTCCATCTTGCTCTCCTCCCAGAAAGGAGTTTTTCTTTAAACATACCCACTAGTGGTTTATGGTCGGTGAATAAGTGGGTTTCGTAACCATATACCAAATCTCGAAACTTTTGTAATGCAAAAACCACTGCAAGTGCCTCTAAGTCTGTAGTGCAATAATTTTTCTCTGCACCTCTTGTTTGTCTGCTGGCAAATGCAATTGGTTGATTTTTTCCTCTTTTATCTTCTTGCATCAGTACAGCCCCTAATCCTTTAACTGATGCGTCTGTACAAATAAAAAATGATTTTGTGTAATCTGGATATGCTAAACAAGGTGCATTTGTTAGTTTAATTTGTAGATTGTTAAATGCCCTTTTTTGTTCTTCTTCCCATTGGAATATAGCATCTTTTTTGAGTAGTTGGAATAGAGGAAAGGCTATTTGAGAGAATTGTGGTACGAATGACCTATAGTACCCAGCTAGACCTAAAAATTGTCTAACTTCGTCAGTCGTAGTGGGTTCAGGAAAATCTCTCACTGCCTGTATTTTGTCATCAGTGGTGTGAATACCATTAGAACTTAATTTGTGGCCTAAGAAATTTATTTCCTTAAAGCAAAATTTGCATTTAGAAAGCTTAATTTTTAAACCAGCATCACTAAGCTTTTGTAAGAGTAAGTCTAATTTCCTGAGGTGATCCTTAATATTCTTCGTTGCGATTATAATATCGTCAAGATAAACAAATATTCCTTGTCCTAAAATTCCGGACAATACGTAATTCATAAGACGCTGGAATGTGCCTGGGGCTGTCCTCAGTCCCATCGGCATTCTTGTATATTGGTAATGGCCTCTGTGGAAAAGGCAGTGTATTTACGTGACTCCTCTGCAACCGGTATCTGATAATAGCCGTTTAGGAGATCGATGGTTGAGAATATGTTATTCTCAGGTCCAATATTCTGTAGAACGTCGCTTAGCAATGGCATGGGAAATCGGTCTGGGATTGTTTTTTTTTTTTTTTTTATGCGAGGAAGAAGGAACCAAAGGCCAAGAGCCCGCAGTAACAGTTCCCTCCAAGAGAAAAACAAAATACAATAGAGAGCCAAATTCAAGATCCGATCATTTTGAGATGCCTGGACACACTACGTTTGAAAGACTGGAGATCATAGGCAGGAGGAAATACAGACAGAGGGAGACAGTTCCAGAGCTGACCTGTTGCATAAATGAAAGACTGGAAGTAACGGTTAACTCTTGCATTAGAGAGTTGGACAGAAAAGGGATGAGAGTTTGCTGCCACACGGGTGCTACGCGCCCGTCGTAGAGGTGGAGGAATGCAAGCAGACAGTTCAGAGGAGCAGTGACCATTAAAGTAGCGATAGAAAAGAGATAAAGATGCAACAGTGCGGCGAAGAGACAGAGGTTGAAGGGAGTCAGTAAGAGGAGGAGAGTTAATGAGACGAAAAGCCTTTGACTCCACCCTATTGAGAAGAGCTGTATGTGGGGAGCCTCCCCACACATGAGAGTTGTACTCCACACAGGGGCGGATAAAACCCCTGTATAGAGTCAACAATTGTGCAGGGGTAAAGAAAGAGCAGAGTCGGCTTAGCACACCCAATCTCTTGGAAGCAGATTTTACAAGAGATGTAATATGATCTTTCCAAGATAAGTCCCGAGTAAATGAAACCCCAAGCATGTTCAAGGATGATGCAGGATTAAGCTGAATATTATTAAACATTAGTGGGTATACCTGTGGAAGATTTTGTCGGGTTGACAGGTGTAAGAACTGAGTCTTAGATGCATTAAAGACAACCATATTATTTTTACCCCAGTCAGAGATATGAGCCAAGTCAGACATTAGGTGTGCCATAGCCTCATCCCTTGTTTCTTGAAGTAACTGTTGAGATGGGCGTTGCGGGAACCGAATGGAAAGGTGAAGGGTGGAGTCATCAGCGTATGAGTGGATAGGGTTAGATGTACAGCTTAGAAGATCATTGATGAATAAGAGGAAGAGAGTTGGTGATAGGACAGAGCCCTGAGGAACACCACTGTTGATAGATCTAGGAGAAGAACGATGGCCGTCTACGACAGCGGCTATAGAACGACCAGAAAGGAAGCTAGCGATGAAGGCACAGATAGAAGGATAGAAACCGTAGGAGGGCAGTTTGGAAATTAAAGATTTATGCCAGACTCGATCGAAAGCCTTTGAGATGTCAAGTGCAATGGCAAAGCTTTCGCCAAAGTCCCGAAAGGAGGATGACCAGGAGTCTGAAAGGTAGGTGAGAAGATCGCCAGTGGAGCGTCCCTGACGGAACCCATACTGACGATCGGAAAGAAGGTTGTGATAGGAAAGATGCCTTAAAATTTTTTTATTAAGAATTGACTCGAAAACTTTTGAAATACAGGACGTTAAAGCAATTGGACGATAGTTGGAGGGTTGGGAGTGGTCACCCTTCTTTGGGACTGGCTGAATGAGAGCAAACTTCCAGCAAGAAGGAAAGGTACAAGTTTACAGACAAAGGCGAAATAGTTTGCCTAGGCAGGGTGTAAGCACAGAAGCACAGTTTTTGAGAACAACAGGAGGGACCCCATCAGGCCCATATGCCTTGTTAGTACTGAGGCCAGTAATGGCAGAAAATACATCAACTGAAGAAATTTTAATGTCAGCCATGAGGAAGTCAGAGGGGGGAAGTGATGGAGGAACAGCACCGGAATCGTCTAAGGTGGAATTGGAGGAGAAAGTCTGTGTGAAGAGATCTACTTTATCAGTAGAAGAAATAGCTACAGAACCATCAGAGTAGAAAAGAGGAGGGAAGGATGATGAGGTAAAGTTGTTAGAAAGATTTTTGGCAAGGTGCCAGAAGGAGCGGGAAGAATTCGAGTTGGAGAGTTGAGAGCATTTAGTATGGATGAAATTATTTTTAGTAGAGCGAAGAACAGACTTAGCATGATTCCGGGCAGAAACGTAAAGATTATGTGATTCAGGGGTGGGTTGGCTCTGGTACCTTTTGTAGGCCTTCTCCTTGTTGCGGACAGCATTAGAACAAGCGTGATTAAACCAAGGCTTTCTTGCGTTAGTCAAAGGATATGAGAAAGGAATGTATGCTTCCATGCCCGAGAGAATAACCTCCGTAATGCGCAAGGCACACTCAGATGGCTCACGGCCGTGGAAGCAATAATCATTCCAGGGAAAATCAAAGAAGTACTGCCTGAGGGCCTCCCAGTCCGCAGCTCCAAAATGCCAGAGACGACGTTTCCCTGGAGGGTCCGCAGGCCGTACTGGAGCGATAGGACAGGTTAAGGTAATCAGGTTGTGATCGGAGGAGCCCAACGGAGAGAAAAGATTAACAGAGTAAGCAGAAGGATTAGTTGTGAGGAAGAGGTCAAGTATGTTGGAGCTCTCTCCAAGGCGGTCAGGGATACGGGTAGGGTGCTGTACAAGCTGCTCTAGGTCATTAAGGATAGAAAAGATGTAGGCTTGTTCACCAGGTGGATCCGTGAAAGGAGAGGAGAGCCAAGGGTGGTGGTGAACATTGAAATCTCCAAGAATGGAGATTTCAGAGAAAGGAGAAATGGACAGAATGTGTTCCATCGTAGAAGTAAGATAGTCGAAGAATTTTTGATAGTCAGTAGAATTAGGGGATAAGTAAACAGCACAGATATATTTAGTCAGAGAATGACAGGAAAGCCGAAGCCAGAGAGTGGAGAATTCAGAAGAATCAAGTTCAGGAACACGAGAGCAAGATAAGTCGTTGCGTATGTATACACAACAGCCACCTTTGGCTTTGAAATGAGTATAGAGAAAGTAGGAGGATACAGAAAAGGGTGATTGTTTAGTTTACGGTAATCTACTACCGCACGCATTTCTCCATTTCGTTTGGGCACGAAGAATAATGGGGCATTCCACGGGGAGACTGAAGGCTCAATAATTCCAAGTTTTAACATTTCATCCACATACTGATTTGCAAGTGTACGTTGGGAGTGTGGGATGTGGTAAGCTGGTACGAAAATTGGTGGTGTTTCTGGGTGCACATTAATCATGTGATTAATCAAGTTAGTACACCCTAATTGTTCTCCGCGTAATGCTACAGTGTCCCTGTGTGTTTCCAGCAGGGTTGACAAATCATTTTCTTCATCAAATTCACCTGAGTGAATTAAATTCTCTTTTATGCTTTCTCTATCCGTAGATTTTATCTCACTTGTCACTCCAGCTATAACTATTTCCTTCACAGGGGCCAGACATTTTTCAATATTAACTATGCAAGTCACCTTTTTCAACTGAACTTCCCCATTCTTGTGATTAATTATGAATATCTGAGTTTGCCCTTCGTCGTTCATCTGACAATGCGTTTTCTACTGACAATCCCTTTACATAATTCTTCTACGACAAGAACAGTACTATTCCGTAATTTGCTCTTTATGGTAACTTTCATGTAGGAATTAGGTGGTATAACTAAATCATTGGTGAGATGGGCTGGAAAAACTGATAAATCAGTACTGTTATCTGGGTCACTAATTCAGGAGGCTGGGGCTGCTGGTGGGAGTGGATCTATACACTCATCTGTTTGTGTATGTTTGTTTAAGCCTTTAATATTACCAATTCTTTTTGGTTCTCTTTTACTATTCGGTGAGGGCTCTGATGGTATTTCCTCTATGAATTCATTGTCAAAGTCTATTCCATTCATTTGTGGGAGTATAGTTATGTTCTCTGCTCTCATGGATCTTAAGCCGAGTAACCTATGAGCTTTAATTGCTAAGTTTTCAACGATATAGAAAAATGCAGAGAATGGTCTTGTAGTCTCTGTGAAACTGATATTTAACCTTATCATACCTTTCACTGTAATTTGTTTTCCATCTACCGTATATAAATCTAAATCAGCTTCATCCAGAAAAGTTACTTTCTTCTTATTTTTAAGAATTCTATTTATTTCTTCATGTGTTATTAAGTTCACTGGAGAGCCTATATCTAAAAATAAGGAAACGTTTTGATCCTCACATACAGCTGGTATCAAGATACACTCATTTCCCAACATGCCTCCTATGTGAATTTTAGACTTGTTTTTCTTTACGTTTGTTCGTTTTTTGTCATGACTTGGTCTTCCCCCGATTTGAACATAGACACAATTTTTTCTACTGTTTTGCAGTCACTGGTCCAATGCCCTTGGTATCTATGATGCCTACAGTAAGGACCAAATCCTTGTGTCTTTTGTCTATCCTCTTTTGCTTTGATGAAGCATTCATACCTTGTGTGTCCTGGTTTTGCACAATAATGACATAGAATGGACCTATCCCTTGACTGTGACCTACGAGGTGACTTCCCATAAATAGTGTTGTTTATGGCGCAAGACCTGCTCGGGCTGCGCGAAAACTTATGAAACTGCCTGTAGCCTGGTGTTTGTGATCGAACCCTCGTCACGTTTGGTTGTTTGCTCTGCCTGCTTTCGGGTCGCGAGCGATTTTGTTCTCTGTTTGGGGTCGGTGTAGATGTTTTCACAGCTGATACTGTCTCAGGTATTCTCATTCTACTAGAATGTGCAGGTGTGTCGACCATACCTGCTTTACTGCACTGCATCTCTACCTCGTTCATTAAGTCCAGTAAGCACATGCCTGGGGTGTACGCGATCGTCTTGGCGATCTTAAGGGTCCTATCAGGTAATTTAAACAGGGCAGCTACATAACCAATGATGTCCACGACGAGGTCGGGGGACATCTTTCCATCATCTGTTATCCAATTTGAGTTTTCCAAAGTAACTAACAATGTTCTTTTGATTGTGGAGACATCAGCAGTTATTTCACTGAGAACATGGTTTGTAGTGTGCTCCCTTACAAGATCTACAATCTTATGTAACTCTGGAATTATACCTGGCAAGAAGTTCATACCTCCAGAAAATTTCTTCAAAAATCCAGTTTTAAATTCATCATATGTCCTAGCCTTGAGGAGCTTGTCAGATCTCAATAAATTGCTTGCTGGACATCTTTCCTGGCTTATGCAAGATGAAAAAATGGCAATTTTCTCTTGTTCATCGAGTATGTGGCGCTTGATGAACATTTGTTCGCATTGACTAACTAATGAAATTACATCAATGCGATCTTTTTCTGTGCCAGAGAATTTTGGGGCAGTTTTATCTTCATGGTAAACGTACACATGAGGTGGGGTTGTTAGATCCGCGGTATTTGTTTCATGATTCATTTTCACTGTTTGCTCTGTTAATTTAACTTGGACTTGTTTATCGTTGTGTGAAGGAATGGTGGAATATATTCGGCCGGAACGGTGAACCCTGTTAAGTGTATTGGCATACTCGTGCAAGTCAGCAACAAAGTCCTCACTTGCTACGTCAGAGGGGGTTTCCCACTCATCATCTGGAACTGACGTATTTGTTTCTTGGTCTTTAATTTGTAGTGAGGTTTGTACAATGGGTGTGTTGCCTTGGTGCTCTCCTAATTGTGAATCTTTTGTTGGGACTAATTGTGTTTCATCTGGTATTAATATGGGTGGTGGCGAAAATATCCCTGTCATTAAGATATGGTGTTATGAAATACGCCTTTTGTTTATTTATGTCCTAACTAAATAGATGAGTAAATGAGTTGTAATAAATGACAGTGAGTGTATAAGTGTATATATGGAAATAAGTAAAGAAGTTGAATATACCTAATTTTAGCACTGAGAAGAAATGAGTAAGTATAATTTCACCCACTTGATACAGATCGTAGAGGCGTGTCGATGCAACTGTCGATCTCGGAAGAAAAATGCAGGGTTGATTGAAGATCTCTTGATAATTCTAGTGCTGTGTTAATGGACGATATTACTCAGGAAATTCCATGGCCTGGTGCTTGTGGTGGTTAACAGCTGTCACAGGCAAACCTCAGCATAGAACGTCGAATTTCCAACTCAATACTGTGGAAATAAATGAGTATGAGTAGGAGCTATGTGAATAATGAGTAATGAGTGGTGGGTGAGAAGTGCCTGGTGTCAGTCACACGTTGCTTGGCGTGGCAAACTCGCGTTGTGATGTCATCTCAGCACATGGTGACGTCGGCTTTCCACACTGGTAGCTGTGGTGAATACTGAGTAGCGATGCTTAACCTGGGTGAAGAAAGGTGAGTAAGTCGCGTTATAAATGTGGCTCTGGTGTTTTGCTGCGTGTCTTGACCTCTGCGTCAGCGATGGAGGTAGGCGGGAGAGAGTGGTGGGGGTTTGTGTGCTTGTTGCTTTGGTCTTTCCTCTTCTTTACTTGCTTTGTTTTATATTCTTCTTGCTGCTGCTTGAAGTTACGTGAAGATTATAGAGTTGTTTTGTAGACTTGTAGGCTATTTGCATTGTAGGCTGTATTTTGTAGGAATTCACTGTAGAACTGAAGCTAATCTTGTAGAGTCTTGCCTGCTTTTGTAGAAATTCGCTTTTGATTCGGAGACGATGTCCGTAGTTTCGCTTGCCACCAAATAATGTCATAAAAGCCTTTGTAGTAACTTGTAAGGAAGTCTTGTTGTTTGGTGGTCACTCTCGATTTCTTGTAGTAGGAATTAAAGATGAATACAGTGAGTTGATCTTAATTTATTATCTTCAGAGAAATCTAAGTTGAGCAGGGTATGTCTTACAGAGACAATCTAATAAGTAGGTCTAGTTGAGCCCCTCTTTCTTGTTCACTCTCTTCACTACCTGTCGGTTCTAATGCTAGCCTCCTTCTGCCTCTCTGCTTCCTAAATTCTGGTGAAGCAGGGGTCGTGTCACGTGTGTTACACTGTGGTTGGAAAGTTCCAGAAACCTGTGTGTGAGTATGTGTGTATGTCACTAAGCTTTGTTCGCCTGCTATCTCGCTGACACACTATTTACATCATCCCCTGACTTTGCTACTTCGTATGTATCGTCAACATTTCCTTAGTTAACTTGCAAGATCATTTCCCTTTCCCAGGCTTGCATGGAGCTGTCTATCTATCTATTTATCTATCTATCTATTATGATTTGTAATTATAATATGGACTCATAACATGGGTACCAAAATGCATCCTTAGGATGTTGTTCCTTGATAGCCGATAGAAGGGTCTGTAACTCTTCTAGTTGGTGTGCGAAATCAGGCAGGGCGATGGCCACGGCGGCCAGCGGCTCTAGGTCGTAGTGCAAGGAGACTAAATCTTTCACCACCATTACCTCGCCTCCTGCGCCAACCAAGGTCCCGAGCCGTACGACACCATCGTTCTCACCCAACCCAGTCCCAACCAGAGTCAGCACTGCCAGCACGTAGACCCACAACATCTTTCCTATAAGACAGGTTGATGTTAGTGGTGATGTTAATTAAAGAGGATTACGACAAGAGTGTGAGATGATAATGTTATGTAATAGACTTGGTGGCAGAACGCAGTTTTGCACGATAATTATTAATAGTAGGGGAGGGTGGCGTCTTGCTAACTGAAGAAGAGTCTGAAGAAGTGTTAGAAGAAAGATGTGAAGAAGAAGAAGCATTTCCTTGCTGAGAAAAAGATGAGGTCTCTCCTAGTGGCTCCTCCAATACTATGCTCCTCGATGCTCGTTTGAGACCATCGGCATGCACCCATGTGGTCTCTGCTTTAGACAGATCTTTTATTTCAAACTGATTTCCCTTACGAGACATGACACGAAAAGGACCCAAGAATTTACTATCTAGTTTTGATTCCCGCTCGTGATCTAGGGCAAAAACTAAATCACCTACGTGGATGCTAACATCGCATGCAGCAGAGTGTTGTTTACGTACCATTTCTGCATCTGTGAGGGTCAGATTATACTGAACATACTTATGAATTTTTTGAAAATTTGATAGGTGAACCCTGACATAGTCACCGTGATTGTAGATCGGTTCAGGTTTGGACTGCAGTAAGGAATAAGGTAGTCTTTTGTCAAAGCCATAGATGACAAAGAATGGTGTTTCACCAACTGACTTATTGATGGACGAATTAATTGATGTAGCTACCTGCCGGATCCACTTGTCCCAAGTAGAACCCTGATCACCCACTATGTGACACAGACTCTCCAGTATCTTCCTATTCTGGCGCTCTACTAGGCCATTCGAGGCTGGATGATGGGCAGCTATATTGCATTACCTAATTCCGTATCAAAGACAAATTTCTTCCAGCACTGAGTTGCTGAACTCTGACCAGTTATCAGTTAGAATGACTTCTGGGGTTGTGAAAGGGCAAATGACTGCATTATAAAAAGTATGGGTTACTGTATTAGCAGATTTGTCACGCAATGGAGCCAAGATGACAAATATGGAGAGATGATCGACTACTATTAATAGATAGACAAAGCCAGATTCTGTACGGGGCAGCTTCAGAAGATCAAGAGAGACAGTTTGCCAAGGCCTTGACGGTACTGGGTATTGCAATATAGGAACAGGTTGCCTGGTTGTTCCTTTACGACGAGCACACGATAAACATGCATTGCATAGTGGGCTAATAATACGAAAGACGTGCATGTTATAAGCTTCTGCCTTTACCAGGGTGTGACGCGTGACGGAAGTCATGGAGTAAATGAAGAGTAGCAGGAATTAAGTCTTTTGGAATGACTAGTTACTTGACTTAGCGATGAGGCACATTGTTACCTTTGAGTACCAAGTGTTTATAGAGCAAAACATTGTTGAGGAAGAAATCAGATACAGGGACTGGTAACTTGGGCAAGGAAGAATCATCACCGGACTCTAGAAAGTATATGACCTGAGACCATAGAGGATCAACATGCTGGAACCCATGGAGAGTGTCATAAATGAACGCCAAATTTACGTCACAACCAGTTGAGACTGTGGCTACATGCCGTGAGAGAGCATCAACTACAACATTTGACATCCCAGGAACGTATTCAAATATTGGATTATAGTAATTAACAGTGACTGCCAAACATGCAAGTCGAATGGTAAGATTACGTCCCCGAAACAGGTCACACTGGGAAGATGGTCTGTTTGATTGTGAACAAGGTAACCGTAGATGATGTCGCGGGAATGTTTCAGGGACCAGACCACGGCTAGAGCTTCCCAATGAGTTACACTGTAGTTCTTATCTGCGAAGTTTAACACACGGCTGGCATAGACAATGACACGTTTCTTTCCTTTGGAGTCATTTTGCATGAGAACGGCACTGAGGCCCACTCTGGAAGCATCAGTACATAGAAGAAATGGTTTTGAATAATCAGGGAAAGCCCAAACCAGAGCTTGTGCAAGAGCAGCTTTCAGGGTTGTAAATGCGGTCACTTGTTCATCTGACCACGTAAAAGGCGCGACCTTCTGTAACAGTTTTGTTAATGGTGCAGGTATTTGGGTGTACCCTTTGATGAAACGACGATAGTAACCACTAAGGCCGAAAAAACTGTGTACAACATCTGTTTTGGTGGGAGTAGGGAAGTTTGTTACGGCACTGACCTTGTCATCTGATGTATGAATTCCGTGAGCATCGACGACATGTCCTAGGAACGACAGTATCTTACGTAAAAAAATGGCACTTTGACAGTTTGATTTTAAGTCCAGCTTGTTTGAGCCTAATGAATACCTCGGCCAATTTTTCTAAGTGTTCTTCTATAGAATGACTAGCGATTATGACATCGTCTAGATAAGCAAAGACTGAGTGACCTATCATGACAGCGAAAACTATGAATTAGCTGCATGAACGCCGATGGTGCATTTCTCAAGCCGAAGGGGAGTCTACGGAATTGATAATGACCGGATGGGGTGTTAAAAGCAGTGATTGGACGAGATGATTCCTCCATTTCTACTTGTCAGTAGCCACTCAAAAGATCTAGGAGGAGAAAACACAATTGTTTTCTCCCAAGGATTCCAAAGGTCTGTAATCTAACACTGGTCGTAACTCACAACCTTTCTTTGGAATGAGAAATAGTGGACTGTTCCACAGACTGTCAGAGTGTTCGATAATGTCGGACTCCAACATTTCCTGAATAAGATGATCAGCCTGTTGGCGTTGGCTGTGCGGTAAACGGTAGGCAGGGATATATACTGGCTGAGCTCCAGGCTGTAATGTAATACTGTACTGGATTAAACTAGTTTTGCCCATGTACTCACCGGGTAGGGCTACTATTTCACGATAGTCTCGCAAGAGATTAAGCAAATGACTTCTGTACTCTGGATAATCAGTCTGTTTCACATGAGATTCAAGATTAGATGAGGTGGTAATGTCCGTGGACTGAGAAACTGAGCACACCTGCAACAGAGAGTGGGAAGTCGTGGCACACACATACAGCCGCTGGGTATACCAAGAAATCACCAATCTGTGTCACTGGATGCAGCTTAAGTGGGGCATTACTAGCATTGGCTAAGTACAAGTAGCATAAGCTATCCTCCAACACCATACACAATGCCGACTCATAAGTTAAGCCATTCACACAACATGTCTCAGGTAGGGTTAGTACATCCACTCCTGCTTTCGCACCCACAGCACAAACAGAGACTTTGGTAAACTTATGCGGTAACAAAATTGTGCACTGATTTGTTACTGCACGCTTTGTCTCTGCACGTTGTAGAACATCACTCGTACTATGTGAGGTAGTTAAATGAGACGTGTCTGAGTCGGATATTGTGCCACTGTTAGAGGGGTTGACATGATCCGCTACTGAAAGCTCAAAGGGTTTATCCACTACTGAATGCTTAGAGGGTGTATCATTAGATAATAGTGAATTTGGCTGTTCAAGTAGTGGTGTATCTACCTCTTTACTTTCGGGTAATTGTGGGGTCATGCGAGACTGAATAACCGAGCTTATTTGGGAGAGTACCGGACGTGGGTATTCCAAGCTAGATACTGGGAACCCGTTAATGTCTATACTACCACAAGCAGGTAATAGGGCAATTGTTTGTTAAGCCATTGTTGGAAAGCCAATAAGAGTATCTGCTGGATATCTAAGCTCGTTGGTTACATGAAATTCAGCGGTAAAAGGTGTTAAGACTTTATCACGTTGTACCTCTAAAGTGACTATTCCCTTGACCTGAAACTCTGAGCCATCTACGTGCATAGGCAAATGTCAGGTGGTTCGATGAGCCCGACCCTCTTACTTGTTCCCCTAATGCTGTTTAAAGAGGTATCAGAGATTAAATTTACCATAGATCCTGTGTCCATGAAGAAAGAGCTTTGTACCCCTTCGCTCCATTCTAGAATAACTAAGCCTAAAGAAGTTATAGGCCCTACCTGGCGAATGGGGAGTTGATCTTCTGTTACTTTCTGGTTCGAGTGTATCTTTCGTCGTTACATTACATTCTTCTGATGCAAACGCTCCTCTTCCCCCGACTGGCGGCTCTTAGGGTAACGACATTCGTCGGTAGAGTGACTTGGACTGTTTTTGTGATATTTGCATGTAATACGACAGGATCATGAAGGTGTGCGTTGCCGCCCGTATGAGTGATTTCATCTTTGTTTCCGGGAACAACTGGACTCTAGCCGACGTTACCGCAGTGCCAACACACAACCGAGGATTGTTTGCCCCATCACACATTAGACTGGTCACGACCGCTGGCTGGTGATCAGTAATGTGAGTGAGAACGATTACTAAGTTCCCTTTCGTAGTTGGCCGCGAACGTGAGTAATTTGATGAAGTGGCGGACGCGTGTAGTACAATCTCCCCCCAAAATATCAAGACCCCAGGGTCCGACAGGAGTGGAAATGAGTGACTAACCTAGACAAAGAGAGAACTCTAGGAAGTTGGTAGCACTGATTACAGGCACGCCCACCGCGTTAAAAGGTTGATTAGCATCGATCTTCGAAAGCAACTAGGGATGAAGAACCTAAACCAGCACTTGTTCTAACGTAACGGTTATGCGTAAGGTGCGTGATAGTGTAATTACTGAAAGCTGGGAAAAGTATTATACTCGTGCCATTCTAGGTAACATGATTAGTGTATACCTGAAGCATGAGAAAATGCTTCAACCCAAGAGGTAGGTGATTTCGAATGGGACTGATTCGAAACTGAACCGGAGGTTATGTGGCAAACTAATGCTACACCGATATTAATCTGCTACAAACACCCAGCAGCGATGGAAGGACGAAACACATAGGAAACATCGACGGAAAAGAGAGGTGCC
Source organism: Coenobita brevimanus (assembly GCF_032717465.1). Classification (NCBI taxonomy): domain Eukaryota; kingdom Metazoa; phylum Arthropoda; class Malacostraca; order Decapoda; family Coenobitidae; genus Coenobita; species Coenobita brevimanus. The sequence continues at coordinate 23,398,330 of NC_136972.1, forward strand.
ATCAAAGCATTGCACAACAACGGGCTCAGCA